>NC_080787.1:147814795-148414795 GCF_028018385.1 Neofelis nebulosa
CCAGTGCTTCAAGGTCGAGTCCTGGGATGTGTGTGTGTGTGTGTGTGTGTGTGTGAACCATGGAAACGGTCTCCGAAGTCGTGTAAACGTCCGCGTTTCTGGGACGAGGTGACCGTCTGACTCCCAGGCGTGTGAGTCAGGCCCTGGTGGTCGTGTCGTGTAGGAGACGCCACGCAGGCACTAAGCCTGGCCTGTTTCTAGGATGTTGGTCTCTGAATGTGTCCTAAGAGACAGCAAATGAGCACGTCTTATGAGCAGGCGTCCTTCTGATCAGCTGACCCCTCTACACGGTCCTCCCCTTCCTCCCGTTTACTAGATGCCTACCATGTGCCAGGCATGATGCCGTCTTCTTGGCTCACGGTTTCTGGGTAAAAGGGCTTGTCACCACATTTCCGTGTGGTGTGTGAATGAGGCACAGGGCCCATGAGCCCTGTGCGTGGTCCTCCCTGGCAGGTGGGAGAGGGCGTCCAGAAGTCCCGAGTGTGGCTGTCCCGGCCCAGAGAGGCAGGTACTGGAACGAAGAATCCGGGCCGAGGGTCTGGGCATGAGTTTTGGCGCATGTCTCCGTGCAGCCCTGGGGTGGGAGGAATATGTGCCCTTGTCATAGTCACACGGGACAAAGCAGAAGCCCACGGTGGGTAACTTGCACTTGCCTTTGCTGGACCACTGAGAGAGGAAGCAGGTTTCGAATCCACTTCCGTCTGCTTCCAAAGCGTTCTTTTCACCGAACTCGTGTATAACCCAGCTGCTGTGGGTTTAGCGTGCCCGTGCCATGGAGGGATGTGCCTGTGGGGGCTGCACGCTTCTCTGTGAGCAGATGCGCAAGGTGCCAGGACTCCGGAGGGGCGGGCGGGCGAGGGGCCGGGGCCGGGAGGACTGGCACGCGAGATGCCAGGGCTGCGGAGGGGCGGGCGGGCGAGGGGCCGGGGCCGGGAGGACTGGCACGCGAGATGCCAGGGCTGCGGAGGGGCGGGCGGGCGAGGGGCCGGGGCCGGGAGGACTGGCACGCGAGATGCCAGGGCTGCGGAGGGGCGGGCGAGGGGCCGGGGCCGGGAGGACTGGCACGCGAGATGCCAGGGCTGCGGAGGGGCGGGCGGGCGAGGGGCCGGGGCCGGGAGGACTGGCACGCGAGATGCCAGGGCTGCGGAGGGGGCGGGGAGGGCTGGCTGGGCGGTTCTCCTGCCCGGCTGGTCCCGCCCGCAGTGACCGCCCGCCCCGCAGGGAGACGGTGGTTAGCAGGCTGAGCAGCTGCTGCAGGAGGAGTGCCAGCGTGTCCTACAAATACTCAAAGGTAACGTCCCGTCACCCCCGCCGCCCCCGCCCCACTGTTGAGCTGTCTGTGCCCTGATGGTGTCAGCCTGTGACGAGGAAGACGCCACCACAGGCCTTTTGAAGGAGAAAAGGGAAAGGTCAGCTGTCGCTCTGAACCCGAGCGCACTCCGTGTCCTTTCTGCCTTCAGGTTTTATCATCGCGGCTGCGGCTGGTTTTCTCAGAACATTTAATATTTCAGTTGCTTCTACTTTGGGGGCTATTCTAAAAACTAAATAAATAACGAACGTGTCTGTGCATCTGGCACCTGATGCGTCCCTTCAGATAAACTTCCCCCGGACAGGTGTTGTTCGGGTAATGGGCACACGCGTGCTCGTGGCTCTCGGTCCTCCAGCCAGATTGCGTCCTCAGAGGTTTCGCTCAGACACAGTCATGTCCAGCCCCTGCGGCTTCTCGTGCCGCACGGCCCCTCCCATCCCCTGGGTGCCGGTGACCTGCCAGCCTGACACCAGCTGCCTCGTGGGGTCCAAGCGGGAGCCGACGGTCGCCAGCCTTCCCTTCCTTTCCGGGTGGGGGACCCGGGAAGCAGGGAAGGGGTTCCCCAACTCAGGCAGGTCACAGAAGGGGGAGGGTCACAGAGGAGCGGCGTGGCTTGGGGCCTCAGAGGGGCTCCAGGGTGTGGCCTCGTCCCTGGCAGGTGAACAAGGAGGAGGAGGCGGATGAGAACGAAACCGAGTGGTTGATGGAAGAGATCCAGGTGCCGACCCCAAGGCCCGGGAAGGAAGGGCAGGAAAACGGCCACATTACCACGAAGTCCGTGAAGGCCGAAGCCCTCACCTCCCTGCACGGGGACGACCAGGACAGCGAGGACGAGGTCCTGACCATCCCGGAGGTGAAAGTGCAGGCGGGCAGGGGGACCGGGTCAGCGAGCGTGCAGCACGGGAGGAACGCGCAGAGGAAGGGGCTTCGGGAGAGCACGGATGGCGCGGGGGTGCTGGTGAGAGGGGACAGGGCCCGCACAGGGAGGCCCAGGCCCGCACAGCAGAAGCCCGCACAGCCCGGCAGCCTGGCGTCCTTCCACGACGACAGCGACGAGGACCTCTTACACATCTAGTCTCCTGGCGCCTACAGGGGACGCGGGTCCGTGGCGTCGCCGAGCACCTCCAACCAAATAAGACTTCAGTTCGATGATGCTTCTATCATTTTTGCCTTTAACAAGAACTGTCTCAAAAGGGAAGAGTTTTTTGTGATGGGGGAGAGGGTGAGGAGGTCAGGTTTACGGTCCTCGGAACGTGGCTCTGCCCCTGTCGTGGGGGCGGTGCAGGGCCCCGGGTTTTGTCCCCAGTCCTCAGAAGCATGGCTGCCGTGCGCTTCGTAACGTGCGCCCGGGCCAGACGTATCTTGGAACAGAGGGCTGTGTATTCGAGAAAAACCCTTGCTGCTTTAGGCCCTGTGGGGTATTTGACCATTATATTTTAGCATTTAATTCTCTCCTCCTATTTATTGACTTTGACAATTACTCAGGTTTGCAAAAAAGGAAAAACGAAAAAAAAAAAAACCACAAAAAACAAAAAACAAAAAAAACAAACAAACAACCCAACAGTTTCTTCGTGACAGCGGGGGTGACCGTGGTTCATCCCCGGTCGGAAGGGGAAGCTGTCGGTGTGCTAGGAAAGTCCATATGAGATTTTGAACTGGTCAATAATGTAGCCTGTAAGTTAGAATGCTCCAATCTGTCCCTTCCTTTTTGCTTCCTGTTTCTTAAGGGAACACGCACGTGCGCGCACACACACACGTGCACGCGCACACGCATGTGCAGGGTCCCCGAGTGCCTAGGCTTTGGAGGGTTCGCCTGCTCTCTGCCCTTAGTCAGTAACGGCTGCAGCGTTTTGCATGACATCTTCAATCCTAGGTGCACAGAGCACACTTATCAGTATTTCTTTCGCCGGCTGGTGAATTCAAACAACCCACCCAAAGATTATTTTTGTGTGTGTGTGAGGATGGAGTTGAGATGTCAGAGAAAATAACTTTCCTCCAGATTTGGGGGATAGGTCTCACCTCTTCAGGTTCTCATGATACCACCTTTACTGTGCTTATTTTTTTAAGAAAAAAAAAAAAAGTGTTTATCAACCATCCGACCTATAAGAAGCCTTAATTTGCACAGTGCGTGACTTACGGAAATTGCATGAAAGCCGATGGGCCAGCATCTCGCCCTAGCGTTGCACTTGGGGATCCCGCTCTGGGGGTGCTGGGTCGGCCTCTCGGTGCTGCGGGACTGGAGGGCGGGGCCGCTGTCCTTCCCTCGCTGTTGGCACCTTTCTCGAAGTGTTTAATGAATGACTTTTCTCGAATTCTAGAATTGTACATAGACTCGGTGGTATTCATGTACTGAGAAAACCACCCTACGGTGGTTCCTTGGTTTGTACTCTGTTTGGCTGGCTAATTTGATTTCAACATGAGTGTATTTTTTAAAATTGATTTCTTTCCTCATTTTTTTTCAATCAAATTTACTGTAATATAAAGTATTCAACAATTTCAATAAAAGATAAATTATTAGTCGGGTGTTACTGCGTTTTCCTTACAAGTTGCCCAGCGCGTTGCCGAGCCTGGCCGCCCGTCTTCTTCTGTGCCGTTGGGGAAGATGCCCGCGTTTGGGCTCCTGCCGCGGGGCCCCCCTGGCCCTTCGTGTGCAGCACCACCGTGCGCTCGCTGGCGTCCTTCTGGTGGGCAGGTCTCATTTCATCTTTCCTTGCGAGAAAGCGCACCTCCGGCTAGTCCCAGGTTCCCGGAGCGAGCACGTGGGAGTGCAGGTTCTGGCACTGCAGGCAGGCACGGGGGTGGGCCGCCCTGTGTGTCGCGGGAGTGGGGGGTGTGGCTTCTCTTTGGTCAGTCGTCACCCCGACTAGTGACGAGAGCTTCCTAGACGCTAGTGGGAAAGTGGACAAAGCAGAAAGTTGCAGCGGCAAGCAGACGTCTCGGAGTCAACATCTCTCCCTCCCTTCCCCTCATTTGTTCGTTGACGTCGTTTCTTCTGCCCCCGACACTTGGGTCTTAAAAAAGTGTGCGTTACCGCCCAGGAGTCACGGGTGCTCGGGCACTGTGTCCGAGGGCTGTTCTCCCAGCACCCCCTCCCTCTAAGACACAGGAAGCCCACTTCAGGCAGGGGGCAGGAGGTCAGAAAGGCCACTTGCAGTCATGCGCTGGCCCTGTTGGTGAACTTGACCGCAGGGGTCTTTGTACCCCTGGCTGCCTGCCGAGCACGCGGCTTGTGGCCGGCAGGTGGAGGGTGACAGGTGGCCACGTGTGTGTGAGGGCATTCGCTCTGACCCTTAGGAACCTGGACTAGAGTTAGCCCTGGGCTCGGAAGACAGTCCCCGTCCTTGCCGTGGCACGTAGTTGCGGGAAAACGCGCTCTGATGGCAGATAGGAACTATGATGTCTTCAGAAGTGACTTTATTGATAAGAGTACAGCCCTGATACTCAGTGTCGTTTCAGCCAACTTTTCTGTGCCCTTTGGAGACTGTCCAAGGACGGCAGAGAAGTGGAGTAAGTGGGGGATGAGCACGATGTAGGCAAACCTTGTGTCGAGGAAAATCCGTGTCTACAAGTCTGTTCTTACTCGGAACGTTTAAAAACAGTTGAAACCAGCCCTCCTCCGCCAACCACTGAGATCATACGGCGCACACGACGACCCTGCAGGAAGGCTGACTCCACCTGGGCGTTTAAAACAGTACTCTGGTGGGGGGCGGGCAGGGGGGCACCTGGGTGACTCGTTCAGTTGAGTGTCAGACTCTAAATTTCGGCTCAGGTCGAGATCTCACAGTTCGTGAGTTCAAGCCCCATGTCGGGCTCAGTGCCGACAGCTTGGGGTCTGCTTGGGATTCTCTCTCTCTCTCTCTCTCTCTCTCTCTCTCTCTCTCTCAAAATAAATAAACTTAAAAAAAAATGTTTGAAATTCCTAATTGGCACATAAGAATTTTTTTTTTTTTTTTAACATTTATTTTTGAGAGAGCACGAGCAGGGGAGGGGTAGAGAGAGGGAGACCTGGAATCTGAAGCAGGCTCCAGACTCCAAGCTGTCAGCGCAGAGCCTGAGGTGGGGCTCGAACCCACGAACCAAGAGATCATGGCCTGAGCCAAAGTCGGACGCTTAACTGACTGAGCCGCCCAGGTCCCCGGCACACAAGATTTTTAATATAAATGCAAAATTCCACCTAAAGGTAAGACTGTTTTTGCTGTTGGTAAAAATACTGAAATAAAATAAAGTGAAACAGAATAAGAAAATAACAAAACCGTACTTTGGGGACCCTGATCCTTTGTGTGAGTCACAGAACCGATGGGCGTGCAGGTCCTACAGTCACAAGGGGGGACGGAGCGTGTCAGGGGCGCCTGTTACTGATGAGGTTCAATTTAAATAAATCCCCCTCCCCCACGACTCAGGTGCCTTCACACAACTTATTTCTCCAAGTGTGCTTCACTGAGTTGGGGTGAGCCTCGCCCTCGGGCTAGCCTTGCCGTGCGGCCCGGGAGACCGGGCTGAGCGCATGATCCCCTCCCCGCAGGAAGCGTCGGGGGGGCCACTGTGGGTGCCGGGCTGGCCGCCGTGTCCCTGTCACGCAGGCCGAGGGACGGCGATCGGGCGGATGGCAGAGGCGAGGCTGAAGCAGGCCTGTGACTCAAGATGTCAAGTGGACGACACAGTAAGGAGCGTGTGCTGCGGAAGGGCCCGCGTTGGTGGGAGAAAGGAACGAAGACCCGCTGAGGCTCAGGAGGCGGGTGTGCAGACCCTGGAAGGCCTCAGGCTGCCAGCCCGGAAGGAGGGAGTCCTGGGGGAAACACCCTGTGTTCTTAAAGAGAGGGGGACGGACCAAAGTTAGGCTTGTGAACGTCCACTCCCATTTCTTCACCTCTTGTTCCGTTTTGTGTTTTGACCAGGTTGCAAATCAAATTCCGTAAAAAATTACCTCTAATGTTATTTTGATACAGCGTCAGAGGAAAACGAGATTGCACAAATGGCCCGTCCGTCATTCCCCCTGGACGGGGCGAGACCGCGGAGCCCCCGGATGGGCTCGCGGCCAGGTTGGGGAGACCTGACGGCCGCTCTCGGCACTGTCCCGGAAGACAGAGTGGGGAGCTGGAGAGCCACACGACGGGGTGCAGCGCCCCAGAAGGCACCCTGGAAGGAGCAGAGGGCCAGGTCCCAGACCAACCTCGTGACCTTCGGCTTCAGGCTTCTGTTTCTTTTTTTTTTTTAATTTTGAGATAATCAGAACATACGGAGATTTTGAACCAACAGGACGAGGAACTTTCTTGAACCACTTGAGAGTGAGCTGCCTCCCTGACGCCTCACCTTCTCTGGACACTTCAGGTTGTCATCCCGCGGGAGCACGATGCATCCACCGACAACACGGTGGTGGGCCCATTCCTACCAGCTAAGCCTCAGATCCTGCTCGGGTGTCCCCGCTGGTCACGGCAATGCCCTTTTTAGGCAAAGGACCCCATTCTGAATCCTGTGTTGTACCTCACTGTCTTTCAGTTTCACTTCAGCCCAGAAAGTTCCTCAATCTTTGCGGTTTCATGTCCTTGACTCGTGAGGTTGCCCTCCTCGCCTCGGGGTCTGACGCCCCTCGGTCACCCCCCCTCCACTGGAGGATGCCTGTTCTGCTCTGCCCCGTGTCGCGGTTTTAGGACTCCTTTTCGGGAAAGCATGGGGGACGGACCTCAGGTTGAACAGAATCATACTCAAACTAGAAAGTCTTGCCGTAGAGTGGCGTTTCCCAAAGGATGCCCCGTGGAACACTTGTCCCGTCTGATTTGGTCGATGTGCTACGGAAACTGGAAAGGGTCTGTGCCCAAGTAGGTCAGGAGGATGCCGAGAAGACAGGCTTCCTTGCCGTGAGACCTCTCTGAGATCCAGCTCAGATCACGATAAAAAAATGTGGCTGGTGGGTCTCCCAAGAAGGTACAGTATGAAGTACTTTCCACATGTTGGCCTGTGTCCCCTTGGGGAGCCTGGTGGCCGGAGGCCCGTCCCCTGGGAAGTGCTGTCACCGTGGCGCACGGTTGTCCTGAGGGTCGCACGGAACGGGTGTGGTGTTCTCTGTACAAGAATGGTGAGGGCCCAAGAGACGGGTGCACACTACTTCAGAACCTGCCCTCCCCAGGGAAGGCCCCTGCGCCCTCCCCATGGTCCAGCCCCAGCCATTTGTGCCCCCCCCAACACTGCTCCCCACATCGGGTCCACTTCCCCAGGAAGCTGACAGTGACCGGGTTCTGCGGCCATTGGCGTGGCGCTTCTGACCCGTTGCCTGTTACTCTCCACGCGTGAGCGCTGGCGTGTTGAGATGATCAAGGGTCGAATTGTGTCCCCCAAAACCCGTGTTGGAGCGCTCACCCCTAGCACCCCAGAATGTGACCTTATTCAGAGACTGGATCTTTATAGACGTGATCAAGTTCAAGCGAGGTCAGGGGGTGGGCCCTAGTCCACTGTGACTGGTGTCCTTATGAACAGGGGAAATTCGTGATGTGAAGACACAGGGAGGAGACGGACGTCTGCAAGCTGAGGAGAGACGCCTTCCCTCCCTGCCCGCCCCTTGGTTTTGGAGTTCCGGCTTCCAGAACCACGAGACAATAAATGTCTGCGACTTCAGCCTCCCAGACCGTCTGTGCTACTTTGTTCCGGCAGCCCTGAGACACGAGTCCGGGGAGCAGAGGCCCAGTCGCTCTCAGAGGGGCCAGGTGGTCATCAGACACAGCGAGAGTGACCCATGGCTGTGTGCGGAGGCTGAGGAGCCTCGTCTAGGCTGCCCCACTGTGACCTGTCGTTGCCTCCATGCCCATCGAAGGATGACTGGCCAACGGTTTTGAATGAACCACAGGTGGTTTCGTGGGTTCCTTTGTGGGGACGGGGTGGGTGGGTCATTGAGAGCTGAGCCGGCTTTGACAATGATACCTCGAGGACGTGGAAGCAGGCTGCCTGAGACTTGGCTCTGGCATCCAGAACTGAGAATAGGGGCCAGGTGATGCCCTCAGCTCCTGGCCACTGTCCCGTGTGCCTGACCAGCCCCTGCTCCTGGGGACCTCTAGCCCCAGTGGTGACGTCTGTGCGCCCTCGGACTTCTGAGCTCTGGAGGCCGGGAAGGTAGGGAGGAATTTAATGCATAGCTTCCATGTCATGTGTCTGTTGGAACGGATGGGGACAAGAAGATTGTCCTGGGCAAGCTGGGCAGACACAGGTCACTGGGTCTGGTTGATCCCAGTGCCTGGCGGGGGGGGGGGAGGGGCGGGGGGGGGGTGGAGACAGAAGGCCCCTGTCTTGTCCTCTGGCCGGGCTCTGGGGGAAGAGGCCTGCCCAGTGGCCTTCCTTGTCAGGGGCTTTGGTGTAGGGCAAACGGAGTCATCAGAGAGGCCCCGACATCGGGGAGGAGACCATGGTGTGGAGAACAGCCTGGGTCCTCAAGGAAGGCAGCACCTTCGATGACCGAGTGGAGCCTCGCTGTGGCTCCCACGCTGGGTCCTCTTTTCTGGTGGTTTCCACGCTCCTCAGTGCAATTTAAAACCGCCCCTTAAGGACCTTAAAAGAAGGTGCCGTTTTGGAGGCGGTGCTGGGGGTTGAGGTCTGTGAGGAGAGGTTTGCCTCCACCACGGTGGTCTCCTGACGGCACACAGAGGGAGACAGCAACCCCAGGGCTGGTGAGGAGGCCTGAGTGCAGCTGGAGGAGGGGCGCCCATGGTGGCGGGGATGGGCGGGGGGCAGTTGGCCACAATACTCTGTCGCTTCTCCCCTTTGCAATTCTGATGACCCGAGGTGCCCGGTCCTTGCACCTGAAGCAGGGATTGGGCAATGGGAACAGAGTGGCCTGTCTGAGCAAAAGAAAGAGTGAGCGCCAGCCCGCTGGGGAGTGGGGAGGGAAGCCTTTGCCCAGAGCCAGGGAGATTGCTTTCTCCAGCAAGAAAAGAGCAGGGGGCATGAGGCCTGGCTGGCTGCCTTCCCACCCCCAGCCTCCCCACGGCCCCCTGGGGAATTGGGGGCAGGGAGGGGCATTGCTTTCTCCCCAGGATGTGTCGAAAGCAGGACCTTTGCTCCCTGGCTGCTTCCCAGGTAGAGGGCACCCAGGAAGTTTGGGGCCAGCACGCTTGTGTTAGAAAAAGCCACTTGTTTTCCTCCCGTGTGGTGGGGAAAACCCAGCTCTCCCTTCTGTGTATCTCCCTTGCTGCTCACCCAGAACATTTCACTTCTGGTCACCAGATGTGGGGGCTTTGCCCCACGCCAAGCAATTCTTTGGAGCACCAGCCGGGGAGTCCTATAATTGAACTCAATTCTGACGTGGTCCACCTGTAGGTAGCATCAGAACCCCCCCCCCCAACCCCAGTTAGGGGCTCAGTCCCGTAAGACTGCCCCCCACTTCAGATGCCAACGGCAAGTAGTAGGTCCCCAGGTTACCCATAGTTCTGTCTGACCTGGCTACAAAGTCAGGGGACTTCCATGACCTCTTCCCCTTTGGATCCAATTGATTTGCTCGAGCAGCTCACAGCACTCCGGGAAACACTCCTGTTTTTACCAGTTTACTAAAGGACACAGACGAGCAGCCAGATGAAGACGTACATGGGGCGAGGTCTGGGAGGGTCCCAGGTCTGGGAGGGTCCCAGGCATAGGGAGCTTCTGTCCCCGTGGAGCTGGGGTGTGTGATCCCCCCAGAGGTGGGTGTGTTCACCAGCCAGGAAGCTCTCCAAACCCCATTCTTTTGGGATTCTCACAGGGGCTTCCTCGTGTAGGCTCGATGGATCATGAACTCCATTTTCAGCCCTTCTCCCTTCTCGAGAGAATGCGGGTTGGGCCCGGGTTGGGCCGAAAGTGCCAAGCTTCTGATCATGGCTTGGCCTTTCCCGTGACCGGGAGCCCTCCAGAGTCCCCTCATCAGAACAAAGGTCACTCCTACCACCCAGGAAATTACAAGGGTTTCAGGAGCTCCGTGCCAGGAACCGGGGGGCAGAGCCCCAGACACATGTCCTACGATCTCACGCCGCCAGAAAGGACTGCTTTCAGCTTGGAGTGTGTGACTGTCCTGCCTTTGGGGGACGTTTGCCTCTGGCCTTCTTCCTTCCTGCCCTTCCAGTGAGCACTGAGCCCTCTGGCAGCAGCCCGGGGTGGGGCGGGGGGCCGGGGGTTCAAGAGCTACAACCCCCGGGAGGGGGGCCGTATTTTACCAAACCAGCCAGCGCCCAGTGCCCGTGGAGCAGAGAGAGGAGAGTCCCAGAAACAAAAGGGCCTCTCCCGTGTGCAAATGCAGGGACCCGCCCCGGATGTCTGTGCCCTCCCAAGGCTGACATTGGGGGAGGGGGGGAGGCATTTCCTGTCTGGTAGCATTTCGCTGTCCTCCGTCAGCAGTTCTGGCTGGGACTCCTGGGGTCCCACCCTGCGCCCAGACAGCCCCCTGACCCCGTTCCCTGCGTGTCAGGTTGTTTTACAACCGAGCAGCTGGGAGCCCGCCCTGGGCAGGTGATGGTGCTGGGTGGAGTCCCATGGGGTGCTGGGAAACTGCCTGTGTTGGGGCGGGGAGATAGGGAAGTGGGTTTGTTTGGGGAGCTTGGCTCTCTCACCACCCTGGTCGGTCCGCGTGCCCCAGGCTTTTAAAGGTCTGGTTGGCCTGTTCCCCTGAGGAGGGCGAGGGGGCTAAGATGAGGGCCTGGGGGGGGCCCGGCCACCACAGGCTGCCCCCCTACCCCGCCCCTGCCCCCAGAGCAGCCCTGGGGCTGGCACGCAGGCCAGGCAGACGGGCTGAGGGAGCTGCTGCTTGAGCCTGGCCTCAGAGGTCAGCCCGGCACGCAGGGCCCCAGAGGGGCGAGTGTGGAGTGCGGTTAGCCAGCCCCAGGCCGTGCGAGCAGCACTGCACGTGGGCTCGCAGGCCTTTCGAGGCCCTGCTGCTCCCAGGAACATTCCCTCCTTGTCTCCCAGAAGCCATTTCTCCTTGTCTGTTCCTGTGGAGCCACACGACCACAACCCTAGCTGGATGAGGCCGCACACTCGTCTCCCGGCTTCTGGGGGGACCCTCTGCAGGTCTGGGGCAAGATGGGCCTCAGCCCACGTGGTTCCTGCAGCTGCGAGCCTGAGGGTCCCCGTCAGCCGGTGGCATCTCCTCTCCTTGCTTTGTGGACTCCCCTGCAGGGCCACCTGCTTCATCAAAGCCAGCAGTGGGATGAGGGACGCCGGGCCAGGGGGCTGTGAAACCGCACTCGATGGAGTCCTGGGAGTGGCATCGCCACATTTGCTGCGTTCCGTGGGGACAGGCCATTCTCAGGTCCCGTGCCTACTCCAGGGTGCGCGTGCCAGGAGGCAGGGTCTTTGGGGGTCACCTTCCCATCCCTGCCTGCCACACCCTTTCTGCCTTTCATCACTTCCTGCTCCCCACCCTCACCCCCCGCCCCCCCCCCCCCCCCCCCCCGTCGTATCAACCTACTGGCCATAAGGTTCACGGCTGGCTGAGAAGCCAGTTTTGGGGGCTCCCCTAGTGCCCTCTGCTTGAGCTGACCCTCTGTGAATCTATCCCCCCGAACGGTATGCTGTTTGGAGTTAGAAGCTGCCCCATCTCTGTGTCCCAGAGCCCAGCACCGACTGAGACGTATAAGGACTTGGTGAATATTTGTTGAATGCAAAAAGCAAACTGACAGAGGAGTTGGTGAACTAAGGGCAGGCTAATAAATTCGGGATGTTGCTCTGGAGCAGAACAAGACTCAAGTTCAAGGACAGTGGGAACTCGGGAGGTTGCCGTTGGCTCCCCAAACCTCTGTTTTCCTAGCTGTGCCGTGAGGAGAGTCGTAGCGTTGACCTCGAAGGCTGTCACGACCTGGTAACAATTCAGAGCCCCGAATTGAAGGCTGATGCTTTTGTCATTGCTGAGTCTGAAGCTCATTCATGGCTCCCTTTTCCACGAGATGCCGGCCTGCAGGGCCCTTGGGGACAAATAGGACGCAGTGCTCGGCCGAGCCATGCTTGGGGCCAGGCCAGCTAGGTGAAAGGAGTGTGAGTGCTGGATCACACAGCACCTGAAGCCGTGATACCTTTGGTTTATCTGAATTATAAAAAGAAGTTTTAAAATAATCTCTCTGGAAGAGCCCTAAAGAGACCACTCTGGGGTGGGGAGGGGGGCTTACCTGGCAGGCTCTGGTTTTTTCCTCCAATGCCAAGAGAATTAGAACCCCAGCCTCGTGGCCTTGCTTCCTGGCCAAGCCATTTGGACACTCACCCTCCTGCCTTTCACCCTTGCCGGACACCCGCACCACGGGGTGAAAGATTATTTCCAGTTGGTTGGCTTCCAGGTAGAGCATGCTTGGACAGCAACTTGATTTCAGACCAGCCCATTGCAGAGAAGCCCACACGAAACATTGACCTTGGCTACCGCGGCCGAGGCAGTTTGGCCAAAGTGATGAGGGTGCTGGTCCAGTCATGCCCACTGTGGATGACATTCTGGAGCAGGTTGGGGAGTTCGGCTGGTTCCAGAAGCAAGTCTTCCTGACCCTATGCCTGCTGTCAGCTGCCTTCGCCCCCATCTACGTGGGCATCGTCTTCCTGGCCTTCACCCCGGATCACCGCTGCCTGAGCCCCGGGGTGGCCGAGCTGAGCCGGAGATGCGGCTGGAGCCTGGCAGAGGAGCTGAACTACACAGCGCCGGGCCCGGGGGCCGCGGGCGAGGCGTCCCCTCACCAGTGCCGCCGCTACGAGGTGGACTGGAACCAGAGCGCCCTCAGCTGCGCGGACCCCCTGGCCGGCCTGGCGGCCAACAGGAGCCACCTGCCGCTGGGCCCCTGTCGGCACGGCTGGGTGTACGAAACGCCCGGCTCGTCCATCGTGACCGAGGTGAGAGCTGGCCCTGTGTTTCGGGGGCCAGCTGGGTTTTAGGGACACGGGGGAAGCAGGGAGGAGAGTTCGATTCACTGAGCACTTAGAACGTGTCCAGTTCCGTCCCGGGCACTTTGCACGCTTCCCTTGCGTAGCCCTCCGCAGACCCTGGGTGATGGTGAAGGAGACTGAAGGTCAGAGCAAGCCGGGCTGAGCCAGATCGTTTGAATACGGGTCTACGGGGAGAGACGGGGTTCTCTTCTTTCTGCCCCACCGGCCTCTTCCTCCAAGAGCCTGCCGAATTCGCTTGGGGTGGGGCTTCCCTACTGTTAGAATTAGTGGGCTCCCCCTTCCTCCACTCAGGAAGCACGCGCCTGTGGGGGCTGAACGTGGCTGGGGAGCTGGGGAGGCCTCCCTGGCTTTGGAGCCAGACTGTTGCAATCCCGGCCACGTTCCAGATGAGCTGGGCGTCACTGCGTGGGTTACTCGGCGTCTCTGAGCCTCAGCTTCCTCATCAGTAAACCCGGGACGGCCGTGACCCACAGGGGCCGGAAGTTCAGCTGAGGCTGGCGTAACCGCTGACAGACCTGAGCTGGGCTGCACGAGGTGGCCTCACAGGATGCGGTGGTGGTGTCGTCGAAGCGCCCTGCTCGCCTAAGTTCGGGGGGCTCTTTCTGTGTTGTGCCTTGAGGATATTTTAGTAAAAAGCTACCGGGTTTTTTCCCTTCATGCATGCTTTTGAAAGCGATGGGTTTCCAAGGGTTCCAAGGCACCCTTCAATGACAGACGACCAGCGAGGCACCTCCTCTCCCAGGGACACCGAACTGCCCAGCGCTCTGGCTGGGAGTCTAGAAGCATACCGAGACAGAGAAGTATTTGTTCTCCGTGACTGAGAGCCACTGCACTAGTAAGCGGGCTGAAGCAGTCGGTCCTCCATCTATTTACTCCCCCATCTGTTCACTCAGTAAACGTGGCTGAGCCCTTGCTCCGTTCCAGCACTGCCGTGGTGCTGGGATGGAGACAGGGAGAAAGCTGGGCGCTTCTCTCCGGGAGCCTGGCATCTCCAGGGCAGTGGGGGAGGCGGGGAGAACAAGGCCTGTGCCCGGGACCACGCGTGGGCAGGCACACAGGGGGCAGCGGGCTCCAAGGAGGCGTCCCCGAGCCACCGAACTTACCACGGGTGCCTTCTGGAGGGAGGTGGCATTTGATTGGAGCCTCGGGTGTATCCTGAGCGGCAAGGAGAGGAAACAGGACGGGGAGGGGGAGCGCGGGCCCAGGCTCAGGGGAGCGGGAGCTCGTGCCACGCTGGGGACCATGAACCGTTGCACTGTCCTCCGGAAAGGAAAGGTCGCCAGATAAAACACAGGACACCGAATTAAATGTGAATTTCAGATAAATGACCAACGCTTTTTAAAAGATAATTATGTCTCAGATGTTGTGCATATTTGATACTGAAGCAGGGCATACAAATATTGTGTGGGCGGTGCCCATATCAAAAAATATACATATATGTGTGTTGTTTGTCTGAAATCCGAATTCAACCGGGCACCCTGTGTTGTCGTCGTTGCTGTTTTCTTCCTAAACGTGGCAACAAATGAGGAAATTTGGTCTTGTTTAGGCAGAGGAGCAAGGCGGTTTAGTTCTAGCTGAACCTTGGGAATGGCCTGGAGGCGTCCCCAGAGGTCAGGAGGGCTCAGGTGGCCCAGAAATGAGCCCCGGTGGAAGGGTCAGCCAACATGGTTGTTGCAGGAACAAAAGTTAGAGTGGCCCTGAAGAGACACAGGCCTGGCCTGGGCTGGGAGGGGGAGGGACCCCAGCTCACCTGAGGGTTCTTGGGGGGTGGGCGAGGGGGGCTACTGAATCTGAGCCTGGACCACGGGATAAGGAGCGGTTTGGGAGGTGGGGGTGGCAGACACAGAGGGGAGGAGCGGACAAGGGAGGACTCCAACGCAGGAGGACTCAGAACGCTCCAGAGCCGCGGGGGGGCGGGGGGGCCTCCCTGTGCGTGGCAGTAGGGGTCTGCTTCCACAGGACCCTAGATCTAAGCCCTGGCAGGAATTAAGGGGCTCCTGGAACCCTTGTGCTCAGGGGGAGCGGGGAGGAGGTGGCTGTCGGGTACAGAGTGCATTTGGGGCCCTGCGGAGTCCGAGGGCCGAGGGCCGGCCGGTGGGCTTCTGCTGAGATAACCCATGTGATTAGGTGCAGGGGCTCTGAGGTGGGAGGGCTGGAGGATCCGGCCCCTGGAAGTGATGCCGTCTCCTCTCACCCTCCCCCCACGATTGCTTCAAAGCCCTTTGCCTCCACTCCTCATCCTAAACTGAAGCTTGTTCTTGGGGGATTCACCTCGGGGATTTATTTCTGCAAAAATAATCTTTAACTCAGCCTTGCCTTGGACATTGGAACTTGCTCGAGGGAGGTGCTGAGCCAGCTTGTTTGAACACCCAGCCTCACTTCCCCTCCAAGCCAGAGACAGCGGCTGGGCTCCGCCTGGGGAAGGAATGTGCTGTTTACTGACTTTTTTGCCTCCCCTGTGTGGGGGGGGGGGGTGGGGTGGGGTGGGGTGGCCCTGTCGGCTGCAGCCCCACACTGGGCTGGGGGGCCCCACTCCAGGCTGGGAAGCCCTGTCCTCCCCTGCCTGTGGGCAGGAGCGACAGAAAGGCCTCAGCCCGAGGTCATGGGACCTAAAGTTACATCATAGTTTCCAAACTCGCCTGGTCCCCGAGGTCTCCTGGCTTCTGGTCTGTGATCTGCCGAGACAGGACCCACAGCAATCTGTACTCGGACAAGGACCCTGGGGGACTCCTGTGATCGGACGAGCTTGGACAGCACTGCCCACTGCTTTCTAGGCTGCCCAACACACAAGGCCCAGCAGGAGCCGTGACTGGACTCAGAGGCCCATCCGGCGCCCCCCTGGGGCTCAACACAGCCCTGGGCTTTTCCGGGGGCTGGGCCTGCCCTCCTGGTGTGCACACATGTACGAGAGGGCAGTGGTTGGGTGTGAGTTTGGGGGGCACGGGGCATGGCAGGTGACTCTAGCATAGTGGGAGGGGCGGTGGCGGGGCAGAGATCTCAGCAGGAGGCAGTGGTAGCAGGTAAAGCGGGGGTCCCTCCCACTGGCCCTGTGAGCCCCCAGCTTGTGCACAGTCCAAGGGCAAGATGTCATCCAGGGCATTTCAGGAAGCATGGCAGGGACGTCTTACAGACTCGCTCATGGTGAAGATTAGAACAAAAGACAAAAAACAGGGCCCTGCGGCTTCGGTGCAGTCTCGTAGACACCGAATGTGGTCTTGGACAGCGTGGGGGGAGGCTACAAAAAGACCGTTGGACGATTGGAGATACAGAGCCTGGGGCAGCCAGATAACACTCCAGAGCCGTCCGTCCCTCTGCCTTCTGACGGCGGGGCCCGGGGCAGCCAGGGAAAACCAAAGAACCGCAGTGGGGAGCTGGGTGAGGAGGGTGTGCAGCTGAGGGGAACGAACATCCCGGTCGGGACGGGGAACTTCAGAGGTGCCGGGAGGTATCTTGTCCTCCCAGGGCTGAGCCACCACGGGAGCGGACCGACGGGTCTGGGCATAAATAGCACGAGACAGGACAGGCTCATTTATGAGTTTCTGAAAGTCAGGTGGTATGTTGGGACGCCGGGGTGGCTCAGTTGGTTAAGCGTCCGACTCTCGGTTTCGGCTCAGGCCGTGATCTCACGGTTTGTGAGTTCAAGCCCCACATCGGGCTCCGTGCTGTTGGCACGGAGCCTGCTTGGGATTCTCTCTCTCCCTCTCTCTCTGCCCCTCTCCCTGCTTGCACACTGTCTCTCTCAATCTCAAAATGAAAAACATGGAAGAAAACCTTCTAAGAGTTAAAGGGTTTGTTATTTACCAAAGCCATTTTCACGTTTCCCCCTCAGTGCTTGCGTAGCTCTGTGAGTGGGACAGGATCAGCTCAACGCATCCGTTTCAGACTGGGAAACTGAGGCCCAAAGTGGCTAAGTGCTTTTCCTGCTGTCACATCCCACGATGTTGTCTGGTAGGGTGGGGCCGTGAATCCAAAGTAGCTAGAGCGGCACAGAGATTGGGAGAAAGGAGGGATGTGCCCCTAGACGCCGCCTAGTTAGGGCTGCACCAGGACCGGGGAGGGCGCCAGGGCCCGGCTGCGGAGCTCCATACTTACATCTGCCTTCTCTGAGCCCCAAAGAGGGAGTGGCGATGTCTCCTCATCACGCCCGTCCAGTGCCCAGGCATGTGCTCTCTAGGGTGGGACGTCCCCTATAACACAATAAGGCCCTTCATCAGACAGTTCTGTCCCGCCTTTGCCTCTGCCTCCCTCCTGCTCAGTCCCTCCCCTCTCTGGTTCTTGGCATGTCAGTCCCTCCGGTCCCTCCGAGTCTCCAGCTCCCCTGCCCCCCGCCCCCCCAGGACACTAATACCCACGCTGCTCCCACTAAGCCCGCCTTCCTGCGATCGTGTCCTCGCTCAGCCCTTCCTGTTCACACGGCAACATCAGTCACAACGGAATCTATAGAATTATTGGTGGACTTGACATAACAAAATGTATAATTAACAGGCACTTAATTGAGGGCTTTTGACCAATTTTGGAAAACATGTTCTGTTTATTTTGCTACACTTCCATCTTGAGGAAATTACTTTGCTGTACTTCTTTCTAGAAAACTTACCTGTTGGCCAAAAGACCTGTTGTATTTTGATAATCGACTATCAGTGTCAAAGCACTGGACGGTAGCTTCTTAACTAGTATATAGTGAGGGTAAAGCAAAGATATGAGGTCCATAATGATATTAACCGAGATTTGCCAGAAACCTTGAATTTGTCTTACGCGGTAAGAGAAGATGACATGAGACGCCTTCGGATGTCACATGTTGTGTTAAACGTTTACTTTGTCCGGAGGGAAGGCGGAAGGTGTAGTTTGACTCACAAGCGGTCTTGTGTTTTCGGCCCCTCCGACTGCGGTGTGGACCTGCTGCAGTTCAACCTGGTATGTGATGACTCTTGGAAGGTGGACCTCTTTCAGTCCTGCGTGAACGTGGGCTTCTTCCTGGGCTCTCTGGGTGTCGGCTACATTGCAGACAGGTACGTGAAGGCCAATCCACCTGTACGGAGCGGCAAGGCCGCGTGGAGAGTGGATCAGAGGGGTCAGTGATGGAAGAATCTGGCCAGTTGAAATCTACCACGGAACTTGACGGGGAAAAGACGTGGTAGCTAGTGCTTTGGACGAGGTGGGGCAGCAAGCTGGAGTAAGGTTGGGGACTTAGGGTGGATTTCAGGGGTCGACGCTCCACGCAGATTGTGTAGTTGGGGTGGTGGCCCGAGAGAAGGTGGGGACAAAGCCAAGGTTTATGTGTCAGGCAGGTGGATGAGGTGAGGGCGGGGCTATTTTTTGAGGCGGGCCTGAGTCGGGTAGAGGCCGACTTCCCTCTAGCTCTCTGTGGGGGGAGGGGGTGGGAAGCCGTCCCGAGTTGTGTCCCCGCAGCGCTAACATCACAGCTGTGCTAACAGTGGCCCGGGAGGCACCGAAGAGATGTCAAGGAGGCAAGTGGATACACGAGTTGCGCTCAGAAGAGAGTTTCGCGCTCGAGATAAATCTTTGGGCTTTGTCAGCAGGAACTGGTATTTAACGCCGTAAACTGTGTTTGAGATCAGCTAGCAGAGTGTGTAGAGAGGTGAACAGGTTGATAGGGAAGGAGTGGTGGCAAAGGAGATTTGGAAGAAACGACAGGCGGCGGGTGGGTGCAAAGCCGGAGAACACAAGACAAGGCTTGCTCAACGAGGAAGAGCACTCAACACCTGTGCACGTGGCCCCACGAGTGCCAGCGACAGGGACGGTGTCGGGAAGGCTAAAGAAGAGCGAGAGAGGAGAAAGCGGAGTCTGTGTGTGGGGGCAGCTCTTTGAGGCCAGTGGGCTACGAAGGACAGGGGGAAAATGAGGGGTCCAGGATGGGGACGACCGCATCACAGAGTGCAGGGGTGGGGGGTGGGGGGACCGGAGGCGTAGTGGGCCGGGGCTGGGCTCCAGTGACAGGGACGCAGCCTTCGGTCAGAGGCACAGGAGAAAAGACGGGGAGGTGGACACGGGTGCCATTAAGTCTGGTTGTTCTGAGGTGAGAAGGGGTGAGTGTTGGACGGGAAGTTTCTATCTCAGTAAAGGACAAGGGCGTTTATGGGCTGGTGTGGAGGTGCGCTGGGCGGGGGGCAGGAGTTTGAGGCCAGGAGGCAAGGAGAAGCAGGACGAAGGGCCGTGTGGGTGTCTAGGATGCAGGGAGTAGGGTGGGGCCCTCTGGGGGTGGGGACCAGGTGGCTGTGACCGCACCGAGGTTGGTCCCTTACTTCCTTGCATGTGGGACAAGGTCTGAGAGACGAGTCAGTAAAGCCCCCTACTGGGATGAAGCGTTAGCAAATAATTTGCCCATTTCGTTCATGAAAAAAGGAAAGGGAAATAATCCTCAATAGTTACACCACGAGAACTGAATGTTTTCCCGGAAATGTTGACACAGCTGATAAGACTTGCGTGGGGGTGCACCCCACTAAACCCTGTATAACACAGTCTGCCAGATACAAAGGCAATAAGAGGGGACCCGTGTGGGACCCGCAGAGCCGCTGGGGGAGCCCCCCTTTAGGCTGAGATGCCAGATGGCTGAGAGCGTCAGGACTCTGGATTCCTGGCTACAGTGTGACTTAACGAACCTCGGAGGGGCCGCTGTTCCCTGAGGATGACAAGGTCGGGCCCTGAGGGGGACAGCCCCTCCGGAGAGCAGTGACATGCGCCTCCCGACTGGGACTTGCTGCCCCGTGGTGCCCACCTGACCCCAAATACCCAACAGCCCCACCTCAGGTCCCTGTCTCCCTGCCTCTGAAGGTTTGGCCGCAAGTTATGTCTCCTGGCCACCACCCTCACCAGTGCCGTCTTGGGCGTCCTCACGGCCGTGGCGCCAGACTACACGTCCCTGCTGCTGTTCCGCCTGCTACAGGGGCTGGTCAGCAAGGGCAGCTGGACGTCCGGTTACATCCTGAGTAAGTATCCGCGGGGCTGACTTTCCACAGACGTCGGGTGGGCGAGAGGAAGGGGGTGGGGCCAAACATGGAGGTGGGTCTGGGGGGAGAAGGCAGGTTTGCAGGGTCTGGAGACATCGTGGTCACTCTAGTTGTATGTGATTGTGTGACTGGGGCAGGGGCACTACGTGGGGATGGCCTGCCTCCTTCCTTCCTTCCTTCCTTCCTTCCTTCCTTCCTTCCTTCCTTCCTTCCTTCTTTCTTTTCCTCTCTCCCTCCTTTCCTTCCTTCTTTCCTTTCTTCCTTCCTTCCTTCCTTCCTTCCTTCCTTCCTTCCTTCCTTCCCTCCCTCCCTTCTTTCCTCCCTCCCTTCTTTCTTTCCTCCTTCTTTCCCTCTCTACTTCCCTCCCTCCTTTCTTTTCCCTTTCCCTTTCCCTCCCTCCCTCCCTTTCCTTCCTTCCTTCCTTCCTTCCTTCCTTCCTTCCTTCCTTCCTCCCTTCCTTTGTCTGAGAGACACTTAAATAACCACTTAAATAGATCAATCTTTCCATATCAACTCATCTATTTGGAAAAAGATCTCAGTTGATGTGTTTACAGCAGGGGGAGGGGCAGGAAGGGGGGTCAGGTAAGAGAATATTTTAACATTTTAAATAAGAAAGAACCAGCACCTCCTGAAAAGAAATACAACTCAACTGGTTTGAACCACTTGAAAATTAGGAGAGAAAACAAAGAGGAGATAAGAGAAGAGAGAAACATTTTTTTTTTTAAATTGAGGTGTAAACCACTGTAATTCTACATTTTTTTCTTTCGAATTTTTCTTGGAAGGGTGAGAAGAGAGAATGAAAATTACTTTCTTGGAAGGAGGTAGTATAAAAGAGCCATCTATGCTTTCCTCAGCCCATAGGTGAGCGCCTCAGACAGCAGTGAGGATAATCCACAGTTGTGCTCATTTGTAGAGAACAGAAAAGAAACAGTGATGCCCTTCCGCCTCTGAAGACGCTATCCTGTGTCTTGGCATTCTGGGAAATGGTTCATTAACCAAGGGAAAGCATGTTTCTCCCCCTAGAAACTGTGTGCAGATGGTTTTGTTTAATCGGTTCGGGACATATGTATTGGCCACGTGTATGTTCAATATGTGCTATTTGGCACATGGTTAAGAAGATGAACTTGGGGTCACACGTTGGCTGCCCAACACTGACGGGTCGTGTCATCTTGGGCGAGTTCCATAATCTCCGGCCTCGATGCCCTCATGGGGGGGGGGTGGCCGTGCCCTGAGCGGATGAGCCACACAGGTGGCGCTCGGAGCAATGCCTGCCCCGTGCCCGGCCCTGCCTGGTTCTGTTGCTGCAGGGTGGTCACTAGGGCAGGGCTGGGGCACTAGGGTAGAGGAGGCATCCTTCCTCCCTGCAAGGAGCTCACACGCTGGAGAGAACGACAGATACCCGAGCGGGTATCTGGGTGGGGTGAGGGCCATGCCTCCTCCGAAGGCTTTCCCCACTCGCCTATGGGTCACACCCCCCACCGCCGTCCCCCCCACTTCGCCACCCCGTCCCCCGCCAGTGGCTCATTGGCCTCCTTCGTTGGCTCCTCCTCTTCTCCCCGATCCTCTCGTCCCTCAACAGGGCGGGACCCAGGATGTTGTCCTCCCCAACCCCACACCCGTTACACCTGCCGACCCCCACCCCAGCCCCCAGTCTGTCAAGTGCCGTCTGTCCCGCTGCTCAGACCTGCCATCTTGCGGTCGGTCACGGCCTCCGCTTCCCCACTCCTGTGTCGGCCTCCTTGGGGTCCTGCTGTTACTCTCACAGCACACCCGGACCCACCGTCTCTTCCTCCGCCGCTGCCACTGGGCCCCGGCCAACACTGTCCCTTCGCCTCCACGTCGGTCTCAAGTCTCAGCTCAGCAGCAGACGTGGGAGTGCGTTTGCCCCTCAAGGGACCGGCTCTGTGTTTCACGCCATGCAAGCCAGCCTTCTCTGAGCCCCCCCTGGCCTCGCCCGGCCCCCTGCCCTGGAGATCCCCGTCCTCAGCTCCTCTGCCTGGAACTTCACCCTTGAGGTCCACCCCATGGCACCGCCCTCTGGCAAGCTGTGTCCCCTGACCCTCGACTGTCCCGATCCCCTCCCACCAGTTCACGTTTCGCTCCGCCGTGGCATACGGTTTACTCATTTACCGCGTGTGCCCTCGGCCCTCTCCCTCGAGGAGGAGGGGTGCGTGGGCCGCCACTGCCCATGTGGCTGCCACAGGCCGCAGGCACGCAGAGTGGTGCCGGGTCCCTCACTAAGTCCGTGAGCACTCCTGGGGCCGAGGGAAATATAGCTCAGCCCGGAGCTCGCGGGGCCAAGCTCTGGGGAGGAGAGGCGGAAGGTGTCAGGCAGACTGGATCCTGAGTGCGTGACGGGCAGTACGGATGGCAAATGGGGGAGTTTGAAAAAGGACCAGCTCGAGAGAGGCTGGGACGAAGGGCGGGGTGTCTCCGGGAGCCTCGATCAGCGGGACTTGGGAAGGAGCCTGGGGTCAGGCAGGCGGCGGGGCGGGGGGGGGGGGGGGCACGGGGTGGGGGGTGGACGCAGGGGCTCACCGGGGAGGGAAGGAGCCAGAATAGTGACTCATCTCGTGTCTCAGTCACAGAATTCATGGGCTTGGGCCACAGGCGAACCGTGGCGATCCTCTACCAGGCGGCCTTCACGGTGGGGCTTGTGCTGCTCTCGGGAGTGGCCTACGCCATCCCTCACTGGCGGTGGCTGCAGCTGGCCATCTCTCTGCCCACCTTCCTCTTCCTGTTCTACTACTGGTACGTGGGTCCCCCGAGGCGGCCCCGGCTCCTCTGTCCAGCCCCGGACCCCTGCGCGGTGACCCCGGCTGCCACACGGGCCGTCCTCCACATGGCCGCGGTGGCCACGGGCACGGGCATAGGGCTGCTACCACTCTCTGTGCCACTCGGGTGGTCCGTGTTCTGACAGCGGCCCTCATTCCATGGGGAGCTAGCCTCAAACGGGGCCTCTTTAAATTCGCAGCCCCTTAGATGGAGAGGCAATGCTTCAAGTCCCACAAAACCCCACCTAGCCACTTGGTAGGCATTTGCTGTTGGCTGAATGAATGAATGAATGAACGAGCGAATGGGGAATGTGCACGTTAGGCCATTGTGAAATAAACCGGCCCAAATGAGCTGTCGCTCTCACTAGCTGTCGGCACTTGGCAGGGTCCCCGGGGAGAAGCATCCGGACAGATGAGTTCTGATGGTGGGGCAGGGAAGGGGTGCAGAGAGGGCTGCGGACAGAAGTACCTCAGCCCTGCCCCTGCGGTCACTGTTCTGCTGAGGGCAAACCTCATCTATGGGCGGCACCGCAGTAGACCCAGCCTCTCCCAACCAGGGCTGACTAGGAGCCGCACACTCGTGCTCAGGACCAGCCTGCTGTCTCCTCGCCAGGCTGCAACCAGGGGCTCTCTGGGGGGGAAAGGAGGGTCAGGAGGGGTGGGGCCACGCCAGAGTGTGTTCAGAAGACCTTCAGCCAGAGATGCTCAGTCTTCGAGTTGTAACATCCTTCCCTGGTTTGAAACGGACAGCCTGCTATCTCCCCGGTGTTAAAGGAAAGTGAGTATGGTTTATTTAGTTTGGGAGAGATTTCGAGCCTTGTTCGACCGCCCTCAAATTACACGGAGACACCTGCTGTAGCCCAAGGGGTGGGGGGCACACGGAACGTCCATTCTGGGTGAGGAACAGGGCTCCCAGCTTCCAGCAAAGAATGGGGCCCCTGCCCCATGAAATGCAGGCCACATAGGAAAGCGGTGGTTCCCTTTTTGCCCCTAAATCTTAGCAGGTGCCACTGAGAATGTGAGGGGCCCGTGGAGCTCCTTCGTGCGCCCCCTGAGCCAACACAGGGTGACCCCAGATCCTCGTCCACTAGCTGCTTGAGGACTGACAGTCCCCACGTGAGGCGGGTGGGTTGCTCAGAGCAACATCGCTCTGACCAGGGCTTAAAATGGAATGCGCTCTGGGGAAGGTGCCACGGAGTGACGATCTGTGTCTGCAGGTGTGTGCCCGAGTCTCCCCGCTGGCTGCTGTCGCAGAAGAGAAACGCTCAAGTGATGAAGATAATGGGCCACATCGCCCGCAAGAATGGGAAGCTGCCACTTGTGGATCTGAAGGTGATGTGCTGGCAAGGGCTTCCTCACATCCCTGAATTTGGGGGTCGGGTTTGTGATTTAGAAAGTGCTTCTGGGGCTGCCTTGAGAAGCAGGAAGGCACGGGAGGCAATGGGGGTGATGAGTGCCGAGCACAGGAAGGGCAGTGGCTGACCGAGGGGCGGGGTGGCTCTGAGGGCTTCTTCGGCTCCCCCCGCAGTTAGGATGTGGCTGACCCTCTCCGTCTCCCTCCTAGATGCTCTCGCTCGAAGAGGACGTCACCGAGAAGCTGAGCCCCTCCTTTGCAGACCTGTTCCGCACGCCACAGCTGAGGAAACACACCTTTATTCTGATGTACCTGTGGTAAGGGGCCCTCCCTGTGCCTTCCCTGCCAAAATCGGTGAGCCTGCCGGACGCCGGGGTACAAGTTAAAGACAGCGGAGCAGGGCGCCTGGGTGGTTCGGTGGGTTGAGCGGCCGGCTCTTGACCTCGGCGCAGGTCGTGGTCTCACGGTCAGTCATGAGATCGCACTGAGCATGGAGCCTGCTTGGGATTCTCTGTCTCCCTCTCTCTCTGCCCCTCCCCCCCCGCCAAAAAAAATAAATGAATAAACATTACAAAAAAGACAGTGAAGCAATGCCGGTGCAAAAAGAGAAGCATGAAAAGGAAATTTTAGATGAATTTCAAGCAAAGAGCTCTTAGCGAGATGTCTTTTTTTCCTCCCTTGAGGGCTGATTAATGGGGAAAGACATCCTTTTAGTAAGAAGAGCATGTTACGTCGGCGAGGTTAACAGTAAGTTGATGAGACATGACGAAGGGTTCCCAGGGTTGCCTCAAACCCCACGTGTCCGTCTTTTGGGAACAGAAGAGTCTTGATTTCACTTCAGCAGGTGATTTCAGTGGCTCCTGGTGCTTCCAAAGGGGACGATCCCTTCCTCACACCTCAGAACTTCAGAAACCCTGCCCTGAGCGTTTCTGTGTCTTTATGATCCACTGATTACAGAACTCTTGGACACCAATGGACTCACCCTTGTACCCCCTGCCCACCCCCAGGGTCTGTACCTCCCTCCAGGTTGCCATCTTGCAGTTCTCTACCCCGCTCCCTCAAAGGACATCGGGTCGGCTCCCCACTACCGGGGCTTTGTCGTTGACATGCTTCTCTCACACCTGGGGCTGAACAGCTGGACTGTGGGCTTCCCCTGCTGCTGGTGTAACTCATTTCCGCTTCCACATAAGGTTTTACTAGAACTAAGTGTTCAAACTAATAGGGTGGTGCCTGGCACATGGGAGCCCCACAAATATTTGCTGAAGGTTGAATGAATAACCACTGTTCCACGGAATCCATCCTAAATGCATTAGACACCAGCCAGGCTCATTCCCGTTGGCCCATCAGTCACCTGCCACGCCTCCGTGTTGGTCCCCGAGTTCGGCAGCCAGCCCCACGATGGGTCCCGGGAGCCTTTGCAAACACCCCTGCTGCCTGTGCCCTCCTGTCTCCCTCCTTCCTTCTTCCCCTTACCACTCACTGCCCCCATTTCCATCCCCTGGCGCACTCCTCTTAAGGGGGTGGGGGGCGCTTTGGCTCCTCTGCTCTCACACCCCTGCACCCAAGCCCTCAGCAAATTCTGCTCTATTTTGAAAATGTGTTCAGAATCTGACGTTTCGCATCACCTGCCCTCTCAGTTCCCCTCCCGACGGTCGTGATCTCTTGCCTGTGCTGTTGTGGTACCTCCTAGCTGTCCTGTCTGCTCCCACCGCCGTCCCCCGCCGGGCGCTGCTCACAAAGCAGGCAAAGACCAGGTCGCTCCCCTGTCCACGCCTCCCTAGTCCACTGAGGATAAAACCAGACTCCTTCCCGTGGCCTCCAAGGCACTGACCCCGGACACCTTCCCTCCACCTGCTCCTTCAGTGCAGAAACTCCGGCTGTGTGACTCCAGAAGCCCTCACTATCCGTGACTCAGCTTCCTCATCAGCACGTGGGGCCATGATAGGACTTACCTCCCAGGCGCGTTGGCAGATTCACAAGATAACATGTGTGAACAGCTTAGAACGGTGTCCGATGTAGACGCGGGAACCCCTCAGTACCAGGAGGTGCCATTTTAACACGCACATGCAGTTCATGGGTTCTGCCAAAAGATGGCAGCCCTGCATATTTGTGAACCGTTTGGGGACCGGAAAGTCCAGGCTCTCCATTCCTTTCTCTTAAATCAACGTCTTTGTCAGTAATACGTGACTGTTCCCGTTTAACTGGCTAACTGGCACGGAGGGGGCCCCTGGGCTTATCTGGACTCACCAAGCTACAGGCGAGTGCCTTCCTTCACGTTGCCTTCATCCTTTTCTCCAATCAGGAATGAGGCAGGGCTGGAAATGAGAGCCTCCCTGTGGTTCTCTGCGTGCAGCTTTAGAAAACAAGGGGGTATGTTAATGGGACACATCAGTCGTGATCTCGGTTTTGGAGCTGGTGGGCAATCCAGATGCTGGGATAAGAGCAGTTTATCGTCAACCGAGGTCTCTTCTCACAGTGTCATAAAATGTGTCCAGCCTCCGAAATCATACAATGTCACCTAAAAGGACACGTGGAACTCTCTGAAGTCTCTCTGAGCCACTTAGCTGGTCCCTATCGGTCTAGGTGCCTTGTTCTGTGACACTGCTATTCTCCCCTGGACGACGCATGGATGGGTCGTGGGGTGGGCTACAGGGGGTAGCTTCCACAGGGTGGAAGACAGGGGGACAACGCCACTGTGCAGCTGGAGAGACTTGGCCGGTATCTGCTCTGCTCTCTCTGCGTACTTGACCTTGGGGAGACGCCGATGCCAATTACTGCTCATCTTTGCCGAGTGCTCTTCCGGTGCCAGGAAGCCCACCAGGTACTTCCTGTGGGGCAGGGAAGGGGTGCAGAGAGGGCTGTGGAGAGAGGTATCTCATCCCTGCTCCTTTGGTCATCGTCCTGCTGAGGGCAGACCTTGCCTGTGGGTGGCACTGAAGTAGACCCAGTCTCCCTAAACGAAGGCTGGCCTCTGCGCCTGTACGTCCGTGGTCAGGACGGCTGTCCCCTCGTCAGGGTGGAACAAGGGAGAGGTCGCTTTGCCCGAGTCTCCATGTTTGGGCGGGATGGGACTTGCCTGAGTGTTCCCGGAAGACCTTCTTCCATTTGCTGATGAGGGAATTGAGGCACAGAGGGCTTAGCTAAGTTACTTCGGGTCACACGGCTCATACAGCAGGCCTGATTACTGAACCTTCTCACCCACCTTCTCCCGCCCGCCTCCTTGTAGCTGCCGGAGGATTAGACGAAGTAAGGCCCGTGCAGGGATCCGCGTGGGGCCAGGCCGCTAGGTCGCAGGAAACAGTCAGGGTCTCTGGGACACATGCTTATGTCCTGGAAGTCATTGTCTCACATAAATCTGAGAGGAGCTGCTCCCCGAGGGTCCCTCTAGGACGTCCTTCCTGACGATTATCCCCTCTTCTCGGATTGCTCTCGGACATTCTAAGTCAAGGGACCCACGCTCCTCTCCAGCTCGTAGGGACCTTCGTCCTGGCTGCCAGAATCCCCCCTCCCTGCTGTCCCACAGACACTCTGCCTTACACTCCGCCTCCCCTCCGTGCCCAGGTTCACCAGCTCTGTGCTCTACCAGGGCCTCATCATGCACGTGGGCGCCACGGGTGCGAACCTCTACCTGGATTTCTTGTACTCGGCTCTGGTTGAATTCCCGGCGGCCTTCATCATCCTCATCACCATCGACCACTGCGGCCTCATCCGCCCGTTGGCCCTGTCAAACCTGGTGGCGGGGGCAGCCTGCTTCGCCATGATTTTTATCTCACACGGTGAGCTGTCCATCATCATCTTCTAGGGAACTGAATCATCCAACTGTGGGAACAGTGTTTTCGCTGCTCGATGAGCCCCTGGGATAAGAACAAAGACAAAGATGGGTGTTACCTTCATCTACAAGGGTTTTTTTTCGTTTTTCGTTTTTGTTTTTTAAATTGAGGTATAACATACACTCAATGAGCAAATTATAAGTATAAAAGCTGATGAGTTTGTCCATAGGTATATATCTGGGTACCATGACCCAGATCACGTGGCACATTTCCAGCACCTTAGGAGGTTCCCCCATGGTCCCCGACAATCCATATTCAACCCCCCTGTTCAGATCACCGCTGCTCTGACCTCTGTCCCTGAGCATTAATTCCAACGGTTCTTGAACTTCACACGAAAGGAACTATACGAGATGTGCCCTGTGTATTTGTCTTGCTTCGTTCACTCATTCCACCTGTGAGACTTATCCATGCCGTCACACCGGAGCGTAGTTTATGTGCTTTTTCATCGTTGTGCAGCATTCTACCGTATGAATCCCTTGCCACTTACCTGTCTCACTGCTGACTGACCCTTGTGTGGTTTCCAGCATCTGCCTCTTGGGATCTAAGCTGCAGTGAACATTCTAGCACATTGTCTTGTCATGGTGCGGGCACCGATTTCCCTTGGGGACAGATCTGTGTGTTTTCTGGGTCGGGGCGGCATATATGTACCTCTAAGTAGATGCAAACAGGCTTCCAAAATGGTTGGACCAATTTATACTCCCACCAATGATGCCCACGTGTCTAATTGTGACACATCATCACCAACACGGGGTGTGGCTAGTCTTTTTCACACCAGCCATTTCGGTGGGTGTATGCTTTCATCCTTCATTCTTACAATCCAGGATAATCCAAAACAGAATCATTTTCGTCAGTTTTAATTTCCAATGCACAAACTGCCTTTCCTCTTTGTTCCTTTGGGAAGATTGTTAAACCAGATTTGCTATTCTCTCTGGTTTCATTGCTTGCGCTCTGGCCTTGTTGGTTAAGTGAGTTGTTTTGGTAAGCTTTTATGGAGGGTATTGTGGGAAGCGTTTCCTGAACTCTGTCTTCTCAAGGAACAGGCTGGATATAGATCAGGCTGAAAATAAAAAATAATAAATACAAAAAATAAATAAAAAGAGGTGGAAAAAGGCAGCTCAGTTTTCTCCCCCCTCCTTGCATGGTGAGAGGACAAAGAAGACAGGGAAAGGGGCAGAGGCCATCTGAAATAGATTTTACCCACCTTCTCCCGCATTTTCTTGTTTCTAGGATCCTGGAAAGATAAATGAGAAGTTTTGTTGTTGTGGTTGTTGTTTTTTAAGTAACAGCACTGGGTACAGAGAGGGAGCTTGAGGTCTGAGACTGTTCAATTATCAGGCAGGCAGAGCCCAGGCATCATGTTCTGTGGTCCCATCCTCCCAGGCCCCCCTCACAGCCCCACCCTCTCCACTTGGCCTCGATTTAGTCCTTGTCACATTAGATGGTAAACACTCACTCCCTCGTCCAGGAATTATTTCGAGTACCTTCTCTGTGGCCAGTGTGCATCTAGGCCCTGGGATCTCAGCAGGAAGTTCTTGCTTTGCAGAATTTGCATTCTAGAGGGAAAAAGAGAAGGCGAAGCGTGGCGGGCTTAGTCCTTGGTGTGGTGGTCAGGGGTGGCCTCGGGAGACCTGAATGAGGGGAATGAGCCGTGTTGCCGTCTAGGGAATGTGCTTCCCGGGGGGGGGACAGGAGTGGGAGTCTCCCCGAGGAGGGCAGAGCTGAGCATTCAAGGAACAGCTGGAATCCTTGCACCTAGAATCAGGAGAGCAGGGGCAGGAGCGATGGACGGAGGCCCAGTTAGCAGGAGGTGGCCTTGGACTGTACCCCAGTGTGGAAGAGAGGCACTGGGGGCTTTGGGCAGGGATGGCCCCACAGTGCCAAGGGGAGCTGGGGCGGTTGAACAGCTCAACAGATTAAAGACCCCAGAGTTTGTGTGCAAGGCCCTCCCTCTATGTACGGAGTAAACTTCATCTTTTCTCTTTAGGAAGCTGGGGCGCGTCCTTGATTAGCACAAGGTGGGGAGACTGGGCTGGACCTTGTGGCCAGCTCGTTCCTAAGGCCACCATGTCCTCTCTCCTGGGAGCCTCACGCTGGTGGAGTGAAACAGAGCAGGCTTCCGTGAGCAGCCAATATCTGGGGCCAGGGGTTGAGATGGCATAGTGGCTGTGACCCAAGAGGCTTTCTAAGTGACCTGGCATGTCACAGGAGCCACTTGTGTGTGTCAGTGTTTGGGGCGATCCAGGTGGAGCAGGTGAAGGTGCCCAATTCTTGGATCAGTCCTCAACAGGGGACGGGCTTCCTGGACCGTCATGTAATCAAGAGCCCACAGCAGTCGGCTAAGCGGAGACAAGCTTTGCTTCCCTAATGCTCACATCTGGGACTATCTGGAGAAGGGTTTTGGTTTTAAAAATGTGTTTGGAAATGAACCCTAGATGGAAGATTAGAAATCTGGTCTGTCAGCTCCAGGATAGTACCTAAAGGGCTGCATTTTTCGTGTACCTACTGTGTTTCCGGAAACCAAGAGACAAAGAAGGAAGTCACGTGGCTGACAGGAGGCAGAGCTGAGACTCCAAATGCATGTTCTTTCCCCTGCACAGAGGATCCCCCCTTCATGTGTCACGGTCAAGTTCTGAGACCTCTCAGGACTGTTTACTTATCCCAGAAGGAAAGAGTTAGACAAGACAGTCCTTCAGGCCCTTCCAGCTCTAAAGGCCAAGCTTCTTAACCTGACTCCTCGAGGGAGGGAACTCTGTGACCGCAGTCCTCATGTGAGATCCCCACCTCTGTGTTTCCTGTCCAGATCTGCACTGGCTAAACATCACAGTAGCTTGCGTTGGCCGAATGGGAATCACCATCGTGTTCCAAATCGTGTGCCTGGTGAACGCCGAGCTGTATCCCACGTTCGTCAGGTGGGCGCACAAAGCAGGGTGGGGGGGCGACAGAGGTCGGGTAGCCCCTGAAATAGCTGTGCACCAGCCAGGCTCAACGAGGACCGGCACTTCTAAGACAATTCCTCAAGGCTCCCCCAAGGTCCGTTTGGACATTGAGGCGGGGGTTGGGCATCAAAGAGCGCGTCAACACCCGATTGTAGGAGAGAACGTGAGATGGAAAGGTTGGAGGAGACTGTGCAGAGGGCAGGCATGAGAGAAAAGGCATCTGCATAGAGACGGGAGAGAGTGGGAGACTGAGTTTCAGCCCAGCCCACGGCTAGTGGCACGAACTCCCGTAGCTCCATCCGTGCCTGTAGACACACGTTGCGTAGACAGAGTTCCGACTGGCCCAGTGACACAGGAAGCATTTCTAGAGCTGTGCCATTTCGCCCCCAATGTCATTATTTCCATTTTACAGATGAGGAAGTTGAGGTTCAGAGAGGGATACAGGACTCGCAAGAGGCACACAGCTGGAAAGTGGCAGGGCGTCTGCCCTGATGCCCACCAGAAGCCCGTGCCTTTCCCGTGATGACACAATGCTTGTCCGTAAACGTAGCAACAGGCCTGGAGGACTTATCGTTCCAAGTCAGGTTCAGACCAGAGTTCACTCTAACACGCACAGTTTGCTGAATTTTTATTATATGTGTGTTCATTTACCTGCCGCGACGATCAGTATGGAGACGTCTCCATCATCTCCAAATGCTTCCTCGTGTCCCTTCCCCACCTCCAGCACCTGGCAACCACTCATCTGATTTCTGTCCCTTTGGTTCTACCTTTTCCAGAATGTCATGTCAATGAAGTCACAAGGCAGGCAGACTCGGTGTTTGTCTCCTTTCACTTAGCAGGACGGGGGACGTCACGTAGTTGCCCGCCTGCGTCTGTGCTCTGCCCCTTCTGAGTGCATGCTGAGTGCTTTTCCGGCGTGTGAATGATGTGCCACGATTTGTTTATCCATTTCCCAGTGTATTGGCATTGACTGTCTCCAGGTTGGAGTGATTACAGTGTAGCTGCTCATAAACATTCAGGTACGGGTCATTGAGTGGATACGTGTTGTCGTATCTCGTGACCACAAACTTAGGAGTGGCTCATATGGTAAGTGTGTGTTTAAATTTATAAGAAACCGTCAGAACGTTTGCCAAAGAGGCTGCACCATTTTGCGTTCCGCCAGCCACGTGAGACATCCTATCGTTCCACATCCTCATCAGCACTTGGTATTGTGAGTTGTCTTTTTCTTTATTCTTTATTTTATTTTTTTTATTTTTCGAAGTCATTCTGAGAAGTAGTGGTATTATTGTGACTTTAAATTACATTTTCCTAATTACTAAAAATGTTTGTATGGACTTACTGCCATCTGTATTTTAGGAGGCTTAGTTTTAAATGAAGATTATTTTTAGGGTAAAAGAAACTAACCACTTTACTTAAAGGTTGAATTCGGACCTTCGTTAGAATTTGGTCTATTTCCTCAAACTGTCTCTTCGGTCTGTGTCACTCTTTCTGGTGTGCTATTCCTCATGCCATCATGCTAGTAGTTTCTAAGGAATATTCCAGCTCCCCGATCGCTCAGCTGCACAGCAATCTGAGCCCATCAGTCAGCCAGAAGGTGCAACAGTGGCCCTGATTTACTGTCCTCTTCCCCACCTGCCCTTCATTAAAAGGCTCTGTCTCATACTCTCATCTATAAAAGGTTGCTTGGACTGAGTACAAAGGGATGAAGGCACATTAAAGAGAAAATCTTCCACATTTGGCAGTCCTGAGCCCGGAGTCTAAAATAGCCGGGCCAAACAATTCCATTGTCATGGCCACCGGACCCAGGGGACTGGCTGAAAATGTTAACTGTCAAAGGGCCTGAGTCCCTGCTCCTATGGGAAAGAAAGCCAAGCAACCCATCTCAAGGAGCCATTTGTGCAGAGAGCCTGTTGATAAGGATTCTCAATAACTACAAACGGAAGCCAGAAGTTCAGAAATAACTTTAGGGGCGCCTGGGTGGCTCAGTCGGTTAAGCTTCTTTCTGACTCTTGGTTTCGGCTCAGGTCGTGATCTCACGGTTTGTGATTTCAAGCCCCACGTCGGCTCTGAGCAGAGAGCGAGGAGCCTGCTTGGGATTCTCTCTCGCCCCCCTCTCTCTGTCCTTCCCCTGCTCACACACACACACACACACTCTCAAAATACATAAATAAACTTTATTAAAAAAAACTTTAAATGTGATCCATACACACACAAGAATAAGAGTCATGAAAGTTCTGATATTTTCAATTGATAGAATCCAATCGAAACTGTTTTTTTTTTTTTTAAACGGGTTACTCCAGTTACTTCATTACTTTACAAGAGCTCCAAATTTAAAAATTCCTATTGAAGCCATCTTGACCCTGCTTCTTTTTTTTTTTTTTTTTTAATTTTTTTTCAACGTTTTTTATTTATTTTTGGGACAGAGAGAGACCGAGCATGAACGGGGGAGGGGCAGAGAGAGAGAGGGAGACACAGAATCGGAAACAGGCTCCAGGCTCCGAGCCACCAGCCCAGAGCCCGACGCGGGGCTCGAACTCACGGACCGCGAGATCGTGACCCGGCTGAAGTCGGACGCTTAACCGACTGCGCCACCCAGGCGCCCCATCTTGACCCTGCTTCTTACTCACAGGAGGCTTTAGAAATGAACAGCCACCTTCTGACTGCAGCACATAGTGTCAAGAACGTTCTTTTGGCTTCAGGAGGCTCTGCCTTGTGTTGGAAATCGTCTCTCCTTTTTGTCTCCTCACTACGGCATGGGCTGCCTGAAAACGGGAACGACATAGCGTACTTCTCTGTACCTGTAATAGAGCTGTCCTGAGCGGTCCCCAAGGGCCCGTAGAATGGCCGAGTGCAGAAAACACCACACCATGTGACTTTCCCATAAGGAACTTAGCTCCCTCTCCCTACTGCTTCTAGCTTCTGTGTGCTTATTACATTTTTTTACTTCTCTAAAACGTAACTGCTTAAAATAACGGCGTCTTTTCTTTCTTCTCTTGGAAATGGCACTGAAGCTATTCGAAAAATGAGAATAAACAAAGCTGCAAATGCCAACTTTAAAACTAGGATGACCCTGGGGGCGCTGGGGTGGCTCAGCCCGTTGAGCGTCCAACTTCGGCTCGGGTCGTGATCTCGCGGTTCGTGAGTTCGAGCCCTGCGTCGGGCCCTGTGCTGACGGCTCGGAGCCCGGAGCCTGCTTCGGATTCTGTGTCTCCCTCTCTCTCTGCCCCTTCCCCTGCTCGTGCTCTCTCTCTTTCTCTCTCAAAATTAAATAAAGATAAGCAAACAAACAAACCTAGGACGACCCTGAAAGACAAGCGTGAGAAGAAGGGCTGCTGAATGCAGTGAGGTTTCAGAGGGTCTGGAAGATTCCAGGGATGCACGTGGTGACAGTAACCCTTGGACAAGGCCAACAGTTTTCCAAAGCAGGAAGCATACGGGGGAGGGCACAGCCCACAGTCCCTTGTTTGCAGTAACAGGATGGCTTCAGGGGCTGGACCCGTAAGCTCCATCCCCCCCCGACCTTGTGAGGCCGAAGGCAGTACAGGTAGAGCGAGGCCACTCAGGGACCTTCAGAGACCATTCAGGGACCTTGGAGACGGCGGTGTGCGCGAGGCAGGGTGGAGGAGGAAGACCCACCATGGTGAGCAATTCTGTTCTGTCGACCCCTGTCGATTGGGAATGAGAGACGTTAAGCATCTGATCGCATACGACCCAGGTCAAAAAGAGAATCTGTCCTGACCCGGCACGTGGCCTGGCTCCTCTCCACAAATTCTTCGACACGGCTGATACAGGAAGAGATCCCAGTAGTAAAGGTGGACGATAAAAAAGCAATCCACCCAGTTACGCAAATAGACCACGAGAGAAGAGGAGAAAGGGAGCAAAGGGCAAAGGACAAATGAAGAATACTCACGAGCAAAACAGTGTCACAAAGCAGATGAAAACGGTGACCCAAAATACCACAACCAAATGCAAACTCTGCCTGAGTCATTTCTATCAAATGAAAGCCTAAAGCCAAGATAAAAGTTCTTGGGTCAGAATATGGACCAGATGATAGAAATGGAGACCTGTTTGAAAGCAGTGCAAAGGGGAACCGATACAGTGAGGGAAAGGCAAGGTAGATCTGAGAATTGCAAAATGAAACGGAAATAAGCAAAGAGTTTAAAAGTCTTGGGGATCACACACACACGCATGCACACGCACACGTGCACATACACACATCCCAGAAAAGATAACAGAAAGAGTGAAACAAACAAACAAAACCTCCAAGAAATTAAAAAAAAAACCTTCAAGGAAACTTCCAGAAATAAAACAATGGTTGACTCTATGATTTGAAGTGGCACATGGTGTCACAGGAAAAACCGACTCAGAAGGAAGCGATAAGGAATATTCTATTAAGTTACTGGGCTGAAGGTTTGAGTCACAGATCTAGGGGGAGTATCTACTTGATATCAGATTGATAATCATTAAATGGGGGATTAAAGGGTATGTGGTTTTGAGTACAAACAGCAGAAAATGTCAGAAGTCTGACAATAAGGAAATGTAGAACTCACGGAGACAGGGACAGGAAAGGAGAGGGAACGTCAGATGTGGTGTGATAAGCTGATTTCCTTTGTGTACTTTCTCCAGCTTGGGGGAAAAATGTATTATTAAAAGCTGATGAATTGCATAGTGTTTTAGGTATATTTTAAGATGTAAGGAGGAACACGAAAACAATGATACTATTAACTAAAATCAGTGCAGGCAGGGATGGTTTGAGGAGGAAGTGGAAATACACAAATTTTCTAATTGTTTATAATAGGAAGTTAATGAATACTGTCTAAATAAATACAGTATTACATGTATTAAATAAAATTATAAAGGTAACATTTGGAATAAAAATACAAGCCTTCCAGGGCACCTGGCTAGCTCAGTGGGAAGAGTATGGGATTCTTGATCTGGGGGTCATGAGTTCAAGTCCCACACTGAGTGCAGAGATTACTAAAAAACAAATAAACTTAAAAAAATACAAACCTTCCAAATTATCAGAAAACAATACTGATAACTAACACATATTGAAAATAAGACACTAGAAGTGGTAAAAACCATGACATAAAAGCTAATGACAGAATTAAGACCAAGCGTTTCTGACATTTAAATAAACACAAAGAGACTCAAGTCCTCTATTTAAAAAAAGAGACTCCTTGAGTTGATTACAAAGCAAAACTGAACAATTTGCTCATAGTTGAAGCACAACTTCTTGGAAAGGTTGAAAAGAAAAGAATGCATGAAAACATATCAGTAAATGCAGACAAAAATATAGCAAGAGCCATAATCTTATCAGACAAAATTGAATGTATGCCAAAAATGTATTTAATAAGATAAGGAAGTCCCTAAACAATGATAAAGAGGAAATCCACAATGGTCTCACAGGGAGATTTTACAAAACATGTAATTAATAGAAAACTCCAACGATACTCAAACTATTCTAGACGATAGAAAAAGGAGAAAGATTTTTTAAAAATTTTAATAAAGCTAGCATAATACTGGTATCAAAGAACAACAAAGATCAAGAAAACAAGGAAACTATAGGTAAATATTATTGGTAGAATTTTGATTAAAGCCCTAAGCCATATATTATCAAACAGAATAGTGGGACATTAAAGTAATAATATATCATGTCTAAGATGAGCTACTCAGGAACACAAAGTCCAGTATTAGAAAATCTAATGGTATAAATCATGCTAATAAATTGAAAGAGTTTTATAGAGCTAATAAATTAAAGCTGACAAATTAAAACTGTTCTGTATTATTTCCATTGGCAGTGAAAGGCATTTAATAAATTCAACATCTACTCTTGCTATTATAATCTTTCCATAAAACATGGATAGATAATTTTTATATATAATTCCCTCAATATACTTTTTACAGCTAAGAAGAAATATCCTGTTGAAAACTGATCAAATAAATCATAAATATGTTTAAAGGTATAGTGGCAAACACTGAGAGATGATATAGCCAACCAAGATGCAAATAGGTATCACAGAAGAAGCTTAAAGGTCATATCCTAGAGGATAAAACGTTTCCCAGTTTATTGTTCCTAGCTTAACCATGTTTTTAAAACAAAGTTCAAGACTATTTATAGGAATACAAAAATACCCAGCACTGAACAAGCAAGATTTATCAACAGTCAGAAGAAGTATGAATGTTCTAAACACCCCAATTAAAAGTCAAAGATCGTCAGATTGGACAAAAAAGTGATACCCAACTGTATACTGGCTACAAGAAACTCACTTTAAATATAGGGGCAGAGATGGTTTAAGAGTAGAATGATGATGGGGCGCCTGGGTGGCTCAGTCGGCTCAGCATCTGACTTGGGGTCAGGTCATGATCTCATGGTTTATGGGTTTGAGCCCTGCACTGGGCTGTCTGCTGTCAGCACGGTGCCTGTTTCGATTCTCTGTCCCTCTCTCTCTTTCTGCCGCTCGCACGCAGTCTCTGTCTCAAAACAAATACATAAACTTAAAAAAAAAAAAGAGTAAAAGGATGGAAAAAGATATTCCATACAAACACTAGTCAAAAGTGGCCGTATTCATGTAAGACAGAGTAGATGTCAGAGCAAAGACTATCACCAGGGAGAAAGAGAATCCTTTCAGGTAGGATCATTTCTCTGATTCTCTTCTAGGCTTCTTCATCCTCCCATCCTTAATACCTTCTCGCTGCCCTTCCCTATGTCTTCATGGAAAGAAGAAAGAAAAGAAAAGAAAAGAAGAAAAGAAAAGAAAAGAAAAAGAAAAGAAAAGAAAAAAAGAAAAGAAAAGAAAAGAGAAAAGAAAAGAAGAAAAGAAAAGAGAGGGAGAGGGAGGGAAGGAAGGAAGGAAGGAAGGAAGGAAGGAAGGAAGAGCTCAGCTTGCACCAACCAGTTCTCCAACTTTCCAGATACCCTCTGGGTATCCTTTTCCATTCTGATGGTAACCTCATGGAGTTAGTGCAGATCCCACGGGGTAAGGGCTCAGTCCCACAAGACTGGCCCCACCTCAGATGCCAGGCACGAGCCCCAGGTTGTCACCTGGACTTCTGACTCACTGGGTCTAAATCAGGACTCCCATATCCCCTTCCTCAAGTTCAATAATTTGCTCTATCTCATGGAACTCAGAGAAACACTTATTTGCAGTTACCGGTTGATGATAAAGGACATAATAAAGGATATAAATGAACAGCCACATGAAGAGGTACCTAGGGTGAGGCCTGGAAGGGTCCCAAGCACGGGAGCTTTTGTCCCCGTGGAGTTGGGGTGGGCCACCCTTGCAGTGCATGGATATGTTCACCAACCTGGAAGCTCTGAACCCCACAGGTCAGGGTTTCCATGGAGGCTCTGTTATGTAGCATGATTGACTGAAAATCATTGGCCATTGGGGATTAACTCTATGCCAGCCTCTCTCCCCTCCCTGTGCTTGCTCTAGGATAAGGTTAACCTTTGGAAAGTTGGATCACAGAAGTAGCATCTTTTTTGCTCTCTATTTTGTCAGGAACCTTGGAGTGATGGTGTGCTCCTCCCTGTGTGATCTGGGCGGGATCATCACCCCCTTCCTGGTCTTCAGGCTGATGGAGGTTTGGCGAGGCTCACCCCTCATTTTGTTTGGTAAGACTTCCTGGGATGTTTATTATTCCTTCTTCCCAGCCCAGCACGATTACTCAACAACTATTTGATGAGCGGATGATGTCCTCCAGTGAGTTTACAGATGACAAGGGTGGCGCCTTCCCTGTCGCTGTCTCCTGGCTCGCTCTGTCTTGCTCCACGGGAAGATAGGAGGCCATTCCTGGAAGGCAGGCCAGAGGTTTACATTCTATGGCTCCGGAGTCCAATAATTGTCTCATAGGACAGAATTTGAGAGGCCTCTGTTGACATAGCCTCCTCCTTTCTTACGAATTTGACTCCTAATTTTTGTGCATTTCACATGTAATTGCTGGAGGCTTAAAGATGCTGAATTATCACTGCTGCTTAACAGCAGAAATAGGGACAAATGGGAATCGAAGTTTCGTATCAGCTGTGATAGTGATGAAGTTGGATTAGAGAAGGAGGAGGGGACTCTAATTTCTGGGACCTTGGGACCTCCGAGACCCTGCTAACCCACTTGGTAGAAGGCAGAACGGCCATCTACGTGCAGAGAGGTGCTGTGCCGGGGCCCAGGCATAGCACGAGGGAGAGGGCGGGGGACAGAGGAAGGGAGAAATTAGGAGAGGGGAGGAGGGATGGGGAAGGAGAAACGAGAGAGGCCCACACTGCCCACAAATATATTATCTATGCTTCATATCAAATATGTAGTAATATAATATTAATATATAGTAACTATAGTATATATTGTAGCTTATATATGGTAACTATTATATATATTATATATAAAACAATACATTATAATGCAATTATCTAATGTGTATAATTTTATATATAACTATAATATATAGAATATACATTATATATAATAAATCAATCTGCTAACACTTAAACATCAGTTACTGTCCAAGTTATTCTTATGTAGAAGTAAAATGAAGGCACTATTCCCATTTATTTATTTTGAGAGGGTGGGAGGGGTAGAGAGAGAGGGAGAGAGGGAATTTCAAGTAGGGTCCATGCTGTCCGTGCAGAGTCCAACTCAGAGCTGGAACTCGTGGACCGTGAGATCATGACCTGAGCCAAAACCAAGAGTCAGACACTTAATGGACTGAGCCACCCAGGCACCCCAATATTCCCCTTTCTCACTCTGACATTTCCCCAGTGATCCTATTGCTTTAACTTTTGTTTCCTAGATGTTCCCGACTTCTAAACACCCAGTGTCTCTCACAGGTGCATTATCTAGCCATCCCTTTAGCTAGCGGTCGGCATCCCTACATGGTGTTGGCTGTGCTCTAACGGCTCCTTGTGAACTCTGTTTCGTTTGCAGCGATATTGGGCCTGGTTGCCGGGGGGGTGACGCTGCTTCTTCCTGAGACCAAAGGGGTCACTTTGCCAGAGACCATCGAGGATGCAGAGAACCTTGGGAGGTGAGCCTGTGGTGCTTGGGGACTCGGGGTTCACGTGAGTGACACCTGCCCCCTGGTATCTCCATTTCCTCTATCTTAGTGGTTTAGGAGAGCTTCACAGATATCTGTGCATTTATTTATTTATTTATTTATTTAAACCAGAGCTGCTGTAGAGAGAAACACGACACAAATAGCCACTGGCTTTGGGTGAGGAAAGATTGGAGAGCACGAATATATGGTTTTGGTTGGCAGTTAGCCATTCTGAACTGTGGGACTGAGAACATGTGTCTGAGATGCTGACTGAACAAGTGCCGAGTCCCTAGCTCACCAGGAGCTAACTGCCCTGAGTTGGGAGCTATTTTTAAATCAGTCTTCTGTCCTTTTAGCAATTGTTGGTTCTGATTCTTTTTTTAAAAAAAAAATTTTATGTTTATTTATTTATTTTGAGAGATAGAGTGAGAGCAGGGGAGGGGCAGAGAGAGAGAGGGAGAATCTCGAGCAGGCTCTGCGCTGTGAGCACAGAGCCTGATGCGGAGCTTGAACGCAAGAAACTGTGAGATCATGACCTGAGCCAAAATCAAGAGTTGGACACTCAGCTGAGCCACCAAGGCATCCCTGTTGATTCCGACTCTTTAATGACTTTCTTTACAAAGGAAGAGGGACTTAAAACTTTCATTCTTGTGACAGGGACAAGGACTTTAATGGAGTCTCAGATTCTTCTCTTACAGCAATAAAAAAGGAAAGGAATAAGCAATGCTTGAGGAGGTAGCCTCTCGGGTCCCCCTCCAGGCTTGCTCTATGGATTCCATAGGAAAGAGCATGAGTCCCTGTGACATAGAGAGAATGATCTAGGGAGTCAAAGAGATTTGGGCTCAAATCCAGTCATCTACTCGGCCACATGACTTTGGGGATGTCGTTGAACCTTACAGGAAGTTTACCTCCTTGCCTGACAAATAGCCACACTAATACTCACCTTGGAGGATTGCTGGGAACATTCAATGAGATAAGGTGGGGGGACAGTGACTGATCATGTGCCCCACACGTAGTAGGTGTTCGATAAACCTTAGATTTTCTCCATTCTTCTTGCATATTGTGTAAACTCCTCGGTGATTCTCAAAACTTAGTATGCAGGAGGATCACAAAAGAAGAAGCTTACTGAAATGCAGATTCCCGAGCCTTCTAGGTTTGTTGATTTAGTAAATGAAGGGTGGGACCCAGGAATCTGTGCTGTTAATAAGCTCTGCCAATGAAGCTCATAAGTGCTTCATAAACCTCACTTTGACAAATTCTGGATGTCTCCGTACTGATGGGACAAAACTATTTTTTTTTTAAAGCGTATTTATTTATTTTGAGAGAGATTGAGAGCTCGAGTGGTGGGAGGTAGGGGCAGAAAAAGAAGGAGAGAGAGAATCCCAAGCACATTCCTTGTGGTCAGCTCAGAGCCCGACTTGGGTTCAGTCTCATGACTGTGAGATCATGACCTGAGTTGAAATTAAAGGTCAGACATTTAACCGACCGCACCAGCCAGGTGCCCTGGGACACTCTATTTTAACTGTAAACGCATTTTCTAGTTGATGACAATATGCCTTTTTGGGTCCCAAATAGGTAGCTAATATTGATTATCAGATTAAAAAAAATTTTTTTTAATGTTTTCATTTATTTTTGAAGGAGACAGAGACAGAGCATGCGCGGGGGAGGAGCAGAGAGAGAGGGAGACATAGAACCTGAAGCAGGCTCCAGGCTCTGAGCTGTCAGCACAGAGCCCGATGCAGGGCTCGAACTCACGAAACTGTGAGATCATGACCTGAGCCGAAGTCGAACGCTTAACCAACTGAGCCACCCAGCCGCCCCTGATTATCAGATTTTAAACTGTGTCATTACAATTCATTGATAAGCACCGGGTCATCTCTTGAGATATCCCTTTGCTGGTCCTTTTTGTGTTCCTTGCTACCCTCCTTTTCTCCTTTTGTTTTGAGACATATTCCTGTGAACAATTTTGCAATAGTTTCTTTTCTCTTCTCTCTCTCTTTTGCAATAGTTTCTTAGTCAAAACATTGTTTATTTTAATGCTCATTTTTGTTTTTGGCGGTTACAGGATAGCAAAGCCCAAAGAAAACACGATTTACCTTCAGACCCAAACAGCAGAACTTGCAGACACATGAGAGAGATGCTTCGCTGAGATCAAAGATGGAGTTTGCATCCGAAGAAACGCTTAGAAGGCCTTACTTTTCTGTGCTCTTCCTCACTTACCTGCCCCTAAACCAATATTCTGAAAAATACCAAATGTGCCTCGTTTTACTTTATTTTCTTTCTTTTAAAAAATCTCCCAAAGCCCTGGCCTCTTTTTATCTACTTTCCTGGCAGGAGCTGCTGGTGGTTACCAGTTACTTAATTATCTAAAGTATTTCGAAGATCCAATCGAGTTTAAATATGGCTATAAAAGAGGCCTCTGTAACTGGTTTCCTAGAATCTGTGTTGCGTCATTCCCTCCGAAAGAAAATGTCTTTGTATTGGGAGTATTTATCTTGGCAAAAATATTTCAAGGTGTAGCTTTCTTGAAGGGCACTTGGTTTTCAAACATGGAGACTCTCCCGGCAGACCATACCCGAACCACGTTTACGTATGACTCATGGAATAAAGCGTGATCCTCATCCGCAGGCCAGAAGTACTGTAACTTTTTTAGGAAGCGGTTTCTGCCACCTTTGCTCGAGGAAGGTTGTATTCAGTTTCACTCTTGGTTTTCATTCTTGTTGGTGATTCTAGAAGGTAGACTCCTATGCCAACTATAAACTATTGTAGTAAATATATCAAAGAGTTCAGTTTACCACCAGTTATGTAGTAACTGGTTTAAGTTCTGGTGGAAGAGGTGATTTCGTTCCTAGAATACACAAAAACCTTTGTTTTAAAATTTCTTTCCCTGTGAAAGAAACCAAAGACAACGTAATACCCTTGCTTTGGAGCACCTTGGGGAAAAAATATTTCTAATGTGAATCGGAGGCCTGGGGAAAGGCATGGGGCCGTGTTGTCAGCACTTCTGGCCTGCTCGGCTAAGTGATGGTCTCAGGGACGTGAGGCCATGGGTTTGGGCCTGAGCAGTCTTTGATCTTCCTTTGAGAATGGATGTTGGCAACTTGGAACAAGCAAACAAAAGAATGTTCTCGTCTGCCAAATTCTATTTTAAAGAATTTAAAAGTTGGGGGTAGGTGCCTGGGTGGCTCAGCCAGTTGAGCATCTGACTTTGGCTCAAGTCATGACCTCATGGTTCATGGGTTTGAGCCCCGTGTCGGGCTCTGTGCTGACAGTTCAGGGCCTGGAACCCACTTCACATGGGGGGTAGGGGGTGGTGACAGCAGGGCAGGAAGCACTCCCTTTCAGCCTTGTGCCTAGAACACGGTGCGTTCTTAGAGAGGCAGCATGAAGTCACGGGAAGAGCCTGGACTCTGCTCTGACCCGGAAGTAGTTCCCACATCTCCATCTATTGATTTTATGGCTCCTTAACCATCCGAGCATCCGTGACCTCCTGGCACCCACCTCCAGGTGGGTCCTTGGGATACAGAAGCTGCAGATCACCCAGGAACGTCACACCAGCCTCCATGCCACGTGGTCCCCACATCTGTCGTGCACGTGGGTGTCAACCATCTCCACTCCACCAGCTCACTCCCTGCATCTGCTTGTGAAGGGCAATGTGTCCTATTGTCTGTCTTACCTCTGCCTCCTCTGTGCAGCTAAAGGCTGAATGACTGATGTTTCAAGATGTCACTGGAGCAAATCAGAGACCTATTAGGCTTACTAAACAAAGACACTTTTCAAAGGCCATCCCGAGACACATTCGTAGACAGGAACTCCCTCAGTCACGGCAACATCTTAAAGCCGATATTATCATCTCCATTTCAAAGCTTCGAGAAAGCTAAATTCAGAGACGGTAAGTGGCTCGTGCTGCCGAAGCAAGGAACTGGGCCTTGTATTTAGCTCTTCTGGACCAGATCGCAGGAGAGATTACGAGCTTCCATTCTAAACATAAAAAATGAAGAGGGGGGACTATTCTAAGAGGCGTGGTCTCTTACGAATGAGTTTCTTGGTCTTAGAGACTTCCATTCCTGGCTTTTCTGATTATCCATTTGTCCCCTGCCACAGGCCTATGGGTTGAATGGAAGGACAGAGGGAAGTCCTGAACGTGCTCTGGGCAGTGGTCTTAAGGTCCTGTTCCCAGGGCCCGTTCTTCGCAGTCCCCGCTTGTTCACTGACTTCTTCAGCCTTGTGGGTGGCATTAACCTTGTTCTGGGTTCCTGTCCGAGTGAAGTGTGTTACCTTTTTCCCCCACTTGTGAGAAAGATGTGCACATTTAAACTGCATGCGTGTCACGGTTGGTTTTTGGAGATGTTGGGTCGGACTAATCCCAAATCTCTCCCTGCAGCACCTGCTGCTTTCTTGGGCAAATCTGATTTGGGGGTGAAAGAACTATGAAAATCTGGTTTCTTGGGAGTTCGGAGAAACAACAAGACTATTAAAAACTATAGTTCGGATTTATCCAGAACTTGCTCCGTACCAGGTACCATCCCAAGCATTTTTAAAATTTTTATTTATTTGAGAGAGAGAGAGAGAGAGAGAGCGCAAGTGCATGAGTAGGGGAGGGGCAGAGAGAGAGAGAGAGAGAATCCCAAACAGGCTCCATGCTGTCAGCACAGAGCGCAGCACGGGTCTTGAACACACAAACCATGAGATTATGAGCTGAGCCAAGATCAAGAGTCAGATGCTTAAAACGACTGAGCCACCCGGGTGCCTCCCATCCCAAGCATTTTATATTATCTCATGAAACCCTCACAGCACCTCCATGACACTGGGTAATATTCCCTAAGTGCAGAGAAAGGGAAATGGAGACAAAGAGAGGTTAACCAGCATGTCCAAGGTCAGTAGGTAGTAAGCGGAGGACCTGAGGTCTCTCCCCCAAATCCACATTTAAAAAAACTTTTTTTAAATGTTTATTTATTTTTGAGAGAGAGAAAGAGTGCAAGCAGGGGAGGGGCAGAGAGAGAGGGAGACGCAGAATCCGAGGCAGGCTCCAGGCCCTGAGCTGTCAGCACAGAGCCTGACGCAGGGCTCGAACCCACGAACTGCGAGATCATGATCTGAGCCGAAGTCAGACGCTTAACCGACAGAGCCACCCAGGCGCCCCTCCCAAATCCGCATTTTTAACCAGATGCTGTACTTCCTCCTGAGGTCCAGGCAATAGTAGGCTCATTAATTATTTATAGAAAACCCAGAAACAGTAAAGCCATTCTTCTGTGGGGAAGACTGAGGCCTCTCCTGGTTGGTCTGAGCTGGAAGTTCTCAGGCGCTGCTCTGGGGCCACCCCGAGAGGGGCACTGTCCTTAGAACGGCAACATTGGGCACCTCTCTGCAGCTGGGGAGTGGGTTCTCTGCGGTTCTCAGACTGCACCTTCCTGACTCTGGCCTCTTGATGTTTGAAGTTTAAAACCACCAAGAAACACACAAAATGAAAATCATGTCAAAACCCACCGCGTGACGGAATCCCGTAGAGGGAGCGTCAGCTGGTCACCCCCCACCGGGTCTCGCCCCCAGGGGGCGCGTCTCCGTCCTTCCTCTGAACCCGGGGCCACGGTGAATATGGGGCAGGCTGAGTTCTGGAGCACCGAGAACGTGCACGTCCCCCCGCTCTCCTTTCGAACCCCAACTCTGGCCACCACATGAACAGCAGCTGTTGTCCCACGCTGAGCGGTCACAGTAAAGCCAGAAAGCGGACGACGCACATCTTGGCACCGGGCGGCCCACTAGCGAGGGCAGAGATTCAGGACAGGAGAAAGGCCGTCTTCCACCCGCCGACGGGAGAGACACACGTGCCCTGGGCCGGGCAGAGACCAGGAGAAAAGCCGAGGACTCAGGTACCGGTCTTTGAGAACACGTCCTGGGCCCCAACCGTCTTCCTCTGCCCTGGCTCCCGAGGGGGTGAAGTCTGGGCGAAGTTGGCCTGTGAGTTACCAGAGTCTCCCAAATATCAGGGGCTCGGATAAGATATTTTTGTCTCATCTTCAAGAATTTCAAGGGCACCGTGCCCCAGAGCTGGTGGGGTGGCACAGGGCGGGGCCCAGGTGCCCCCCCACGGCTGTGCTAGGCAGGACTTCCCTCTGCGGCCGGGACCCCCGGTCACATCCATCCCCACCGCATGCGCCCGCACCATGGGAGACAGGGCCCAGATGAGAAGGACGGTCTTCCTTTAGGGGCACTTTCTGGACGTGGCACACGGCTCTGTGTCCCACTGGCCAGCATATCGAGAGAGAACGGGACACGGGGGGCTGTGGCCCTCACATACCACTGGGGTTCCATCACTGAGGCAGCGGTGGGACTGGATATTGGAGGACAACCAGCTGTCCGTGCTGTAGCTGGCGGGCGGCCCGACCCTTCAACACAAATCTGAGGGTCTGGGAGGAGGGCCCTGCCCCAGTGCCCCAGGGGCCACAACACCCATAGGGCACTGTCCACACCACCATGGCGTGGAGGGCTGGGCGTCGGTGGCCGACGAGGCGGCAGCCGCACAGATCCCTCGTGCGGCCGTGTGAGGAGCCCCCGACGGCTTCCCATTTGGTGAAAGGAGCGTGATGTGACTCACGTACGGCCATCGTGTCACGGGGCTGGGTGTGCACTGTCAGCTGGCCCCGCGAGGGGAGAGAGACCCTGGGAACGCCAGCAGGGACACAGGCTGACCAGTGACCGGCTCCCTCCGCACCACGACACGAAGGAGGCCTCCAGAGCCCAACGTGCCGCCCTCTAGGGAGACTGGGCAAGGGGAAAGCTTAAATCCCCCGCTTTACCTGAATTCTCCGAGAGAAACCAGAAGGGGTCAAGTCTCCCTCGACGTGGCTAGATGGAGTTTCCCACTGCCTGCCGGGGTGGGGGCTGGAGAAGACTCAGTCACAGACACACAAGGCCCCGCGTCTCGCACTTTACATTTTGCGGCCCCTGGGAACTCATGGGGACAGGCCATCCCCTTCGGGCGGCAACTCGCTTTATTGAGTTAACATTTTGTCCATTTCTGGGAACACAGATCTGACTTTTCGATAGTGGCTTCATGGTAATGAGCTGAGCCACGCACGTTATTCAAGGACCAAACACCACCTTGGGGCCTTCTGTCTCGTGTTTGTCACAATGTCGGGACCGTGCAGGACCCACTGCTGTGCCTCCAAGCATTTTGTGTAGAAGGCGTATATTCTACTCGCCAAACCAAATCCTATTTGTCTTATGAATTTATTTCATTCTCTCTCTCTCTCTACACACACACACACACACACACATACACATATATATTACATTTCACATTGGACACTGCATTACATACAAAATCATCCCAAATGTGCATGACTGCATTTGAAATCTCTCAATAGGTACATTTGCCAAACATAGGAGTTAAAAATTGTGCTCCATTTTAATTCAAGAACTCCCCTCTCCACTAGGGACTGTACTTAACCCTCAAATGCAAGAGAAAGGGTTCTTACCTTCTGCCCCTTCGGAAGCTTGAATGGAGGGGAATGGTCTGTGTCTCCAACGCTGCTGTCCCCCTGGGGAGTGACATAATTGATTCCAGGGACCGGATGGCCTTTTGTTTAGCTAATGTGCCCCACTAGGACCTTTCGGGAAGGCAGAGGTAGGAAGGGGACAAGGAAACAAAGAGCCAGTTGGCTGCCCCGATTTATGTAAAGCTCAAAGCTTCTTTCTAGATTAAGATGGGGGGACAACGGGAGATAGAAGGAGGATGTGGGAATAAGGCGCCCGTTTGGTCAGGTGAGCCCTCACAGGTCAGGTTCCCACGCCTGAGCCGTCGTGTCCTTCAGTCGCCAAGAAAGAAGTGAGGACGTGGAAGATGGACAGGTGTCCTGCGGCTGGCACAGCTCACCTGTGGCAATGGCGGGTGCGGTTGGGTGGGGTCTAGAACATCCTCTCAACAAACTGACAAAGTCCTTCACTGTGTGTCCTCCCCACACCTGAAAACAAAAGGGATCACAATAGCCACGCGGCCCCAAAGAAATTTACTGCGTGTGTGGGTGGCTCGCTGTCACACAGACCCTGGCTGGTGACATCAGATGGAGTCTTTGCTGGGCCCAGGAGGGTCATGATGGGGTCTTTGAAGAGCCAGAGGGCAGCTGGGAAGAGAAGTTAGTAAGGCATGGTCCTGTCCCCCACCCTTCACGTCAGACTCTAGTTGTGTTTCTAGTCGTGAGGCCCGGAGGGAGGGTCGGGACTATTTAGAGGACCATGCTCGGTCACCCCATTACCCTAATTTTGAGAAAGCCTGTCAGCTTGCGCCTATGCCTTGGGCACCCTCCAATCATGATGAAAATGTTACCTCTGCCTGGTCCAGATATCAGTCAGCTCTGTGTCTCCCCGCCTCCCAGCGCTGTGACTTCCTTCTCGGGTGCTGATGTCACTTCTGATTCCGAACGCCGGTGCTCACAGACACCCTCTGTGACTTACCATCCGGCTCAAAGCTCCAGGTTGTTTGGTTTCCATCTGCTCTGGTATCCCAGCCATTAATATCATTAGTACAACGTGGATCAGTCTTCTTTAAACGGCTGGTAGTCGGCCTGTGGAAAGTAAGGCTTTTGTGGTCTGATTTTTGTGTCACTTCCAATTGATACTTTCAGTCAAGTGTCTCAAAACTGCTCGTAATTTCACTCCGTGGCTGAGGCTCCCTCTGGTACCGCTCTGCCTGCTGCAAGGGCCCGTGGAGCCGTGTCATCATGCTGCAGAAGTCCAGATTTTAGTCCCTCCCTTGTAATTTGCTTAAATAAATTAATTTAATTAAATTTAGTTTTCAAAATCCGGATTCTGCCAAGGGTTGCCATGCGAGGCTTAGGAACGAGAAAATTCAAAATTCAAGAAAAGAAAGGACATTTTTTTTGGCCAAAGGCCCTCAGAATGGCTAAGGTAAGTGTTAAAAAGACAGATGGCTAGGAGCACCTGGGTGGTTCCATCAGTTTAAGCATCTGGTTCTTGACTTCAGCTCAGGTCATGATCTCACAGCTCGTGGGTTTGAGCCTTGTGTCAGGCTCCCAGCTGACAGTGCAGAGCCTACTTGGGATTCTCTTTCTCCCCCCGCCCCCCCCCCCCAATAAATAAATAAACTTAAAAAAGAAAACACGACTAAATACAGAGGATTCACACTGGCCAAACAGGGACAATTTTAACATCACGGGAACAGTAATTATGGTCCAATGGAACAGTTGGAGCCTATGAAGAGTCAGAAGTCCATAATAATAATCGAATGAAATGAATAATAGGAATTGTGCCAAGAAAAAGCACACGTGAGTTTCTAATAGAGTTTACAAGACCCTCTGTTAATTGCTGGAAACAACTAATGGGAGTTCCCTGCTCGAGGTTAGATGAACACCAAGGTTAACAGTCCTAGAAAAGAGGCAGATGGAGACAAGAGACGAAACACGCTTAAAGTATCTAATGTCCATGGTTTGATCATTTTACGTTAAAATATGTTGGCCATGCAGAATTACGGGACCTGGAAAGCAAGGTCACATCTTTCAGGAGTCAGGCTGCAGACTGGAAGGTTAGGGATAGGAAACATTGACCTGCTTGGTGCACGCAGGGGACGACGACTTGTGCGGCGTGGAGGGCAGGCAGGGGGGCCGTGGGGCCCATGGGGTGCTGCCCTCACCGTGACCCACGCTGGCAAGGAGCTGCGGCTCTGGGCCTGGCTGCCCGCCGTGCCGCCACATCGCGCCCTGGGCAGAAATCGTCACAGAACTGTTTATCGCCTTGAAACATTTTTCAGAATGATATTTCAAAATGATACACCTTCTTAATTTAAACTGAAGAATCAGAAATTATGAGAGTTCCTTCCTACCTTATCTATTCCATGCTCCACGGTAATTATATGCAAACCTTCAAATGGCACGATGAACCCAGGCCAGAACCGTCAAAAATGGAGGGATTTTTTGCAGGCGCAGGTGCTCCCCCCCTCCTCCTGCTGTTTCGGACAGGCTCTGGGGGGTGAGGATGGGTGATGGTCAGACAGCGAAGGGGCCGAGGCCCAGAGAGACCTGGAGAAGCCCTCCATGAAGGGACCACATGGCACGCCACTGAGGAAGAAGGCAAAACACTTGCCTTGATTGTTGAATTAGAAGGTCACAGTCAGATGTATGCACTTAACACTATATGAACTCTTTTTTTCTAATTTGAGGGAATCAAGTGATGATCATCTACTGATTACAGTGAGCCAGAAGCCTAGTGAAAAGATAAAAACCCTCTAACCATTGGTTGCTGGTGGGGGAAAGGGCAAAATAAGGTGAAATACCCACGAACCGAACTAAGGGCACAGAGAAATATTGTCTGGGATTTGGGAGATAAAACTTACGATCCACCGTTATTTGCAATTGGGAACTTCCAGAATATTCTTCCGTGTTCAGTGTGGTTCCTATGGACCAGCTGCTCCTAACGTGATTGTTGCTGTTCAGAGTTGGAGACATAGCCCACAGTGTCTAGCCGCTGGTATTCCAGGGCCCATACCAAAGGCTGCTTGCTCTCTTGAGACAAGGAAAATAGATTCCAGTAAAAATGAGACTATCCCACCCCAAAGACTCATGTGAAACATACAAAGGGCCCTTGCAATCTTGCTCTATGCTGGCTTTGTTCTAAAGAACAGTTGTGCAATATCGGACCACTCCTATTCATGGGAAAAGGGTGGGTATTTTGAATATTTGATGCAAGAATCCTGGTTAATTTAGTTAAAGTAGCATATTTTCTGCCAGTGCCTCTGTGGGAGCCACTGGACAGAAAGATGCAGAGACCCTAATTGATGGCAAGTTACAGGAAAATGCCGTACTTGATAATGACAAAAAATCAACACCAAGGCAATATAGTGAATGAATTAATGACTAATGGATGGTAGTATCCTGATGGAGACAGTAAAAAATACTCTTGTCTGGATATTGTTGTTGAATTATTACAGGATTCATCATCATTGTTGGGTTACACAACCAGACACCTCTCCCTCCCACCTCCTATACTTTTATTTTATCCTTGGGTAGAAGCCAAAATCAAGGGATACTATGCCTCCATCCACCGATAGATCCATTGACCCAGTTCCCCACCATTAACTCATTTAGCGAGTATTAATTGACCATCTATTACGTGCCAGCACAGGCTTAGGTACTGGGGACTCAGAGAGGAAGATAGGCAAGATTTCTTGCTCTTACAGAGCTAACATTCTAGTTGGGGGAGACAGGTGAAAACCAAACAGACGATTGAAGTAATTTCAGTACGAAATACATTCACACAGGATGATGGGATACAAAAAGACTTGAATGGATCCTACCCTCACCTCAGGGCTAATTTAGTTTAAGTAATTTCGTACTAATATTTCCTTTCTTCTCAAATAGAGAATACAACTACATTTATACATGGTTCCTGAATGAGTGTATAATCCCCTTTTCCTATTGAGGAAGAATTAATAACATATGGAAATTCTTTTCTGTGATGCTCTTTTCTTAGAGGTCTTTCTGGCTTTTGGTTACAACATCAAAACCATTTAGGGAGAGGTGTGTGTCTTACTTTAAGGCTGTGTTCTTGATCAGTAAGATTTATGGACGTTAAACCGCAGGGATGCTACGAGTGAATTTCTTTATCCAACTTCAATTTCTACCTTCTTAACTTTCAATTGTTGGAGGAGAATGGCCCTTGAAATCCCAAATTTCAACCCCAGGCACATTTTCCCATTTGTCTGCCTCTGATGAGAACAACCGCTCAGGGTCCATACCTGCTCAGAGTCTTGTGGTTTTCCAATCCCCACACAGAAGGCTGGGAGCAGTAGTAGTGAGTAGTACTGAGTAGTACTGAGATATTGTTTGGGCATTGTGTTTAATCAGGAAAAGTGAGTGGGTGGAATCCTTTACCCAACCTCAGACTCTCGATGTCAGGACATCCCATTATAAGCAAAAGAATCCAAGAGAAATCTGGCCAGAGATGGGGGTACAAATCCAGTCTCCAGCAAGTCTCAAACTAGATGGCAAAGGAAAGCTGCAGTGAGTCTAAACTATGCTAATACCCACTTGTCCGAATCCAAAAGCTTTGAAGTGTGACCCACACATTCTGTGTGTGTGTGTGTGTGTGTGTGTGTGTTCATGGATGACAGTGATAATTACCCTTCCATGTAATAGCCCCTAAGCCTTGTACAGAATCCTCATGATTCATCAAGAAACACATTCCAGGAAAGTATCTCATCTACCAATTCTGGTGGGGGGTGGGGAGTGAATGTAGATTTCACCTGAGAAAAAGGAATGAGTAGAGAAAGCAGAGCCAAACATGAAGAAGATTCGGGAATTCAAGACAAACTGACAAACTTGAGATATCCTAGCAAATATTTCCTTTTAGAAGAGCTTGCCCCCCACCACCAAAAAGGAGAAAACATAAGGAAGATCTCCAATCCATGTTCTCTCCAAGTTTGTAGAAGATGATGAGGTCATGGAAAGGGAAAACATTTGTTAATGGATATATTACTTGTAACATTGTCATTTATTTATTTACTTATTTATTTTAAAGTTTACTTTATTTATTTTGAGAGAGAGCAAGCACACGCGCAGGTGGGGGAGAGGCAGAGAGAGAGAGAGAGAGAATCCCAAGAAGGCTCTGAGCTGTCAGCACAGAGCCTGATGCGGGGCTCGATCCCATGAACACGTGAGATCATGACCTGAGCCGAAATCAAGAGTCGGTTGGTTGACTGACTGAACCACCCAGGTGCCCCATTAGTGGATATATTACTTAGAGGAAGAACACATCTGGAGAAGCAACAGGGGCGCCAAAGAACAGGCTGGAATTGACAGGAAATCGAATTAGTGAGCCAGAGGAGGAGCTTGAGGAATTGTGCGAGAACACGGAGGAGAGGGCAACGTGGACGTGCTGAGCAAAAAGACAAAAGACACGGAACGTAGACGCAGTGGGCGCACCGCGCATAGGAAAGGGTGCAGCGGGTGATTCTCAACTTCCTCTTGCGTCACCCCAGGCTTCAGGCCGCGTCCAAGTCCACAGGGCAGTGCGGAGCGCGGTGTCTGGGAACAGAACCGGAAAGGCGCAGCACTGGAGGAGGGAGGGAGGCCGGGGAGGAGCAGAGCCACCGAAGAAGCACCGTTTCACCCATCGGCCCAGACAGACCACGAAGACCCAAGATCTTGTAATCTAATCATGGCAACTTACCCCTGGCGCCTGGAGACAGCTGTGAGCGCTCACGGAGGCGGGAGAACCCAGTTTACATCAAGTACCTTCTGGTTGAATTATTTCAATGTGGAAAATAGAACCGTTTGACCTACGAGAAGCTGATAATAAATAGGTCAGCATTTGGACCTTCCGAACACAATAGCAGTTAAGAAACCATAAAGGGAACACGTACAGATTTGTTCGTTTAGGTTTAGACAAAAAAATTCTCTACGGGAAAAAGACCCGATAAAAAACTAAAAGGCCAATGACCCACAGGAAAACAATTTGAGGGTTACATGTCAGTCAAACGGTTAATATTCTTTTTTTTTTTTTTTTTTTTTCCAACGTTTTTATTTTATTTTTTGGGACAGAGAGAGACAGAGCATGAACGGGGGAGGGACAGAGAGAGAGGGAGACACAGAATTGGAAACAGGCTCCAGGCTCTGAGCCATCAGCCCAGAGCCCGACGCGGGGCTCGAACTCACGGACCGTGAGATCGTGACCTGGCTGAAGTCGGACGCTTAACCGACTGCGCCACCCAGGCGCCCCTCAAACGGTTAATATTCTTAATGCATCAAAGGCTCTTACCCATGAATAAGGGCAAGTGGAACATCCCAAAAGGGAAATGGGCAAAAGACAAAAGCAGTCCTTTGATAATAAAAAGAAAATTGCCAGTAAACAAGAAGCACGTTCAACTGCTCTCTTCACAGAGATGCCGATAAAACAGCCATGAGATACTATCTTGTGCTGACTGGTTTTGCGAAGCTGTGCGTGTGGGCAGAACACGTGTGTTTGGGGGGGGGGCTGTGTGTGTGTGGGGGGGTCTGGGTGTGACAAGGACACAGAAAAACGACATTCTAGCAGTGGGTTGTGGAATTCATTTGTAACACATTCTGAAGGACCATTTGAAGTATATAGCAGAAGTCTTAAAAGGTGCCAGTTACAGAAAAAACTCGAATCTCCACGCTGTGTCTGCTCTCAACCCCTTCTCTCTACCATCTCAGAAGCTGACCGCACCTGCAGACACAAGGTAACAGCATTAAAGACAGTTCGTCTCTCTCAGGCCTTCCTGGCATCCCTCTGGCACTTTTTTTATATGTATAATTTTTTAAAGTTTTTATTTATTTATTTTGGGAGAGAGGGAGAGAGTGGGGGTTGGGCAGAGAGAGAATTCCAAGCAGGCTTTGTGCCATCAGCACAGGGCCCCGTGCAGGACTCGAACCCCCAAACCGTGACGTCGTGACCTGAGTGGAAGTCAAGAGGTAGACCCTCAACAGACCGAGCCGCCCAGGCCCCCCTCTCTGGCCCTCTCTTACCTTTTCGCCTACTCTCTCGTTCACCACCGCACAGTGATTTACCTACTTCGTTCTGTTGAAGAACCCGTTTAATTGGCTTAATGGGCCTTCACTTCATTAGGGACACTTGGCCTTTATTAATCCCTTCTTCTCCAAGATGCTTTAGGAAGCATCTGCCTGAGCCAAATTTTAAGGAAGGGAGGGGGAATCTCTTAAGAGTTTTCCTCCAAGTTTCATTAAGAAGTTTCAGTAAGAGTTTCATTAAGTTAATTACTAATCCCTGCAGCTCTTCACATTGAACAGCATCCTCCTGTCCCTAGAACAGAGAACACCTTTATTTGAAAATGTGTTTGAGTTGGGATAATGATGTGTCAGGGTCTGACCTTGAGCAGTCGTTTCCTGCTTAGGGAAATTAGAGGCGGCCGGGCTTGCTCTTGGAGGAGTCCCCTGAAAACAGCAGTGGCTGATTTCCCCGGAAGACCCGGCACGGACGTGTTCCTGGCCTCCCAACCCGCTATGGCTAAAAGAAAAAAATGACCTGCATTGTCAGCTGCGAGAATACATTTTTGTGCATTTTATGCCACCCCATGTTGTTTAGGGCCCTAAATAGAGGGCCCGTGGGGCTGGATGGAGCATTAGGACTGTCTCTCATTAAGCCCTGAGTATGAGGAGCAGCTAGGGGACATGGGGACATGGGGACATGGGGACACAGCGATACGGGGATGTGGGGACACGGGGACACAGGGACACAAGGACACAGGGACACAAGGACATGGGGACATGGGGACATGGGGACATGGAGACATGGGGACGTGGGGATGTGGGGACATGGGGACACAGGGGCATGGGGACACAGGGACATGGGGACACAAGGACACAGGGGCATGGGGACACAGGGACACAAGGACATGGGGACACGGGGACATGGGGACATGGAGACATGGGGACATGGGGACACGGGGATGTGGGGACATGGGGACACAGGGACATGGGGACATGAGGACACGGGCATGGGGACACAGGGACACGGGGACGTGGGGACACAGGGACACGGGGATGTGGGGACACAGGGACACAGGGACACAGGGACAGGGGACACAGGGACATGGGGACACAAGGACACAGGGGCATGGGGACACAGGGACACAAGGACATGGGGACACGGGGACACAGGGACAGGGGGACATGGGGCACGTTTCCCAGGGCGGGAGCAGCCTCCCAGACAAGAGTCAGCCAACATCATGGTGCTTAGAGTCAAAATGGTTTTTGCCCAAAGATCATTGCAAAACACATATAGACAAATACTGTAAAATAAAATAATGAGCATGTTTGTGGCTTCTATGAGTATGAACAGAAAACCAAAGAAAAATATGATTTATTAAAAACAAATTTTAAGCAAAAGCCTCTGCCTTTTCTGGAGTGTGTTTCTTAATGACACAAAGTGATTCTGTATGAGGTAGGTGAGCTATCAAATAAAGAGGCTATCGCCTCAGTCACACACATGAAAACGCGCCCATCTGAGAAAGCAGAAATCTCGCGGACCGTTGGTGGGAATGTCAAACAGTGCAGCCACCGTGGAAGAAAAAATATGTGGGTCCTCAAAAGATTAAACATAGAATTAAATTGTTTTTGATGTTTTATTTTATTTTTGAGAGATGGAGAGAGGCAGAGCATGAGCAGGGGAGGAGCAGAGAGAAGGGGAAACACAGGATCTGAAGCCCCGACGGCGGCTCAAACCCACGAACCGCGAGATCATGACCTGAGCTGAAGTCAGACGTTTAACCGACTGAGCCACCCGGGCGCCCCTAATGTTTATTTATTTTTAAGAGAGGGAGAGAGAGACAGAGCCCCAGCGGAGGAAGGGTAGAGAGAGAGGAAGACAGAATCTGAAGCAGGCTCCGGGGTCCGAGCTATCAACACAGAGCCCGACGCGGGGCTCGAACCCACGAGCAGTGAGATCATGACCTGAGCTGAAGTCAATGCTTAACTGACTGAGCCACCCAGGCGCCCCAAACATAGAATTACTGTAAGATCTAGCAATGAGCTTCTGGGTATACACCCCAAAGAGCTGAAAGCAGTGTCTCGAAGAGACATTTGCACCCTCACGTCCAGAGCAGCATTGTTTACACTAGCCCAAAGTGGGGCGACTCAAGTGTCCATTGATGGATGAATGGATGAACAAAATGTGGTATAGACATGCCACGGAATATTATTCAGCCTCAAAAAGGAAAGACCTTCTGACGCCTGCTACAATATGGATGAACCTGAGGACATTATGCCAACTAAATAAAATAAACCCGGCACAAAAAGACAAATACGCTTTGATTCCACTTACACGAGGTGCTAGGGTGGTCAACTTTACAGGGATGGGAAGTAGAAGAGTGGGAGCCGGGGACGGGGTGGGGGGGGGGAAGGAAAACAGGGAGTTAGAGTTTGGTGGGTACCGAGTTTGAGTTTGGGAAGATGTAAAGTGTTCTGGAGACGGAGGGCCGTGGTGGTGACACAGCACTGGGAACGTACTCGATGCCTTTGAACTTACAAATGGCGAAGACCGTAAGCGTTTTGTGTGTCTTACCACAATTTAAAACAAAAATGTGTCCAGGAAATACACCACACTCAGCGACTTTTCCCCACATATGGCAAAACAGTCCCAAGTGAGGGATGGAGTTAGGTTGCCTTCTGCACCTTTGACTCCCGTCAGGGCATTTCTCGGTCACCCTCAGATCACCACGGAAGTCCCTCTTGGCTCCCAGACTAGATCAGGCCTCCCTGTGACGCTCGCTCCTCCTTCCGGGCTGCCGTTGGTCAAGCACATTCTCTCTACAAGTCACTGAGCTGGATGAGTGTGTTCAGTCACCATGTCAACCTGGAACCGTAACTCCCTGTTTAATGTTGTCTCTTCTCCTACAAGAACCCACGGCCCAAGAATAACATCTCCCATTCCATGTGGAATCTCCATGCCCAGTGTAGAGCATGCACACAGTAGACACTTAATAAGTGTTGGTCGAATAAACACTACTGTGAATCTCCATACAACGTCTAATACTGCTTTTAGCCTGTAGATTTTAATTTTTTTTCTCTCGTCAATTGTGATTGGCAGATGCTCTTCAAAAATTCGTACAGACAACATTGAAAGTAGCAGGCCCCAACCCAGAATCTCTTAAATTATTCACAGCAAATCCCAATTAGCCACTCTTGGTATTACCAGAATCCCCAACACACATCCTTAGCAGGCCCTGCTGTGTTTCTTCGAGGCTTCCCAGGAGCTAAATAGCAAACGACCACTGATGTCCTTCCAGATGTTTTGTTACAATATCCTTCTCCAAGGAGAGCGAAGGCTCAAACCTTGGACTGCATGATAGCCAAAGGTAGGTTGTGTTCATTTAGACTGATCTCTAGAGGGGGCCACGAAGTCTGGTGTTGCCAGACTTCCCGAAGTCCCCAGAGTTAGGCAGCACTGATGTTTCTCCCAGGGCATTTCTTTTACTTCCCTCTTGTAGCTGCTGTACCAGAGATCCCATCTGGATGACAGCTAAGTCTCCACCCACAGGGAACCCTGCAAGACATCAAATAGTTAAGGGATGTTTATCTTCGTGAGGCTTTCACCTCCACAGTCAGCTGTCACAATATTTATTAGTTTCGTTCATCAAAGCTGGCCCTTTAAAACTTCGTTGGCTAATGCTTGCTTTTTTTTAACAGTGTCTGAGGTTGGGGAGAAACATTCTTACCCTCTTGTTTAATCCCACTGGCTGGTGAGATTGCAACATATGTGCCCCATATTTCCTTTCCATTCTAAATACTAGAACGTTTGGGTTTTCGAAGGGTGTCAGAGAAATAAGATATTATTCTAAGTCACATCTTCAAGTAATTTTACCAGATTTTTTACTGTCATCATCTGGTGTGAAAGAATAAAAAAACAAATCGTCCATTTAATCTGATTGCTTTTGAATTTTTAAAGAGTATTGGGTCAAATGATTTAACATTGTTTCCTAGCACATCAAAAGAGCTTGAATCTTCAATAACCAAAGAAACCTCAAATATACCCATGTGTTTCTTTTTTCCAGATAAACACTAAGTTACCACTGTTTATTTGCTTTTTAGAACAGGAACTTGCAACATCTTTCCTTGGCTACTACCTGGCTGGATTGGTAATTAAATCATATTTTATCCTGGTTAGAAAAGTACATTTTTTCTTTAACAAAATGGAATGGTAACTACTTGCCACAGTTACTGGACCAAACATGGTCAAGAAAGACTCACCATTATGTGTAAGTGCAGTTACGAATACGCCATGAAGCGTGTAACCTGAGAAATAGTGCTTTAGGGGGTTAAGACTCCAAGTGATGAATTGTGATGGAAAGATAAACTTTGCAAATGATAGAGACACTGAACTAAAAATGAAATCGTATTCTTTTGTGTGTTCTATTTTTCTGAGCACAAATACTTGATACACAGGGAAGACGTTGGCTTTGAGCCATTTGAAATAGAGAATTAGCAAGGGAATCACAGAACGAACCCAAGTGAGAAAAATGGAGATAAACATAAGAACAGAAACTATAAATATAAAACAGAAATGAAAACAAGGTAGAGGTGCGCACAGACATACGTGACTCTGTGTGTGTGTGTGTGTGTGTGTGTGTGTGTGTGTGTTAAACGTAAAAGCCAGGAAATGAGATAGACAAAATCCAGAATAGTTGTGGACAAAAGGGAACCTTCATGCACTGTTGGTGGGGGTGTAAACTGGTGTAGCCACTATGCAAAATAGTGTGGAGGTTTCCTTTAACAATTAAAACTAGACCTACCATACCATCCGGTGATTCCACTTGTGGATATTTACCTGAAGAAAATGAAAACACCGATTCAAAGAGATATGTGCACCACTGTGTTCCCTGTATCTATTGCTGGGTGAGTGGACACAGGAGCTGTGGTATACACACACACACACACACACACACACACACACACACACATGCACACACTGGAATATTACTCAGCCACACACACAAAAAAACAAGGAAACCCTGCCATTTGTGACAACATGAGTGGACCCAGGGGGCATTATGGGAAGTGAAATCAATCAGAGAGAGAAAGACAAATGATTACACTTCAATGTGGAATCTGAAAACCAAAACAAACGAATGAAACAAAATAGAAACAGACTCACAGACACAGAAAACAAAATGTTGGTTACCAGAGTGGGGAGGGGTTGCCGGAGGGCAAAATTGGTGAAGGAGATTAAAAGGTACAAACGTCCGGTTATAAAATAAATGTCATGGGCTATAATGTACAGCATAGGAAACAACAGTCCGTAATACTGAAATAACTTTGTGTAGTACACAAACTTATTTGATAATGTGTAAAAATATTGAAACATTGTTATGTACTCCTGAAACGAATTGGATATTGTTTGTCACTTGTACTTCAATTTGAAAACAAGAAAAATCATCTCACACACAAAACAAACTTGGAAGAGTTGTTACTTTTGGTGGGATAGAGGTGGACCAGGGAATAATTAAGGAAGGAAGGCTTAGAGACAACTCACGCAATGCATCTGTGCTCTCGTGTGCATCACATATCGCCTAACAAATATATTTTATAAAATACAGTCATCACAGGGGCGCCCGGGTGGCTCAGTCAGGTAAGCGTCCGACTGTTGATTTCAGTTCAGGTCATGATCTCAACGGTTCGTGAGTTCGAGCCCTGCGTTGGGCTCTCTGCTGTCAGCACAGAACCTGCTTCAGAGCCTCTGTCCCTCTCTTTCGCTCTCTGCCCCTCCCCCGCTGGTGCTCTGCCTTTTTGAGAGAGAGACAGAGACACAGCACGAGCGGGGGAGGGGCAGAGAGAGAGGGGGAGACAACAGAATCAGAAGCAGGCTCCAGGCTCCGAGCTGTCAGCACGGAACCTGATGAGGGGCTCAAACCCGTGAACTGTGAGATCACGACCCGTGAACTGTGAACTGTGAGATCATGACCTGAGCCGAAGTTGGACGCTTAACCGACTGAGCTACCCAGGTTCCAAGCTTCTCTTGAAAATAAATATTACAAAATATATTATTAACCATCTATTTCTCTTAACCATTTTGGGTGAAACCATTTCTGAAATCTTTTTTTTTTTCCCCCTTCTGAAAGTACTTCGAATGTACTCAAAGCTGTTTGTATGAATTCGGGTTATTTTGTGTACAAAACTTACTGTATCGTGCTCGAAGTCACCGGTGGTCTCGGGACTGACAGAGCTGTCCCCGGGTGTTTGTCCCTGTGTGAAATGTCACTGCTGAGGATTTAATGAGCTTCCAGTTTGCTTGTTTTCTGTTAGACTGTTACGGGACAGTTCTTCTTGCTATACTCACTCAGATTCCTCGCTTAACCTCTGGCCCCACGTTGCATCAACCTCTTTGTTGGTTCCCTCCCTGAACCCCCTGTCAGCCACCCCCTTCTCATGCCCTTTGAGGCTCAGCCCTGGGCTGCGCCTGACCTTCTGCTGCCTGTCCCTCTCTTCCTAGCCCTCCTCCGACAAGGTCAAGGGTCCGTACACCCTCCTGCTCTTCCGGACTTTCCCCTCCTGCATGTGCAGTACCACAACCACACAGTACCTTCCAAACCTGCTACTATCTCCGCAGAGGACACCCTCCCTCCTCCGTCTGGCAAATCCGGGGAGCCAGGCCATTAATTAATTACCACGGATTCTACAATTAGCTAGAACTGTGGCTAAGCGTCAGGGAAACTTGTCCCCACCCAGTGAGCAGGAAGCAGTGACTGCGAGGCCAGCTGCTTCCTTCCTGTTTGTTCCCAGGCTCACTTTCCACACTGGGCTGCCCTTGCCTCCTCTGTCGCCCCCTGACAACAAAACCCACATCCATCTTGTTCACCTTGTCCCGATGCCTAGCGAGATGCTGGCATTATTTACTCCAGAGCCAGCACTGACTGAGTGGGGCAGGTCCCCCCGCTTGGCTCTGTGGTTAGCGGTCTGGGAGTCTTTGCACACACAGCCCAGGCCTAGTGACAGCACCTCATGGTGGCTTGTTGTGACCCATCTGTGGCCCCTGTTAGGTCGTGAGCTCCAGGGGCTCAGGGACTGGGCTTTCCTCTTCCTGGTGGCCTGACCTTAGTAGTTCTGCCTGACATGGAAATAGTCACTGAACATCTACTTTTTGGGTAGATACGTGGTGACATTCCCCAAGTAGTCCCGGGGGTGAGAGAGGGCTTAGGAAATGTACATGCAAGATACAAATACGGGCTTTTCCAGAATTCTTCTTTTCAAGATCTAAAGATAATACCATTTCAGTACTGGCAGTAAAATCTCAGGGAGAATCGCTGTCTACAAGAAACCCTCTGGACGGGTAAGTGGCGATGTCTGGAGCTGGAAGAGAGTTCTGGGCTAGAGCCACTGATGTGGGAGCCCTAGCTGGTGCCTGGTGGTGGGAGCTGTGCTCTTTTGGAGCCTCTGGGAACACAAGCACTTACGGGATTGAAGGCCCAGGGACAGGGATGGAGACCAGTAGTGACCAGAGTGCAGCCGGACTGGTTTCCAGGACCAAGGTCCTCTGCCCTCACACATGGTTCAGTGCCAGAGTCCTAAGATTCTGGGTCATAGAGCCTGTTTCTTCAGATGAGGGGCTGGAGGGGAGACTGTCTGGCTTCAAGGGACCCTGGATGAGGCAGTGGGCCTGGGCGAGGGGAGAAGGAGAGGCGAGGGCACCAGAGGACCTGGAAGGTGGGACCTCAGTTTTGCCAGGACTCGTCCTGATAGAAGCTGCATCCCATGTGCTCCACACTTGAGGAGAAGCGTTCATGGTGTAGGATTTGTTATATTCTAGGCCAGGCAGGGCGGACACGGAGTGAGGGCACGTGGGTGTCACACAACCACATCTCACACTCACATCCTACGTTGATGCCCTGTTCCACATCTTCCTGCCTTGAAGCAATTGTTGCTTGTGATGTCTGAATGTGAACTTGAGCCCAAGACTCATTTGTCTGATGACACAGAGCAGAGTAGTTGCCAGGAAGAAGTCTTTGCCAAGTCACTTTTGATTCCAGGACTTAATGGGGGTCACTGAGGCTCACATTTTCAGAGTCCTTGTTAATCATAGATGGTATGCTAAGATTGACCAAACAAGGAAAAGGGAAAAGAGTTTTATTCTTGACGTTTGCTCGGGCTGGTTATTATACACACTGTCCTACTCATGGAGGCTTGCATGAGAAAAATAAAGAAAATTCTATGTTTTGTTTGAAATGTCAGCATTGGGCTTAGGAGAAGCTTGAAACCAGCCTCTACTGAACCAGCTCACAGGATCTCCCCTCCGTGATGATGGTTAATTTTGTGTCGCACTGATTGGGCCCTGGGCGGCCCAGATTCAACGTGATTTCTGAGTGTGTCCTCGAGGGTGTTTGTGGGTGACATTAGCATGTGGAGCAGTGAACTCGGTAGACTGCCCCCTCCCCAATCTGTCAAGGCCCCGAATGGAACAAAAAGTGGAGGAAGGGAGGACCATTCCCTTCCTGCCATCCTTGCACTGGGAGTGACATCCTCGGCTCCCCTGGTTCTCGGGCCTCCAGACTTGGACTGAATGAATGACACTGGCTTTTCCGGGCCTCTTGTTTGCAGACAGCAGATGTGGGACTTCTCAGACTCCATAATGCTGTGAGCCCATATTTCCTTTTATGTACGTATATAAAATACATGATCTCTTTGGTTTATCCTGCATACACACATCCTATTAGTTCTGTTTCTCTGCAGAACCCCGACTGACACGTTTCCCTCTGTACAACCGGCTGACGAACCCTCAGCTCTGGCCAGGTGGCACATTCTAGAATGTTCACCCATCTGCACCTACCAGTTGAGTCACAAGCTGACCAAGAGTCAGTTACGTTCCTCTCTACATCTCTTTTTTCGCATTGAACTTGGTGTTGCAATGGCCTAACTTGATGACATTATGTAACCTGATGAAATAGGGGTATAAGAAATGAACTATGTTTTTATTATAGTGTGATTAAAGTAAACCAATGCCTTCTTGATATTCGATAAAAATGAGTCACCAAAAACGTCTAAATGTGGGTGAGTCAAATATAAAAGAAAGAGTATGGTAAGAATCTGGGACTTTGGATTCAGATTGTTTCCAAGTGTTTTGAGTACAGGCTCAACTTTAAAGAAATTAGAATTGCAAATTATAAACAATGCATTACAAATGTGGTCTGTGCAACAAAGAGCATGGAGGAGTCCTATCAGGAGACGTGTGTTTAAAGAAAAGGTCTTCACTCTTCATGAAAAGATATAAGTACATTCTTTTTGTTTTAAGTTAATTTTTTTTTAAATAAATGGGATATTAAGTGATGGAGATTCTACTAAGCATGTCTTAAACAATATGGATAGAGTGGTCTGCCAGTCCTCCATTCACAAGCCTCTCAGCCTGCATGGACACCCCATTTCTTTTCTTGAGTATGGGGGCCTGCTGGGGTCACCTCGCTCTCAACACACCCTGAGGTCACTGGTCCTGGGAAGGGGCAGCCCTACCCACCTCAGGGTCGTAGGGAGGATTCCACACAAGAGGCCTCATTCCCAAGAGCGCTGAGCACGGCCCACGCACAAAGGTACTCCATAAATGTTAGCTGTTCTTTCCTTTTGTAAAACAAAATTTTAATGTTTATTTATTTTTGAGAGAGAGAGGAACAGAGTGGGGGGAGGGCAGAGAGAGAGAGGGAGTCACAGAACCCGAAGCAGGCTCCAGGGTCTGAGCTGCCAGCACAGAGCCCGACGTGGGGCTCGAACCCATGGGGCATCATGACCTGAGCCCAAGTCGGACGCTTAACCGACTGAGCCACCCAGGCGCCCCTGTTCTTCTTTTTTAATTGCCACCTTTTTATCTGACTACCTGAATGCTTACCTGCCTACAGAAAATGGTGTTTAATTCCAGGCACACAGAAAAAGACATGCAAAGTTTGGAGTGTTAATAGTCTTGCCTTCTCTGTGCTCTTATTATTAATTTTTTATTTCAGTGTTCTTTCCAGCTCCCAGAGGTGGAATTCTACCCAGAGGTTGGCAAACTTTCTGCATAAAGGGCCAGGTAGTAAATGTGTTAAGATTCACGGGCCAGAGAGTATAGAAACTATTCACTCTGCTGCAGTGGTTATGAAGCAGCCATAGACAGTATAGAAATGGATGGACGTGCTTTTGTGTCAATGAAACTCTGCTTAAAAAACAGGCAGCAGGGGGCGCCTGGGTGGCGCAGTCGGTTAAGCGTCCGACTTCAGCCAGGTCACGATCTCGCGGTCCGTGAGTTCGAGCCCCGCGTCAGGCTCTGGGCTGACGGCTCGGAGCCTGGAGCCTGTTTCCGATTCTGTGTCTCCCTCTCTCTCTGCCCCTCCCCCGTTCATGCTCTGTCTCTCTCTGTCCCAAAAATAAATAAAAAACGTTGAAAAAAAAATTAAAAAAAAAAAAAAAAAAACAGGCAGCAGGTTGGATTTGGCCTATGGGCCATAGTTTGCTGAGCCTTGTGTCTATCACAAGAGTTTTTAACTGAATGAGAGATCAGTAAACCTGGAGAAGTATATGCAGATTTGGGGTATGTGTTTTTCTGGACAGAGGAGTCATGATTTTCTTCAGATTTCAAAAGCACCTCGATTAATAACTTTAAGAAACATTGCTTTAAAGAAACGGCATCGGGGCGCCTGGGTGGCGCAGTCGGTTGAGCGTCCGACTTCAGCCAGGTCACGATCTCGCGGTCCGTGAGTTCGAGCCCCGCGTCGGGCTCTGGGCTGACGGCTCGGAGCCTGGAGCCTGTTTCCGATTCTGTGTCTCCCTCTCTCTCTGCCCCTCCCCCGTTCATGCTCTGCCTCTCTCTGTCCCAAAAATAAATTAAAAAAAAAAAAAAAAAAAAAAAAAAAAACGTTGAAAAAAAAAAAAAGAAACGGCATCTTCTGAGCCCCCATGACATTTCATTTTTTTAAATATTGTAATTGTTTTGAAGGTATGTCTGTTCATGTCTTCTGCCCATTTCTTCACTGGATTATTTATTTTTGGGGTGTTGACTTTGATAAGTTCTTTATAGATTTTGGATACTAAGCCTTTATCTGATATGTCATTTGCAAATATCTTCTCCCACTTCATTGGTTGCCCTTTAGTTTTGTTGGTTGTTTCCTTCGCTGTGCAGAAGCTTTTTATCTTGATGAGGTCCCAATAGTTCATGTTTGCTTTTGTTTTCCTTGCCTCCTGTCAGAGTGGCTAAAATTAACAACTGAGGAAACAACAGATGTTGGTGAGGATGTGGAGAAAGGGGAACCATCTTACACTGTTGGTGGGAAGGCAAACTAGTACAGCCACTCTGGAAAACAGGAAAACTCAAAATGTTAAACATAGAGCTACCTTATGACCCAGCAATTGCACTACTAGGTTTTTATCCAAAGGATACAAAAATACTGATTCAAGGGAGCACACACACCCCAATGTTTATAGCAGCACTATTAGTAATAGCCAAATTATGGAAAGAGCCTAAATGTTCATGGACTGATGAGTGGATAAAGAAGATGTGGCACACACACACACACACACACACACACAGGAATATTACTCAGCCATCAAAAAGAATGAAATCTTGCCATTTGCAAAGACATGGATAGAGCTGGAAGGTATTGTGTTAAGCGAAGTAAGTCAGTCAGAGAAAGACAAATACCGTATGATTTCACTCATGTGTGGAATTTAAGATGCAAAACAGATGAACATAGGGGAAGGGAAGAAAAAATCAAATAAGGTAAAAACAGAGAGGGAGGCAAACCATAAAAGAATCTTAACTATTGAGAACAAACTGAGGGCTGATGGAGGGAGGAGGGTGGGGGTGGGCTAAATGAGTGATGGGGATTAAGGAGGGCACCTGCTGTGATGAGCACTGGGTATTATAGGTGAGTGGTGAATCATTAAATTCTACTCCTGACACCAAAAAATAATATGTAAAAATAAAAAAATAAATAAATTGCAAATTATAAGATAAAAAAATACTGCGATTTTAAAGATTTATTTTTAAAACTTTATGTTGAAATAGCTATAGATTCACAAAACGTAGTACAGAAAAGCCCTGGGTCCCATTCACTAGTTTCTCCCCATCGTTACATTTTACATAATTATAGTACGATATTAAAACCATGGCATTTGTGTGGCACCTGGGTGGCTCAGTTGGTTGGGCGTCCGACTTCAGCTCAGGTCATGATCTCACAGCCTGTGAGCTCGAGCCCCGCGTCGGGCTCTGTGCTGACAGCTCGGAGCCTGGAGCCTGCTTCGGATTCTGTGTCTCTCTCTCTCTGCCCCTCCCCTGCTTGTGCTCTCTCTCTCTCTCTGTCTCAAAAATAAATAAAAACATTAAAAAAAAAAAACTATGGCATTTGTACAATATGTGAGTATAGTTCTCCGACATTTTATAACATGTAGATTTATGTAACCACTACTGTAATCAACCACTAATCTATCTTCCATCTGTACAGATATTTTTCCTTTCATGAATGACCTTGTGAGATTTGAATTTTATAACTCTGCATGATACCCTTGAGATCCATTCAAGTCGTGTAGCATTAATTTGTTCCTTTTTCTTGCTGAGTAGCATTCCTTGGCATGGATATACCACTGCTTATTTAACCATTCACTCCTTGAGTAACATTTTGGTTATTTCCAGACTTTTGGCTGTTACATCTAAAGCTGCCATGAAAAATTGTAAGATTTTGCGTGGACATATATTTTCCTCCCTCTGGGATAAATGCCAGGAGTACAATGCTGAGTCATATGGTAATTGCATACTTAACTTTTTAAGAAAGTGCCAAACCGTTTGCCAGAGTTAATCATTTATTTTAAAAAATAGCATGAATATATGCCATGCACATGCATAGAAAACATAAAAATGCAAGCATTACTGAAAAATCTAGAATCTCCTTGTGCACTGCCCAGTCCCGGACTTCCTCCTCCTCGATCTTTAGTCAGGTGTACATCCCATTATTCCTACATTATTATTCCAAAACTCACCTTTGTCCTTTGTTGTGGGCATCTTTCTATGGAGCAGCTATAAATTTTTGTCACTCCTTTTTAACTGATGAGTAGATATACCCTAGTTTATGTAAGCATTCCTCATATTTGAAGACTGGTTATTTCCAGTTTTCACCAGCATTAAGAAATGATGAAACAAGTCTCTCTGAGATGCTTCTGTGTTTACATTTATGTGTCTCAAAAACAGCTAGGGGTGAAATTGTGACACATTTCTGATATTTATGGACACTTCCAAATTGCCTTCCTACAGAATATACCAATCAATACTCCTGCCAACAATGTATGTTTCTTCACACACACATCCACACTGGATATCAACTTTATTAATTTTTATTAACTTTATTGATTTCTCAGAGTGCAGAATATTTTATTGTTACTTGTATTTCCCTGATTAACAATGAGGCTGGGGCGCCTGGGTGGCTCAGCTGGTTAAGCATCCAACTCTTCATTTCAGCTCAGGTCACGATCTCATGATTCATGAGTTCAAGCCCCACATCAGGCTCTGCTCTGACAGTGCGGAGCCTGCTTGAGATATTCTCTCTCCCACTCTCTCTGTTCCTCCTCTGCTCACTCTCTCTCTCAGCGAAACAAAACAAAACAATGAGGTTGCACATTTCCTCTTCATGATTTAACCATTTTATTTAATTATTTTTATTTTTATTTTTATTATTTATTTATATATTTTAAAATTTACATCCAAGTTAGTTAGCATATAGTGCGACAATAATTTACCCAATAGCCCATCCCCCTCCCACAACCCCTCCAGTAACCCTCTGTCCTCCATATTTAAGAGTTTCTTATGTTTTGTCCCCCTCCTTGTTTTTATATTATTTTTGCTTCCCTTCCCTTGTGTTCATCTGTTCTGTGTCTTAAAGTCCTCATAGGAGTGAAGTCATATGATATTTGTCTTTCTCTGACTAATTTCACTTAGCATAATACCCTCCAGTTCCATCCATGTAGTTGCAAATGGCAAGATTTCATTCTTTTTGATTACCAAGTAATACTCCATTGTGTGTGTGTGTGTGTGTGTGTGTGTGTGTGTGTGTATACCACATCTTCTTTATCTCTTTATCCATTCATCCATCGATGGACATTTGGGCTCTTTCCATACTTTGGCTATTGTTGATAGTTCTGCTATAAACATTGGGGTGCATGTGCCCCTTTGAAATAGCGCACCTGTATCCTGTGGATAAATACCTAGTAGTGCAATTGCTGGGTCATAGGGTAGTTCTATTTTTAGTTTTTGAGGAACCTCCATACTGTTTTCCAGAGTGGCTGCACCCGTTTGCATTCCCAGCAACAATGCAAAAGAGATCCTCTTTCTCCGCATCCTCGCCAACATCTGTTGTTGCCTGAGTTGTTAATGTTGCCATTCTGACAGGCATGAGGTGGTATCTTATTGTGGTTTTGATTTGTATTTCCCTGATGATGAGTGATATAGAGCATTTTTCATGTGTCAGTTGGCGATCTGGATGTCTTCTTTGGAGAAGTGTCTATTCATGGTTTTTGCCCACTTCTTCACTGGATTATTTGTTTTTTGGATGTTGAGTTTGATAAGTTCTTTATACATTTTGGATACTACCCCTTTATCTGATATGCCATTTGCAAATATCTTCTCCCATTCCATCAGTTGCCTTTTAGTTTTGCTGATTGTTTCCTTCTCTGTGCAGAAGGTTTTTATTTTGATGAGGTCCCAATAGTTTACTTTTATTTTTGTTTCCTTTGCCTCTGGAGACGTGTTGAATAAGAAGTTGCTGCGGCCAAGATCAAAGAGGTTTTTGCCTGATTTCTCCTCGAGGATTTTGATGGCTTCCTGTCTTACATCTAGGTCTTTCATCCATTTTGAGTCTATTTTTGTGTAATGTTTAAGGAAGTGGTTCAGGTTCACTCTTCTGCATGTCGCTGTCCAGTTTTCCCAGAACCATTTTCTGAAGAGACTGTCTTTATTCCATTGGATATTCTTTCCTGCTTTGTCAAAGATTCGTTGGCCATATGTTTGTCCATTTCTGGGTTCTCTATTCTGTTCTGTTGATCTGAGTGTCTGTTTTTGTGCCATAATTAACCATTTTAATGTTACTTCTGTGAATAACTATTTGTATTCTTAGACCATTATTTTTTCTCTTTTACTGTCTTTTCCATATTGGACTTTTAAAAAGTAGGCTTCACATCCAGTGTGGAGCCCAACGTGGAGCTTGAACTCACAACCCTGAGATCAAGACCTGAGTTGAGATCAAGACTCAGATGCTTAACTGACTAAGCCACTCAGGTCCCCCTCTTATCAATTTTTAGTAGCTTTTTATTTCTTTTGGATATTAGCCCTTTGGAAATTTTATATACATTGCAAATATTTCCCCAGATCTGTCACTCATGTAGTGAAATTTTTTTTGGTGTGTGTGTGCGTGTGTGTGTGTGTGTGTGTACACATGTGCCTGTGCATGTGTGTGTATGTGTATTACACAGCTAGCCTTAACTAGTTTAGTCTTGTTTTGCATAGTCACATTGATTAATCTTTCATTTTATATCTCTTAGATTTTATTTTTGCCTAAGTAGCCCTCCTTATTTCAAATTATGGAAAAACTCCTTTGTATCTTCTCTAATGTTTCTGGTCTACAAACTACTGGAAAGAACACCAAGTTTTTCAGCTGGCACATTATATCTGGAATTTTGGATTAGAGCACCCGTCTCCACAAATTGGACCTGATCCAACACTGTTTCATCTTCTTGGGCCTAGCATCATTACAATTCATTCCTAAATTAATCCCTAGATTTCTGCTGATATGTTACAAAATCTTGAAATTCTTTTCATGTGTAAGCTCTTTCCCAGAAACATTTCTTCCTTTTCCCCTTGAGACATGCTGTAATCTCCTCTAGGCATATCTGGGTACAACATGAGGAAGTAGGGGGTGTTGTCTTAGGAGTCCTATCATCCCCTTTTAAGGTAAGATGAGGTCATGAAAAGTCTTCAAGCAAGGGAAAGTATGTTGTTTTTGTTTTTGTTTTCCAAAAAGGGAGAAAGGGGATGCTTCTTTTGGCCAAGGAGGTTCAGAGGTTCTGGGGGTTACAGATATTCAGATTCATTTGAATCTATAACTATAACTATAAGTGGTTCTAGTTTCCATCTTATTTCTCAGGAGTCAACTCTTTCCCACCCATTCTGTAATTTATATTTAAGAGGCATGGCTAGGCTGTGAATTCAATCTAGGATGTAACTCTTAACCCACAGGCTCAAATTTTGAGTTTGCTTGTCCGTGATACCAGCCTTGCCTCTACAAAACTCAAGAATGTCTTTTAGGGCCATTATAAGGAGCTCCCAATTTCTCTGACAATGCCTCAACTTGATATTTGAAAGCCTAAGGTTCTTATTTTCTTTTTGTAATTTCTCCAGTGGAGTCAGAATCAATCAACTCTACTCCAGAAATTCTGTGGTTATAGCTTCCACTGCAGTGATCAGATTCAACAGTCCCTTGACCTCCCAAAGTCTTGTTTTAAATAGGTACTTCATTTCAGGTAGTTGCAGCTTAAGTTTAAGGAACTGTTTTGCAACTGTCGTAAGTAGATACTATCAGTATCCCACTTTTTTCTGACAACAGTGCCATCAATGCATTTGATCCCAAACATAATTGCAGATTTTCTATCTGGGCATCTATTTCCTGGGTGTGGTCTACTCATGGTCCCAAGTAGAATATTAATTTGTGTTTAATCAGCAAAACAGAAACCGCTGCAGGTATTTCAAAGAGAAGGAATTTAATACAGGCACTCGTTTACAAAATTGTTGAACAAACAGGAGAAAGGTATGCTAGAGAGAGAAAAGGGTGTTGACGTAAGACCAGCAAACAGTGATTGCTTCTGGCTGGGGCCTGAGATCCTGTTCTTGCTGGAAGTCAGTGAGGCACTTCTGCTGCTGCTGCTGCTGTTGCCGTTAAAACTGCACCTGTGCCATCGAGAAGTGACCAGGAGCCCCATTCCTTTGGCTGAGGTCGCCAGCAGCTCTTCTTGCAGCTGCCCAAGATTCCCTCATGGTACAGGGGAAAATGGCTTCTCTCTTGTGCTTATCTTCCTATCTGGCCAATGCTGCCCATTGGGAGAGGCTTATAAGAAGCCAGGTGGCACAGGGCCAGGAACATGTCATGTGTTAGTGTCAACTCTTGATGTGACAGAGGAGAATTTAGAAGGACACGTGTGTGCTCTTTCTCAGGACAATACTGGGAGATGTGCTTCTTCAAAACGAGGGAGAAAAGTAAGGATGAGGAAGACTTTGGATCTAGCAGACAGAGGTACACAAAACAGAGGCACTGGACATGCTCAGGAGGTGGGGAAAGGAGAGCCCAGGGCAACAGCTGTGCAGTAGGGCTCAATGGCATCCAGGCTCACCGGACCAGGAGAACTGCAGGCTCCAGGTGGGAAGGCTCTCTGGAAAAAGGAGCTGTGTTTGAAAGCAATGAGATATTTATAGTTTTATCAAAGAGTTGGGGGGTGGGGAGGAAATTAATGGTGAATATATAGAAAACAGCAACAAAAACCAAGGCTCAACAGGAACAAAATGCTGTGAAAAGAGTGGAAGAGTGATCATAGTACCCTATGTGGCTCAGCTGTTGGTAATAGTTACACAGCCCAAATTATGCAAATGTTAACTATTTATTGAATAAAAATGTGATAACACAGAGTTTGAAGAGAAAAACTGTGTGTTGGATTGAGGACAGAGATGAAGAGAGCTAAATCTTCATATTTTATACCAAAAAGTCAATAGGTAATATAATATTTATTTAAATTTTTTTTTGTTTTTATTTTATTTTTGAGAGAGTGAGAGAGCGAGAGAGAGCAGGGGAGGGGCAGAGAGAGAAAGGGAGACACAGAATCCGAAGCAGGCTCCAGGCTCTGAGCTGTCAGCCCAGAGCCCAACGCAGGGCTCAAACTCATGAACCACGAGATCATGACCTGAGCCGAAGTCAGATGCTTAACTGACTGAGCCACCCAGGCACCCCAGTAATGTAATATTTAAAGTTAAAAAGGCAAGAGATATCAATATAAAGCAGGTTATTTAGATATATAAATATAAATCACAAGAGAAAGAAACAGCTGCAATAGTTGAAAATTATTCTGGAGGCATTGGTAGAGGTGGAATGGGGCAAGGAACTTTTGTTTTCATTATAGGTCTTGAAGTATTTGGCTTCTAAATATTAATTTACTATATTACCATGGTAAAATATTAATATAATTTTTTTTAAACCACAAATTTAGAGAAATTTTTATCAGGGTGAGACATTACCACATCGGTTTAGTAGGCCAAATTCAACACTGCTCCCTATCAAAGTCTTCTCCAGATTTTTTTGTGGAAAGCACACATTTGTATTCAACTCGTCTAAATGGAGAAGACTTACCGATTACTCATGTTGTATTTCTGATTCTTTATTTTAGTTTCCTTTAAAAAATCTAACCCAGAGAATAATGTATTTAAAAATTTTGTCACCCATGTCACTTGAAAGGCCAATTTAAATTTCTTGACATACATTCTGGACAACTTGATATTACTTTACATGTATCATTTCTTTAAGAAAACAGGCTCTCTGCTCTACTTAGTTTTCCAGATCTTCTCTGTTCTGTTTCCCTGGCCCACGATTCTCCTATGTGTTTTGGTTTGATATCATTGTGGAGAAAAGAATAAAATAAAATAAAGATAAAGACAATTCCTAGCACACCAATAGCATTGTCTTGGGAATGCTGGGAATGGAGTGAGCTGGTGGGGCTTGGTAGGATTTAGTCCCCTGGGTAGATTTTAATAAGTAGGACAACAAACTCTATTTGGCTATAGATTTAGGTTCGTAGGGTTCAAAAGGAGGTAAGGTTGAATTATATGGGCTTTGTGGTGGATGGAGAAATCTCTGGTCTGGACTTGTATCATCAGAGCAAGGCCATAGCAAGAGTGGTCTCTCTTCTTAGTTTAGCGGATTGTCTACTTTCTTGACTTGGAGGTAAATCATCTTTTCTTTATTTTTTCTTGGTCTGCAGTAATAAAGAAAATGGAGAGGAGATAAAGAAATAATAAGGAAGCTATAAACCAAAATAAAGTGGGCAGTAAATGAATGGGACAAAAAATTGATGTAAGTTCTGTCCAGGATTAGTTTTGCAGTGTGTTCTGAGTGATGATTCCTGAAAAGAAAATTGACGGGGCTTGGTGAACAACTAATGTGGTGGGGTGGTTCCAAAAATGCTCTTCTGGGACTGGCCTATGTTCCTTCTTTTAGGTGTTCACTTTTCTATGTAATGGAGGATGTGGGTGGTGACTTATTTAATCTTATATTGGTAAAAAATGATTATTGCAAAATCTAGACAGCTATCATTTCTTGCAAATACAATTTTAGAAACTTTTTACCAAAGCTCATTTATTTTTCAACAGTTGCACAAGTGAAAAATCAACTATAAATTTGTTCGAATTGCACATTTTCTCAGTCATCTTATCTTCATGAATACCAGGATGTTGCTGACACTCATTGTAGAGATGCTGGTTTCTTCGTTCTGCTGCTCCCAGACATGCCCTTTGATAGTAAGGCTGAAATCTGCAGTGGGGCGACCCCTGGTTCCCCCGGCTCCTTGCGGAATTTGCCCTGCTCGGGGATGCCTAGTCTTGCCTCAGCTTCTGGGCCAGTCTGAGACAGGGAGGGTAGCAGAAGCTCACCCGAATCCCCTGGCAGTGCTGGAGTTCTCTCAGACCCCAGGCATTGGGGCCCAAGGAAGTCAGCTGCACTCCCGGGGTCTCTGTGCCAACAACAGTAATGGCAAAAGCAGCGGCAGCAACAACAGAAACAACAGTGCCATCAGGAGCGGGAACACCAGCAACAACAACAGCCACACTAGCAACAGCGGCAACAGCAGCAGTGATAATAGTGACAACGGCAACAACAGGAACAACAGCAACAGCAAAAGCAACAGCAGTAACAATAGCAACAGCAGCAATAGGAACCACCACGGTAGCAATAGGAACCACAGCAGCAATAATAGCAACAACAGCAACAACAGGAAGCACAGCAGCAACAACAGCAGCCATGACAGCAGCATCAGTAGCAGCCGTGGCAACGACAGGAACGACAGCGGCAACAACGGCAGCAACAATAGTGACAGTGGCGGCAACGGCAACAGTAGGAACAACAACAATAATAGGAGCCACAGCAGCAACAATGGTAACAACAGCAACAACAGCAGCAAGAGTAACTATGGCAACAGCAGTAATAATAATGGCAAGAACAGCAGGAACGGCAGCAACGATAGTAACAATGGCAACAACAGGAACCACAGCAGCAACAATAGTAACAACAACAAGAACAAGAACCACAGCAGCAACAACAGTAACAGTAGTAACAATGGCAACAACAGCAGCCGTGACAGCAGCATCAGTAGTAGCAGCGGCAACACCAGGAACCACAGCAGCAATAACAGTAACAACGGCAACAACCACAGCGGCAACAATAGTGGCCACAACAATAATAGGAACCACAGCGACAACGATAGCAGCCGCAGGAACCGCTGCAGCAACGGTAATAATGGCAACAGCAGCTGCGATGATAGCAACAATGGCACCAACAGGAACCACGGCAGCAACAATATTAACAGCAACAGCAACAACAACAATCGTAGTAACAATGGCAACAACAGCAGCAGCAACAGTAGTGACAACAACAATAACAGGAACCACAGCAGCAACAGCAGCAACAGTAGTAACAATGGCAACGACAGCCATGACAGCAGCATCAGTAGTAGCAGTGGCGACAGCAGGAACCACGCCAGCAACAATATTAACAGCAACAGCAACAACAAGAGCAATAACAGTAACAATGACAGCCACCACAGCAGCAGCAGTAGTGACAACAACAATAACAGGAACCACAGCAGCAACAATAGCAACAACAATGAAAACCACAACGTCAGCAATAGTAACAACGGCAACAGCAGCAGCAGCAAGAGTAACGATGGCAATGACAGTAGTAATAGTGGCAAGAACAGCAACAACAGCAGCAACAATAGGAACAACGGCGACAACCACAGCAGCAACAACAGTGGCGACGGCAACAATGGGAACCACAGCGACAACGATAGTCACCGCAGGAACCTCTGCAGTAGCTGGAGTAACCACGGCAGCAACAGTAGCAACTGGAGCAACAATGGCAACAACAGCAGCCGTGACGGCAGCATCAATAATAACAGTGGCAACAACAGGAACCACAGCAGCAACTATAGTAACAATGAGAACCTCAGCATCAGCGATATAAACAACAGCAACAACGGCAGCAAGAGTAACCACGGCAGCAGCGACAGTAACGATGGCAAGAACAGCAACAACAGCAGCGATGACAGTAACAGTGGCAACAACAGGAACCACAGCAGCAACGGCAGCAGCAACAATACTAACAACAACGATAGGAACCGCAGCAGCAACGATAGTAACGAGAACAGCAACCATAGCGGCAGCAACAGTAGCCACAGCAACAAGAGCGACAACAGTAACCACGGCAACAGCAACAACCGCAGCAGCAACCGCAGCCACAATAGTAACCACGGCAACAACGACAGCAACAACAGCGACCACGGCAACAGCAGCAGGTACAGCAGCAGCGGCGGCGGCACCGCTGTGCCGACTGACTGGTGAGGAGCCCCAGCCCGCTCTGGACCCTCACTGCATTCTTCCGCTTGTGAGCCCGGCCGTCTGGGACCTGGGTGCCAGGACTAGCCTGGCTTTGTCACTTACTGGCCTCATGGACGAATCCTTCCATCTGTCTTGCCTTCATTTTTTTCAGTTGTCCAATGGGGCCAATAATAATAATGATAATACCTGTGCCATAGGGTTGGTGCCAGGATCAAAGGAGGCAACACACGGGAAGGGCTTGGAAAGCACTAGCTAAAAGCTCGGAGTAAACGTTAGCCACTGTTACCCAATTTTACAGGAAAGGAAACAAGTGTCAGGGATGAAATAAGGTGGATATTAGGAAATCCCTAGGGCCGTCTTTGTAACCAGGATGGGCTCAGGGCCCTCGGGAGCCCAGTGACTCGATGGGGGTGGAGGGAGTCCCGCCCTACCCTGTTCGTGCGCCTCTCCCGCAGTGTCTGGGACACCGGACCTGGGTCGGCTCTCCTGACGGAGGCAGCCTGCCTGCCCCCCAGGGCCAGCGTGGGGTGCCCCTACTCCCGGCCATCTACGCGTCCTGTGGGCGGCCCCTGCTTGTCTTTCCCCACAGGGGGGCCCTTTGTCCAGCCCTGCCTCGGCGTCCACGTCCTCACTCCCTTGTGCAGCCCTCAAGCCTCACACAGTTCTGCCTTCCTTCTTCGAAAGGTGAGCCGGAGGACGTAATACAGAAAGCAGAAAAGCGCAAACCTTCGCAGACGTATTTGTGGGTCACGTGAAGAGAAGGCGTGTAAAGCAACAGCAGGAATGATCTCCGCGATCCCCCTTTAGCCTGACCAACCGGCCTGACGAAAACGAAAGCCTCCTTCGAGGGGATGTGGATGTGTACGTCGCTGGGCTGAACTTCCCTGCCTCAACACCGTTCCGAATATATTTTAAAATTTGATCCCCAGTCAGTGATCTAGGTACATATTTACGTATTTTATAGAAGAGCCATGGAAACTTCTGTGAACGATATCGGTGGTTATTGGGCATCCACAAAGGGCCAGCCTCTTTACATGCATGTATCTCGTCACAAAAATCCAATGAGTAGAAACTGTTGTCCCCATTTACAGATGAAGACACTGAGGCTTAGAAGAGTTAAGGCCACACGGTAGGAAATGTCAAGACCTCGCCTATCAGACTCCACAGCCCCTGTCCTCCCCCACCACATATCCTTCCCACCTCTGGAGCTGGCTGGGAGAGCCTGGAGAAACCACAGTCAGAGATGCTCTAGAAGGAACTCAGCATGGGTCCCACAGCTATTTGGCGGGCACCCGCTCTGTGTGTGTGCCAGGTACTGTGCTAAGCTCTAGGGCTGTGGCAGTCAATGGGGTACGATCTGTCTTCAAGGGGACAGTCGTGTGCATGGGAAGCTTCACTGAGACGGGGGTACAGAGGGGACAGTTGGTCTAGATCAGGGACCTCGACTCAAATGTCTGCATGTACCAGGCAGAAGATACAAATGTAGCGGGCACAGGACAGTCGGGCCTGCTGGCACCGTGGCCTACACCAGCGGGCGTGCCCTTCAAAATGCCGAGCTGTCTCTCAGCTCCGACGAATCATCGACAAGAGGAAATGCCTGCTCCGTGTTACCAAATCCTCTGAATTTGTTTTCTTGAACAGATCCTGGGAATCCACTTTATGTGGAATTTCCCACTTAAAAAATACCCACGTGGGCCAAGCAAAGCACTCGAGACCCTAGTGTCCTGTTGGCTGCCAGTGTGTGACCTCTGCTCAATTCAAAGGCCTCTTCTAATGCTGGCCTTCAAGCTCGGGGGATAGCCTCCGACCACGGTGATTTCTTCTGCAGCAACATCTGCATAAGTACTGAACGTGTTAAAAGGGAACATCGTGGAGAATGGATAAAATTCTGTTCAGTTCTCGGCATCAGCGGGCCAAAACTGTACTACAAATAAAATGCGTAAGAACATCTAAGCACACTGCATAAACAAACCTGTGGGGAGTGTGTCCTATGTTTATCTTTATTAGATTTTCTTGTTTTTTTTTTTTTAAGTTTATTTATTTTTCTCGAGAGAGATAGAGAGTGAGTAGGGGAGGGGCAGAGAGAGAGAGAGGGAGACAGAAGCCCAAGCAGGCTCCGTGCTGTCGGCACAGAACCGGATGTGGGGTTTGAACTCACAAACTGTGAGATCGTGACCTGAGCCAAAATCAAGAGTCAGATGCTTAACCAACGGAGCCACCCAGGCGCCCCTCTTTATTAGGTTTTCTTAAGTTTACTTTTTGAATAGGTTCATGTGGTTCAAAATTCAGAAAGTACAAAAAGGTATGCGTTGAAAATCCCTCCCGGGGCTCCTGGGTGGCTCAGTTGGTTAAGTGCTCAATTCTTGGTTTCAGCTCAGGTCATGATCTCGTGGTTCGTGAGTTCGAGCCCCGTGTCAGGCTGTGTTGACCGTGTGGAGCCTGCTTGGGATTCTCTCTCTCCCCTCTCTGTTCCTACCCTCTGCTCACACTCTCTCTCTCTCTCTCTCTCTCTCTCAGAATGGGTACATAAAAACTTAAAAAAAAAAAAGAAAATCTCTCCCACCTACGTTCTCCGCCCACCAATTCCACAGATGGCCAATGTTACAGCTTTTCCATCTTCTTTCAGAGATACAGTAAATACACATATATATGTATATGTATATAGATATTTAACATGGATATGTATTTATTCATTCTTTTTTTAAAATGTGTATTTATTTTTGAAAGAGAGAGAGAGAGAGAGACAGAGCATGAGAGGGGGAGAGGCAGAGAGAGAGGGAGACACAGAATCCGAAGCAGGTTCCGGGTGCTGAGCTGTCAGCACAGAGCCCGACGTGGGACTCGAACTCATGAACCGTGAGATCATGACCTGAGCCGACGTCGGACACTTAACCGACTGAGCCACCTGGGTGCCCCTATTTGTTCATTCTTTTTACAGAAATGGTAGAATATTTACTTTCTATATTTCCCTTTTTAAAATTAATAATATATCTGAGAGAACTTTCCTTACCAGTGCATGTAAAGCTGCCTCATTCTTTTTATTTTTATTTTTAAAAAAAAAATTTTAATCTTTATTTATTTTTGAGAGAGAGAGAGAGAGAGAGAGAGAGAGAGAGAGAGAAGCAGAGCTCCAGCGGGGGTGGAACAGAGAGAGAGGGAGACACAGAATCCGAAGCAGGCTCCAGGCTCCGAGGTGTCAGCACAGAGCCCGACGCGGGGCTTGAACTCACGAGCTGTGAGTTCATGACCTGAGCCGAAGTCAGACACCTAAACGACTGAGCCATCCAGGTGCCCCTGCCTCATTCTTTTTAATGGCTGCAGAGTATTTTATTGAATGACCTACCATAATTTATATAATCAGTGGGCATTTAGGCTGTTTCCAATCTTTTCTTACATAAAACACTGTCTTAAATAGTAATCCTATGCCCCCCTAATCTTGTACATATATTCTCCTAGAAGGGTGGAAATTTCCGGGTAAAAAGAAATGCACATTTTTGATACTATTGCCATCACAGAGAGTTCAGGTTTCTACTCCCACTGACAACACAGGGTGCCTTTTCCCCACGGTCCTTCCCAACATGATACGTTAACGAGCAGTTTAATCTTCGACAACCTCAGCTGTGAGTAGTGTGGTGTTCCTTTATACCTGTCTTACTATGGGAGATCTGAGCATATTTTCATACCTTTAAGAGCTGCTTTTCTTTTCTTTTCCCTGAACTACCTATTCAAGTCCTTAGCCCATTTTTTTTTTTTTTTCATTTTGGGTGGTTCCTCTAATGGATTTGTCAGAGCCCTTTATATAGTGGGAAAACCAGCCCCTTGTCGAGGAGTAAATATTTTCTCCACATTTGTTATTATTATTTTTTAGATGATGTTGGTTTTTCAATGCAGAATTCTTTATTCAGAAAGGCACACTTACTGATCTTCTTTTCAAAGGGATCTGGATTTTTTGCCCTACTTACAGAGACCTTCCCCGTTCTGAAAGTATCAGGGTATCTCCTAGCGTGTGTTCATTATTTTACTGTTTCTTTGTGTTTTATTTTGTTTTGCTTTGCTTTGTTTTGTTTTTACTCTTCAGTCTTTGATTTCGTGTGACTTGATCTCAACGTACGGCATGAGCTATAAATTCAACCTCCTCTTTTTTTTCCACCTGGCCTCAGAACTGGCCCAGACACGCACACACAGAAGAATTTCAGCTCCTTCCTTACCTCTGCATGTTCTCGGCTTCATCTATAGTCTCAGGCAAAGCCTTCCCTTTGGTCTCCGGAAGCAGCAACACCAGTACCCCAGCAACCAAGCCAATCACAGCTAAAGGTCAAACAGATGCAAATCACATTAAGAACTAAAACGCACAGGTTGGTTGTTTTTGCTGTTGGCCAGGAGCCTGACGTGGGGCTCGATCCCACGAACCGCGAGATCATGACCTGAGCTGAAATCAAGAGTCAGATGCTCAACCAACTAAACTCCTCAGGGGCCCCAAACATTCAGGTTTTATAATTAGAACTCCACTAATTTCTTCAAAAAAACGTTTGTGTGTGATTTTCTATAGTTACGGGTTTCTTTGCTCTCTCTGACTGTCCTATAAATATTTTGCTGATTCCAAACTCCGTTGGATTGTAATTCCTTATAGGGAGATGAAATACTTAACATTTTGAGTCAAGGTTATTCTAGGCTAGAGAACATTGCCACGATATTAAGATACATGGGAGTTAGAAAATAACTCTGAAAAAAAAATCAACTCCGAGGAAAGGAAGAACATAACCCTGCCAACATAAAGCACTTAGTAATGAAAATGAGTCAGAAACTTGGACCACTGTGAGCAGAGGTAATGAATCATGTACTACTGTATCGCAGTATGAAAAAGTATAGCCAGGCCTATGCTTTTAGTTTTAATTCGGGGGGTTGATAGAGTCTTTTTGTCGTTCCTTTTTCCCTTGTCTCTAGCTCTAATTTTTTGCACACGCTAGGGGGTAATCGTAAACATTAGGGTGTTTATGCTTCCTTAAATCCCTGCTAACATTTTGGGATTCTAAGGTCACATTTTATGGTTTGCTACAGTAGACTGCAGGAAGTAGGTGGGGGTTCTTCGCTGGTTTGGAGTTTCAAAAGAAGGGCACACTGGACTCCGTTTTGACATCTTTGCAAAATGGCAGGAGTAGAGGCCACCACGGTTCAGGACGCCAGCTGTAGCTTCGGGTCCCTGGGCTCCACTTGGGAGCCTCCACTCACTGGTCTCAGAGCCCTGGGAAGTTCTGTTCTGAACCTCAGCCATGAAGTGGGGTGACATCTCCACATCACATGCTTGTTGTGTGACTCAAGTGGCTTCCTGCCTGTTAAGTGGCTGTGCCCGCCACAGCGTATGAACGAGGTAGCTCTCCCCTCGGAGTCTCACCAAACCACGAACGATTCACTTGGTTGTAACTCGTGCAAGCAATAAACATATTCCGCGGGCTTTGATCCTCTGAAGTAAGTGAATTATGTAGAGAATATAATAGATGGCTCAAATTGTCATCCCTTTAGCATTTTATATTTGCAAAGATAGGCTTAATGAACCAGATTATTGCTTTTAAAAAAATTTTTTTTTTTTAATTTATTTTTGAGCGGGGGGAATGAGAGAGAGAGGGAGTGAGAGAAAATCCCAAGCAGGCTCTAAACTGCCAGCACAGAGCCCGGTGTGGGGATCGAACTCACAAACCATGAGCTCGTGACCTGAGCTGAAATCAAGAGTTGTGTGCTTAACCGACTGAGCCACCCAGGCGCCCCTGAACCAGGTTATTTCTTAAATCAGTTTTTTTTTCCCAGTGCTCTTCCAGTTGGGGTTTTCCCAGCTTTGGATGTGTTGAGTTTCAGGCTTCTGGAGAATCGCTTCCGGCGATTTCAAGACCACAGTTGGCGCACCATTAATGTGTGCAAAAGAAACGCAAAGGAATAAAAATGTCAAAGTGTTAGTTTCGCTTCCCAATAAAAATGGGAGTTGTCTTCGAGTTTACTGGAAACGGTGACATGCAGCTAAAATCCTTTATCTTTTCAAGGGGAAGGTGAATCCTGAGGGAGGGTTAACAGAGGCTCCTCTAGGTCTGGACCTTACGTTGCTCTGGTAAATGAAGTCTCTGTTCTTGACCCACAAATGTCTCGCTGACCCATAGTCACTCACTGCCCACCTAAGGGAGGGGCCGAGATTGAGGCGGTTCCACCTTCCTCCCTGGAAGGAAGGAGTCCACAGGGGCTTCTGGGACTCCTCTAAGTCGGAAAGTAGGCTCCGTGCGGATCCCTCAACTGGTGTGGGGAGAGGAAGGCGCCTGGGGCATGTAGGCCCCATAGGTAAGTGGTACCAGCCACTCTGTGGCCAAATCATGCTTATCTCAGGGTAAAGAGCTCGTGTTCTCGCAACTTTGGCCATCTTGCTGTTATTACGTTGCAACATAGAAGACTTCTTTGGGTCTATTCCGAGGGGAAGTTCTATTAGCGGCGTGGGGCATTTGCCGGCAGATGCACAGCAGTGGAAAACCCCCCTCCCCCCTTCCCGGATCCCTTGAGAAGAGGCAGGAGCGGAGATGTTTGTGTGCAACAATGCGCAGCATTAGGGGAAAAGCCATTTGGGTGTTCGTCCAATGTGCAGAGGGTCTTGTCCTCCCTCCCTCCAGTTAAGTGAGTGTTGGAGGCCCATGGGGGAAAATGTTACATTTTTTGTCAGATTAAAAGTGGTTCCCAATGGGTCTAAAAGAAGATGAAAATGAGTGCATTGAGGCCTCCTGGCTAATGTGAGAAGGTGAATGCTGTGTGCGTGAATCTGGACACCTCTCTGCGTGGTGCCCAGGAGAGGGTCGGTCTCACAGTCCCCAGCTGCGGGGAAGGGCAATGGCCATGAGTGAACGGAAGTGCCCAGGATTCCCAGAGCCCTTTGATATCCTGAAGACCTTCAACACTGGTCACTGTGTGCGAATTGCTGATAATTAGATTTGTCTCTGTCACTTTCCAGGCTGCAGGCTGGTCGGGGAGGGGAAGGCTCAGCACTGGTGCATTCCTTCAGTGTTGGAAGGAAGCACTGAGCCAATCCTCCTTAACTCTAACTGTCCAAGGAATCCGAAGAAGGGGTGCCCGCCACCAGCACACGTGCACCGTTAAGCCAACGCATTTCCTTAATGGTGGTCTTTGTTTCCCCTGTATTTTGAAAACACTCTTTGCAAAACCATAACTGCCTTTCTTTGAAGTAATGTAGCGAAGAGTTGTGTATCTTCTCACATGTGGCCACAGAGGAGGCAGAGTGAGCTCTTTGACAAAGAGACCCAAGGAGGGGTGGAAATCGGTGACGAGAGTTAGGGGTTTTCTTCAGGCAAATGTCTTTCCATCTTACTCCCTCTTGAACTTTGTACCACAAAGGCCGTGAGTCCTAGTGGGCTCCCATGCCTGGGTCTTAGTAGCTACTAATAGTATTACCAATACTAGTCTTATTAACGCTAAGAGTAGTCCTAATTACTAGCTGTATTTAGTAGTTGCTGGTAGGCATGATACCTATTTTGAGATAGAAAAATGGCGGATGCTAGGAAAATAGGGTTTCATTCAAAGACACGTCTGAGGATCTCTTACCAAAAACCAGCAGTGGGAGCTCATGCCAGACGTCGGTGAGCCGGTAGACCAGGAACGGTGTGATAATGCCACCGATGTCGCACATGGAGGAGCAGACAAGGACACCAAGATTCCTGAAATGCAGGAAACGGATTGAACTTTTAGCTTCTCGCCGGATGGTAGTTATCCCCCACCGCCTCCACATAAATACTTCCCTACATCACTAAAATGTCTGTGAACTGGAAGAAAAAAATTCACATTATTATATGTGTGTGTTCACATTATTTTCAACACACACAAATGGTGTGATACACAGTTCCATCCCTATTCTGTTGTGCTTATGTCATGTTAGCTTTTTTGAAGATTTTTAATGGGGGGGTGGGCGATTTTACTCTTATCACCTGTCTTCTCTATGCTGTTCTGTGGTCCTGTGTGTGCTGTTTCTGACCACGCTTTCCCAGGGCCATTTGGTCATTGCTCTCTTGCAGTCAATACGCTGTATTTCACCCTAGCCGTAAGTGTGAGATGTGGCCTCGTTACTGCCGTCACATGTTCCAATCTTCTCTTACCCGTGTTTTGGAAAGGAAGGCGTCCTCTGAAAAGGTGTCCCCCACTGGCACTTGTGGTAGGTCTAGCCAACAACCAAATGTCCCGACCACCCTCTTCACGTTGAGGAAAGCGTGCTCACCTGATGAACGTGGGGTACAGTTCCGCGTTGACCAGGCAAACCATTTCGTAGGCCATCGTAATCCCCATCCTACCCAAGCACGCGACTGTAACTCTTAGCCACTGCAGATCTGAGGGGCGAACACACACCAGTTACCCACGCTGCACTGGGTAGCAGCCTCCAAACCCTGGTCTGCAAACAGTGCTCCAGAGGCATGCAAAGGGAAAGTCCGCATTCCAGAATGGATTGAGAACGCAAAATGCTTCTTCTATAAACTCCAAGTCTTGAGCAAGATTGCCCACATCTGTTAGTTTTAACTTGGACACAGTTCTAACAGTCTCTTTAGACCCCAGTCATGAATGATGACAGAATTATACCAGTTTTCAAAGCTGGGCCAACTCTAGTCTATAGAGGTCGCCCACAAGGAACGGTAAAATATGGGAATATTTTAAGTAATTGCTAATAACTGAAGGATGCAAACAAAGCTCCTAGTTGCTAAGAGGATTCTATCGTAAAGGTTCTCACTCTCCTTCATTGAGAACGTATTTTAAAAAGAAGGAAAGGAACTGAATAAGTGTTCATTTGTTGCATTTACCTAAACTTCCTTATTTGTTCTGCAGAATGATGCAGGGAGGCCAAGGGAGTTGTCTAGATAGTGTCTGGGAAACACTAAAATAAGACTTTAACCCTGGGCCTGCTCTACCCCTGCAAAGCCCATGTTTTCTTTTCTGGGCCAGGCCAATGGTCTGTAGCATGAGTCCCCTTAGCCTTTCTTGTTCTAGTACATTAGAGAACAATCAGATGTGATTGTATTATGTCAGGCAACCTTTGGGTACAATTGTTCTTAAAGACAGGGTGGCTATATGGTTTGCTCAGGGAGGTCCCAGATACTGTGTTCACTCTTTCCAAATTGATTTGGATGACAAATTACATAGTCCTACTCTCAGAAGGCTATGACCTCCCTCTTCTCAGGGCCTTAGAAGACAAGACCCCAGCTTGGCCTGACACTTACCATCAGGGATAAAAACCGAGGCTAGGCAGGCTACCCCTGCCACCATATTTGATGCAGCCCATGGATAGCGGCGACCTAAACGGTCAATGGTGAGGATGATGAGGAGGGCAGCTGGAAACTCCACCAGGGCAGAGTAGAAGAAATCCAAGTAGAAATTGCTCCCTGCAAGGCCCATGTGCATGATGAGGCCCTGATAGAGAACAGAGCTCGTGAACCTGAGCAAAGAGGAGAGCTCAGGTCAAGTCAAGCACCAAAAGCAAATCATCGAGAAGGAGCGGCTTCTGGAAATGAGAGTGGATTGTGGGTCACCTTTCTTTGTCATCTTAGTGCTATTCCCTCTCTTCCACTGCTTTTGCATCATCTGACCCACTGTGGTGGCTGGTTGCGGCCCCAGAACCAGGAAAGCAGAAGAAATTAAGATAGCATTCCCTGGCCAAACTGAAAGGCAAGAAGAAATTTCTTTCTAGAGTGATTTATTTGGTAAAACTCTATCAGTTTATTAGTGGCTGTTAATTATTATCTCTTTGTGGTTTTCTGATGGAATCAGGATCAAAAGGCTTGGCTACTTAATTCAAATTTTAGGAGACCAGAGACCCAAATGGGTACCAAATTCCCAAATGGATACGGCCTCACTTCTTGAGGATTTCTCTTCTGACACCATCCAGATAGCATTTTGATGATGTTTTTTTTGCTTTGTTTTGTCGACTGAAAGTGTTTGTTATCTGTAATGGAAACTAGGAAGACCCCTGGCAAGAGCCACAATTATTCAGAAAAGGAAAGAAGGCTAACAAAGCCACATTTCACTGCTTCGTGTCACGTGCAGTACTGTAAAGGGTGCCAGATTAATTCCTGGTGAGCCTTGCTTCTGCCAGTGGTTACAAATCTCCGTTTGGCCGGTGTCAGTCCAATCACACTGAAAGGAAAGTTCACTGGATTAAGGAAGGCTTGGTGCAGGGTGAGGGCTCAGAGCTCCAGGAGAAGCCTGCAGACAGTGAAAACAATCACGTTTCAGCCACGGATTGTGGAGTTAGTGGATTACTCTTTGTGGCTTGTTCTCATTCGTAAGTTTATTTTTTTCTCCAATAGGCAAGAAAAGGAAAAGACCCTTCCCTTGCTAGCCCTGTACAATAAGGAGAGATCTACACTCATCATAAATATAGAACCAGGAGTTGTCCATTTTGGCTAAATACCGGAATCATCTGGAGAATGTTAAAATATCAGTGCCTTGGACCTTCCCTCAGCCAATTAAATCAGTATTTTCAGGGGGGCAGTGTGGGGAGTCTGGGCTTGGTATTTTATAACCTCCCAGGAGATTCTAAGGCAATGCCGAAGTTCAGAACGTGCTTATCTATGCTTTGGGACTGTAAGCCGATTTCAACCTCTGCCCCCCCAAAAAATGATACCAGGAAAGCCTGCAATAAGTGAGTCCCCTCACCATCCACGGTCAATACCGATACTGGAACTAGGCTATGTAACGGTGCTCTTGGTCCCTCCCTTAATGTGGATGATGGGGCTTTAAAAAAATGTGGTGAGGTTTTGAAGTGAAAAACATTCCTTACCAGTTGTACATCAGGATCAAAGTGTGTTTCCTGATCTGAGGGGTTCTGACCAAATCAAGAAATGAAGGATTCAGCTTCTCGTCAGCTTCCTCATCAGGTCTGAGGCTCTAGGAATAGAAATCGTAGGAACAGCTTTGTGTGGTTACAGACAGTGTCCCTGTATGTATGGAAACCGATTTGACAATAAATCTCATACGTCAAAAAAAAAAAAAAAAAAAAAAAAGCCAGGGGAACAAAGGCATTGTCAGACCTGCAAGTCAAAAAAAAAAAGACAGTGTCCCTGTGTAGTACAGGGAATCACAACAGTAAGTGACACTTGCTGGGGGCTCATAGTGAGCCTTTCATATGTACTAGCTCGGTTAATCTGGACTATCCTGGAAGTTAGTGTCCACTTTTTTTCACCCCTTTCACAGAAGAGAAAGCTGGGATTTGGGGGAGTTGGGTAACTCATGTGCCTCTGTCAAGGGGCCCTTGGAGGTAAAGCACAGGGGGGCAGGAGGAGGCCTGGCTCAGTGGCCCTGTGGGCTGAGGGCATGGGGAGCCCTCTCTGCAGGACCGGCTGGGACCCCGCAGTCAGGAAGCTCTGCTCTGGGACCCTTGCGCTGGGAGCAGCTCTTTATCGCCTAGAGCTTGTTAGAATGAAAGACCTGGGCCCCCATCCAGACAGACTGAATCGGAATCTGCATTTCCACAAGGTCCCCAGGTGCACCCTGTGCACAAGTATTAATGCTCCAGAAGCTCGGCTTTAGAAGAAAATAGTAGGTGGTGGAGTTGAGACCCAGTCTCCAGGGTTTTAGGAAGCAGAATGTTCGCAAAAACCACTCCTTCCGAAAGCAACACTGGACGGGTGCTAAAAGCCCGAGGACAAGAGGAAGAACCTCCAGCGGACTTACCGCTCTTCCGTGAACCTGAACTTTGGCCAGAGTGACTCACGTGCTTTAATCCCTGACCAATTTCTGAAATGGCCTAAAACTTAATCAGTGCTTGACTGGTCATCAGCAGAAAAGACTGTCTACCCAACCACCAGAAACCAGAGAAGAAGTGGAAAAAAAAAAAAAAAGGCTCTCAGGGGGGCCCGGGTGACTCAATCAGTTAAGCGTCTGACTCTTGATTTTGGCTGAGATCATGGTCTCATGGTTCATGAGTTTGAGCCCTGCGACAGGTTCTGCGAGACAGCACGGAACCTGCTTGTGATTCTCTCTCTCCCTCTCTCTCTGCCCCTCCCTCACACACTCTCAAAATAATACATAAAGAAACTTAAAAAAAAAAAAAGCCTCTGAGTCCCCAAATGCTCAACTCTAAAGTCATATAAATCGCAAATGCTTACAGGGAACCTAGCTTAGATCCTCACACAGAGATGATTTACTCTTATTTTGACAGTTTTCCAATCAGCTTGATTTTCTCTGTTCTATCCCACCAGATAAAAAGGCTTAAGTTAAAGGTGATGAGGTCTCCTAGAGGCAAAACACGAAATGCAGAGAAAATGGGCACCCCAGCCACTTGTTTGTTTGTTTGTTTTTTTCCAGAAGGCAGGAGAGTGCTCACGATGTTTTGGGACAATTTCTATCCAAAATGTTTAAAATTCTAAGAAATTATTTGTGTTTGAAGACTCTTGCCTCTGTGAGCCCCTCCCCCCTCCCCGATCTGGTAAGGAAGACATTGAGTAGTTGGGTACAAGTGGCCCACACAGCCTTGGGTGGCACATGATAGAAACTCCTCATTTGCCTTTCAGTGATTTTCAGTTTCCTTTTCCTTTTCTGCTTTGGATCTATTTAGAATCCAATACATTACCGGGGACCATGAATCCGAGTACCACGGAAACATCCTGTTGCATATGGTGGGCCCCTTCTATGACTCCCCATTGAGAACACACGGCTTTACCAGATTCTCCTTCGTCACCGTTCCATCATTTGATAGTTCAGCGGCTGGCTCACCTGAAGGGAGGTTGGCAGAGATTTTCCATTTTTCTTTGCGATGTGCTTAATGATCCTCATGGCTTTAGCATTTTTATTCTGGGAGATCAGCCACCTTGGAGACTCAGGGATGCACCTAGGGAATAGCATAAGTGTTATCAGAGCTGTTCAGTGGGGGATGGGTGGAGGTCTTACTGAACCTTCTTCCCGCAGTGGTCACAGTCAAGTGTCTGCAAGTGAGGTTGGGTTGGATCTACAAAGGAAATAAAACTGTGCAGGGGCGGCACAGCAAAGGAAATCGACAAAAACAGAAAGCAGCCTACTGAATGGGAGAAAGCATTTGCAAATCATGTGCCAGGTTAAGAGGTTCATACCCCAAATATATAAAGAACTCATACAACTCAGTAGCAAAAACCCAAAAAATCTGATTTGGAAAATGGGCAGAGGATCCTAATAGACATTTTTCCAGAGAAGACATACAAATGGCCAACAGGTACATGAAAAGATGCTCAACATCACTAATCACCAGGGAAATAGAAATCAAAACCACGAGGGGATATCACTTCACATCTGTTAGGATGGCTAGTCTCAAAAAGACAAGCAATAAGCACTGACAAGGGTGTGGAGAAAGGGAAACCCTTATGCACTGTTGGTAGGAACATAAACTGGAGCAGCCACTATGGAAGAGAGTGTGGAGTTCCTCAAAAAATTAAAAATAGAAAGCACAACATGGTCTAGCCATTCCACTTCTGGATATTTATTAGAAGGAAACAAAAATACTAATTCAAAAAGATATATGCACTCCTGTGTTTACTTCAGCAAGTCATGGAAACACCCTAAGTGCCCGGGGATGGATGAATGAATGGCTGAAGATGTGGTGTATATTACACAATGAAATAGTATTCAGCCATAAATAAGAATGAAGTCTTGCCATCTGACAACATGGGTGGGCCTAGAAGGTATTACGCTAAGTGAAATAAGTCAGAGAAAGACAAACACCACATGATCTCACTTATATGTAGAATCCAAAACAAACAGACCGAGCTCATAGATACAGAGCACAGATGGGTGGTTGCTGGCGGAGGAAGTGGACAACATGGGGGCAGAGGGTCAGAAGGCACAAACTTCCAGTTACAAAACAATTAGAAGCCCTGAGAATGCGACATATGGTGCGGTGACTACAGTTAATAGAACTGTATTGCATATTTGAAAGTTGCTGAGACAAGCAGTCTTCAAAGTTCTCTCACAAGAAAAGAATTTTTTAAAATTTTGCAGAGGCTATGTGGGTTTTTCCTCCCTCACATGCTGACTTGTGTTCAGCCTTGTGCAGGAGACTTTTGGGGCATCCTCTTCAGGGTCCCCGGTGGTCAACCGGATGCCCAGGCAGCCCCTGTGCTAGAGGGAGGAGAGGCGGGTCAGCTGGGCTTTGCGAGTGCTGAGATCTGCCGGGTATGGGGACAGCAGAATGCAGTTCCCTCACGGGGGAAACCAAGTATTTTACATATGTTATTCTGAGAGCTGATTTCTCAAAGGAAGGAGGTAAGAGTTTGAGATAAGATGGTAACAGAGCTTAAAAGCCAGATTGCTGGATCTGGCAGGACACGGGGTGGGTGGCCCTGTACCTCCTGGAGCAGGACTCTAGCCACCTGGATCTGTGTTTGAAGAGTGTTCTTGGAGTAGCTGGTTCAGGGTCGATGGGAGGAAGAGGGTCTGGCAGGAAGGAGGTACAAGGACCGCCCTGGTGGGAGTTCTGGCATAGAGTCCGGAAGGCCCCATGTCGGGGCCTCACCCTGGGGGAGAAAGTTGCTCTGAGAGGGCCCAAAAGGAACTCGGGATGGATGTTTGTGGGAGTGCCATGGAGAGAGGAATCAAGTCCAATTCCTCAGTTAAGGCTCGACATCAGGAACAGAAATGTGGTGCTCGGCGGCGGCCAATCCACAGCTCACGGTGAGCATCCTTTCTGCCGTGATGCCGTAGCATGATTTTCCTAGATCACATTTGATGATCTAGCCCAGTCGCTCACACCCCAAGAAGCAGAGTCAGCCAAGCCAGGTGTCAAGCGAGCCGAAGGGTCAAGGAGGACCTGGGAGCCACGTCAGAGAAGACAGGAACCAGAAATGGCTAGCCTCCCAGTGGAAAGTCTGGATGGATCCTCGGAGGCATATCCAGATAGGTACAGAGCTGCCCGGTAGAATAGAAATTAATTTTTTGAAGCTCTCAGTGCAGAATTAGGAACCCTGGGTAAACATGCCGGGAAGGTAAATTCCGGATCAATGAGAAGTCTCTTGAAGACGAGCTTTGGGTTCTGCAGTGAAGTCGCTTGCTTGATGACAGAGTAAGAGCGAGAACAGTTTTCAAGCAGAGGCTGAATAATGATCCTCTGGGGGCATTGCTCTGGGGCTCCAGCCCTGGACAGGAAGATGTGCCAGAGGGCTTCTAATGTCACCTCACCTCTAAGAGCTGACAGCTACTGGGACACACATGCCAGTCTCACAGTGTCAGGTGAACAGCTGATCCCAAAAAGCAGTGAAACGTGAAGGTTACAGAGACATGAGAGAAATGCCACTGGGCAGGGGACAGGGTCCCCCACTGGCCTTGGTCAGCCTGCATGGAGTCCCTCCTCTGGTGACCATCGCATCCCCTCCACCCCTGTAGCCCACCCCCCACCCCTTCTAGCCATGGCACTGCCTCTGTCTTCTGTCCTGGCTCCTTGTCCTCAGCTAGGCTTTCAGAATTTAGTATATATATTTTTTGTGTGTTCTGCCCCATTCGCTTCCTCTCCGGGCTCTGCTCCTTTCCTCTGAGGAACTGCCTCTATCCCCTACCCACCAACAGGGGGATTTTTCTTGAATTCCTGATCCTCAGGTTCAACCACCCCTGGCCGTGTACGCGTTGATGTCCTTTCCAGATGGATCTCAGATTCGGCATGTCCAAAGCTCGCCCTCATCATCCCTCCTTTCAAACCCACCCCTCCTCCTGTGCTCCTTATCTCAGCACGTGCAGACACAGAAGCCTCCACTCCACCCACGAGGCACCTCCTCTCTCTAAACCTTCCCATTCGGTCTCCACCAAATGGGTGGAGATGCTCGCTGATGAAACTTATTTCCGTTTTTCTCCTCTTCATAGGCCACCACTTGTCTTAACTCAGGCTCTGTCTCTCTTGCAAGGATTACGACAATAGTCCCTTACCTAACCTCTTTGCCTCCACTCTTCCCCCTAAACACCTGTTTTCTACTCTATATCTCCACTGATTTTCGATGATGTAGTCCCATCACGGAGGTCGTAGAATTGGAAGTAAATTAAATTTGATTCTATTGAGTAAAAATGGCAAAAAGCAACACATCAGAGGTGATCAGAACTTGGATGAGAGGTGCACCTTTTCTGTGATGCTAAAGCATCAGGAAAACAAAACCGTTGAAAGCTTTTTAGGCAGGAAGGGAACACGGTGGAACTAATTTTAGAAATGGAGTGTGAAACATGCATTGGAGGATATGGAAGAGCGAATGTCAAAGAAACCAGGGTGAGTCTATCGTGGGGGTGGCTTCAGAGATATAAAGGAGATAGAATGGATATGGGAGGGAGGTAAGGGTCCCTCTCAGAGTTTGACCGGATTTTGGAGGAGAGCCAGGCTTTCTGGAAAGGGTTGAGATGCTTAATTCTTAGACAGAATGACTCTGGGAGGAAGAGGTGACTACGTCCAGAAAGTGGTTTGTTGCTTGAGAGAAGGATTTGCACGATAACCTAGCATCCCTCTTGTTTTATTTCAGGTAAACTTGCATTAGGAATTTCTGATAGTTTCTGCTGTTTCCACAGTTTCCCCGGCAGGTGTGACAAACAAGTTTCACATGTCCTGGCGACTCTGACTGACATGGTCTGCCTGATCTGGGATAAAGACTGCTGGATTGATTGGAGATATGTGCCTTGGGCAGGGATGTGTTTAAGTGGTAACATTTGTACGCTAAAGTCTCCTCTGAGCAGGGATGGAATGAGAATAGTAATATTGTCAACCTCTGCCAAGGGCATTACAGCCACTAAAAGTTAATTTAAACACCACATTAATAATGTAAAAAGATGTGAGTTATAAAACTCTTAAGCCCGAAGCAAAAGGACATTTGATTTCCAGAGGGCAAGACACGTTGAAGTTCATGGGTTTTTTTTTGTTGTTGTTTTTGTTTTGTTTTGTTTTGTTTTGTTTTGTTTTGTTTTTATCCCTGAAACACTGACCTGGGCTTTCCATGAAGGAAAAGAGTGAAGGACACCTTGGAATACAGAAGGATGGTGTGCATTAAGGAGAGGTAGCCTTTTCAGGAAAACAAAATAGTTCAAGTTATTTCCTTTTTTGTTCCAAATGGACTTACCAGTAATAGAGCAAGAAGAAGACGTTGGGCAGGGAAACAGTGAGCTGGAGCCACCTCCAGTGAGGAAGCACATATGCCACCCCCACCAGTGCCAGGAGCCCAACGGTGAAGGCCACTTGGTAAACGATGCCCACTGTTCTCCGATAGCTCAGCCCGACAAACTCCGTAACTGCAGAGAGAATCCAAACGGTCAACGCAAGTCAGTAGGACAGGGAGTTGGCCATCCAACTTCGGGGAAACTAGAGTGCCAGCCTCAAAGAAGAGTCCAAGTTCTAGAATGTTGTATACAACTTTCTGAATAATTTTAAGTGTTCTTTGGGACTGATTTTGTTATAATTTTGCTGTTGTATTAATATAAGATGTTGTAATTCCACATTGGGTGGGGGGGAAAGGCCTGCCAGTGTGAGCAAAATGTTTGATCGATAGAATAATTTCCAGGGAAAATGTGACTGGATTTCAGATACATGCAAAAAAAAATGTTTTTTTGAAGCAATCCAAAGTTTTTATTTTTTTAAGTTGTGTTTGCTTTTTTTTTAAACATTTTTTTTAAAGTTTATTTATTTTTAAGAGAGAGACAGAACATGAGCTGGGGAGGGGCAGAGAGAGAGAGGGACACAGAATCCGAAGCAGACTCCAGGCTCTGAGCCATCAGCACAGAGCCTGATGCGGGGCTGGAACTCACAAACCCCGAGATCATGACCTGAGCCGAAGTCAGATGCTTAACTGACTGAGCCACCCAGGTGCCCCAAGTGATTGCTTTTTTTTTTTTTTTTTTTTATGTAAGCCAGTTGTTTCTAATTGCAAAAGTTTGATTTAGAGTAGTAAGGCAGGGGTAATTAACGATGTGAATAAATGGATCAAGCACTGAATTGAGATTGTAAAGGATTCTTATGTAAATGAACATCTCTTATATGAGTTAAGTATTTTCTTGCCAATCCTAATAATGCATGTAAATGTCTTGGAAACCTAGCAGTGGGTTTCCCAACTGATTGGAGTCTGCTAGCATTGGCTTGCACGAACTGCTTTATAAATTTTCAGGGATTTTGCAACTTGGTCATTAAACCCATTAACCTCAGTCATGGTGGGAGTATTTACAACTTAGATATCAGACAACTCCACAAATCACGGCTCTTTATTTTCCAAGAGCCAGGATGGCAGCATAGCTCTGCATGTGGCATACAAATCAGCTTTACCCCATTCCATGGCTCCACCCTGACAGCCGTATGAAGTCTGCAGGACGTGGACTTAGGGGATAGTCATTTTGTTATCGCAAACACTCTAGAACTTCAATTCCAGATATTCCACGAGCCACAGACCTTTTGCTTTAATTGTTTAGTAATCGTGTTCAAGACGTCAACTATTTATAAACCAAATATAAATGCGCCCCCAAAATGTTTCTAGAAATTACTGCGAATTATCAAAAAGTATTTATAACAGAGTTAAACAAAAGTCTGTAAGTGCTCAATAAATAGAAATATCTGTCTTTCAAAGTGGTTGCGGCCACGGAGAGGTCTCAGGGTGGTGGGGAGGGAAGAGGTCAAGCAGCAAGGTGTACCTCAAGGACATTCAGAAGGACTGGAGAAGAGATTAATGGGCAGAAGGCTGAAATTTAAATTTATACAATGAAATTACACATATTTCTACATATCATGTGTTCTAAAAACCAATTACTGGTTGAATAACTGTACATTGATGAATTCTTTTGTTGCCTGGGAATATGTTAGGGAGGTGCCTACCAAGACAGTAGCCTTCTGCATCTCACAGAGTTCCCCAAATTAACTTTACCAGGTGAAATTCTAAGCACACATACTCCAGCTCTTCATATTCTAGTTCTCATGGGTAATGAGAGTTTTATGATGGAGATGGTTTAGATTTCAAAGCGCCCATTTCCCTTTGTATGGATGCTCTTTGAATGTAGCCAGGGGCAAGTAATGGCGTTAATCCCCCAGATCTAATTATGGTGCTAATTTTTCTCACTATGGCTTTAAAGGCGTTATGCTATTTATTGGGATTCAAGTATTCTCCCGGACTCCGTGGAGTTTAAGCATAACTGGCTACCAGTGTGTGGGATGAAGTGATATTCCTGGTCAGACAAATGGCTGTCGAATCTAGATTGCCCACAGGGCTTATATTCTCCCTTTTCTTGTCTATAAATTGAGGAGAACAGTGGTTTGCAAGAATCCATTTATGCAAAGCAGTGAAGTCCCTCATAAAGCTGACGTACGTCTCACCATTGAATTTTCTTTATGTATAGACCTGGAGGGCTAGATTTTTCTCCGTATGTAACACCCCCGGGTATAGAAAGCTTTTTCCTAAAAAGTTATATTAGAATCTGGATGGTATGTGTACCCTCATTTCTGCCTTCATTGTTTTCTTTATAGAAAGAATGTAGACTGAGCGCTGAAAAGATTTTAGAAATACTTTTGATAGAGAAAAAAAAATCTCTAAACATTTTCTTGAAGCGGGGTCCGTTTTGGGGCCCAGCCCTTCCCTTCTCCTATGGATTTTGGCACAATGTCACTTAATTCTCCAAGCAGCAGCCACAAACATTCTTACTCAGGATGTAGCCTATAAGCCAGCCTGCCTTGCTGACAAGCCCCTGGATCAAACGGAAAATTAACACCCAGGTATAGTTTGGGGAAACGGCCAGCAGGAGTCCTGATGCAGCATTTATGAGGATCGTAACCAGTAGGCAGAGCTTACGGCCAAACCTGCAAGGAGAGACAATAGAATTAGATTAGATTCATGAAGGCTGTAGAAAATGCACAGAAGTTATGGAGTCTCAAGAGGAGGTCGGCTCTGAATTAGGCAAACTCAGGAGACGCGGATTGATGCCCACCTAGGGAGAATCCCTGACTTCAGGTCAGTTCACTTTAGTACTTTTCCCCAGGGCACTCTGTGAAAATTCTATGCCTCATTCACCCCAGGGCCCCAGAACCTTCTCAGTCTCACACTGTGGAGGGTCTTCAGGCAGGGGGTGACTCTTCCAGGCCACCCAGGGGCCCATCTGGGTCTTCCTTCATCCTATAAGCTGGGGCCTCTGCACCAACAGTCTCCATCAACTGCCCACCCCAGAGAGTTTTTCTTTCGGAAAAACAAAAATTTCAGTACTGCCTTTGGACTTTGTGGTATTTGCATGTCTCCCCGGAAATGGTCTCTGGTGTCAGCTGCGGGGGTGGAGGGCCTTTGTCATGGAGTACCCCAGGTTAGCCTCTTCACATTCTATCTGAGAGCCTTGGGTTTTCATCAGCTTAGGGACCTGGAGAGGGTCCCAGGACACAGAGGAGGGGAAAACTTAGAAACCTGGTTGAATCTTGGCCTTACCAATTACTCCGATGTCTGTGTTAGTCAACCTTTCTGTTTCCTCAGCTGGAAAAGACCTGTCCTACCCAGTCGACAAGAGGGTTAAGTGAGATATTACACGGAAAGAGCTAGAGACACTGGCTTCCTTTCCGCCCATGTCTTTCCTTCTGTGTGTCAAGCAGGCTGTCTGAGAGTTGACTTTGGGGCAGAGCACTGCTAATTCATGTTGTCATCGCGTCCGCCTTGTTTTGTTCTAAGAGTCGTCCTAGTTGGCCGTTAATGGGTATTTTAAAGATTCTTCATAGAAGGCAATGTTTTAGTCAGTCTTTGCTTATCCACTGCAAACTCAAGTCACGGACTGTTTTATGTCATTCCTTTGCACATTTCATGGTGGCTGAATATTTTTTAATAGTTACTTTGCTCCTAGGCTGCTACGTCCTAGCGACCATTTCAATACCAGCTGGCCGTTTGAAAATAATCCACAACATCCTTAACAATTATCGGGGAATGTTAATGTTTTAAATAGGAAATTGAAAGATCAAGCATTCTCATGAGTAATAAATGTAAACCGCTGAACTTCTTTCTTTTTTTTTGTATGGTTATTTATTTATTTTGAGAGTGACAGAGCACGATCGTGCATGAGCTGGGGACGGGCAGAGAGGGAGAGAGGGTGAGGGAAAATCCCAAGCAGGCTCCATGCTGCCAGCGCAGAGCCCAACTTGGGGCTCAGTGTCACAAACGGTGAGATCATGACCTGAGCTGAAATCAAGAGTTGGACGCTTAACCGAATGAACCACTCAGGTGCCCCTAAACTGCTAAACTTCTTAAGACACTGTTTGGACCATTGATTTCTTAATTCTCAGCCAATGGTTCCCCACCGTAAATATCTGCCTCTTTGGCCTTTTATTCAAAGTCTTCCAAAATCCCATCTTGACAAAATGTTTTAGCCTTTCATCTCCCGTGTCCTCCTACCCACACCCCTTCCTTTACCCTGAAAGAGTCTTTAAACATTTGTTCAGGTGATAGCTCTTTAGCTTCCAAAGTTGACCTGGGCCTCCCATACTAGTCACGCTCCTGTAGATGGACAAAATCCTGTGGCTCCCAAGAGAGAATATTTGCTATTGGAAACTGAGAGCATGAAAACCTTCAGAAAATCAAATCTGTGATGCAGAAAAACTTCAGCGGGGGACACGTGCCAAATAAAGTCACGACGCCGAGCCTCAGGTTCCTCATCTGCAGACTGGGAATAACAAAATCATGTTTAAAAGGCTGTGATGAGTCTAAATGATCTATAACACATCAGTGTGCCCAGTACAGCGCCTGGCACATGGTCAGTAGCGGAGGACTTGTTTTGGAAGATTTCACAGAGCTGGGTAAGTTTGACTATGACCCGTCCAGACTCCGATTCTGCTCTGATCTACTTCCATCACGAAATATAGAGGAATGGGGGCTGGCTCTTGGTAGTTGGTCATTAGGATCTCAGAAAATTTGCAAGCTAATTGTTAAACACAGCCGCTGTTAGAAATTAAATCCTACACTTAAAATTAAGGAAATGAGATTAAAAACAAGTGTAATAAATATGCAAAACATTGCTTCCTAATTACTCTACTGTGTTCGGCCATTATCTATGCTCATGAGATTATTTACCTCCGTCTGCTGTATCCGTACAGTGGAAATACCATACAATGGTGCCTATTTCCGGCCAACCCTGTGTCTAGTGACCTCACTTTGGTGGCTTGAAATGGACCACTGTGGGAGTACTTACACCAGGGAAATCAGCAAATTCTACACACCAGGCCTTTATCCCTCAGAAAGCCAGTCATTAAACATTTACAGGCATGCCACTAAATACAGAACTTACAATTACCCATCAGTAGAGTAAAAAATCTGGAATTGGTGAGAGATTACTCCTTTTTTTTTTTTTTTGCATCAGGTGATACTAAAAAATGTTCTTTAGGAGGTTTGAATGATGACATAAGTTAGACATATTATTAAGGGCTTGTTTTCAAATTCTCTAACACACACCCTTCCTTCCTTCCTCCCTTCCATCAGCAAAGCTGACTTCCAGAAAGTTGACATGGTGTAAAACTCAGTATTCTTATTTGTAACCTTTTCATAATATCCTCCTGGTTTTCTTCTAAAAGATACCCTCATCAGCTGTTGGTTCATATCTTTAAAAAGCATCACAGAAGGCAATCAATTTTAGTAATGTTAGTTTAATCCGTAGCACGAAATGATTTTCCATGAGATTTTGTACCATTGTATAAAATCTGAGTATTGTTCAGAAAAAAGCATTAATTATGCAAAAGATAACTTGCTTTTTCTTTTTAATCCAATGTCTGTTGTGACTCTCACCCGCATATGCAAGTAGAACAGAAGAGGCAATAAACAACAGAAATTCAGACAATTTGAGAAACATAAATGGGGGCACCCAGCGGCTCAGTCGATTGGGTGTCTGACTCTTGATTTCAGCTCAGGTCATGATCTCAGGGTCATGAGACTGAGCCCCGCGTCGTTGGGTTCTTCACTGAGCATGGAGCCTCCTTCAGATCCTCTCCCTCTCTCTCCCTCTTGCCCTCCCCAGCTTGTACTCTCTCTCTCTGTCTCTCTTTCAAGAAAAAAAAAGGAAAAGAAATGAAAATTTGTATATAGCTTTTTGGGGAAGAATAATGAGTAATCAACTTTACATAGAAGATTTCAACAATGGGAGCAAAATAATGAGATGAGGTCATCCAAGAAGGTGGATAATTGACTCAGGATTATAAATCAGGAATGCACTGTCAGTGTGGGGAATTATAACCTGTCTCCTTCTCTGTGAGTGGGATGAGAATAATTAACTCATTTATTTAACCAGCCGAGAGGCTCAGTCACCTATTTGCTCACTTCTGTCCTGGCAGCTGAGTGTTAGTATCCCCACCTTATGGGAGGGAGGGAGTGGAGAGGGGGGCAAGGAGGCAGGGGGCCGGACAGCCACACACTCTAGACCGTCCCTTGCCTGCAGCTCTCCTGACTTAAGGGCTCATCTCCAAACCATCGACCTATTGGTTGTGGGGCAATGAAAATAAAAGCAAATGACCTTCCTTTTTACCTCACAAGCCTCCCACACAAAGTCCCAGGAAGAACCTTTGAAGGAGGGCAGAGCAGACAGTTGCTGAAGTGGAGCGATGGATGGACTGCCCTGTGGCTCAGCGGCCTCGACTGCCATCCCCTCTCCCTCCCGCCACCACAGTGGGCCCGGGCTGTGAACGCGCAGATACCCCTGGGAGGGGATGGATTAACTATTGTTACCAATCTTTAACTCATTTGCAAGTTTCCATCCAGCCTGACCATATAGCATCATCAAAGAAAATATTCTGTTTACATTTAATATAATCCAGGTTTGGGTTTATCTCTACCACAGATCTAGTTGGGGAAAGCAATAAGCATAAAGCGTGTTTACCTAGATTATATGTATTTATTACACAGTTGCATAGCACTGGCTCTGGTTATTCGTGAGAATGATACTGTTCAAACACTGCAGCACAGTGCCTGGCACATGGAGAACACCCAATAAATAGTTGGTATTTCGAGTGCTCAAGTATCAAGTATAAAGCAAATTTTTCTGGTCCTTTCTCTTTTGAGGACTCCGAAAAATATCTAATTGGCCATCAACCGAGTAAAAATGCATGTTAAAAGGCACTTTCAGCACAGTAAATCTGGGAGTGCAAAGTGATGAACATACAAAAGATACAGGCAGAGCTGGATTAGTGCGACTCACTGAAAACTAGCTCCCTGAACCGGACCTCCTCAGAGGACCATTTGCTGTGTGCTCCACACACACAGGTCTTCCCTCGTCTCTCTCCGGGAACACTGACATTGGATAGTGGATATTTACCTCTGTCAGGGTAGACGGCCCCTGTGTCCCTTTTACCAGATTATAACCTAGGTTCCGTACCTACAATTACATCTGTCCCCAGGATCCCTATCAGGAATTCTGTGACCCAGTGGGCTAGGCAAGGACAGCTGCAGGGCAGGTCTACACTGGCTTTGGGTCTATGAGAAGCAGGCAGAGGAGGGAGAGCTTAGGAGCCCTGATGGCTCATGAATGGGGACCTAGTGATGAGGCCAATGAACTGGGAATCACAAAAGGGATCAAATCATTTATTACTCTCCCTTCTAACCCTAGGCTTCTGGATAGTCCATGCGGAAAAACTGCTGCCCAATATAGAACATTCCTCTGTGACCCCAGGGAATTAGAAAACAGACACATCGGTCATGGTTATCAAAGCAGTGGAAGACATCTCAAATTGTCAAGACGGTTGCCATGAGGCCAGGAAACTGTGGTCTGTGTGCTTTGGGAAAGGATGTTATTCAAGCAGGGGCAGGTGAATCCAAGTGTTTTCCGGACCTGCGGGACTATTTAAATTCCACCACATTTGTGTGACACCTACCTGTCTGCTATGTAGCCGATACCCACAGAACCGATAAAAAATCCTACATTCACAGCCGACTGAAACAGGTCCAGCATCCAGGAACTGGCACACACTAGGTTAAACTGCCGAGGGGCAAGAGGTTTCCCGGGTCAGGAGAGAAAACAAAATCCTGTTAGACACAGCTCAGCCCAGGGAACTCCTCGAATATTCCTTGCCTTGAGCTGATGTGGATGAATGGCAATAAACCAACTGTTTTTTTTTTTTTTTTTTTTTTGCTTATGTGAATTTTCCTTATACAACCAAGAGATTTGTCCCACGATCTATTTAGCCTTCCACCTAGAAGCATGTCATTAAGCCAAAATCTGTTGTTGGCGAAACCAGCTGAAATCAGGTAAGTGCTCCATTTTCCCTTTCTAATGTTGATACGCAAGAGCAAATGGGTGTGTAAGCTGGATGCCAACGCTGGCCCGAGGGAGCTGGGGTATTCAGCGTCTCTTTGCTGTCTCTTTAACAGTAGGGGAATCGGGGTCGGGGGGTGTCTGAGTCGGTTAAGCTTCCGACTCTTGATCAGCTCAGGCCATGATCTCGCGGTTGGTGAGATCGAGCCCCGCATCGGGCTCCTTCTGACAGTATGGAGCCTGCTTGGGATTCTCTCTCCCCTGCCCCTGCTCATGCTCTCTCCCTCTCTCTCACAAAAATAGATAAATACACATTTAAAAAAATAGTAAGGGAATCTGGAATGTTTTCACAGCCTGCTACATTCGCTCTCATTTGGAACAAGAGGCAATGTTGAAGGAACAGGTGGAAATTTGGTTTCTAGAGTGAACTGTTAACTCTGTGGCCTTGGGCAAAATTTTTCTCTGTTCTGGGCCTCAGTTTTCTCATCTCTGTATGAAGGGATGAGATTAGCAACGTTGTAAAGCCTCTTGAAATTGTATGATGTTATATCTGTGATCTCTATCTACGGTTTCATGTAAGCATCAGACCATTTAAGAAAAGCTCCTATACTGGGGAGCCTGGGTGCCTCAGTCTGTTGGGCCTCTGACTTCAGCTCAGGTCATGATCTCTTGGTCTGTGAGTTCGAGCCCCGCGTCGGGCTCTGTGCTGACAGCTCAGAGCCTGGAGCCTGCTTCGGATTCTGTGTCTCCCTCTCTCTGCCCCTCCCCTGCGCATGCCTCTGTCTCTGTCTCTCTCTCTCTCTCCCAAAAGCAAATAAACATTAAAGAAAATTTTTTTAATAAAAAAAAAAAAAGAAAAGCTCCAGTACCTAAATGTCTGTTTATACAAAATGTCTTCACGTTACCCAAGCAGTCATTTTAAATTAAGCCAGGCAGCTGGCTTTCTCTGTATTTTCAGAATAAATGCACTCTCCCATTTTGGTTTGCCTCCAATAAAAGCAGGTCCCCATTTTTTTTTGTTTTCTCTGTATTTATTAAAAGGAGGCTTCGCAATTAGATATTAATGTTGACTGTAGTTTTTAATAAAACAATAGCGCCATAGCAGAAACATCAACCCCAGATGGTTTTTATGCAAACATTTTGAGCAAATCCAAGAGAAAAAAGTAGCTATCAAGAGAAAAATGTATCGTATCATGGTAAGGCACCGTTCAGGTGAGTTCCATGAACTTTCAGGCTCCAGAAAAAGGCTTAAAAATTTTCCTTTTCCTGGAATTATGTCCAAGAATTCGGCTATGCTTTTCCTTGTTTCTTACCCCTGAAACTTACATAAACTGGAATCATTATTGCCAGAATTTGACGAAGTTTTAACTAATTCACTCATCCTCCAGACAAATAAGAGGCTCCATGTTCTTGTCGGAAATGAGGATTTTATAAGATCCTTGGAGCCCCCAAATCACGTCCAGACAGCGTAAGAACCAGGCCTTACTGGCTTCTCCCTTAAGAAAAACCAGTGTATTGGCTCTCGCCTGCCCTGCGTCCTGCACTCACTCACCTCGGTCACGATGGACGAGCCGGGCGTTTCGTACACCCAGCCGTGCCGACAGGGGCCCAGCGGCAGGTGGCTCCTGTTGGCCGCCAGGCCGGCCAGGGGGTCCGCGCAGCTGAGGGCGCTCTGGTTCCAGTCCACCTCGTAGCGGCGGCACTGGTGAGGGGACGCCTCGCCCGCGGCCCCCGGGCCCGGCGCTGTGTAGTTCAGCTCCTCTGCCAGGCTCCAGCCGCATCTCCGGCTCAGCTCGGCCACCCCGGGGCTCAGGCAGCGGTGATCCGGGGTGAAGGCCAGGAAGACGATGCCCACGTAGATGGGGGTGAACGCGGCCGAGAGCAGAGCTAAGAGAAAGAACGTCTGCTTCTGGAAGAAGTTAAATTCCCCTATGTGCTCTAGGATGTCATCCACAGTTGGCATTATTATCGGAGGCAGGAGTCCTGATGCTCTTCCCCGGGCTGGTGCGAGTGGCCCCGAGTGAGGCCGTGGCCGGCTCAGTTCAGCTCTTATCCAAAAGTCAGAGGGTTGGAGGGAGTTTACTTTAGAACGAGACCAACCTTTGATCCAGACCTTTACTTGGTCAGGCTAATTTCCAACTGTGCCCTCCTCCAGCGGACATGTGTCCTGCCGCTCCCCCGAGGTGCCCTGCGCAAGAAACAGGGCCAGATGTTGTGTGTGTGGTAAGATCACTCCCCAAGAGCTTGCCTTACCTCACCCCACCCCCACAAACAAGCCCTCCTCTGTATCACCCAGGGAGAAATCGGAGAGCCTTCACCTATCACGGGCCTGTTAATCTTTCCCCGGTAGGCTAAGTGTCCGGGAAATTAATATATTCGTATCTCACCCACGCAGCCAACCTCCTCTCTAAGGTGCTACAGAGAACGCACACGCATTTGGCTTTGCTCGTCAGTGGGATGTGAATCATGGTCTTGGGTCAGAGCTCTTGTCTGGATTCAGAGCGGTTTGCAGTTTCTGCCACCGGCCTCAGTCTACAAACAACAGCGAGCGCACTGGGGATACACGCTTGTTTTAATCCCCCCCCCCCCCACCTAGATTTTATAATTCTGCTTTTCAAAGAATGCCAACCTGACATTCTTGTGTTTCAACCCTGAAGTGTCCTTCCCTTGACCCGTTTGTGGGGAAAGAATAAAATGTTCACCACACATACAGGTCACGTGTAAATGCAGGCAGAGAGGAATGTTTTTATTTTTCTTCTTTCGTCCGAGAGATTTCTGCCCGCGGTCAAGGATGCCTCTTTAGGTTGGTGTTGGGCTCATCCAAACACCAGTCAGTCCGTCTTTCCTGGTGTGCAAAAGGATCCTTCATACAGCGGGAAGCTGCCCCATGGAGAAGGTGGCCTGTTGATACATCTGCATATGAAAACACCAGAAATTTAATCTCGCTTTCTTTCTTCCTTTTCTTCTGTTGACTAGTCAGTGGGTATGATAATGGTCCTAAAAGTAGTGGCTCATGAGGATCCTCCTCCCTCCTGCAGTTTTGAGCGTCTTGTTTTCTTGAAAAAGCAAGAAGCAGGTGCCTGTGGGGACCCTATCAGCCTCTGCTGCACCTGTGTTGGCTCACAGGGGTGCTCTGCTTGGTGCAGGGGTGCATCAGGGCGGGCGGGTCCCTACCGCTGTCCTCCTCAGTTTGCCATTGGCCGTGTGAGTGGGTTCAGACCCTGCGGGACCAAGAGTTTGGGGGAGAATTTCTGGCACTAAAGTTATAATGACAAAGCCCATCGCAATTATCCCCACTGACTAGTCAATAGAAAACAAAACAAAACCAAAAAGCCCAACGAGAAATGGATTACATTTGTGGTTGCATCGTGACTATCCGAGGCCAGAGGTAGGCGGTGGCGAACGGGGATCTCACCTCCTGGAAAGCTGTGGCTCATTCTGCAGCCACCGTGGGTGCTGGGAAGCATTTATGAGAGACGAGGCCGTGGGCCCACGAATCTGAGACACGTTCCAGTTCATGCCTCAGGAGCTCCTGAGATGGAGAGAGTTTTCAAATACAAATGAAAAGTCATTCATAAAATCAAGGTCAGATAAGTAATGCCAACCAGCAAAAAGATGAGACAGTGTCAAACAAGAAAAATATACTTTCAACTTTTGCTTCCAGGAAATATGGAGTAGATGTACTTTACTTTTTCTTCCCACTCAGTACAACTAAGGCCCCTGGATACTATTTATAAAACAATTCTAAGAGACCAAACAGTGGAAATAAAGTCAGACTGGCTTGGGACACCCGGGCCCAGAGACACAGTGGGTGAGTTTTCTTCCGGGTTTTCTTTCCGCTTCACGTAAACCAGACTGGGTGCTGGAGAAGCCCGCCAGCCAAAAATACCAATAGAGGCAGGCACCCTGAGCCCCAGCAAAAGCCTGCTCTCTCTAGATTCCCAGGAATAAGTCAAAACTTTTTTTTATGAGCCCTGTGGACATCTCGTTCCTCTTTCCTGTGTTTTGGTCGGTATCTTACTGACTTCAAATCATTTTTGTCTCTCCAAATGGTCTTGAAAGAGTGTCCGAACGCCATGTGATGTAGCCTTCCTTTCAGAGTTGCTGTCTGCAATTCTGCAGGGTGATTTAGTCATCTGAACAAGTGTGCTGAGCACCTTGGACATTATTCCCTAGCTGGGAACAACTGGCAGGGACCAGCTGTCACCTAGACCAGCCTCGGACAAATGTGTGGATCCCTCAACAAGATCCTCAGCCTTGGAGGCTGCCAGCTTCACTGCCTGAAATTTCTAGTTATGGAAAGGTGCCATCTTATGCAATTCTGGTGCCTGTCCCTGTCCAACCTCTACCTACTGGACCTCGTTCTCCTCTCCGGATGACCAGAATGAGGACTTCTTCCTCTTTGAGGGGACACTCATCACACGGCAGAGACCTGCACCACTGCTGAGGCCGACGTGAAGAGACTCAGGTGGTCTGTGATTTCTCCTCAGAGTCAAACGTGGCCAGCTGTGGCTTTGGTCTTGGCACCGCGCCCTCCCCCTCCAGCCTCTTCTCCCAGGTGCCGATGACAGAAACCGGAGGTGGACTTACAGGGCCTGGGACCGAGAGGATGGCACGGAGTGGAGGAAGGAATGGAAGGGACGTGGTCTGCACGGGATCTGCTCCAGGTAGCCCTCGAGGGGCTGTGTTCGTGCGACTTCTCTCCTGTCATCTGAACAACACCCCTGTGTGGTGGATGTGAATGCTTCTTTTTCACAGACGGGGATGCCGAGGATCAGAGCAGTTTCGGGACTTCCTCAGGGTCAGCTAGCCAGTAAGGATGGGTCAGAACCGGAGGCGAGGGTGTCCCTCGCTTCCCCTGCCTCCCGTCATTCACCAGAAATGCTGTGAGAGTGGGCTCCTTAAAAAGTGACCGAGGTCGTGAACCTTGACTCCAGTCCCAAGAACCCAGAGGTGGTCCTGACTGCCTCTTCCTAGGACACCAGACCTTCATACGGGGAACAAGAGGGCACCAGGTGAGAAGCAAGACGAGTGTCGTTTGCCAAGGAGAAATGATGTTGAAATGCACCATGAATTACTTAGAGTAAACAATCAGATAAGGAGAAGGTAAGACCTCAGATCACTTATAGCAACTGGTTGCCTGTCGTCCACACTTTCCCATGGGCTAGGAGCACGGGCACAAAGCCCACAGCACGGCTGCCGTAACACCCACCCTTGGCAGGTGACAGACCAGACTCCACAGCAAAGCCACAGGCAGCTGAGCCACCGGACGAGAGAAACCACAGAGGGAGATGCGGGACCTAAGATAGAGCGAACTCAGAATTTACTATTTGAATCTGGTCTCTTGTGCACTTATCACTTCCCGTGGTGTTGGGGGGTTGCTTACATACTCACAAGTATGATAAGGGGCTAATCTGATCCTATGGTGAATGATCATTTAATCCACATAATTTGATGATTATTATAATTAATATCAGCACTATTTCTCAATCTGTTATCAGGTTCTTTTGCAATGTAAATAATTATTGTCCCCAGGCTGCTAACTTCTGGAGGCACGGAGGAAGGCTGGTTGTGTCTACACTAACTTTCCCAGCTCTCCCCACGGGAGGACAGGGACTGGTTCAGGTGGGCAGTTAGACTCCTACTCGGCAACAAGCCAGGCATTGGGTCTTTGAAGGACGACAGGGCAGAGCCAGGTGACCCATCAGCAAGGGAGAGGAGGGACTCTGGTCTTGTGTCGTGCAGGATGGCTTTAACACTAGGTGTCTGATACAGTGAAAAAGCAAGATGTGGCCCTGGGTCAGTGCTGCCCCTCGGGTAAGTTGAAGTCTACTCGAGACAAGGATGACTGAAGACAGATTATCTCACGGTGATGCATGTTTTGTTTTCTCTCCGTGACTCACAGGGATAATGGCAGGAGGCCAGGTGGGGCCAGGAGGGGCGGGGCCACATAGACCGTGGTCCTGCCTTGCCCCAGGGCATCTGTGTCATCCGGGAAGGCTCCTAACTCGTGAACTGGCTACTGTACCCAAGTCGGAGAGCTGATGTGCAGGAACACACGGGACTACCCTGGGTGGTTCACACTGGTCCGTGTTGATTCACGAGACCTTCCTCACTCCATCCCTCTCTTCTCCCTGTTCCCCTCCTCCTTGTCCCCCCACCTTGTCTTGCACTTGCCGGGGTCTTCTGCAATTCCCTGCTGCCCATGTGCATCGCTGCCAGCTGGTTAGGCATCGGGTCCTGTGGCCAGCCGTGGTGGCAAGAGATCCGCTTGACCCAGAACATCGGATGGAAAGGACCAGGCGACATCAGAATAGCACCGCGCTTAAATTCCCCGTAGACATCTGTCCCAGATAGTCACACACAAATGCTTCCTAGGTCAGGTGAGCACAGTCCGTTGTTGGATGTTACAGATTGCTGGAAAGATCTCCCACCTATTGTATCAGAACTTGTCTTCCAAAATCTCCCACACACTTGGACGTTGTTCTCCTTTTTTGGGGTCAGGTAGGTTAAGTTAAAACTTTCCTACACAGAACTTTAGATGTTGGAAGATGACTTTCTTTGACCTTGGCCTCTCTTCAGGAGTAGACCCTCCCATTCCGCCGGGACAGGCATTCAGTTGTCCCCACCCCCGGGGACAGCCCTGATGTGCAAGATGGCTTCTTTCTTCCCTTAACGGGCTGCATCCAGGACCCCACACAGCGCGCGGGTGGGGTGGTATGTGTGTGCCACACAGCCAGCTGGTTGCTTTCCAAGCACGGTTGGGGCCACGGCAGAGGAGGCCACTGCTTAATCAGCCCACTGTATTTACCTTCCTGCTGAGGCTGGAGGCCCAAGGGCTCGTGGCAGCTCCCTTGGGGCTCCCTTCAATAACGACATCTTTTCCTTTGTCTACTGGTTCTCTTTTCCCTATGAAAGGATGGCTCTGTGCTTATTCCTTTTAAGCATGGAAGTCAGAGTCAGATGGGTGTGAGATCAGGCGGTCTTTGCCAGGAGGGGGAGGCTTGAGGGTCACGTTGCTGGTTCCAAGTGCCCTCCCTCCGGTAGCACCTTCTCTCTCCCATAATGTGTCCACCTCCACACCCAAGCTGGTAGCTGTTGGTCTGGACTCTGCACTTTAAAATACAAGACACCCCGGGGGGCCTGGGTGGCTCAGTCGGTTAAGAGTCCGACTCTTCATTTCAGTTCAGGTCATGATCTCACGGTTCATGAGTTCAAGCCCCAGGTCGGGCTCTGGACAGTGCAGATCCTGCTTGGGATTGTCTCTCTCCCCTCTCTCTCCGCCCCTACTCTCCTTGTTCTCTCTCTCTCAAAGTAAATAAACTTAAAAAAATAAAAATAACATACCATTTTATTTCTTATGTAAAATTAACTGCAGAGTATCGGGGCTTCAGTATCCAGAGCTCCTCGATTTGGCAGCTCAGCACGTCCAGTTCTGTTGGCCAAAGCAAACACCTGATTGATATCCAAAGACCATTTAAACTGTCGTGGGTGGTTAACCTCTCCAAGAGCCAGGAAAGAGTGAACTTGGTTGGACTCCTGTCTTCGGAGAAATAGTGAATCCAGGTGGCATAGAAGGAACACCCTTTAAGTCTTACCTGGAGAACTATTGGAGACTGAGAAGAGAAGAATCGTTGAGATTTTAATTTCTATGGGGCGCTTGGGTGGCTCAGTTGTGAAGCGTCTGACTTCGCCTCAGGTTTGTGAGTTCGAGCCCCGCGTCGGGCTCTGTGCTGACAGCTGGGAGCCTGGAGCCCGCTTCGGATTCTGTGTCTCCCTCTCTCTGCCCCTCCCTCTCTCTCTCTTTTTCAAAAATGAATAAACATTAAGAAAAAATTTTTAAAGATTTTCATTTCCATAATTGTCAGCTTTTATTATTTTTTAAAATTTAGGATTAGTGGCCAGTTTCTTCCTTGACCAAGTTATTGTTGCTTAAAACCATTTATCCAAAGCACAGAGGATAACAGTGTTTACAACCTCTCATCTGCTTATGATGTGGCACAGATGCACGAGGAAGGAGGGAAGGAGGGAAGGAAGGAAGGACAGAAAGAGGGAAGGAGGGAAGGAAGGACAGAAGGAGGGAAGGAAGGAAGGAGGGAGGGAAAGAAGCAGAAAAGGAGGGAGGGAAGAAAGGAGGAAAGGAGAGAGGAAAAGAGGGAGGGAAGGAGGGAGGAAAGGAGGGAAGGAAGGAGGGAAGGAGGGAGGGAAGGAGGGAGAAGACAACTGATAACTTGTACACATCTTTTCTGCTTCTTTGTCCTTCCTTGCTTCCTCTGCCTGCAGCATTCTGATGCTCTTGCCTCCACCGTGGACCATGAAATTGAAGGTGAGGATGCCTGACCCCAAACCAAAGGGGACAAATTCCATGGTGGCTTTGTGGCATAGAGCCTCCCTGCAGGTACTATGATGATTTCTTTTGGCTTTTTCATGAGAAAGTAACAAATGTCTATTTAAATCATCGTTAGTTTGGATCTGTGTTACCTTGCAGTGGAACCTAATATTTTTAAAAAACATTTATTTATTTTGAGAGGGGGGGGGACAGCACACGAGCAGGGGAGGGAGAGAGAGAGGAAGAGAGAGAATCCCAAGCAAGTTCCATGCTGTAAACCCTGAGCTCAACACGGGGCTCTATCCCACAAACCATGAGATCATGACCTGAGCCAAAATCAAGAGTTGAACGCCTAACTGACGAGCCACCCAGGTGCCCTAGGAACCTAATCTTAACAGAAACTCTTATCACTTAGAAATTCCAGATGACTTGGCTACTCATTTATCATGTAAATACCAATTCGGCAGCCCACAGTACAAACGGCCATTTGAGAAAAAATTCTAAGCAGATATCAGAATAATTCATTATACCGTTTGGGCAATAAAATCAAATTCCACTGGATTTTGAAGTTATAGAAGTGATTTGCTGACCCCTAAATTAGAGATATAAAAGTCAGTGCCCAGCTTGGGGGCCAAAAGGAACCCAGTGATCATTGTGTGGTATAATGAAACATGTACTAGACTAGGAAAGAATCTGTACTTTGTCTTAGATGGGCTATCTCCCCCAGTTACTTTAAGCTAGTCAGTTAATGAGTCTCAATTTCCTCTTCCATAAATAGAAGAGAATGACCCAGATTCTCTAGGGTTCCTTTCACATGCCATAATTTAAGGACTTTGAGATTTGCTGGTGGTAAATCCAGTCTGTTATGTCATGCACAGATAGACTCATAAAACTTATTATGCTAGAGATCTATCATCACAGCATAAATATATGTAAACATTTCCCTCTTTCTCTCAGACTTCCACTTTAGCATAGGCAGAGCCAAGTTGGTTCGTGCGAGGCGTATGGTTTCTGAATCAACGGCCACCCACGTCCTCTTGGTTTCCTTGGATTATCGGCCTGTCTAATTAAGAGAAAAATTATCCAGCATATCACTGATATAATCACTTCCTCTAGAAATTCTTCATTTTTTTTAAAGAAAGACAAATTCAACTGGAAGTCTAGGAAAGATCTGTGGACTTCCTACTGAAACGAGCGGCCATGGGAAGTTACCGAAGTGTTGTGTTTATATCTGAGATTCCCTCAAAATCAGCTCTCAGAGTTTTAGTTTCTTTGACTCAGGAACAGCGAGAACAGAGAGCCTAAGGTCATAGTTTGCATAGGTTTGGAAGTCAATTAAGGGACCAGCAAGCTGTATTTCATTTACCCAGAGCAAGCAAAAAAGGAATACGATGTGAAGCGTATAACTGAGATTTAAAGTTTTTAAAAAATTTACCTCTTTTCTTCATATTAATGGGTGACACAATTCATTCTTTAGGGAAAAGAATGAATTTGTTCTAAAAGCCAAAATGAACAAGTGTGGAAATGAACAAAAACCACCCAAATGAGAAGAAGCAAATGCTGTTTATTTGGCGCTTGATGGAACAAGGGAGTCAGGCACCATCACTTGTGTTTCGGCAGAGACTCAAAGGCAGGCAGGGTGGGAAGCTTCTCAGGGAAGAAAGGAATGGCTTTGGATGCGTGCTGACGGAGGCTGTGGGCACGGGGCTGCTGGGGGCAGCTGACGAGGAGGGGGGCGTCCATGGGATTGCTTAGGGGCACAGAGTTGGCTTTTCTTGGCTGCTTATAAATGGGAAACAGGGACAAAAATGAGGAAAAGCTGTCAATTATTAATCAGGTCCTGGCCATTTTAGTTTGATTGCTACAAGTGGTTATCTGGCTTTCCGGACTGATTGCTGCAGTCAGTCTGTTTGCGTGTTTACATCTTCTGTCTCTCACAAACTAGTCATTTGTTAGAATAAGCTTTAGCTGCTCTGTGCAAAGAAACCAAACTGGCATTGGCTGGGGAGACAGAACAATGTGATGGGTTGTAGTCACAGAAAATGATATGTGATATCACGTTTGGGGGTGTGATTCTCAGACCTCATCAGAAAAAATCACCAGGAAAAATACAGATCTCAGAGCGGAGCAACTTTCTTCTAGACTCTCCTAGACTCTAGGGCTCTGAGATTGTAATGGTGCAATCAACAATCCAATTTTCCTATTTGATTGAAGAAAAACAGCTCTATCAAAGTGAGGGGAGAAGTCTGGTAGGGGTCCTTATTCTAGAAGATTCTCTAACCTTTTTTCCTTCAAATATTATTTCATTTTTCTCCCCTTCAAACATTATTTCTGTTCCATTCTCCCAACTGGAGTCTTTTCATAAATAATTTGGAGTTTTTCATTCTTTCATTCGTTTAAAAAAAACTTTTGGTCTATTTTTTCCATCTCCTTATTTCTCTGTATTAAAGTCTGCTTTGTTCTCCGAGATATTTTCAACTGATACTTTCCTCTTCTGCTGTATTTAGCCTACAGTTCAACTTGTGTACAGAATTTGATTTTAATGGCTGTTTGGTACCTTTTCAATCTCTTTGCTGTTTTTAAGGTAATTCTGCATTCTTGCGTTACATATTCAATGATCCATATATTTACATATTCAAACTTTTAAAACCTACTCATTTGAAAATATTTTTGAGATTCCCTTATTTTTGTGTTTTTGGGAGTGAGTTATCTCCCATCTTTAGCTTTATTTTGGGAACTCAGTTTCAGCTGCTCATCACCAGTAGGGCTTAAGTCCCTGACTTCTGTTTTTCCTTAGGCAGTAATCTCCAGTGACAAGGGGTGGATGGCACCCCATGGGCTCAACTCATGTTGAAACTCAAGAGCCATTGCTCTGATTTAGAATTCCTTCTGTGGACTCAAGCCTCTAGGGATATCCTTCTCTTGCTTTTGGGCTTGGCTTTCTATCTAACAATGCTTCTATCCAGCATTTCTCTGAGCGAGGAGCAGTGAGATCTGTTACCTCTACCATATTGACCAGGGGCAACCGATACTTACGATGTGTCTGCTGTATATCTACTGTAGCTAGGTGCAGAGAATGAGAAATAAAGCATGGGCTTCTTCCTCAGGGCAAGTAGAGTCCAGAGAGCCAGACAGACCAATGAAACATTTATAATAAATACCAGAGGTCTAGCGGTGCAAGTGTCCTGACGTATACCAGGGTGGGGGACATCTGATTCAGGCTTTAGGGGAAGGGTGCAGGTCAGCAAAGAAAACGCGTATTCTTCGAGACAAAGTCTCCACTGGCAAAGATGAATGTGAAAGGGAATTTGGTGTGGAAAACACTTTTGGCTTTACTTTATTTTAGAATCTATGTGTGGGCCCAACACCCACAATCACACACGGAAGGTCTTGCCTCCCTAGATCCCACAGCCTAGATTTTCACAAGCTTCCTGTTTCTTTCAGCACCAAAGACGTTATTTGATGAATCATTTATTTGGCAGACATCGTCCCAACAACTATTAAGGTAACTTCCCCAAAGATTAATTTTACTGCTGGGATATAGATTATATCCTGGAAGACTTTGAATCATTGTCAACAGTCATTGTAAATGTTTTTATTGGGAAGATATTCCCAATGACTAAGAAGCTTTATTCTGTTGTTGTTGTCGTTGTTGTTGTTAAACATTAAAAAAGTGCCTATTAAGCACTCATTTTTGGTAATACGTGAAATTTATTACTTACATTGAAGATAATAATTTGGGACAATTTAAAAATAAGGGATCTGGAATGGAAGAAATATATTGAACTATCTGCTGAACCACAGGATGTTTGCCCTGGATATTACATTGTTGAAAATTTAGTCCAATCTAATTGCTATCAGGGTTTCTTAATCTAGCAGCATCCCTGGTGTCTTACCCACTAGATGCTCTTAGCATCACCCCGACTGTAAGTCATGACAAAATGTTTCAGACAGTGCTGTATGTCTCCAGATGTCCCTAGAATCCCAATTCTTTTTTTTTTTTTTAATTTTTAATGTTTTATTATTTTTGAGAGAGAGAGAGAGAGAGAGAGAGAGAGAGACATGGAATCTGAAGTAGGCTCCAGGCTCTGAGCTGTCAGCACAGAGTCCGACGCGGGGCTCGAACCCACAAACCGTGAGATCATAACCTGAGCCAGAGTTGGATGCTTAGCCAACTGAGCCACCCAGGCACCCTGAATTCCAATTCTTTATTTTGAGATAAGAAATGGAGACCAAGAGAGGGTAAGTGATGAGCCTTAGATTCTGCAGCTAGTTGCAAACAGACTGGGGGATAGCCACCCTGGTCTTCCTTTGCCTGTCTTCAAGCGGTTTCCACAGAAATCACAAGAGCTGTTGGCCAGTATTAGTTAATCAAGCATCCTGTTTGTATCAGAGCTCTGGTTCAACCCTCAAAATAGCGTCGCTTCTACTGAAAAACTCAGGCTTGGCGAGCCATTTGAGTTGTCTACAATTTACTAAAGAACCAAGATTTTTGTGAAATTTCAATGATGCTCATTGATGTGATTCTACGTAACCGGGATGTTCCTTTCAAGGTCACGTTTTCTTTTTGAGAAAATATCTCTTCCCGCCTCCTTTACTTGTGAAAAAAACAAAGGCCTTGAGCCAGTTTCCGAGGCTTTCTGTATAATCTGATCATTCTCTGTGGTACTGGTGCCTGTGTGACCAAGATGTTTGCCAAACAGCAAATAAATCCTTACACAGCCTTTGTCCGTTTGATGATTGGTTGTAATATATGCAAAGTTAGAGTTTGCTTCATGAAAACACCTAGTTTTATTGGAGGTCATTTCTTCTCGTCAGTACATTCAGATGCCCAGGGGAAAAAGAAACCTAAATTCATATTTTGAACCCCTACGGTCCTATCATTCGCCTCTTACTACCATATTGACAAATCAGTAAAGGAGACAGCAAAGGGCGAATGAAAGCAGGCTCCAGAATGTTCTGCTTTATCCTTGGAGATTTGTGTCTCTGTGAACCAGCCCTCCCTGGTGCGTGAGAAGCTCCCTCACTAATAGGTTGCTCAGGGTCACTCGGCAGGCCTAGCTTGGACTCTGACACTGCAGGCCCGTTGTCATCGACTCTAGAGGCCGGCGGCTGGAAACGACCACCAGCCATATTCTAGCTCCACTCCAATCTATGTCAGTGTGCCAGTGACAAAATTCACAACTTTTCCTCGGCGCTGCTGGGGATCTGTCTGGCAGGGCACATCCTCGCCGACAGCCAGTGCCAGTGGCCTCAGCAGCTGTTCCTTGCCCTTCGCTGAGATGGCCGGCAGCTCCGGGAGACAGCTCAGGAATGCCGCTGGCGTCATCAGGGGCTCAGCACCCTTACCTGCTTACGCTGCAATCTGCCAGCCGGTAAGAGGAACCGCGTCTCCAGACTGTGGGATGGACACACCGCACCCGGCGATGAATTCCGCGCTGGCTTTGCGCAGAACCCGGGAACACTAGCAGTCCACCTGAAGTCTGGGGGTGGAAACAAAATCAGGCCGATGCTGCGTAGTCAGGACATCCATCTGGAGGCCCCACAGAGCCCTCACTCCTTTGCCCTGAATTACCACCTCTTCTGCGCTGTTCCCAGAATCGTGTTGTGTCTCGGTCCAGGTAGACAAGGCCTAGCTCCTGGTCTCTTTTCGCGCACAGCACATGTCCGACGTGGCAGCGTGGGAGAGCAGGAAGATCACCAGTTGAGTCTAAATGTCTGGATTCCATTCACGCTCTGACAGTGTTTACGAGCTGGCGTAAAAAGCTCGGTTGCTGGGGGCCGTGTTTCCTCTCAACTGCCTGCAGCTGTGGTTTCCCACTGCTTCGGAGAGTCGAGGGTGCTAGTTCACGGAGCTGTGCACGTCCCCCTGAGAACCTGGCCACAGGTAAAGTCACTGACTAGGCTTCTGAAAACGTGGTTAGCTCAGACACTCCGGTTCCTAAGATTGTACTTTAGCTGCTTTCTTTGATGCCTGTTCGGGGTCACTTCGCAAATTTCACGAAGAGCCCACACTGTTGTTCCACAGAGCCTTTCCGCTTGAACACGATATACGTATACGTATGTATATGTGTGTGTATATTGGTAGTGTAGAAACGTGAAAAATACGTTGTCATAACAACTTCATTGTGAACCAAGATGTAGAACACGCAAACATTTGTGGCACACTGATGTATTTTCTGGCCACTCATGAGCAGGACCCCTTCCCTGATTTCTGGGAAGGCACGGTGAGGACAATGAGGCCCGACTGGTGACCTCTTTGAGACTCTGGAATTCTCCCTGCACGTCCATTGTGATGACGTGTCTTGGCTTGAACAGCACCTGATCAGATATCACTGAGGTCACTTAAAAATATTTGGAATCGGGCAGCCGGTCTCTGCCCCAGGAGAGAGGACAGCAGAGATCCAGAGACGTGCTGTGCGATGGCAATTTTCCCAAGGACTGAAGTGTTCTGTGCGTGTACCGTTCAGTCTGACAGCAAGTGGCCACGGGTAGCCCTTGAGCTTTGGGATGTGGCAAATGCAAGCGAGGTACCACACTTTAAATCTTACTTAAGTTTAGTTAATTTAAATTTAAAGTTACAGAGACATGCGTGTTTAGCCACGAGCGTATTGGACATCAGTTTGAAGAACCTTTCCCGTGGGCTTCCCCAGGGGCTGTGGTGGCCAGCTGGGGCAAGCCTGGAGCTCTTTTCTTCCCCCTCTCTTTTTTAAGTTTTTTGAGAGAGAGAGAGAGAGAGAGAGAGAGAGAGAGAGAGAGAGAGAGAGAATCTGAGCTGTCAGCCCAGAGCCAGATGCAGGGTTCCGACTCACAACCCTGAGATCATGACCTGAGTCAAAACCAAGAGCTGGCTGCTTAACCGACTGAGCCACCCGGGCACCCCAGGCCTGGAGCTCTTAACTGAACACCCCAAGCCCTGGTCCTGCACTGAAGACGGCCGGCCGCTCCCGTGGATTGTGCGGGCTTCAGTCCGGGTGTCTGCTCACCCATCTGGGCTCCAATGTCTCACTCGCTCGGTCCCCCAGCGTGCATGTGCACACGCACACACACCATCTCGGTTACCGTGTGTGACCCCATGCATGTTGCGGGGTTGGTGGACCGCCGGCCTCACCACCGACTTTACTTTGACAGGAAGAGAATTTGCCTCGGCTCCCCTCTCCCCTCCATCCCCTGAAGAGAGCCCTTCGGTCTCCTCGAGGATCCGCAGCTCCACAGCACCTGCCAAGCAGCCTGAGTCTTCCAGCCCTTCCCCCTCGAAGGCAGCTGCTCTTACCCCCACGCTCCCTCTCTCAGCTGCTCCCATCCAGCCCCAGAGATGGTCTAGCTTATCTTTCTTTGCGGCTCCGCTTATTGGTTTTACGTGGCGGAAGCCACGAGCGAATGAAGAATAAATTAAATAATGCAGGGCCTCTCCAAATATATTCCTGCAAGGTACTGTGTTGGCCCAAACTGGATTCAGTTCAGCTGCAGCTAAAACCAGATTCGGTCTCTCACCAGAAAAGAGCTTCTCAATGTCAGACTTTTTCTCTAGCACATTTTTTCCCCCTTGGGCTCATTTGGCTGCTACCAATTTTCAAGCAGGTAGCTAGCTAATCTAGTAGCAGATGAATTTGTTTTATTTTTAAGCTACAAATATTCCTATTAACAGCCTTTAAACAAAAAACCAAGTTCATATTTTCAACTTTTGGGGGAAAAAAATTGAAGTAGCCAAGCTTTGTAAGATGAGACACCTGAACCATGGATTAATAGCAATTCCATTCTTCCGGTGACTCAGGACAAAGACCTTGATTTCCAACCCAGCACACAAAGGGATCCCGTTTCTCCTCTGAGGCTCTCCTCACTGACTCTAGAGTAAGACCTCCAAATCTCCCCCGCTCCCTGACTCTGGCACACTGGCCTCTTGCCTAAGGTACAGCCTCTTCTGCAGGACCCGCCTCCTCATAACCCCTCCTCACCTCCTTCAGGACTCAGCAGTGCTCACCTCATCAGAGCAGACACCCCAGCACAGGGTGCAGACACACAGCTCTTGCTTTAGTTTTCCTTTCCAGCATTTTGCTCTCGAAAGCATATTTTACATAGTTCCTGTGTTTTGTTTCTATCTCCCCCATCACAGTGCAGGTTCTTCAGGTTGGGGATTTATGTTCCCTGCTCTGTCACCTGCCCAGAGGAGCCTCCAGCACTGGCCCACACTCATGAATGAGTCTTCTCCAGTGTAGTACCCACATTCTGTACTTTGGTGTAGAAATTGGCGTGCTTTGAAATGACTGTCCCTAACATAGATACACAATTCAAACCTTGGTTCCAGCCCCCCTCCTGACCCTACAACCATGGAAGGAGTTTCTCAAACTTAACATTGTAGAATCTTCTTTCCTCTCTTTTCTCTTTTCTTTTCTTTTCTTTTCTTTTCTTTTCTTTTCTTTTCTTTTCTTTTCTTTTCTCTTTCCTTTTTCTTTTCTTTCTTTCTTTCTTTCTTTCTTTCTTTCTTTCTTTCTTTTTAATTGGTAAACCATAAACTGCACATATCTCAAGCGTAAAATTTGATGTGTGCACCCATGAAACTATTACTACAGTCAAGATAATGAAAGCATCTCTCATCTCCCCAGATTTCCTCATGCCCTTTGTAATCGTCCCTAGTGGTCCAGCCCCAACCCACTCCACACAGCCACCTATCTGCTGTCACTAGAGGTAGTCTACATTTTCTAGAGCTTTATGTAAATGAAATCACACATTCTGTTCTTTTTTCCAGCTTTGTTCACTCAGCATATTATTTTGAGAACCATCTATGTTGTGTAGATCAGTATTTCTTTCCTTTTTCCTGCTGTTGATGGACAGCAGTCCATCAGTCTTGGGTGATTTCCAGTCTGGGGTTATGACTAAGAAAGCTGTCATAAACAGTCATGCATGAGTCCTTGTGTGAACATGTGGCTTCATTTCTTCTAGGTAAATACGTAGGAAGGAGGTGGCTGGGTCATATATGCTTAACTGTTTAGGCAACTGCCAAACTGTGCCTCAAAGTAGTCATGGATCATTTGACATTTTCTCCAACAGTGAATGAGAGCTCCAGTTCCTCCACATCCTCACCCACACTTGGTGTGGTCAGGCTTCCTAATTTTAGTCATCTATGCGGATGTGTAGCAGTATCTTACTATGCTGTAAATTTCTATTTCTCTAATGATTTGAGGCTCTTTGAGGTACAATTGAGATATAATAAATTGTACATTATTAAAGTGTACAGCTTAATCTTTTTGTTTATTTGCCACCTATCGTCTCTTGTGAAGCGTCTGTTCATGTGTTTTGCCCATCTCTTATTTGTTGTTTTCTTATTATTAAGTTTTCAGAGTACTAGATGCAAGTCCTTCATCAGCTATGATTCACACTTTCTCCCAGGAGGTGATCCATCTTCTCATTCTCTTAATAGTCTTTCAAAGAGCAGACATCTTTTTATAAAGTCCAATTTATTAATGTATTCTTTTATAGATGGTGATTTTGATGTCATACCTAAGAAATATTTGCCCGACCCCAGATCATAAAGATTTTCTCTTATGATTTCCTTTATGAGTCTTATAGTTTTAGGTTTTGGTCATGCATATATCTATATACCATATGATAATGTATACGTTGGATCTGTGATTCATTTTGAACCAATTTTTATATCAGGCATGAGATATGTATCAGAGTTAATTTTTTGGCATATGGATCTATCCTGTTGTTCCAACATCATTTGTTGAAAGGCTGTGCTTTCTCCCATTAAATGCCTTTATACCTTTTCAAAATTCCTTGTTCATATATGCATGGGTCTATTTCTGTATTCTCCCATTGATCTATTTGTCTATCCTCATGCTGGTACCACACTGCCTTGATTACTGTAGCTTTATAATACATATTGAAATCAATATGTATTATATTATATTATATTATAATTATAATTATAATTATAATTATATTATAATTATATTAATTATATCAATGTTAATTATATTATATTATGTAGTGTTAACTCTCCAACTTTGTTCTTTCTCAAAGTTGCTTTGCTTAATTCTAGGTCCTTTGAATTTTAGAATTATTTGCTTGTGGAATTCTACAGAAAAGACTTCTGGGATTTTGAATCTGTAGATCAGTTTAGCAAGAGTTAAATAACAGTATTGAACCTTCTGATATATGGAAATGGCATACCTCTTTTTTTATCTGGGTTATCCTTAGTTTCTCTCAATCTTTTAATTTTTCAATATAAAGAGTTTGCATATCTTTTGTAAAAAATTTTCTAAGTGTTTTTCTTTCTAGTGTTATTTTTTTGGTGTTATTTTAAATGGTGTTTAACTTCAATTGTTGATTATTGCTAGTATATAAACACTTTTTGCATATTTAGCCTGTATCCTGCAACAGTGATAAACTCGCATTAATTTTAGTAGCTTTTTGATTTTTGTAAACTCCTTCAGATATTCTACATAGATAATCAATTCTGCTGTGAATGAAAACAGTTTACTTTTTCCTTTTCAGCTTGAATGCCTTTTCTTTTTCTTGCTCAACTGAACTAGATAAAATCTACAGTTCAATTTTGAATAGAAGTGGAGAGAGGGAATATCTTGTCATGTTACTAATCTTAGGGTTAAAGCAAGTAGTATTTCACCATTATTATTTTAACCATGGGTAATTCATAGATCCTCATTATTAGATTGAGGATGTTCCCTCTATTCCTAGTTTGCTGAGAGTTTTTATTTTTAATCACAAATGGGTGCTGGATTTTGTTAAATGATTTTCTGCTTCTATTGAGATGATAATACGGTTTTCCAATTTGAATTTGTGAAGATGGTAAATTACATTGAAAGCAAAATTAAACTTTTAGGACTACACCAAAATAAAAAGCTTTTGCACAGTGAAGGGAACCACCAACAAAACAAAAAGGCGATCTACTGAATGGGAGAAGATATGTGCAAATGATACAACAAATAAAGAGTTAATATTCAATTTATAAAGAATATATGCAACTCAACACCAAAAAAACAATCTGATTTTAAAATGTACAGAGGACCTGAATAGATACTTTTTTTTCCCCAAAGGAATCATACAGATGGCCAACAGGCACTTGAAAGGATGCTCAACATCACTAATTATCAGAGAAATGCAAATTAAAGCCACAACAATATATCATTTTACACTTGTCAGAGTGCCTAAAATAAAACACCCATGATTTTTGAATATTAAACCAACCAAGCATTCCTTGAGTAAGTCCTTCTTGGTCATGACATATTATCTTTTTGCTATACAGTTGAATTTGGATTATTAAAATTTTGTTTAGGATTTTTGCATCTATGTTTTTGAGGTATATTAATCTGTAGTTTTCTTTTCTCATGATATCGTTGTGTGTTTTTAGTATTGGGGTAAAGCTGGTCCCATAGAACAGACTAGGAAGTACTGTTTTCCTTTCTCTTCAAAGTTCCGGAAAAATTTGTATAAAACTGATATTATTTCTTTCTTAAATATTTGGTAGAATTTTTCAATGAAGCCATCTGGATCTGGAATTTTCTTATTGAGAAGGTTTTAACTACAAGTTCAATTTTCTTAATAGATGTAAGGCTATTCAATTATCTACATCTTCTTAAATGAGTTTTGGTTTTATGTCTTTCAAGGAATTTACCCATTTCATCTAAGTTGTAGGATTTATAGGCAGGAATTTGTTCATAATATTTTCTTATTATTTTTTTAATGTCTGTGGATTCTATAGTGGTGCCACCTCTCTCATTGCTGATATTGGTAATTTGTGAATTTTCTTTCTTTTCTACTGATTAGTCTGGTTAGAGGTTTATCAATTTTATTGATTTTTTTTTAAGAACCAGCTTTGGTTTCATTAATTTTCTCTATTCTTTTCACTGTTTTCTATTTCATTGATTTTTTGTCCTTATTAGCAGTATTTTCTTTCCTTGGCTTATTTTGGGTTTAGTTTGCTCTCCTTTTCCTACTCTCTTAAGATGATATCTGAGGTTTTTGACTTGGGACCTTTTGTCCTTTCAAATAATAGGAACTCAGTGTTATAAATTTCCTTCTAAATACAGCTTTGGTGTTATTCCACAGAATTTGGTTTGTGATGTTTTAATTTTTATAAAGTTGTTTCTAATTTTCCTTTCAAGTTCCTGGCTGATCCATGGATTATTCAAAAATATTTGAATAATATTTAATTTATATAATTTTAATATTATGTTTTTATTTTAATATTTTAATTTAAAACATTTTAATATTTTAATTTTAAATTTATTTAATTTAAAATACTACTTAATTTTCAAATATTTGAGGATTTTTCAGTGATGTCTCTGTTATTGATTTCCAATTTAATTTCACTGTGGTCAAAGAACATCTGTGTGACTTGACCCTTTTTAAATTTATTGAGACATATTTTATGGACTAGAATATGACTGCCTTGGTAAATGTTGTGTATACACTTGACAGGCATGTGTATTTTGCTATTGTTGGGTAGAATGTTCAATAAATGGCAATTAGGTCAACTTGGCTGGTCGTGTTTTCATGTCTCATATAGCCTTTCTTTCCTGACTGCTTGTTTAATTGATTGTTGAGAGAGTAATATTTAAATCACTGACTATAATTATCAATTCATCCATTTCTCCTTCTATAGCTATCAGGTTTTTATTCATGTTTTTCAAAGTTGTGTTGTCAGTTATATGAACTTTCAGGATTATTATACCCTCTTGATAAATTAATCCTTTATCTTACTGAAATAACCTTTAATCTCTGGCAATATTATTTGCTCTATAGTTTACTTTGTTTGATATTAGTATCTACTCTAGCTTTCTTTTCACTAGGATTAACAAGTCATATCATTTTCCATCCTTTTGTTTCACCCTCTTGTTTCTTTACGTACAAAGTGTGTTTCTTGTAAGCAGAATTTAGTTGGATATTGCTTCATTTATGCATTCTGACAACTTGTGCCTTTTAAAACTCTTACCTAAGATCTTTAGATCATTTATGTTTAATGTGATTATTTACATGGTTAGATTTAAGTCTATCATCTTGCTATTTACCTTTTTTGTTCTTTTTTCCTATGTTCTTTCTTCTTTTGGATTGTTTATTATTATTCCATTTAATCTCTTTTGTTGCCTTCTTAGCTAAAACTTTTTGTTTTGCTATGTTAGTGGTTGCTTTAGAGTTTACAGTAAAAATACTTCAAGAGATATTATGTGACTTCCATATAAGTATTTATATACAGTAGTAGAACTCTATTTTCCTCTTCTTTTGCCTAAAAACTTAGCTATTTTTTAGAATATTTTTTTTCATTTTAAGTAATCTCTATGCCCAATGTCAGACTCAAACTCACACTCCAAGATCAAGAGTCACATGCTCTTCCAACAGAGCCAGCCAGGTACCCCCAAAAGTTAGCTATTTTTTGTTTATTTTTTACTTTGTAAAATATTTATTTATTTTGAGAGAGAGTGTGTGTATGCACAAGTAGGGAAGGGGCAGAGAGAGAGAGGGAGAGAGACAGAATCTCAAGAAGATTCTGCACTGTCAGCACAGAGCCCCGTGGGGGGCTCGAACTCACAAAGTGTGAGATCATGACCTGAGTTGAAATCAAGTGTTGGGGAAAAAAAAAAAAGAAATCAAGTGTTGGATGCTCAACTGACTGAGCCACCTGGGTGCCCCAGCTATCTTTTAAACAGATTTAAGTGATAAAAAAAAATCTGACATATTTACCAATGTAATAGCATTCCAGGTGCCTTTATTTCTTTCTGTAAATCAGTGGTTCTGGGCTGGATGTGATTCTCAACTGCGTGTGATTTTGCCCACTAGAGACATTTGGCAATCTCTGGATAAAGAATTGTCCAGTCCCAAACGTCACCAGTGCCAGGCTTGAAAAAATGCTGGTGTGAATCCCTATTTTCATTTGGTTTCACTTCCTTTAGCCTGAAGGGCTGCCTTTGACGTTTTTTATAATGGGGCTCTGCTGGCCTGGAATTCTTTCAACCTGGTTAGAATTTGGTTTTTATTTTGCCTTCAGTTTTGAAAAGTACTGGGTGTAGAATTTTAGATTAAGGTTTTTGGTTTTTTTGTTTTTTTTGGGTTTTTTTTGTTTTTTTAGTACTTTAAAGATATATTCCACTATCTTGTGTGCATTGTTTCCAAAAAAAAAAAAAAAAAAAAATCTGCCGTCATCCTTATCTTTGCTCCTGTGTACTTAATGTGTCCTTTGGCTGCTCTTCAGATTTTATCAGTGGTTTGTGCAATTTGAATATGAAGTGCCTCTGTATGATTTTTAACTATTTCTCATTCTCAGGGCACCTTTTGCTGTGGGGACAGGCACCTTTTCTGGTCCTGTGTGAGTGCTTGACCCTCTTCTCTCCAGCTCTCTCAGACAGTTCTTTCTCCTGCCTCAGAGTTTCCCCGTGTGCGTGTGCCCTACCTGCATTCTGCTGGATTCTTGAGGGGTTCCCTCCGCAGCTCTCAGAAATTCTCCCTCCGTGCAGCTCTCTCTCCTCTCTGGTGCTTTATTCTGCAGACTTGAGGTACCTTGATCTCTTACACTTTCAGCTCTGTGTTTTCAGTAGAGCTCTGTTTACCCAGGGAGTCCACTGGGCACTACCTCGATTCCCCATCCCTGTACCATGGTCTGGAAACTCTCACGACTATGAGCTGGGGTGATCAGAGGACTCACCTTGTCTATTTCCCAACTCCCTGGATCGCTGTCTTTCATTGTCTGGTGTCCACTACCTTGAACACTGCTGATTGATACATTTCATTTGGTGTTTCTAATTGTTTCAGGAGGCAGTCTGGTCTCTGTTACTCCTTGTTTGTCAGAAGCAGAAGATGCAAATTAGCCAGTTTTTACTTTCTTCTTACAAACATGTATGCGTGTGGCTATGATTTTACACTGTACAGTATTTCATAGCTATCTTCTTAAGCAAAATTGATCCTAGTTTTATACTGGAACTGAACAGGAACCGAATAAATCATGGGTTTGTTTGCTAGGTAAATCACGCCTTGCAGGTACTGAATACCTTGGAGTCTTCCTGCCCTGGTAGATCTGCCTGTCACTGATTTGCATTCAGAACCCTCTTTTCGCCTGAAGGGAATGATTCCCTTCTCAGTGAAGGTCTTTGTTCCTATTAACTACCCACTTGAAGTCCAGTCAAGTTCACTCTTTTCAAATCTCAGTTTTTTGTTTTTTTTTTTTTAATGTTTATTTATTTTTGAGATAGAGAAAGAGACAGCATGAAAGGGGGAGGGTCAGAGAGAGGGAGACACAGAATCCGAAACAGGCTCCAGGCTCTGAGCTGTCAGCACAGAGCCCAACGCAGGGCTCGAACTCACGGACCGCGAGATCATGACCTGAGCCGAAGTCGGCCGCCCAACCGACTGAGCCACCCAGGCGCCCCTCCAATCTCAGTTTTTGCTCCCTTGAGCATGTTACAAATTGACTTCTCCTAAAGGGATCAGAGCACATTTCTAGTTTTAAAAATCTAAGCCTAAAGTAATACAAGTTCTAAAAATGTATTTACCATGATAAAATACTGAGGCATGGAAATGCCTAGATATTATACATAAATGTTCCATAAGTAAATAGTTGGTAAGTAAATGGTAGGATCTCCACTCATGGTGCTTCTGTGTCTCCAGAGGGTACATGGGCACAGAGATCTTAAAAGCAGAAATAAGAGCAGGACAGTCTATCCCAACACAGAAATAGCCTGTTCTCCGCAGAAATGGCGAGCAAGGCAGAGTCAGTACATTTTAGGAAGCTGCAAATTTGTGCCAATGATTTTTTTTCCCCCAGCTTATTTTTGGTCTTCTTATCTTAAGGAGTTTCAACTTACAAAGGCGATTAAAATTTAAATAGATGTTTTTCTTTTATTTCTTCCATTGCTTTTATGTCTTATTGTTCTTTTGTTAGGGGTGTGCGATAAGAAAACAATATGATATTTTCCAAAATGTCAAGAAAGTTTCCCAGCACCATCGCTTTAGAGACTCGTCCTCATTGATTTCTGATGCCATTTTTGTACAATATAGACGTCTTATATATACTATGATCTGGTCATGGGCTCTCAGCTCTGTTTCTTTTTCTGTCTTCTACGTCTATAATGCTACTCTAAATTCTAGAAAAGGTCTTCTGTAGAAAAGACCTGTACTATTCCTATTCACTGATTATTCTTACTCCTTCAATCTATCTTCCACATACAATTCATGTTAGCTTTTTCAGGTTCAGGGCGGAGGAAGAAACATTAGCGACTTCCTTGTAATGAGCATCCAACACATCCCAGCGATGTTACACTTTTAACGTTACCTGTATTTTTCTCAGCAAGTGATTTCATCATAACCCCCTTTTGTCTCAGAATGATGCGCTTTATTTCCAGGCAGAAGTGGAAAGGAAGGTTCCACTAGCTCCGCCAAGCTGCTCTTCTGGGCTGTTTTCTAAGTGAGCGGCCAATTGCACTTGGCCACATCTCAGGGAGTGTCTGTAACGGCCAATACAAACAAACTGTGAACCTTCAGGAAGAAAATCACTGCTCTGGAGTCGCGTTTGCCTGGGGGGTTGAGGCGGGTGCTTGGAACTCAGGGCAGCTCCATAGGAATAGATACCCCGATGGGAACTCGTATCCTTAAAACCACTAAACATGCTTGAAACTAAACATGTCTGCAATCACACACCCTGAAAGACCTGGCTATTCAGATCCCCTGGAGGGAGCCAGCTATGCAAAGTGGATTGCAAATCTCTCCTCCTGTTGTGGCTTCAAAGCCCTCTGAAAAAATTCCCTGGGGGAAGAAATGAGCTTGACCCCAAGGGTCAGGTGCAGCCAGGTTCCCCAGAGGCTGAGGACACTCAAGTGTTTGCAGCATAACCTCCAAAGTTCACAAAAAAAGGGGCATGGGAACTGGATCTCTAGCTTCACAGAAAACATTCGTTAACTTCTTCAACAGATCCGGAGTGAGCCGCTATGTGCCCAAGACTTTGAGTTACAGAGAATGCAGAAGATCTGGTCCCAGGCATCAGGGAAATCAGTACCCAAGTGTGGGCAGGAAGTCGGGAGGGACCTCCACATTCAAATGCAGGGGCTTGTTACTTTCACCTGTAAGTATCAGGGACCGAGCCAGATGCCCAACGTGCGGAATAGTTAGAACGGAGTAGGTTGTCGGTGAGCACAGAGGCTCTCGTACATGCATATCACATGGGGAAGTTATGACGGGTGAAAAACAGTGAGCTATTTCAGAACACCAGGGCTCGAATCTATGCCCTTATCTCCTCTGTGGTCTGGAACACCCCCAACGTCTCTTTCCCCACCTGAAAAATAGAAACAGTTGTATCTACGTCATAATGCTATGGAGACATCTATGGAGAAAATGTGTGTGTAAGATTTTTGTAAACAGAAAGTCCTCCACAAATATAGCTCTGGGTGGTAGGTCCTGGTAAGAAAGTTCACTTCAAATTCACCAACACTTGCTGTCACCGTGCTAATCCCAGAGCGCAGCTAATGGAACTGTACAATGAGCAACTGGGATCATGAACATGTGTGACAATTTGTTTTTCTAACCACAGGTTAAGATTATGATTAAGTACATGTTTATTTCACAAGCCTGCAGGGCATGTATATATAACCTCTATTCTGCAGGCTAAATAAAAATCCCCCACCCAAAGAGCCCACATCGGTGGGGTAAACCTTTGATTTGGGGGTTCAGAGGGAAAAGTGATTATGTTGGTGGTTGGTGGATGTCTGTAAAAGCATATACAAACCACACGCATACGTGCCAAGAGGCTTCAAAGTGGGTTATGTAAAGCAGGATGACTCAGGAAGACGTGCCCGGAGAGGTGGTTTCTGGCATCGCTGCAAGGGGACAGAGCCAGGAGAGGAGGGAGCCTGAGACACACACGCTCCCGTAGGAGCTTTTCTACTTTTTTCTTGGGGTAACAGAGCAAGCCCTGGGTACTCTAAGAAGGAGTCCATGTCCTCGTGATGGATTCCTTCCATGGACATTCGAAAAACAGATTCTCCTTAAAGACACAGGTACGCAGCAATCCGGGCCGTCACTGTCCTCATTTAGGAAGCCGGAAAAAAAGTGTTTTTCTGATGAAAACAGAGACCCCGCAGCGTGATTATGAGCCACCACTGGCACGAAGCCCTTCCTACTTGCAAATCTGAAAACTTCACTAACTCGTTTCGTGGGTTACCAGAGACCTGGCCTTCAGGGTTCAACATCAAGAATTGTCTCCTCATCTGGGTCCATTAGATCAGATTGTTCCACAGCTTGTACCTCAAAATATTTTTGAGGAGCGTGTTAATATTCCACATGAATGCGCAGGAACATCGAAAGTGTGGGCAGTGGTTTTATACTTGTACGCCCGTCAAGTGTTTGTCGAATGCCCACGCCTCCTGTCTGCTCACCTTTCCCTGGATCGTGAACCGCGCAGGGATGATGACATTCACGGGCGCGCGTGCTCTGTCGCTAACACTGTGCCCGGAATATGGTAGGTTTCCATACAGGGATGAATGAGTGAACGGGCCCCGAGCGTGAGAAGGATGGAGAGGAAACATCGGGCAAGTTCCCTGTCCGTCGTGAGCTGGGGAGGCCTGGGCGGAGTTTGTTACGATAGCTTTGCGAGTGTGGTCCGGGCTGCTGGGTGAGCGGGGTGGGGCTCCCCAACCTCCCACTCCCCGCAGCGTGCTTGAGTGAGATGGTCACACTTGGCAGGGAGACTGCGCTCTGATCTGAAGCAGAGCTCCAAAGCTGTCCTCGTTCTGAGGGAGGCTGAGCCGTGGACTCCACCTTGTGGTGTTTGCAGAGTCCTCAGGAACGTGACAGGAAGCAAGCAGAGGACAGCTGCTGAGCCGGCCGCATGGCACCAGGCCACTCAGGGACGCACTTCCCAGGGCCGAGGGGCTGAGGATCCATTGCTCCCAGGAGCTGTGGGCTCTACTCCACCCATCTCCTGCTCACAGAGCGGTGTCCTTGGGGAGACGGTCAAACAGGACAGTGGCGCCTCCTGTGAAAATGCTGTCTGATGTCCTGGATGGTCCAGCTGTGGACCTGACAGCCGGGAGGGTGGCTCTTGTGTCCTTGCTTTCCCCGTGAGTAATCCGAGGTTCAGAGGAAAGTGCCCAGGGAGAAACCCGCCCCCGGACCCCCGCCCCCCAGCCCGCCCTCCCATCCCCGCCACACTAACACCACCTCTCGCTTCCCGTTGGCATGGGGCTCTGCCATGGGCGGGCACGTTCGTGTGTGATCCACAACCTAGCTGGCCGTCCAGTGGAGACATAAGCAGGAGTGTCCTTGTCCACGACAGCGGGGAGGGGCTGGTCAGGTGAGGTCATCCAGCTAGTGAACCGCAGAGCTCACTAGACCCGGCCAGGGCTCTCTGGCATTTGGTTTGAAGAATGATACAACAGGTAAATGGTACAACCTGGTCCACTTGGCCGAGCTCTGCGGGGCAGTTCACTTCCGTCCACCTCAGGGTTTGCACATCCCATCAGAGTCTGGAAGCAGGAAAAGGGAAGATGTGCAGGTTTATTGGAGGCGCTTCTTCTCCCCAAACGAAGTGCTACGTTCACCCACGCTGAATGAACAGTCCAACGCAACCCAAACAATGAAACTACACGGTTTCCAAAGCCTGGTTTATTCAAAACCAAAACCAAAACCAAAAACCCACGTCTGTGTTTTCTTTGGGATGCTCCTTGCGGATTCAGTGTTACAGCATCTCAGTCCCCTGTCGCGTCATGCTCACAGAGATGTGGGAAGTGTTTGGCTTGCTGTGGAAATGCCTCCAACACTCAGATATCAGCTCACGCCGGTCAGAGTGGCTCAAATGAACAAATCAGGAGACTGTAGATGCTGGAGAGGGTGGAAGTGAATTAGATGGGACCAGAAAGTGCAGGGGAAAGAAATCTAAGTTGGCGGAGGGGAGGGAGGATGAAGTTGTCTTGAAGATATCACAGAGCGATATACCGGACGAAGACACGATAAGAGCAAAGGTATAAACTTCAGGACAGGTGGAACCAGAATTGAGTGGCCGGATTGTGCTCTCCGGCCATTCCACCCCAAAGAGAAGGGGACTCTCTGTGTCATTCCACAAACACCCTGTTAGCAGAGAGGACTACCCTACCCCTCATCATTTACCAAGTCCGGGTTTACCTAAAATGAAGCAAGAGTTACTGTGGCTTTCAACTGGAATTAAGAAAACTCAGGAAATGGGGCGCCTGGGTGGCGCAGTCGGTTAAGCGTCCGACTTCAGCCAGGTCACGATCTCGCGGTCCGTGAGTTCGAGCCCCGCGTCGGGCTCTGGGCTGATGGCTCGGAGCCTGGAGCCTGTTTCCGATTCTGTGTCTCCCTCTCTCTCTCTGCCCCTCCCCCGTTCATGCTCTGTCTCTCTCTGTCCCAAAAATAAATAAAAAACGTTGAAAAAAAAATTTAAAAAAAAAAAAAAAAGAAAACTCAGGAAACACTCAACCCTATAAAAACATTTGTTTCAGAAGAGCAAAAGTCACCAAATCTTTTTTCAGGAAGAAGCGCAGAACAAGCCATAATGGATGTTTGCTTGGACTGGGAGCACATGGGATGATCAGGGTGAAGGCTTTTGCACGTGCATGGGCACACACACACGCACACTCACACCTAGTCATACTGATTTGGGCGGGATCCTGTCCTTCTCAAATTTGTATGCGGAAGGTCCTAACTCTTAGTACCTCGGAATGATTGTATTTGGAAGTACAGCCTTCATGTTATGTTATGTTATGTTATGTTATGTTATGTTATGTTATTTATTTTATGTTACTTTATTTATTCTATTTTTTTTAATGTTTATTTATTTTTGAGAGAGAGAGAGAGCACAAGCAGGGAGGGGCAGAGAGAGAGGGAGACACAGAATCCAAAGCAGGCTCCAGGCTCCAAGCTGTCGTCTCAGAGCCTGACACGGGGCTTGAACCCACAAACTATGAGATCATGACCTGAGCCAAAGTTGGACGCTTCACCAACTGAGCCAGCCACCCAGGAGCCCCGGAAGCAGAGCCTTAAAAGAAGTAATTATGTTAGAATGAGTTTGTTACGGCGGACCCTCATCCAATAGGATCAGTTTTTTTATAAGGAGGAAATTTGGACACATACAGAGACGCTACAGATGCACATGTGTGTGAGGAGAGACCACACAAGGGAGGACACGAAGGTGGCCACCCGCAAGTCCAGGAGAGCCCTCCGAGTGAAACCGACCCTCCCGACACCTTGATCTCGGACTTCTGACTTCCAGAGCTGTGAGAAAATAAGTCCACTGTTTAAGCCACCCAGCCTACGGGGTTTGGCAGCCCTTGGTGACTAACACACGCATTGTTTTACACGAAGTACAAGATAATGATGGCTTACAGTGCACATTAAAGTTTATTTATTTATTTTGAGAGAAAGGAAGAGAGAGAGAGGGAGGGAGGGGCACTGTCAGTGCAGAGTCCGACACGGGGCTGGAACCCACGATCCATGAGATCGCGACCTGCGCTGAAATCAAGAGTCAGACGACCAACCGACTGAGCCGCCCAGGCGCCCCGCACATTTAAAATTTTTAATGCAGCGGGGTACCTGGGTGGCTCAGTCGGTTGAGCGTCTGACTTCAGCTCAGGTCATGATCTCACGGTTTGCAGTTTCGAGCCCCCCATCAGGCTCTGTGCTGACAGCTCAGGAGCCTGGAGTCCGCTTCGGATTCTGTGTCTCCCTCTCTCTCTGCCCCTCCCCCACTAGTGCTCTGTCTCTCTCAAAAATAAATAAACATTAAAAAATTAAAAAAAAATTTTAATGTAGGCTTTCTCTTATTTTTATGCTTGACTCGTTCTTCTGCCTCTGCCCAAGGTCACCTGTGTACAACTCATCAGGTTGGAGTTCACATTTCTCTATATCATCATGTAATCAAAGAGGCATTTACCCGCCCCCCCCCCCCAAACATGTATATATTATGTGAGGGCAGGTCATTGTTTCACACGATTAGGATCATATATCACACAGCTTTCAACATCTTGCTTTGAGTTACTCATTACGTATTTTACATTTTGAAACAATTTCAAACTTACAGAAAAGTTGCAAGTATATTTTGAAACAATTTCAAACTTACAGAAAAGTTGCAAGTATAATACAAAGTACCTGTTTTTGTCGTTGTTTTTTTTGTCGTTTTTGTCGTTTTTTTTGTCGTTGTTTTTAAGCCCTGATGCACGTGGATCAAGGTGTAGACATGATGCCTCATTACGTCTGATTACTTTGGTCTGTATTTCCTACACACAGGTTGGCATCGTTAGCAGGAATATTACAGAAATGATGCTGGCTTTTCACCTGGAACCCCATAGGTGGTGCGCAGTTTCATTTACCAATACTCGCAACGTTCACCTTGACAGCTTGATCAAGACGGTGTCTGCCAGTATTTTTTTTTTTTTTTTTTTTTACCATACGGTTACTCTTTTTCCCTTTGTAATCAATGGTTTGTGGGAAGGCATCGTGACTCTCTGCAAATATCTTGTTCCTTGGCCGAATTTTTGTTTACTCGTTTATGTATATCACATGGACTCATACTTGGTTTTTGTATTTAGTAGGTTATAATCTATTAACTATCGTTATGCATTTTGATGCCCGTGTCCGTATCCTTTTGGTAAGTCCTATCACTATTCGAACTCCTTCCTGCTTACCGACACAAGAAGTTTCAAGCCCGTCTTGGATTTTCCCTACCCCAGCATGGAATCTGCCATTTCTTCTTTTTTTTTTTTAATATGAAATTTATTGTCAAATTGGTTTCCATACAACACCCAGCGCTCATCCCAACAGGTGCCCTCCTCAATGCCCATCAGCCACTTTCCCCTCCCTCCCACCCATCAACCCTCAGTTATTCTGTTTTTAAGAGTCTCCTATGGTTTGCCTCCCTCCCTCTCTAACTTTTTTCCCCCTTCCCCTCCCCCAAGGTCTTCTGTTAAGTTTCTCAGGATCCACATAAGAGTGAAAACATATGGTATCTGTCTTTCTCTGTATGACTTATTTCACTTAGCATAACACTCTCCGGTTCCATCCATGTTGCTAAAAATGTCCATATTTCATTCTTTCTCATTGCCACTTAGTACTCCATTGTGTATATAAACCACATCTTCTTTATCCATTTGTCAGTTGATGGGCATTTAGGCTCTTTCCATAGTTTGGCTATTGTTGAAAGTGCTGCTATAAACATTGGGGTACTAGTGCCCCTCTGCATCAGCACTCCTGTATCCCTTGGGTAAATTCCTAGCAGTGCTATTGCTGGGTCATAGGGTAGATCTGTTTTTCATTTTTTGAGGAACCTCCACACTGTTTTCCAGAGCAGCTGCAACAGTTTGCATTCCCACCAACCATGCAAGAGGGTTCCCTTTTCTCCACATCCTCTCCAGCATCTGTAGTCTCCTGACTTGTTCATCTTAGCCACTCTGACTGGTGTAAGGTGATATCTCAGTGTGGTTTTGATTTGTATTTCCCTGGTGAGGAGTGACGTTGAGCATCTTTTCATGTGCCTGTTGGCCATCTGGATGTCTTCTTTAGAGAAGTGTCTATTCATGTCTTTTGCCCATTTCTTCACTGGATTATTTCTTTTTAGGGTGTGGAGTTTGGTGAGTTCTTTATAGATTTTGGATACTAACCCTTTGTCCGATATGTCATTTGCGAATATCTTTTCCCATTCCGTTGGTTGCCTTTTAGTTTTGTTGATTGTTTCCTTTACAGTGGAGACGCTTTTTATCTTCATGAAGTCCCAATAGTTCATTTTTGCTTTTTAATTCCCTTGCCTTTGGAGATGTGTCAATAAGAAATTATTGTGGCTGAGGTCAGAGAGATTTTTTTCCTGCTTTCTCCTCTAGGGTTTTGATGGTTTCCTGTCTTACATTCAGGTCTTTCATCCATTTTGAGTTTATTTTTGTGAATGGTGTAAGAAAGTGGTCTAGTTTCATTCTTCTGCATGTTGCTGTCCAGTTCTCCCAGCACCATTTGTTAAAGAGACTGTCTTTTTTCCATTGGATATTCTTTCCTGCTTTGTCAAAGGTTAGTTGGCCATACTTTTGTGGGTCCAGTTCTGCAGTCTCTATTCTATTCCATTTGTCTGTGTGTCTGTTTTTGTGCCAATACCGTGCTGTCTAGATGATTACAGCTTTGTGGTAGAGGCTAAAGTCTGGGATTGTGATGCCTCCCGCTTTGGTCTTCTTCAATATTACTTTGGCTATTTGGAATCTTTTGTGGTTCCATACAAATTTTAGGATTGCTTGTTCTAGCTTCGAGAAGAATGCTGGTGCAGAATCTGCCACTTCTTAAGGATCCTCTCCCCCAGTCAGCAGAGTTAGAGATTTTATATGCATGTTCACACACACATACACATGTATATTCACACATATGTGCACACACCCATATGTATCTATGCATACACACATGAGAATATGTATATCCGTTCTTATATATTATGTATTATATACATACTGTAATTGTGTATATTGGCAACCATGAACTCACATTGGTACCCCTGCTTCCAATTTAAAACTGCTGGGTTTATCCCAATTTTGGAGTGTTCTTATCTGTCAATTCCATCTCTCACAAGGAGGAATATGGCTCTATCATTCTTAACATGTCATGTGATGGATCCCCTGACATACAAACAGCCTTCCATTGTGCCCTACATCCTCTCCTATGTGGATGCTCTCCTCACCTGCTGCCTGGACCCCACTTTATGCCCCTGCTCCCCCTCCCCGCTGCTGGGGCTCCAGCACCCACACGCTGGGCTGTTCCCCCAGGTAGAGTCCCTCTTAGCCCTCCTGGACCAGTCATCCCACACTGGGCCCCCCCCCCCCCCCGTGAGCACCTCCTTGACCTTCTGGGGCTCTGAGACCCCAGGCCAGGCTCCCACACTGCAGGACCTGTCTTCTCTGCTGAGCCTCTGACATCTTGCCAGGGCACCCCCTGGAAATGGACGCTCTTCTCACTCCCTCAGGCTCTGACACCTCCATTGGGCCACCCCCTTATGTTACGTTCTCACCCTCCTCTCTCTGCTCCGGGTCCTCTGTGCACGGACACTCTCCATGCTCTGTTCAGAATCTGACTTGTCCTACAAGGATGCTGTCCTCCCCCTGACCCTGACCGTCCTTCCCTGACAATCCCAGACTTTAGCCTCTACTACAAGGCTGTAATCATCAAGACAGCATGGTATTGGCACAAAAACAGACACACAGACCAATGGAATAGAATATCCAACATCCCATGTGTGACTGCCCACCCTGCTTAGCCCCACCAAAGACGTTAGGGCTGAGTTGTTCTGGAAAGGATGGGAAAGACAAGGGAAGGGAGAGCCCCACCTTGCTACTCTCACTCAGCAAGACCTCCGGCAAATCATTCCCAGTCACTTCGCGGAGGTGGGCAGTCCCCCTTCCCAATAGCACACACGTTCCATGGTGTGGGTACGTCACAACAGCTGCGTGTGTGCCCCTCAATGGCATTCTCGTCGTCTTCAGTGCGTTACCACCGTGAACAAAGCTGCAACAAACATCCTTGTATATGACTTAAGCGTTGGAATGTGCTTTTATTTCTATAGGACGAGATTTCTGGATCAAAGGTAAAGATTGTAATAATGTCTGGCGACCCTGTGACAGTGTCTGAGAAACTGAGATTTGGTTCTTCACGTGGGGAAATGGCAGTGCTGAGAGGCGTCTCAGATCCTTAGCAGCCATTGAGCCTTGGCAGGTGCATAAGCCTGGAGATGTTGAATCTTCTCCAGTAGCCATGCCAGCCAAGGAAGGCTCCCTCTAATCCTTGTAGGTCCCCATTAGGGGGCAGAGTGCACCCCCTGCCCCCCAACGCTCAGCAGACTGTGATTTGAATGCTGACTGAATGCTGGGCTTGGAGCCAGGTACTGGGTGCTCACCGCCTACTGGGGAGGTCGACCAGCAAGCCAGTCCTTGTCCCCACATGTGCTAAGGCTATGGGGACACAGGACAGGGGTGGCTGGGATACAGTGCCAGCAGGGAGGCCCACAAGGGCTTCCCAGAAGAGTGACGCGTGACCCTGGTCCTGAAGGTCGGGGAGGTACCAACTGGACAAAGGAGAGGCAGGGCGTGTCCCTCAGAGGAAACAGTGACAGGGAGTGGTGTCCCACTCGGGGAACAGGTGCACACCCTCCGCTGAGGTTCCAGGACCTCTGCCTCCTTCATATCTTGCTCCGCTTGGCACCGCTCCTCACCAACACTCAAATGGGTTCGGCCCAGCCTCACGTCCGCACCGCCGCACCCTCCCAGCCTTTCTTCCCAAACAACACCACTTCCCAAAGACTCGGTTCCCAGCTCACAGGTGAAGCCTTTCCTGGCTGCCACAGGTCACGCTCTGGACCCCGGAACAGCGAACCCTGTGCCAGGCACTTTATCAAATCCTTGAGGGACTTATTGACGGGAACACTCCTGTGCTGCGGAGGGGGGTTGGGGTTCCTGCTCCCCAACTAGACGGCTCGGTGAGAGGCCAGCCCTCACCCTGCACAGATGGGGCTCAGCTGGCTGGGTGCTGACGAGGAGCAGCCCGGGTCGGTAGTCCATAGAGGCTTCACCCGCTGAGAGCCCTCCACACCAGTGGGAGGCTGGGCTGGGAGGCAGGTGCACAGTCCAGACCCTCCTCCGGCCTTTGCGGTTTGCAAAGCGGTCCAGTGTCCACCTTTCCATCTGAGGGCTGGGGGAGGGGTGCAATGGTGCAACCATGGAAAGAGGACAGCAGTTTTCCTTCACGGTTTCTCTTCCCACCAAGGCCCTGGCGAGCCGAGTAACCCGGGTCTCTCGTGAGCTAGGAGTTTAGCCTAAGGATTTGGCTCAGGGAACTTTCAGGTAGATCAGGAGCACGTTGTAAATACAGCTTGGAGAGGGCTCAGAACGGCCGAGCGGGGAGGCCAGGCTCCTCCGGGTTCCGGAACCTTCCCCCTGCAGTGCAGGCAGCCGCTGTGCTTCCAGCATCTCATGGTCGTCTGACCAGTCGCTGACCGCCGCTCACGCTGCTGAGACAGAGTCGATCCGGCAGTTTTGAGGTCTCCCCTTTGAAAGAGTTACTACACTTGTCAGTAGAGCTGATCGTTCGAGGCCACTTTCTATGGTCAGTATTTTATAGTCTAGACACAAGTTGCTCTTTGTCTCAAATTGAAATAACTAAAATAAGGTCCAGTTTGGTGGAAAAAGTCACAGTATATTAAGGAAGAAGCTGTTTATGCTAAGAAGTATGTGCACCAGGGGTCCTGCGGTTTGAAATAAGTGTGTTGGCCTGCTCCAGGGATTAATAGATGAGCTTCCTGAAATTATTAGACATCAAAGTCCTGTTCTGTCTAGAGGGCAGACCATTTGCAGATGCAAAGTGTGTGTGTGTGTGTGTGTGTGTGTGTGTGTGTGTTATGGAAGGGGCTGTGATTTCAAGGATCCTGTCGAGGCCTTGCCTTCGAAATGTCAAGCTCAGAGAAGTTGGATCCATTCTGGGAAGAGGCAATTTGTAGGAAACTATTATGCCTGGTAGTCAATCTCTACAAGGACTACTAAACTTTATTTTTTTTAATGGGGGGGAGGGGCAGAGGAGAGAGAGAGAGAGAGAGAGAGAGAGAGAGAGAGAATCTTAAGCAGGTTCCATGCTCAGCGCAGAGCCTGAGGCAGGGTTTGATCCCACGACCCTGGGATCATGACCTGAGCCGAAATCAAGACTCAGAGGCTCGACCAACTGAGCCACCCAGGTGCCTGCCCCCTCGCCCTTTTTTTCCCGTGAGGACTCTATCGAAGAGATATCACCTAGTTAGATTCTGAAAACACCCAGTAGGGGTTAGGTTGGTGCATCGAAACCACTGAAGTTTCTCCCGGGAATCTGGACTCGTGATGGGAGAGTGGCGTGCCCGATGTTACCAACACTGGCAGTAAGAGACAGGCGGCTGGGTCCAGTCCCTGCTCTTTCCTGAACCATCTTGGTGACCCTGGGCGTGTCACTTAGCCGCCAAGACTTTTTTCAGTCCTAGATGTTCTGATGTATTCACCGTTTGGAGGTAGATAAGATGTACTGAGTAGAGAAAGGCATTGCTGATGAGAACCAGAGAAATACACATATATACAATTGTTGCTTCCCATCATGAGCTGGTCCCATTTCTCCGCATGAATGCCATCAGGCTGCAATCACTTAGATGACAGTGACTGGAACAGAGAGAAGCAATGTTGGAAGGGTTTGCGATAAAAGGCAAGTCTTCACTTGGATTTAGAAGGAAGGGAGGAGCCTCGCCTGGGATGGGTGGGATGTTCCAGGCGGGGATTAGCTTGTCTGGTGGCTTGGAGGGGCAGCGGCTGGAAGGAAGAGTGGGTGCTAGGGTGTGAGTGACAAGAGGAAGATTGAGGGACCGAGATCGTGGTAAAAAGGCTTTAATTAATTTGCCGACATAGATACCACACAGACTTTTCAGCCCCAAGAACAGTAGACTCAAAGGAGAAATCCACACTCTAGCAGTTCCAATTGGTTGTGCTTTACGGACCAGGACGGTGCATTTAAAACCTGCGATGACTGACCCGGAGCTGCTGGCAAGACCCTCAAAAGCAGAGCACAAACCGAAGCAATGACAGCAACAAATGTTCTCCTCTTGCCCGGACTTGAAGCAAAAAGGACACGCGGAGACTAGACATTGCAGGCATCGTCGCAGAATGTAGAAATGGAATAAATGTAGCTTTAAAAAATTTGAATGACATTGTATTTTCGTATCTTACCCCCATTTTGACAGAAGTCAGCAAACGCCGTGGGAGGCCAGCACCGCGATGTAACTGACCCATTTTACAGACAAACCGAGCCTGGGAGAGAGAATCACGCACGATGTACCTTCGCTTTCATGGCCTCTCCGACTTCCAAAGCACTTGCGCAAGATCCCCGAGAAGAGAGGAAGGTCGTGTCTTGCTTTTAATTGCAGGGGGATCGTGGAGAGGGACTTAGCGAGAGACCTGGATTGTTTACTGCCTCGTTAGCTCTAAACCCTGAAGTATAGGATAAACTCAGAACCTTTAGCATCAGGACTGTATAATTATGGAAATGCGCGAGACCCACAGGTCCGGTTTGTCTCCCGTTCAGCAGATGAGCCCACGGGGGCCGTGGATAGACGCTTGTGACTGGTTCAGCTTGGTGCCGGACGTGGAGCTCGGCGCACGGACCCACAAGGAAAGCCGGGGGCCGTGTGTTGGCCACCCAGGTGCATTCCAGCGATCACGATTAGCAAGAGTGGGGAGGGGGAGGCCCACCAGATGGGAACTTTTCTATGTGAACGTTTGTTGCAGGAACACGTTAAATTGGAGCTAATTTAAAATTGGTCCAGCGGCACACGGCTGTCTGCCGAAGAACTTAAAAGGAAACCCCTGCACTGTCAGTGTGCTCCCCTCCCTTTCCGATGGAGTTGGCTGAGGACTGCCCTGAGCGGCACAAGGGAGCCTGGGCACCCTCCGGCTCACCTGCCATGGGCCCCCTGGGGAGGGGAGAAGGACCCTGGACAGTGGGGGCAGGCAGGTGGCTCCACCGGGGTGCCAGGCTGGATCGATGCCGGCTCAGCCAGCCGGACAACACGGTGGGGCTTTTGAGCTTTCACGAGCACAGAACCAGGACGATCATTCTAGGGCTCCCCCCACGGACTGGCCATTGTTACTCATACCACGTGCCGCTAAAGGAGGCCCTGCCTTTAAAATAGGACTGCTTTAAAAATAGCAATCATACCCCGTGCCTGGAAAGTACCTCTGCTCTACCAGACACCATCACATCCGCCTACTTATTTGATCCCCACAATGACCCAACAGAGGTGACAGGGTGCAGAAGCTATCCAGGAGAGAGACTCACTCATTTCCGGGCCAGGTATTTGGCAGGAGTTCAGCTAATGCTGAAAGAAAGGAAGAAAGGATGGAAGGAAGGGAGGGAGGAGTCCAGGGTGCGGGTGGTGTCTTGAATTTACCGGGGAGGAAACAGCTCAGGGAGAAGGGATTTACCCAATGTGACACCACTGACTGGTGGGGTGGGGGGTGCTGTGGACCCCTGGGCTAGAGCTCTTCCTTCCCGGGACCCCTCCAGTGTCTCTCAGCTCTTTGCTGACTGGTGCAGTTGGGGTGATCTTTTCAAAGTGAATCAGCCCACGGGGTTCTAGGTCTTGGACTGATGGCTGTAAAGGGGGTCAGGCTATGCCTCTGTAAAGTGCCCAGGGGCCCAGCCGCCCCGGGAAGTGTCTGAGAGAGAGCAGCAGGGTGGCTCTGTGATGTGACCAGAGGATCTCGGGTTACGTCCACTCTATAACACAAGCTTGGTGCATCTTACCAATAGCTGGCCCTCTCCAGGCCACAGTTCTCTCAGGGATATAATCAGGGTCTTCCTGACCACCGGACTTTTTCCGTCTCCATCTTCTGCCTGTAAAGTCCATCCTGGGTGCCTTCCAGAAGTGTTCCACTTGCTGATGCCTGAGACTCACTCTGCCCAGCCTCAGCCTCAGGGGAACATGGTGGGATGGGGGAGGTGCTGGGGAGAGAAGGCTGCAGGAGCCCTGGGGTGCATAGTGCCACCACCCCAGAAGTGTCCTGCTGTCCTCTCCTCCCCTGTGGCCTTGTTGGCACAGAAGAAGAGATTCTGCAGCCAACAATCAAATCAATGATCCCTTGATAAGAGTGTTTAGTGTTTTGCTTTGTCCTTTTGAGTAGGAAAATGTGATCCCTTATGACCTTATTCTTCAGTTTTATTTTAAATACTATCCTTTCAGAAATAATTCCACAGTACAGAATTTTCTCCTGGGACTCAAGATATGTGAGGAAAGAGGGGAAGGAGGGACAAAGGAAAGGAAGTATCTAAAGCAAATGGAGAAGATACATGCCGATAGAAACTGGGTCAGCCCTGAGTGTCTAATCAATGTAAATGAAATGTATTCATTCAATAAACCTCTCCTGGAAACTCATTGTGTACAGAACTCTGGATGGCATGTGGCAACCTTCACCCCTAGAGAGCCATGAAGTCTTTAGCCAAACAATAACTTGCTTGTGAACAGAGCAGAATCTACGAGCCTGGCTGAGCAGTTGCTGGGGATGATGGAAGACGGTAGAAGGTGTCCAGTGACCAGAGTCAGGGGCATCCAGCCGGCCAGAGGAGAGAGACCCACTGAACATCCCAGCTTTCAGCTCACATACGGGAAAGGCCACACTTACAAGCACAGCTACTCTGGTTAGGGTAAGGGCTGCTCTAGACTCATCTGATGAAGCTTAAAATCAAGCCTCATTAGAAGAGCCTGATGTGCCAATAAATCAACTGCCTGTTGGCACAAAAATAGATGGTTGCTGGATGAAGACATTACAGTGTGGGCTCTTAACAATGCAGCATTCATAATTCCAGCCTAAAATTGAAAATCGATGAGCGTGTGACAAGGAGAAAAATGTGACCCATAATCAAGATAAGAAAAATCAGTAGAAAATTACCTTGAAATAACCCAAATGTGATAACGAGAAGGAGACAAGGAATTTTAAAGAGCCTTATAAATATATTAAGGAATTAAAGGCAGCAATGCCTACAATAAAAGGACAGTTATAATATTTCAGTAGAGTAGTGGAAACTGTAGAAAGAACAAAATGGACATTGTACAACTAAAAAGTAAAATAACCAAAACAAAAATTGGATGGGCCTAACAGCAGGCTATGTATGACAAAATAAATGGTCAATAACCTTGCAGATTGATTAATGAAAACAATTCTGAAAAACAAGAAGAAACGGTTTGAGAAGATATTGATCTGTGAGATGAGATCAAACAATTTAAAGTATGTAACTGAAGTCCCAGGAGGAAAAAAGTGGGGCAAAAAATATTACTTGAAAAACTAATGATTTAAATTTTTCCAAGTTTGATGAAAACCCATAACCTTATAGATCCAAACAGTTCACTGAACCTAAGATGAATATATACAAAGAAGCCCACACCTCGGCATGTCATAGTCACACTGCTGAAAATCAAAGAGAACAAGAAAATCTTGGAAATGGTAAAACAAACACAAAAACCAAGCAAGCTCACAATAACTATAAGGAAGCAAAAATATGAATAATGGCTGACTTCACGGCAGAAAACTTGGAGATGAGAATATGATGGAGCGGTGTCTGTAAAGTACAAAAAAGTATCTGCCAACCTAGTAGGAGTGAATAAGACCCTTCAAAAATGGAGGAGACCTTTGCAGATGTCTGACAATTGACAGAATCTGTGGCCAGCAGATTCACATGATAAGAAATAAAACAAGTTCTTCAGTCTGAAGAGAATTGACCCCAAATGGGAATTTAGATCTACAGGGGAAGAAGAGAGCGACAGGAGGAGAGAAAGCACCAGGAATAGTAAATATGTGGGCAAGTATAGAAGAGTACATAGTTTTTATTCTCTTAACTTTCAAAAAAAAGACTTAATATGTGTAACACTGTGTGTGTTGAGAAGACCATGGGGGAAGGGAAGGGGAAAAATAGTTTCAAACACAGAGGGAGGCAGACCATAAGAGACTCTTAAATACAGAGAACAAATTGAGGGTTTATGGTGGGACAGGGGGAGGGGGAAATGGGTGATGGGCATTGAGGAGGGCACTCGTTGGGATGGGCACTGGGGGTTGTATGGAAGCGATGAACCATGGGAATCTACCCCCAAAACCAAGAGCACACTGTATACACTGTATGTTAGCCAACTTGACAATAAATTATATTTAAAAATAAATAAATACAAAAAAAGTAAAAAAAAAAAGACTTAATATGTGTAACACTGTGCGTGAAGTACGTAAATATAATACATGTGGCAGCAGTAGAATCAAGAACGGTGGTAAATGGAACCATATTGCTGCAAGGTTCTTACATGTTCTGAGAAGTGGAGGGATATGAACTCTGAGTGGGTTGTGAGGAGTTTAGGATTTGTACGGGAATCCGTACGGGAACAGCAGAAGCATGAAATCCAACACAGGACCTGACGGATGCTGAGCTGCGCTTCCTACGATGCCCCTTCGATGAGCTGTTGGCAAAGGTGAGCTATAAAGAGCCATTTTGCCCTCCACTGCCTTGGGCAGCACGCAGGATATGACTGATCGATTGAAAAGTATAAAGGTCTGGCTCTTTTGGCCCAATCAGGACTACTCTGAAGAACCAGTGTATTTCTAGAAGTTTCTGTGGGGTCTTTCTGAGGCTAATGCTGGACCCGCGGGCAGGTCAACCTTTCCCTCTGCCCCATTCTCCTTTCTCTTCTGTTCCCCTGGCATGGCCCTCCAGGGCACTCCCGAACAAGCACTTCACATGCTAACCTCCATCTCAGAGACTTTCGCTGGGACCCAGTCTGCAACAATTGGCAGCAGGAATGTGCTGAGACAGCAGGCCAAAAGAAATGGAGTTTGGAGTGGGCACACTCACGAGTCGGGGTGGTAATGAGGACCCCGTCATAGCCCGTGGTAGAAGGCAATAGTCTAATGATTTCAACCCTCTCTGGTGGAGGACTGGGGTGGCAAAACAGGGGAAGAGATTGCTACAATATGGCTGGTGTGATCTATCGGTGTTTAAGCGAAGAATACTGCCTGAGGTCGCTTAACAAGCAACGGAAAGCTACCTTGGTCACATACCAACACGCTCTCCCCCGGTTCTCCTGCAGCAGGGGGGACACAGAGCTGAGGATGAGACCCAAACTGAATTGCCAGAGTAGCCAAGGCCCAGAGAAGGATAAGTGAGAACCAAGGTAGGATGTAATGCCAGACCTTATGGGAAAGAATATGACCGTGGCTCAGGGAACAGGGACAAGAAGTCAGTGTTCCTTCAAATACTTTAAAAACATTTTTGGGATAAAATTCACCACCATATGATTTTAAGTCTGTAATTCAGTGGTTTCTCATCTACTCAAAATGTGCAACCATCATCACTACCTGATTCAGAACATAGCCATCATGCCCAAAAGAAAGAGTGTGCTCCCCTATTTCCTCTTCCTCCCACGCCCTGGACACCACCGATTTACCTCTTCTGGGTATTTCACATAAAGGGTGTCTTACAAAATGCAGCATTTTGTATCCAGCTTCTGTCACGTAGCATAATGTTTTATAGGTTCATCCCTGTTGAGACACGTGTCAGGTGACTAAAAATTACACGTATGTTTCCAAGAAGTTTACAGTTTTAGGTCTCTGGTTCATTTTTAAAAAAAATTTTTAATGTTTATTCACATTTGTAAGACAGAGAGACACAGAGCATGAGCGGGAGAGGGGCAGAGAGAGGGAGACACAGAATCCGAAGCAGGCTCCAGGCTCTGAGCTGTCAGTACAGAGCTAGATGGGGGGCTCGAACCCACAAACCGTGAGTTCATGACCTGAGCCAAAACCAGACGCTTAGCCAACTGAGCCACCCAGGCACCCCAGGTCTCTGATTCATTTTGAGTTCGTTTTGAGTTCATTGTTCAATTGAGTTCGTGAAATGAGGACCGAAATTCACTCTTGCATGTGGATATACAGTATTCTAGCACCGTTTATTGAAAGATTATTCTTTTCTCTTTTGAATGGTCTTGGCACCCTTGACAAAAGTCAGTTCACCAGATCTATGGGCTACTTTCTGGACTTGTAACTCTATTCCATTGGTTTATGCATTGATTCAAAACCAGAACCACATTGTTGTTGTTTTTTTAAATTTTTTTCAATGTTTATTTCTTTTTGAGAGAGAGAGAGAGAGAGAGAGAGAGAGAATGAATGAGTGGGGGAAGGGCAGAGAAGACAGAGACACAGAATCTGAAACAGGCTCCAGGCTCTAAGCTGTTAGCACAGAGCTCAATGTGGGGCTCGAACTCATGAACCGCAAGATATGACCTGAGTTGAAGTTGGTGGCTTAATTGACTGAGCCACCCAGGTGCCCCAGTAACACATTGTTTTCAAAACTGTAACTTTTTAATATATTTTGAAACTGGGAAGTATGAGTCTACTACTGTGTTCCTCTTTTTTAAACGTTCTTTTGGCTATTTGAGGTCACTTGCATTTCCACGTGAATTTTAGGATCATCCAGTCCATTTCTGCAAAAAACATATTGGACTTTTGATAGGGATTCAGTGGAATCTGTAGATCAATTTGGGGAATGTTGCCTTTCTAACAATATTAAGTCTTTCAATCCACAACAAGGGATGTGTTTTAATTGATTTAGTCCTCCTTTAATATCTTACATTAATGTTTTATTGTTCCTGGTGTACAAGTTTTGGACTTTCTTGATTAAATTTATTTCTAAATGTTTTATTCTTTTTGCAGCTGTTGTAAACAGAATTTTGTAAACTTGAAATCTGGGCTGTTGATTGTTAGTGTATGGGAATACCACTGACAGGTGCATATTGTTCTCGTATCCTGCAACTTCTCTCAACTCATTTATTAGCTCTTAATTTATTTTTTTTACATGTGCCTGTAAATGTTTTTGACACAGATAATGGCTTTAGCTCTAGGTGGGTTCCAAGTTAGGCACTATAAAGGCAAGCATTTTGAGCTGGTCTTCCATGAATCCACCAGACTGACCAAAACAAATAATACAATTCTTTGTGAAGGTTTGTCCTGCTCCTTCTGGACTGGTGGCAGGGACACAGGATGGGGTTTTCAAGGCTATCGCTGAGCTGGGGCATGGTGGATGGGATTAGGCTGAATCAAAAAGACACAAAGTTTGCTTTTCTTACAGAGATTCAACTGTTTTTCTTGTATATGTGTTCCCTTGGTTACTGCAAGCTTTTGGTTAGTTTCCAGAGTTCTGAAAAGCTGATTCTGTTAGTTTTTGCCAGTCTTTTTTCATTGCTTTTATGAGGGGATGGGCTTTTGGAGGTTTTTGCTCCACCATTTTTGCAGACATCAAGCTCCCCACCTCCCCACCCCCATCTTGAATCTGGATTCTTGTGGATTCCTCCGAATTCCTCTGAGTCTAGGAAGTGACTTACCCCTCCCTCTTATTTGCATACAGTGCAGAGGTCACTGCCTCACAAGACACCATGTGGCCCTTCAGCTCCACAGCCATGCCTACCCCCCCCCCCACCCCCCCCACCCCCCCCCACCCCCCCCGCCGTCACCTCCTAACACCAGGTCTACAGCTAAGGTTACATTACAGGGACCCAGCCAGGGATGCACTGATCCTGACAAGGGAGGAAAGGGATTACCCCCAAGAAGAGTGATAATAAGCACTGTCCATGTGGGAGCTGGAAGGGAACACATAAGACTGGATCCTGTGGGTGCTGATTCGAACAAAGAGACCAAAACATAAGGTCAGATAAGGGAGAGTTCATTGATTTGAGAGCAGTTTTCCAGGTTATGAGATTTAAGACTCTGGCGAGGACCTCAGAACGTAGTGTGAACTCACTATTAGGGTGGCGCTCACAAGCCCGGAAATAGTGCTGGCCCATGCCAGGTGAGGTAGAAATGCCAGAATTACCATGGCTGACAGTGGGAAAGATGAAAAGGCTCAGAGAAGTGGGCATACTGGGCTGGAGAGACTCTGTAAGACCGGAAAACCCATTAACTGCAAATGTTCCATGGAAAGGCTTTGATAATTCACCCAGGCCACGAGGAGTGCACTGGTGGGGGGCACCAGCATCACTGAGAACTTTGTGATGGATCTCTTCTGTAAGCCAGGGCCGATCAGGGAGAGGCTATGACAGAATTTGGCTCACTGATAGCAATGGGATAGGACCCGAAACCCGAAAGCCGGTGGGGTAGTTACTCACCCAAAGCCAGATGGATGCAATTACCACAATAAATGGCAACGTTGGAGGCTCGGTCAGGGGACCTGACTGCCCAAGTTACAGAGATGATTTATACGCTACAGCATTCTTGGGAGAAAACCAAACATGCTGCCAACAAGGGTACCACTCAATCTGTGCCAAGAAAAAAAATCACGAATGAATGATCAGGAGGTTGAGGGCAGTTGCTCTAATAAAGCATGATTCTTTAAGGAGCTGCTGAAGCTGAACCAATTTTTTGACCTGAAATTCATCTATTAAAAAATGATTCGGTATCCAGGAGGAGGGATTCTGTTACCTCACAGCAAGCATACGTGATAATGATTACCCCAGTCTTTCCCCAAAAGGACTTATGGCCATTTACTCAGGAAACTGTGCACTGGAAAAGAATACCCAATATTTCAACGATTGTTGAACACGGGGTCAAAGCTGACGTAGATATGCAGGAATTCAAAGCATTATCATGGCCCCTATGTTAGAGAGTGGTGGCCAAGATAAGGTTCACAGAGTCCAATGGCCATTTCCCTGGTCCTCAAATAATTATATTTGGAATTGGACTGGACGTTATAATTGGAATAGACATCCTTGATGGTTGGCTTGACCTCCACGTTAGGTCCTTGGACTATGGGGTAAGAGCCCAAGTAAAAGCCTCTGAAGTGCTCTCCTCCCCATCTTGTCTCCATGAAGACAATAAATAAAAAAACAATATTGTATCCTCGGGGGAGTGATGGAAATTAGTGTGCCCTTTAAAGATCTACAGGGTGTAGTGACAGTGTTTTCCAACATATCTTTATTTAATTGACCACTCTGGGCCCTGAAAAACCCAGGTGAAGAAGGACAATAGACTACCACTAACTTAACTGAATGGTAGCCCGGCTTACAGCTGCCATGCAAAATGTACTATGTTTGTTAAAATTTGCTGGAACAAATTTACACAGCCGCAGGTGCATGGTGTATGGCCATTCATTTGGCAAATAGGTTCTTTTACGTCCTTTGCAGAAAAGAGGGTCAGGAAGATTTTGCATTCACATGAAATGGTCCATAGTCTTAATTTGCAGTTTGTCTCAGATCTATGCTAATTCTCTCACTCTCTGTCATAATCTAGTCCCAGGAAATCTGGATGGTTTGAACATCCTGCACATTGATCTACTATGTTAATGGCATTGTGCTGATGTGGCTGGATGACAAAACCTCCCAAGCACTTTGGAAGTTTGGTAAGTCACATGTCTTCCAGAGGGCGTCACATAAACCCCATGAAGATTCAGGGACTGGCCATATCAGTAAAATTTTTAGGGATCCAGTGGCCAGGGATATGCTGTAACATCCATCCCATCCAAAGAACAGGACAAATTACTGCATCTTACATCTCTCACTATAAAGGAAGAAGCATAATGTCAACCCCTATACTGGGTGGCACAAAATTGTCACGTTGAAGTGGTATCTTAAGCAGGAGAAGGCTTGGGAGGATGTCCAGGCTTTGTCACATGGGACATACAACCTGGCTGATATTGTGGTATTACAGCTGTCAGTGGTGGGGAAAAGTGCCGTGTAGAGTTTAAAACACACATCTTAATGGGATATCATAACACTGACCCCTAAGTTTCTGGGACTCAGTCATGCCATTTGCAATAAGAACTGGGTGAATTCTGGAAAACAACTGGCATGTTCTGAGCCCTGGACAAGGAGCCCTGACTGTGAGGTACGAAATGCTGGCATGACAACAATTGCCCACCACAAGCTTGGTTCCATCAGACCAACCAAGTCATGAGATCAGGTGGCGGGCCCTTATGTGATGGAATTAATTCACTTGGGGTTGAACAGGAGCTGAGTCAGAAGGCATAAGCAAGCTCACAAGCGTGTGGCCATGTGACCCACGATTGTTGCACAGTGGCTGTCACTTGCCTTACATCTATGGCTCTAGGGAGCATCATCAGTGGCCAGCCGGAAGTGGAAAAAGGCCCCAGTTTGATTTACGGGTAGGCTGGCCTGATGTGTGGATGAGTTGACAAGAACAGCCTCACCACCCCTCCCGGTGGGGGCTTGGAAGGCCATGGTGAGAACTTTAGGTAGTATACCTGGTCACCCAATTTTTATAGGACGGTAAGTGGCCTGAGTTAGAATATAAGCAGACACATGGGCAGTGGCAAATGACTTGGCTGACAGGTCAGTGAACAACTGGAAGACTGGGGACAGAGAGATCTGAAGCAGATGCGTGTGGATGCAGCTACAGGAGTGTGAATGTCTTCATATTGTATGTTTTATGCTCACTAGAAAGTATCCATCATGGAAGAGGGACCAGCAACCATAGAGAGGGAATGGCTAGGCCAAATGATTACTAGCCAGCCTCTGTCAATGGCTGCTTCAGGGCCAGCTTACTTCCCTGTCCTCTTTTTAGAGGACAAAGGGGGAAAAAATGACCCTTTCTTCATTTTTTTTTAATCAAAACATACTTTTCCAGGTGCGGCGTGGTTGGCTGAATGGTAGCTCCCCCCCCCCCCAAAAAAAAAGATGCGTCCATTTCCTACCCCTAGAAGCTGTAAATGCAACCTTATTTGGAAAGGGGGTCTTGGCAGAGATAATGAAGCTAAGTATCTCAAGATGTGATCTTCCTGGGTTATCTGGATGGGCCCAACATCCACAAAGTGTCCTTCTAAGAGACACACAGAGGAGAGTCACACAGGGAGAAGGGGTGAAGGCCATGTTAAGATAGAGGCCAAGAATGGAAGGGTGCAGCCACAGCCAAGGAATGCCCACAGCCATCAGAATATGGATGTAGTAGGACTGGATTCTTCCCTAATGCCTCAGGAGGGAGCATGGCTCTGCCATGCCTGATTTTGGACTTCCGGTCTCCAAAGCCATGAGAACACATTTCCGTTGTTTTGAGCCACACATTTTGTGGTAATTTGTTACAGCAGACATGAGAAACTGATACACGCCATTATAGGAACTGGGTCCTCTTTCCATTTAGCCTATACTCTTCACTTCTTTCCACCTCTGACTTTCAGCTCTGTCCAGGAGAGGTTAAAAGTCTTCTCGGGTCTTCCTTTGTGAGTGTACCTCAAAGCAGACTAGTACAAACGTGAAATAACAATTACTGGAGGTGGAATAAGAGAGTCCTCCTCATTTTCAAGTGCTAGCAGCCCACAGAAAGATTCCGTTGACAACGGACTTGCAAGGAGCTCACAGGAGAGTCGGCGAGATTTATTACCCACTTCGGAGTTGTTCATTTCATCGTCCACACCGGAGGTCTTCTCACTCTTGACAGAGGGTAGTAAAAAAAGTGGAACATTAGGGATGGAGGGATGCCAGTGCTTCTGTGGTGGAGCCAGGGGATGCTGTCCAGGATTCTAGGACAAGAAATAGAGATGCATTTTATTTAAATAGGGAAAACTATAAATTATTCTGTAGTCATAAAATACTTACAGGATTACAGGAAAGGAATGCTTTATCTTTTGCAGAAGAGGGTCCATGGATACTGTCAAGACTGGCTAAACAAGAAATAGAAGGAGAGGCTTAGAGTTCTACGTGACAGTGGTCATGTCCAGTAGGATTGAAAATGGAAATCATTAAAAAGTGGTCAGCTCTGGGGGACGTGGAAGGGTCATGGGATGAGAGATTGTTGTTTCCTCATAGTCCCTTCGGTATCATTCAATTTTTTTCATGTGCATGTATTATTTTAACTAAATTTTTTGAAATAAGCTATCCCAAAAGTAAAGTGTATGCTCAAGGTAGAAGTTGGGGAAGAGTGAAGAAGGTCAGACAGGGGAGGCAGTACAGTCATGAATCAGGCCCCCTGCCCTTCCCTCCCAGTCCTGGGTATCAGCTGCCTGCCCCCAGAAAGGACAACTTGTAATGGGCTCAAGAATTCTTTTTTTTTTTTTTTTAATTTTTTTTTTCAACGTTTTTTATTTATTTTTGGGACAGAGAGAGACAGACAGAGCATGAACGGGGGAGGGGCAGAGAGAGGGAGACACAGAATCGGAAACAGGCTCCAGGCTCCGAGCCATCAGGCCAGAGCCCGACGCGGGGCTCGAACTCACGGACCGCGAGATCGTGACCTGGCTGAAGTCGGACGCTTAACCGACTGCGCCACCCAGGCGCCCCTGGGCTCAAGAATTCTTGGAAGGTCTCCAGTGTCATAGAGCCCTGGTTGTACTTATTCCTGAGGACCCACATCTCATAAAGCCACCTTTCGCAGCACCAGGGCACATCTGTGAGAAGCCCGGGCTTGGATCACAAATCTGTGAAGACAGGAACAATGGGAAAATTCACCGATTGACGAAAGCAGCACTTGAATCATCTGGGATGCTTTTATAAAGGCATAGCTACGCTGCTCCTGAGTTCATTCGAGAAGGTACCACTAACATTAGTATCTGTAGCAAGGGGCATAGCATGTTGTCAGCGTTCAAGGGCTTGCAAGACACCAGAGTCCCGTGGATATTGTTGGCTTTGGGAGGGCTTTTAAATTTGCTCAGAAAAGAACAATTTCCATCTGGTCCCACCCAATTTTCTCTCTCCCCACTCCACTGAGAGTTGGTTTCAAAGATGGATTTGGGGACATAATTTTAATTCTTTGGGGGGTTATGTAACTGTGCCTATCGAACACTCAAATGGGTGGTCCTTTCCAGTAGAGCTGGAAAAGCCCATGCCTGGAAGTGCAAGGAGCTATCTCTTGTGCAACAGTTTTTGGGGTGGAGATTCTATTTTCTATATTCTTGGCCAGGTTAACTTGAGAATTCAGGCAGTGGCCATTTTCCAGGAGGGCCTTTTCTAAGACAGACTTGGGACCCAACAGAGTGTGGATGACTTCAGCAGTGATCCATGAGCTTTTCTTGGGGCTCTACCCAAGCACCTAGTGGTCAAATGTCAATTACTTTGCAAATGCAGAGGCAGGAACTTGGGAAATCCATCGTGACGTTGATAAAGATATAGAATAGACTAATGTAAAAAGGACTTAGAACCCTGATTGCAGGCTTAGAAACCTGAGTCTGAATCCCAACTCTGTCTCATACTGATGGGTAATTTGTTCTTGTTTGAACTTCACTCTTTCTGAAAGAGAAAAAGGCAGCATGACCAGGTGGGAAAACCATCAGGTTTAGAATTCGACAGGCTTGGATTTTAATTCTGTCCTTGTTATGTTTTGGGTGAATTCACTCTCTCCAATCTCAGTTTTTCTCTGTGAAAAAATAGCATAACAGTTTAACTGAGATGAAGTGTGAAAAATGTCTGGAACATTCTAGTTTCTATTTCACCAAAAGAGGTAAGAGCCTAGGAAGTATAAACAAACAAACAAACAAATAAAAATTCTGCCTCCCGAAATGAGGTAGGAGAAGGAGAAAGAACGGGTAAGAGTAAGAGAGGGACAAATTTGGGGACATGAGGTGACCAGGCTCTGAGTTTCTCCTTGACTGAGCAAAACTAAGCAGCCATTAACTTTGAGGCATTGTATATTTGGGGAACATTTGCTACTGCAGTTACAACTACTTTAATATGAATAACTGAAGTTATGGGGTGGTTACGATTGCCCAAGGAGAGTTGGTAGAAAAGGAGGAGTGCGATTTGTGGGGAACCCTGTGGTATGCCCACGTGGAGGGAGTGGACAGGAAGAAAGAACGCACCAAGAGGTCTGAGGAGTGGGCTTTGGGTCTCTCAGAACCCAAGGGAAGGAAGTGCTTCGGGAAAAAGGAAGAATTGAGTAACATTGAAGGTGACCAGGAAGTCTAAGAGGAACAGATTTCTTATCAATTGGGTTTAGCCAAAAAAAAATTTTTTTTAAATTCCAGTGTAGTTAACGTACGGTGTTATCTCAGTTTCAGGTGTATAATATAGTGATTCAACATTTCCATATGTTAAGTGTTCTCTTAATCCCTGTCACCGATTTCTCCCATCCCCCTACCTACCTCCCCTCTGGTAATCATCTGTTTGTTCTCTATAGTTAAGACTCTGTCTCTCTCTTTTTTTATTAAGTTTTAATTTTATTATTTAAAAAAATTTTTTTCATGTTTATTTTTGAAAGAGAGAGACAGAGCATGAGCGGAAGAGGGGCAGAGAGAGAGGGAGACCAGAATCCGAAGCAGACTCCAGGCTCTGAGCTGTCAGCACAGAGCCCAATGCAGGGTTCAAAATCCACGAACCATGAGATCATGACCCGAGCTGAAGTCAGTTGTTTAACTGACTGAGCCACCCAGGCGCCCCAAGTCTCTCTTTCTTGATTTGTCTCCCCTCCTCCAATTTGTTCATTTGTTTCATTTCTTAAATTCCACTTATGAGTGAACGCATATGGTATTTGCCTTTCTCTGACTGGCTTATTTTGCTTAACGTTACACTTTCTAGGTCCATCCAGGTGGATGCAAATGGTGAGCCGAAAGGAGGTCCTTAACGATCTTGCTATGATGGTCTTAGTGGAGTAGTGAGCACAAGGGAAATTATAGCAGTGGAGGAGATGCTGTAACCAGAGAAGGGGTGGACGGCACCCTGGACGGATGGGGCTGTAGAAAGCTGGGTTTCTTCCTTCTTCCTCCTTTCTTTTCTTTCTTCTTCTTCTCCTTCCCTTTGTTCCTTCCCCTCTCCCTCCCTTCTTTTCCTTCTTTGAGTAGAGAGACGTAAGCATGCTTAAATAATAATGAAAAAAGAAACGGAAGACACAGGCGAACAATTTCCAAAACCCTTCTCTCCTGCCCGGATGACTTTCTCATATGAGCGGCAAGTTGCCAAACAGCTCCATGTGGATATTCCCTGGGTACCTGAAGTTCAACAAGCCCAAACTGATTTCCCCCTCTCCTCCTAGCTTTCTGCTTTTTGTAGGCTCTTGACTGACACCACCAGTTATTCCCTGAGCTGCCACGTCAGGTACCTGTCGTCACCCTGGATTCCCAGTGGCATCCTACGATCCCCTCAACATCCCTCCCATCCATCGGTCTCCTTTGTCCCCACTGTCACTCCTAAGGGCAGCTAGTTGCCGCTTCCTCTCCCTGCAGCCAAATGGCCACCTTGCCTCACGTCTCATATCTCAAATCCTCAAAGGGATTTTCCTCGATTTAGCAACGCCATCTTTGGAAGGATTTTCTTCATTCTGAAACCCAGCTGTAGGAAGTTTTGCGGCTTTCCAAATGTGATGTGTGGATTCCTCGTCATTGACTCTGTCCCTTCATCCTCCTCAGTCTGGCACGCCCTTTGCCCCCAGTATAAGACCCAGCTCCAGGGGTTGTCTGACTCCCAGGAAGAACTGGCCACCTCTGTTCCAGCCTCTGATCTGATGTCACATGCCTCTCACCCTTTCTACTGTAGAGAGTAAGTTCTTTAAAGAAAGGGATACTATTTTATTAATCTCTGTACCTCCAGCACCTGGCCCGATAGCAGAACTCAGCGAATGAATGAATGAATGAATGAAAATGACGACAGGGCGGGGCGCCTGGGTGGCGCAGTCGGTTAAGCGTCCGACTTCAGCCAGGTCACGATCTCGCGGTCCGTGAGTTCGAGCCCCGCGTCGGGCTCTGGGCTGACGGCTCGGAGCCTGGAGCCTGTTTCCGATTCTGTGTCTCCCTCTCTCTCTGCCCCTCCCCCGTTCATGCTCTGTCTCTCTCTGTCCCAAAAATAAATAAAAAACGTTGAAAAAAAAATTAAAAAAAAGAAAATGACGACAGGGCTAATTGTGATTTTGTGGAACTGAGTCCTCGTCACTTTTTGGGCTCAGTTCTCTGAGTCATAGCACCAAGTCATATCATCACCATGCAGCCACACTTCTCTCAGCCACAGGAGACCATCACAGACATCAGAAGGCCATTTGTTGCATCACATATGTTTCCCAAAATGTGTTGCCAGGACACCTCAGTCCTTTAAGATGATCTGTGATAGAAGGATTCCACGGTGAACATACGTTTCAAAAACAGTGTGTACCACATTCCCGCCTGGGAATACACAACGCACTTCGAGGGCTCTGAGAAGTTTTATAGTAAAAAAGCAAAATTTGTTTCCAAAGTCTACCCAAACTTATTTGAATTCTTTCTTCCTTCAAATCACACCTTGGAGTTTTAATATATTTTAACGCTTGCCTAAGATAGTCTTACAACTTACTAACACATTGGGGTTATTCTAGTAACATCACATTTGAGTCCTATATGACTCCTATGCAGTGATTTTTAGTGCTGTCTTCTGAAAACAAAATGGCATATGGCAGTTTTTACAACTGTTTTCCAATGATAATGTATTTTGAGTTTATGGCATGTTTTAGAAATTAATGCTTATTCTTCAACTAAGGAAATTCTAAAAAAAGAAGAACAGGAAAGAGAAAAATCTATGCTTATCTGAAAGATTCCACTTATGAGGTATGCGTTTGTTTTGTACAAGACTTTTTGTTCTTCCTAATGCCTTGGGGGATTAAATGAAATAAGATATATAAAGTTACTATTTTGATTTCTTATTTGAAATGTAAGTGGATTAAAGTCAGGTCCTGCTTCCTCTGGGGCTTCACTCCAGGCTCCGTAAAGAAAAGCAAGAACTATTTCGAACATGCTCTGGATGGTGAGTTTTAACCTAAATATTTCTCATTTTTAAATTTGAGATTTCAGAAACTTATGGTATATCTCCACATGTCTCCTAGACTGAAATCCATACTTCTTTCTGTTTAAAAGTTAAAAGGTACCTTGGGGCACCTGGGTGACTCAGTCAGTTAAGCAGCCGACTCTTGATTTCAGCTCAAGTCAAGATCTCATGGTTCGTGATTTCAAGCCCTGCCTTGGGCTCTGGGGTGACAGCATGGAGCCTGCTTGGGATTCTGTCTCTCTCCCTCTTCCTCTACCCCTCCCTCGCTAATGTGCACTCTCTCTCTCTCTCTCTCAAAATAAATAAATAAACTTAAAACAAAAAAGTTAAAAGTTTCATCATCATTTAAAATATGCACCTGTCTAGTTGATTTCTACAGGTGAGTTTGTACTGTGTTAAATGATCTTTCTTTAATGTCACAACACTTCAGACTGTCTGCTATGTGAAGTTTAGGGAACTGCGTTGTGAGCAGGAAACATTCATGCAGTTCATTCACACAACATCTGGAACATTCACCACCACTCCCATTCATGAGTATTCTTTTCCTGAAAGGATAGCACGAATCTCAAATCTTATCGCAGAGCTGGTATTTAAAAGCTCAATTTCACGTTTTTTTCCAAGCCAAATCTCCTAAATATTTGGATGAACTAATACCATGAAGAAGGGACTTGCCATCTGAACAACAGTACTTAGAATTATGATTCCCAGGCTATCTGCGTCATTTCTCATCTGAGTGAGGATTATGCTAATCACTTCAGGCAAACATCTGCAGAAAGCTGTTTGATGTTCTCTAATGGAGATTTCACAGTCATAAAATATCCAAGTGGGAAGATTTCTTTCAAAATCAGTCAGTTTGTCTATCACTCTTTCTGGTGCATAAAATGCATTCCTTTTAACAAAGGTCTGCCGACCTCGCAAACTGAACATCTTTTAGATTTTGTCTAACACCTGCAAGGGCGATAAGGCATAAATCTCCCAGTGCCCTGCCAAGTTTCCTCTGTAACTGGTGTTTTGGTGTTACCAGCTCATGACAGGCAGATCAGAAGCACATCAGAAAAACGTCAGTGGAACAATAATTAGCAACTGCGTCAGACATCTGGGCCCATTTTGATAATGTGAGATCATGGCGTTCTTGCTCTTGGATGAACAGGGAAGAACGGGTTTCTGGACACCACAGAGGACTTAATTTATTTTTCTCACTTGTATAGAGGGGAAAGTGTTCTTAGACCCGAGCGTTAAAAAAAAAAAAAAAGCGTGTCGGAAAAATGAATATTCTGAACTACTAACCTTATGAGTCATTAAGTTCCCCTTAAAGTGACATAGAGATCCGATGGGTTGATTGTGGACTGTCTTGTGAAATGTCCAGCATTACATTGGGAAAGACATGCATGAGAAATACATAATGCAATCCTGGTTGTTAGGAAGACCAGGAAGACACTAATGACTCGTACGGCACAATTAGAAAATGTACTTCCTGCTAAGTGGTTTGTACTGGGGGTAAGTGGTATGACATGGGCATAAATACCCAAGAGTTAAGAGAGACAAACGTAGGGAAGAGGCACAGGGGAGATGGGATTAAGTGCAACCTGGAAGTGGAGAGCAGTTCAGAAGAGTAGTTAACACGGAACCCTTCTTTGTGTCAGATACTATGGTAAACAGTCAACTTAACAGTGTTTCACTTACTGCTCCCTTCGGTTCTCTGGGCTTAATACTGCTCTTTAGCCTCATTTCACTGAAGAAGAAACTGAGATTCGCTGGGGATCTGTGATGTGTCTGAGACGCCCGGCAAATAAGTGATGGAGGAGGAAATCCAGATCCATTTCCAGAAGTTCACCACCTTGCTCCAGTAGCTGGCAGTGTTGTTGTAAGAGACGTGGGTCTAGCTATGAATACAGATATAAATGTCTATATATGGATAGAAATGGATATGATGTCTATGAACAGCACACCTTGCATATAAATACTGGATGTGTATATATATATATATATATATATATATATATATATATTTTTTTTTTTTTTTTTTTTTTTTTTGGCCGTGACTTAGGCAGCAGACAGCAATAGGAGGGTATTGCAGATGCGAGAGAAGAATTACGCGTAACTGTAGTCGTAGTTGGCATGAGTTTGAGGAGGGGTCAACGAGGATACTTCCGTGAGTAGCTGAAAGGAGGGCTTACCTTGGGAAGGGTTAGATGAAAAGGGGTTGGTTTATGGAAGACCCAGTGGGCAGGCCGGTGGGATAGCATGTGACAGGGAGTTAGGGCTGGTCTGGAGCTGAGATTCAGGGGTGTACTGGCTGCCCGAATAAGTAACCACCCTAATTTGTGTGCTTTGACAGAATGTTTAGGGACACATGCCCGGACAAGTCCCCTGACCTGAGCCCAGGAGACCCGTGGCAAAGAGCTAGAACCCTGACTGTTTGGGGAGGGGGGTGAAATATACACAGACCTGAGAGATAAACCAGAGGTGGGGAGCAGTGGGAACGTAGGGGCTGAGGCTCGAAGAGGTCCCGTCCAGTCCCCCCAACCCCCACTCAGGGGCCCCTAGGGAATCTGAACGAGTGCGGTGGATCTGTTCTTCCATGGCATTGGCCAGCCTCCCAGGGGCACACATCACCATTCTCCCTCTGTAGTTTCAAGCAAGGTGATCCCCCAGTGCATGCCAGTCACCCCACCTGGTCCCTGACCAGAGAAACATGATCTCATCTTGTTCTGGGGTACTGAGAAGACTTTCAAGCCAGATTTTTGACCACACACTCTTTTCTCCGTGTGCTCTGCCTTGAGAACCAAACACGTGTGTAAGATGCACTTTCTCCGTGCATAGGAGAAGCCCCACCCACACTATTGTGGACTTAGAGATTCCTGGGAGTACCAGAACGGGAAAGTTCCAAAACTGCCAATAAGGCCTGTGGGATCCACATAAAGACAAGCCCCAGGGATTCCCAGGAATGCTTGGGTATGCGACCTTCTGCAGAAATGGGGGCCGTTAGGGGCGCCTGGGTGGCGCAGTCGGTTAAGCGTCCGACTTCAACCAGGTCACGATCTCGCGGTCCGTGAGTTCGAGCCCCGCGTCAGGCTCTGGGCTGGCGGCTCAGAGCCTGGAGCCTGTTTCCGATTCTGTGTCTCCCTCTCTCTCTGCCCCTTCCCCCGTTCATGCTCTGTCTCTCTCTGTCCCAAAAATAAATAAACGTTGAAAAAAAAAAAATTAAAAAAAAAAAAAAGAAATGGGGGCCGTTAAAGCTTCAGGGATTCACACAGCCATCCTGAAGTGCTGCATTGGTGAGCACAGGCTGAAGATACCCAGGAGAGCCAGCTTGTCAAATACACACTGTTCTGGTGTGCTTCAGGTGTGTTACCGGATGTGCACACAAAACCCTATGCACCACATGTGTAAGTAAGCAAGACCACAGGATCGCAAACACCAATGGCTGAAACGGTAAAAGAGTAGAAGAAACACACATACTTTTTTTTTTTTTTTTTTTTTTTTTTTGGTTGTAGCCTTCTTATAAGACTTTGGCTTTGGAAAAACATAACTGATCACTGATCACCTAATGGTAAAACTTCTTTCTTTGTCCATCCAAAGATGAATGCTTATTTCCAAGCAGAAGAAATCTATAGCTCCGTGTATTCAGTTTCCCTTGTACTCTGTGCTAAACTCAAGGTCACGCTCAAGACAGCACACACACAAAACAATCCTCAATTTACAGATGGGCGGGGCCCCAAGAGAACACTTGTAAATTGGTTCCTGGAACACTGGGGCATTTCCCCAAGGACACAATGGTAGGAAGGAGTGCTTCACCCTCGGGACAGCCTGGAAAACTCTAGTTAACCCCTTGAGGGCTGAGGCTGGTTCCAAGAGTCACCAGGCACCTGGGAGAGAGAGGATGGGGCCAGGGTGGTGGGGCTGGGTTTGGAGTTCAGGGACCGTCCTGTCCTTGAAAGGAAGAACTCAATGGCACAGTCATTTTGGCCACAAAATATTCAGGACTGGTTGTCATAGCGATATATCAATACTTTTCTAAAAATAACTTTTTATTTTGAAATAGTTTAGGACTCACAAGAAGTTGTAAAAATAGTACAGAGAGTTTCTGTGCACCCTTCTCCCACTTTGTCCCATGATCATATCTTACATAACCCTGGTGTATTGTCAAAACCAGGAGCCTGATACAATCACGATACATTTTACCCAGTTAGGGAGCTTACTCAGACTTGCCCAGTTATCTTTCTTCCCCACACACAAATATAATGTTTTAGAATTATTAGATCATTTTATTTCTCCAGTGTTACAGATGCTAAAAATCTTTACTTTTGCAACAAAATCTCCCATTCTTTACTATAAAAATTTTTAACCATCTTATTTGAATGAAGATTGAGTAGGCTTCCTATTCATACAAATTACTTTAATTCTGACATCAAAAGGCAAAGATTTTTAAAGTTTCTGGAATATGCTATATTTGTAGTCAAAGGAGTAAGTTATGAAATGACACCTTTACAAGATAATGAGTCGACCGACACTTGATAATAGTGTGGGCCGGCCTCCTGCTCCCACTGTGCCACGAGCTAAGTGAAGTCCTTTTAGCTGAGTTACTTGATCTCTTTGGCCCTTAATTACTTGATTGCGAAATAAGGAAATCAGACTACATGACTTCTAAAATGTCTTTTCGTTAAAAAAGAAGTCCTACAATAGCTTTTGTCAGAAGTATTGTACAGAGATCATTATAGAACGCGTAAGATGCTTTTATTTAAAACAAACAAACCAAAAAATGATCCCAGGTCTAAAGCAAAAGCAAAAAATGTCTTGTACTTTCATGAAGGCCATGGGAAAAGTACAAAAGAGAATGCAAAGGCAGCATCGGTGGCCCTGCGGAGACCCACCTGCAGGTGGCCGGGAAGGCACAAATGGTCTGCACTCCCCAGAAGCCACTGAAACTCGTGTGACATTCGGACGGATGATGTTAGCCTTTCTGAGCCTGTGTTTCTTCTACTGTGCAAAAGGACCGTATTCCCGGGGGGTGTGGTTCTGAGGACCGAAGGGAGGGAGGGAGTAAAGCACACAGGCATCCCAGGCAGGGTCCATGAAGGTTACCGGGCGGCCCGAGTGTCAGGGGTGAAGGGAATGTGCGAGACAGGCTGGGAGGAGGTTTTCATTTAGGGAATATGACTGAAAGGAGCAGTCAGCTTGTCTTTTAGCGCGGTTACCTTCAGTGGGGAGCCTCTGTTCTCTGAGGACACTTCAGGAGGAGAAACTGTTATGGGGCTCAGATGGATTTGTCGCCCCGGTCACTTCCCGAAGCATCGAGCTGAGCTGAGGAAGGTAACGTGGCTTCCCCCCATGATGCACAAGACAGACTCATGGTCTCAGCATCCCTGAACTGGCAGAGAGACAGAAACGAGCAACACAGAGAGCTCTAATCTGTTTTTAGGACAAGTAAACACGTCCCACGTACTTTTTATCTCACTGTATGTTTGGGATTAGGATTTAGACTCTGGGTTCCAGAGTCTAAGACGTCTTACTATGAAAATGAAGCAAAGATTTATTATTCCCTCCCCATCTTGCTGCTCATTCTCGTTTCCTGTCGTAAACATCTTCCCTGCTGCCTGACCTTTTCTCCTAATATTTACAGTGGTGCCTCAAACATAAGCCTTCCAATGGCTGCACTCGAGATAAATGGTAAAATCATCCAGACCACGAATGATTCGATAAACTATAGAAAAAAAATAAGACAGAAATATTTGTTTTGGCTGTCCCAGCAGCTATGTGTCATTGCTATTTACATCAAAATTGCATAATGGACATTCTTTTGTTTTTTAATTTTTTTTAATGTTTTTATTTATTTTTGAAAGAGAGAGACAGAGCGTGAGTGGGGGAGGAGCAGAGAGAGAGGGAGACACAGAATTCGAAGCAGGCTCCAGGCTCTGAGCTGTCAGCACAGAGCCTGATGTGGGGCTCGAACCCACAAACTGTGAGATCATGACCTGAGCCGAAGCCGGATGCTCAACCGACTGAGCCACCCAGGCGCCCCTCATAATGGACATTCTTATACTCCTGATTCAATTACTTCAGCTCACATTTTAATTTTTTAATTTTTCATTTCATTCTATTTTTTTTCCAGGCCACATTTTTAAAAGGTTTCCTTTGGAATTTTTCAGGTTCTTTCACATTCTTATGTTAAGACACAGCTTTAAAAAATCTCGCAAAATCGAATATTCCATCTGCCAACCTTGTACCACCTGCATTTGAAAGCCTGTGTTCATACATAGTCAAAAATCAACTCTGGAATATTTCATCATGTTTTCCACTTGGCTACACCTTCTCCAAAGATGACTTTAAGTCTAAGTTCCTTGATATCTCAAGTATAGAGTGAGCATTGATTTCAAAAGGATAATGGTATCTATAATGTTCATACATCTGCTTGTGTCCTGGTTACAATAAAGAATTTGCATGGAAATATATATATGTTATTATACAAAAAATTAGATTTCGCATAGGATGCACTATTACAACTGATCTGTGAATTGCTTCCCCCTGTTTGCAATCGGGTAAGTGCAGAAATTGGGAGTAAGCCTTTAGAAACTTTTATACAACCTGACATCACCATGAAGTGTGTGCCTTGTAGACGGGTCTCCTTGAATAGGATGTAGACCGGTTCTGATGCTGTTGAATTCACCTTGCTGTTGTATGTGTTGTGAACCTCAGGCTTTTTTCATGCCCAGTGAAACCAGGAAATGGTCCACAATTGATAGAAAACAGGCAAACAAACACATCTCTTTTACCACAGATTGGTTGGGAATCATTGATATCGAACGCAGTCTAACAGGTAGTGAGCATCATTCGATTTCAGTGACTATGTGTCTGTAACATAATTTTCTTTTCTTTTTTAGAGAGAGAGGAAGCATGAGAGAGCATGCAAGCCGGGGAGGGGCAGAGAGAGACAGAGAATGCCAAGCAGGCTCCATGCTCACTGTAAGCCCATCACAAGACTCGATCTCACGACTGCGAGATCATGACCTGAGCCAAAATCGAGAGTCGACACTTAACAGGCTGAGCCACCCAGGTGCCCCTATAACATAATTTTCAGTGAATGTGTTATTCTTCAGTCTTTACGTGCAATTAATTGAGAGGTGACTCAAGTTTTAATTGATGCCTGCCTCTTTCCCAAGACTGCATGCTCCCTTTCGAAGATTGCATTAATGGGACTTCGGTATGTTGGCACTGAGATTCAGAAAGAGTGCATCTCTGTTGAATGCTCTGCCCAGGGTAACTACTCCCAAACTATTGAAGGCACCTCACTAAAAGACAATTTCATCTACAATTGAGATCCGATAGCAGAAACCTCTGGGCAATATTTCAGCAGTTAATAGCGCAGTGGCCTTTCACCAAGACCTTTATAAATCCCCAAAGTCATAGATGCTCTGAGTGTTGGAGACCCAGAGGACGAATCATAGCAATTTGGCACTGATTGGGCTGCGTGGACCAATAGAAGCATGATAACTCTTTTACACTCATCCTGCCCCCCCCCCTTCTCCTCTATCTGACATTACTAATCAATCGTGGCCTGCTTTGGACTCAACCTCAAAGTTATCCTCGATAAAGTTATCCTCCAGAGAGCTTCTGCCAAATCACAGGGTGGGACATAAGAAGGAATCCGCTGGTCTAAACCATTTGCCATGAAAAGGCAAGAGTTGCAATGCACTTCACCTTGCACTTGTTAGAAGAGCACAAACCCCACAAATATTGAAAGGGAAGTGGTGAAGGGCTTGCTACCGTAAACGTTAGCAGAGTAAATAGAACTCCACAAGGCTCTTAAAAGCGTCACTAAGTTTTCCTACCTTGTCAAAAACCAACTCTGGAATATTTCATCATGTTTTCTGCTTGGCTACACCTTCTCCAAAGATTACTTTAAGTCTTAGTTCCTTGATATTTCAAGTAGAGTGAGCATTGATTTCAAAAGGATAATGGTATCTATAATGTTTCCCCCTCAAACCAGGAAGTTTCTTATAGGAAAGTCCAAATCGTAATCAACTAGCAAGAGAATGGGTCAGAAAAAGATGATGATGAATACTGGCCAATCTAAATCAATGTTAGGGTCCAGTGTTAGGCCATGTAATAATGGAAGTGCCCTGTAGCATTTACTACATTCATATGCTAAAGTAAAAAATAGTTACTCCGTGTCAGATATGGTAAGAATGAGAATGCTTCAAATATTCTTACCCATTCATTAAAAAACAAAAAAGGAAATATAATTCCTAATTTTTTCCTTAGGCTTGAATACATGCACCAGTCCACTTGCCCAATTTTTTTTTTCCAGTGGACCTTTTTGAGACATTTTGTTTCAAGATTTATTATTTATTCCCAAGCAAACTAATGTCTTTTGGCGCCTTACACACAGCATAAATGTCATTAAGACATCTTTTGGTAACTCAGTATGTGGTGAATACACCCTAATACTTGGTATGTCAATTCCTAAATGCAATAAAAAATACCAGCTATAAAATTTTAGATGAATAAATCTGAAAAATTACCTTTTCAGAAAGAATAAAGTCAGTATGTTTTACAAAGGCCGAAGGTTGTGGGCCAATTGATTCTTGTTATTTCTATTCAGTTAATGATCATGGTATCTGCATCAGCACTGCCCAAGAGAACTTCATGTGGAGAATGGAAATGTTCTGTATCTGCTTAGTCAATATCTTAGCCATTAGCCACATTGACTAGTGTGCAACTTGAAACGTGGCTCATGAGGAACAGGATTCTTTATTTTACTGAATTTTAATTAAATTAAATTTAAACAGCTACATGTGCAGATATAAAATAGACATCAGTGTGTTGGGATAGAAACATGAATTGATATGGCTTTTCTCTTGAAGACCTACAAAGTAATGGGAGAAATAAAATGTGTACAGGATTTTACATCACAGTCCCAACTGAATTTTTATGGACCTTAATAAATATAAATTTTATATGGAAGAAAAAAGCCCCCAAATCACCAAGATAATTCTGAAGAGGAATAAGGTTAGGGAGTGGAGGTGGGATTTAACATCTCCCAGATATTAAGACTTTGTATAGAGCTATTGTAACTAACAAGGAAATATTGGTATGGAGCTAGGGCAGTAAAACAGAATGAAGAACCCAGAAACACGTTCGTGAAGGATTTCTTTTCTTTTTTCTTTTTTTGCAAAAGACAAAAAGCAGAAGCTCTCAAGAAAATTGATAAATTTTACTACAGCTGAACTTAAACTTTTTATAGTCAGCAAGACACTATAAACAAAGTTAACAGACTGAGAGGACAGAACCCATACCACTGATAAAGGAGTAGAATACACAAATATACAAATAACTTCCTAAAAATTCAATAAGAAAACACAAGTAACAAAGAGAACGCAGATAGAGGATATGAAAAGAGGCCTCTCCTGGAAGATAAAACCCGAGTAATGAATAAGCATGAAGAATGTGTTCCGTTTGACCACATACAAATCAGAACAGTAAGACTGCATTTTATACCCAGAGTATCCGCTAGTGGGCTTGAGTTTAACAAAGCTGAGCTAACTTCATACATCATTTGCAGGATGCAAGGTGGGACCACCCCCCTAAGAGCTACCTGGCAATGTCTGGCAAACTCCAAATCCGTACACTCTGCAGCCCTGCTAATCTATTTCTAGGTACTTACTTTCCATCAACTCTTGTACAAAGTGCACAAGGGAGTGTGCCTAGCACATTCACTGCAACGTTACTTGTAATTGTGGAAAATTAAGAATGAGCTAAATGTCTGTCAGTAGGGGAATGGATAAATCATAGTATGGTCATTCAAAAGAATGATCCATAGCAGCTGGAATAAATGAGCTAGATCCATGTTTATCAAGGCTAATGGGTCTCAAAAATATAATGTGTGGTGAAAAAGAGAAGTGACAGAAAAATATGTGGAGTATGGTACCACTTATGTAAATATCAAAGCACCCCACGTACTAGATATTGTTTGTACGTGATACTTGTGTATTAAAAGGATGAAAACTGGACGAGATGAAAATTAACAATTTCACAATAGCTACACCTGGGCAAGACAGGTCTGTGCCCTCGGGGGAGGAGCTCTGGCCTTCCTCTGTCTGCTCAGAGCCCCAGGGCCAAGGGGTAGTACCCACCGGAGGCCTATCACCACTTTGTCTCTCCAGTTCCCCCCTGCTCTGGGAGCCAGGAACCCAAGATTCTCTGCCCAAGGGTCCTGAGCCCTCTTCTTGGGTCTGGGTGGGCCTTCTCCCCTGGCCCACCTTCTGAAGAAATGGCCTGGTGGCTGCCTTGGGGAGGGAGTGAGGTGACAGGAAACAGGATCTGAAGGCTTATGAAGGAGACTTCAACTCTGTCTATGCATGTTAGTTCTTTATAATGATATACCTAAAACAAACATAACATGACATTTGCTAATTCTCGGGGTGGGTGGTATTTTTTTTCATTGCTCTTTTTTTAAAAAAAACTTTTTTTTGAGTTTATTTATTTATTTTGAGAGAGAGAGAGAGAGAGAGAGAGTATGTGAGCGGGGTTAGAGGCAGAGAGAGAGGGAGAGAGAGAAGCCCAAGCTGGCTCTGCACTGTCAGCACAGAGCCTGATGTGGGGCTTGATCCCATGAACTGTGAGATCATGACCTGAGCCAAAATCAAGAGTCAGATGCTTAATTGACTGTGACACCCAGGCACCTCACTCATTGCTTTTTTAAATAGCTGACTCACTTACAGCACTTATCATGTTTCAGTTATTATTCTAAATGATTTGCATTAAAAACGAGAAGGTTCATTATTACTCAGTTTTATGGAAGACAACTAAATAACTTGCCCAAGGGCACTCATTGCAAAAAATAGAAGGGGATTTGAACCCAGTAGGGGTTCTGTGATCTTAGCAATATACTAGGTCTACTTGACTGTATACTTCATTAAAAACATTAAAATTAAAATACCAAGTACAATACAAAGAAAAAGGTAGTGAAATTCAATGAGAGGTTTCTTGGATGTGTTAGGAGCACAAACCAAGAGGGCATTACTTGGGAAGGAAGGCAGTTGCTATGGTGGGAAAGGCTTCACGAACCTGGTGCCAACTTTTAGGCCAGGCCTTCCTGGGCAGTGGGCAGGAGGGGCAGGAGAGTGACCCACCAGGAAGAGGGAACTTCGCGTATACCGGGATGGGTGTAGGAAAGTTCAAGAAGGATTGGAGTATTAGCAAGTAGCTGTGTTTGGCTGCCACATAAGGGAACAACTTGGTGAGGAACATGGGTTAGGATCTTGAAAGGGAGGGTGAGACATGAGGATTTAATTTGGAAGGCAAGGCGGGCCTGGAGCTCCACTGTGGGCAGTTGGTGGGCAGCGTGGGCTGGACCGCAGGACAGGGCCGGGGCGCAGGTGAGGAACCCCGGGGGCACTGCGGGCAGAACAAAGATGGCGGCGGAGAGGAAAGGAGACAATACCTGTGTGTGTATAGGGGGCTGTGTCAAGAAGCACCCAGTTACCAGCACCTACTATGCAGCAGGCACAGTTGTGGGTGGTGGCAACACAGAGTGAACAAAACAGAAATTTCTGCTTTCATGGAGCTTGCAGTCTAGCAGAGGATCACAAGTAAGATAAATGAACAGATGAAGACACATGGTAAACAAAGGAATACGGATATGCATCGTAGGTGGATAAAGCAGGGAAGGGAGACGCAAGGATGGATCGCCCGTGCGTGTGTATGCGTGTGTGTTGGGTGGTGAGGGGAAGGCTGACCGGTGGGGGCGGAGTGAGCTGAGGTGACTTTTGAAGAAAGGCCCGCAAAAGTGAGAGGTGTTGAGATGATCCAGAGATTCATTCTGGGGTTGGGCCTTGGTTACACCAAAAGGGAGGTCAGGAGGAAGAGCTGGGGTGGGGGTAGCGGGTGACAGATTGAGTCTGGAGTCCAGGGAGCCGGTTAAAAATATGGGCTAGGGGGATGCCTGGGTGGCTCGGTCAGTTAAGCATCCGACTTCGGCTCAGGTCATGATCTCCCGGTTCCTGAGTTCCAGCCCCGTGTCGGGCGCTGTGCTGACAGCTCAGAGCCTGGAGCCTGCTTTGGATTCTGTGTCTCCCTCTCTCTCTTCCCCTCCCCTGCTCACACTCTATCTGTCTCTCTCTCTCTCTCAAAAATAAATAAATGTTAAAAAAGGGCTTTTTGTTTGTTTGTTTTTGTTTTTTTAATATGGGCTACAGCCTGGAGCAGGAGACACGTGGACATAGAAATCATTGCTAACTCGGTGGTAGATCTGCTTTATTTAGTAGCCAAGGTCAAGGAAGGTGAGGACAATAAACACCGCCCACCGGCGAGCCCCTGCTGTGTGGCCTGCACACTACCAGGTGCTCTATCCTACACAGTATCTGTCACCCTAAGGACATCCCTGCGCCCTCCATAGCATTAACTCGGCCCAAATAACAGTAATAGCAGCCAACACATGAAAGGGTATGCTCTGTGCATCAGGTGCTTTTCTGGCACTTTATATATTTGTTTAGTCTTTACAGAGACCCCAGGAGGGTGTTAGCCTTGCTTGACAGATGAGAATACTGGGCCGGCCAATGAGTCGCCGAAGGTCAAGAGCTGGTGAGGGGATGAAGCGGGCTGCATAGAGGCAACCTGGCTTCCGGAGTCCTTGATCCGGAAGGACAAAACGTGTCTGTGCTCTACCCGCTTCTGGGAGCTTCCAGAAAAGCGACACGAGGGTACAAAGCTTTTCTGAGGATGGGGTGGGGTCTGGGGAGAAGAGCTAGAGAAATTCTGAGAAAACACATGGCCAGATAGGCTAGGCCAGGGCTGGGTGAACGCCGTGGGCAGTGTGGACCGGGGCGGCGTGGTCAGCACCGCCCCAGGCTGCCGCCTGCAGGGGTCGGGGGTCCCGCGACCCCGCGCGGGAAGACCCAGGAGGCACGGGACACGGCAGCCCAGGGCCCAGGACGCCAGGGGCCAGTGCGGACACAGTCCTGCGGACCTCCGGGCGCGAGTCAAGAAGGTAAAAACAACGCTCAAAGCAACCAACACCCTCTCCGGGCGCTTTCGGGCCAAGAGAGTAGGTCGCAAAGGCCCGGACTTAAGGAGCCCCAAATGCGGCCCGAGGTCCTCTCCCACTTTGAACTTGCGGAACGCGAACGAGCCACTTGGACTCCGTAGACCGCCCAGCTGCCTTTTTGAAAAAGTTGGACCATCTCCGAGATGTCGCCGAACTCGAATCCCGCCTGGAGCCGGCTCGGCGGCGGGTCGCGCGGGGCGGCCCCCGAGCGCCGAGGGCTTGGAGGGCCCGAGGGCGTCTCCCGGGGCACAGGCGCGGGACCCGGAGCCCGCGGCGTCCGTCCCCGCCCCGCCACCCCCTCCCCCCCACCTCCGACGCCGCCCTCGGGGGCCTCCGAGGGGCCGCGACCGAGACCGGAGGGTGACCCTGCAACTTCCTTCTGGAGCGCGACCCCGGGGCCGGCCGCAGAGCAGGCTGCCGGCGGGGACCGAGCGGAGCCCCGCGCCAGGCCGGAGGCGGCCGCGGCCGCCACTCGCGGTCCCGGGCCGCGTCCCCCGGCGCGTCCCCGGGGAGCGCGGCCCGGGCGGGCGGGAGGCGGGGGCGGCGGGCGCGGCGCCCGGGGGCGTGAGGCGGGGAGCGCGGGGCGGGGTGAGGCGGCGGCCGGCGGCGGGGCGCGCGCTCACTCGGAGGCCGGGCGGCGGGCGGCAGGACGCGCCCGCGGGGTCGCGCACCATGCCCTCGTTCGACGAGGCGCTGCAGCGGGCCGGCGAGTTCGGGCGCTTCCAGCGGCGCGTGTTCCTGCTGCTGTGCCTGACGGGCGTCACCTTCGCCTTCCTCTTCGTCGGCGTGGTCTTCCTGGGCAGCCGGCCCGAGCGCTACTGGTGCCGCGGGCCGAGCGCCGCCGCGCTGGCCGAGCGCTGCGGCTGGAGCCCGGAGGAGGAGTGGAACCGCACGGCGCCCCCCGAGCGCGGCGGCGACGCCGGCTGCCGGCGCTACCTCCTGGAGGCGGCCAACGGCAGCGCGGCGGCGGGCGCGCTCAGCTGCGCCGACCCGCTCGCCGCCTTCCCCAACCGCTCGGCGCCGCTCGTGCCCTGCCGGGGCGGCTGGCGGTACGTCCAGGCCCACTCCACCATCGTCAGCGAGGTACGGGCGTCGGGGCTCGCTCGGGGTGGGGGTGGGGGCGGCGGCGGGGCGGGGGAGAAACCCCCGGCGGGACGGGACGCCGCGGGGAAGGGCCGCGGGGGCGCCGGCACCTGTTGGTTGCCTCGGGGCGGGGGGGGGGGGAACCGACCGGGTTCATCCCGCGCTCGGAAGCGCTGCGTCCCGAGTGCCCGGGGAAATGCCTCTCGTGTGTGTCCCTCTGCGGGGAGAGTGGACGGGGGGTGGGGTGGGGGGATGCTTGGGTTTCGGGAGGGAACGCAAGCCGGGACGGATGCTGAGTTGGGAGACGCTCCGCACGCCCCTCCTGGGGAATCCGAGCGGCCAGCGCGCGGCGCGTCGTCGCCCCCCGAGGGGTTTGCGCCGCGGGGGGCGATGTTGGGTCGGCTCGCGGCGGAGAAGCGCAGCCCCGCGGGGCGGACGGCTCGCTGGGGGCAGGGCCCGAGTGCTTTGTGGTCTTCGGGGGGGGGGGGGGTGGTCAGGGAAGGGCGAGACGGTGCCTGGTTGCCCGAACGATTATGTGAAGCGCGAGGGCACGAAGGTCAAGGCTCTCCCGGGTCGCGATTTTGGTAAAACCGCTTTGGGGGCAAAGAGCAACATCGGAGCGAAGTTGGGAGAGCTGAGGTTTTGAATTGAGAGTTCGGGGGCGCCCGGGGAAGGGCTCGGTTGGTTAAGGGTCTGACTTCAGCTCCAGTCGTGATCTCCGCGGGTTCCAGTCCGGCATCAAGGTCTGTGCTGCAGCTTGGAGCCTGGAGCCCGGAGCCTGCTTCGGACTGTGTCTCCCTCCCTCTCTGCCGTTTACCCCACTCATGCTCTGTCTCTCAAAAATGAATAAACGTTAAAAAAAAAAAAAAAGAGTTTTAATTCTTTCTTTCTTTCTTTTTTCCCCCTGCTAATAAATTACAGGAGGGCAGCAGAAGAGGCTTCAAGCCTTACGAAGCAGACCCCCTCCCACCTTCCTGGGAGTGGCTGCTTGGGGCAGGTGGGGGCAGTCCCCCCATTTCCCTAGGTGTGTTTGGGCATGCAGTGCATTGGGGGTTCCGTGGCCCCTCAGCCCTGGCTGCACGGCCGTTCCTACCCCGGGCTGGGAAGGCAGTTTGGCCGTCTTTATCTGCGGGGCGGGGGGGGGGGGGGGGGGGGGGGGGGGGGGGGGAAGGGCTGCCTCTGTGGGGGCTGGGTGGCAGGAACGAGCAGTTTCATTGAACTTCGTCTGCAATCCTAGGTCAATTTAATGTCTGCAAGAAACGATTGAATGTGCTCAGGCAAATTAGGAAAGAAAACCTTTTGTCTTTATTGTCATAAACATTTTAAAGCACCTGCATGAATAATGGAGAAAACACTAGATTCAGCTCTAGCAGTGTGTCTTGTGTCACTGTTGATGGTGTTCTTTGGTCTGGTGTCACTGGTGTTGGGGTGATTGATCTTTGAGTTCATGCATATTCTTTTTTTACGGTTTATCTCTTTTTTTTTAATTTTAACATTTATTTATTATTGAGACAAAGAGACAGCGTGTGAGCAGGGGAGGGGCAGAGAGAGAGGGAGACACAGGCTCTGAAGCAGGCTCCAGGTTCTGAGCTGTCAGCCCAGAGCCCGATGCAGGGCTGGAACTCACAAACCGTGAGATTGACCTGAGCTGAAGTCGGACGCTTAACCAACTGAGCCACCCGGGGGCCCCAAAAATCTATTTCTCTATTTTGAGAGAAAGAGAGTGAGCAAGTGAGTGGGGGAGGGGCAGAGAAAGAGGGAGGGAGAGAGAGAGAGACTCCCAAGCAGGCTCTGCACTGGGAGCCATATGTGGGGCTTGAACTCCCGAACCTTGAGCCGAAATCAAGAGTTCCGCACTTATCCGACTGAGCCACCCAGGTGCCCCCAGTTCACGCATGTTCTGTAGAGTGCCAAGCGTGTGTGGTCCCGTACTATGTGCTGTAGAACTCACAGCAGCCCAGCCAGGCAGTGTGTGTGCGTGTGTTTGGGGTACTTTAATTTCTACCTAACCTGTGGGTGATGCTGATGACTGCTGTATAAACTATGGTGGCCTTGTGGTTAAGGATCTCATAGTTGAAATGGCAGGGGGTGGACTTCGGTAGGACGGGGCATTGCCACTAGTACTAGCTTAGAGCTGCACCGGTTAGGTGGCTCCGTGTATAGCCCTTCACCTGGCTGCTCAGTGCCTACTTCCCAGGCAAATCGGAAGATACCATTTGGAGAGAGGACACCTGATTTGTGAAGACACATAAGCCTCCGATGAAGAATAAGATGAGCCTCTAAAGCTAAAGGCACACGCACTCAAGCGGGGTTTCTGTGAGCAGACGTGACCCCTAGACACCGGAGAAAGGAGACGTAAAAATCTGTGAGTTGGTGCCCCAATGCTTTAGAAACATTTGGGGTTCTGGAGTTGTTTCAAGCGATCTGGGCTTATTTCAAGGAGGGACAGGTAGTTTTATGAAGGTCAGTGGCTCCCCAAAGGTAGCGCGTGGCAGGTGGAAGGGCAGGAGACCCGGTGTGGCACTGTCTGCAGTGAGCTGTGTGGCTCTAGTGGATCACTTAACCTCCCTGGTCTTGGCTTTCTCATCTGTAAAATTAGAGGTTGGATGACGTCCTACAGATGCCGTCCATCAGCGGTATCGCTGGATTGCTGCTCCGTGCGCTTAGAACAATGATAAAAATCTTCAAGGAAAAGTTGAATGATGGCAGGCACTCCTTAAGGCCACCGACAAGTCTTTGAAGCATGTTGGAGAGTTTTGTTTTGTTTTCTTTTTAAGTCCCAAATTGTTTGCTTCTTCTGGCTTGTTTGCTTTTAATGTATTGATTCTTAAGAGGAATCCCCACCTCCCCCCCATCCATTTAGGAAGTTCCGCCATTCAGAGTGACTCATTCGCTTTCAGAGTTCTGCCTGGCTGATATTTTGCTGCCTTGGGTTTTGAATAGGATCCGTTTAGTTTTTGTGCTTTCATGTTCTGTCAGCATTCAAGGAACTATCCTTCTGTATTTGGTTAACACGGTGTATCCAATGTGTTTTTATAGGCTCAGAGTCTAACGTATTAATCGTGGAAAGAGGGTGAACTGCAAGAGTTTAGAAGGTAGAAGGGCAGACCAGACTCCAGGATGTCTCTATCTGGCTATTCTATTTCATCTTTGCACCCCTGTGAGGAGACATCGCTGTCCCGGCTTTGTAGAAGAGGCACGTGAGGTGGAAGGACCTGCCAGAGTCCCAGACCTTTTAAGTAGCCCAGTTGGGTTCAGATCTAAGGGTCGTGAGTGTAAATCGTCCTCCTGTCCTCCATACGGCGTTTGAAGTCTTCGGGAAAGTCCAGGCAATTTGGACTTGGTTCTTGGAAAGGCTTCCCCTTTCTCCTCATCCCCGCCAACCACTCACACTTTAGAAGCTGCAGGAAATCCCGGGGGCCTCTTCGTGTTGACTTCATTCCTCGGGCCAACCTGCCATTGTATTTCATTGCCCGGTGGCAGGAACGGGGTCAGCCATACAGCCAGACCGGCGGATGAGAATGGCCGTCTCCCCTTGATGTGGACATTGCAGAATGGACATTGGCACCTCACCCACTGTCTTTCCATCTTTCGAAGCAGAACGGCTCCGGGGAGTGAAGTCAGAAGCCAAGGCCAAGTGCAGGGCCGTTTAAATCCAGCTCCCTCAGTTACTCCTCTTGCTCAAGGCGAGGCAGTAGATTTTCCACCTGCATGTAGCTTTCTCAGCGCAGTTTCTAAGTCTGAACCTTGGCCTTGTCTGCTTGTCAGACACTGGCCAGAATTAAGCATGATATAATGCAGAGAAGTCCGAGCCCCCTCCCCCCACCCCAATATTTCAATTCATTGCCTAGGGAGTGAGTCTTTGAAATGGATGTTAGGACTTTTAAATGCTTGCTTGTATACCATAAATGGGAAAAAGAAAGAAAGAAAGAAAGAAAGAAAGAAAGAAAGAAAGAAAGAAAGAAAGAAAGGAAGGAAGGAAGGAAGGAAGGAAGGAAGGAAGGAAGGAAGGAAGGAAGGAAGGAAGAAGGAAGGAAGGAGGAAGGAAGGAAGGAAGGAAGAAAGAAAAGGAAGTTCCCTCTAGTGTCTCACTAGGAACTGGGCTTCAGAGCACCTTTTAAAAATAGTCCGAATCATGCTTATTTTTCCTTTCCAGATCTTTTTTTTCCCACAATAAAAGTAAAGTCCATTTGAGGGAAGTAGCCGGAGAGAGTGATGGCTGCTTTGATCTGTGGGGCTTCACGTGTCTCTGCTTTGCCTCTTGAATGTCTGTCCCACGACATAAGGTCAACCCACAGACATCAGTGCCGCCGGCATCCTGGCCTCTCTGTTGTCAAGCATGGAATTGCGCTGCTGTGGAAACTGGAGAAAATCTATCCAGGCCCACGTTTTAGTCTGGGCTCAGTCTCTGATTTGCTCTGGGTACTTGAGAAAGATCTTGCTTTTGTACTGTTTTTATTTCTAATATTATTGGGACCTCCTTTTTTTTTTTTTTTTTGGCTATATCAACCTCACCAGGAGGACATCTGTTTTATTACTACTTTGAAGACCGAAATATGTGGCTGTTCATTTTCATTTCGTTAATTTCTCCTCTTAGTTGTTCTTGTTTCTTGGATTTACTTTTGGTATGCTTCTTCCGATTTACGTTCGATCCATAGCTCTGTTATTTTCAGCCTTTCTTCTTTTCTAGTATAAATATTTAAAGCTATAGATTTCCTTCTATGTACTTTTTTGACTGTATCCGACAAGTTTTGAAAAGCTAATTTTAATATTTCATCCTCAGTATTTGTAATTTCCATTGTTGTTTTCTCTTTGGCCCATGATTTATTTAGAGGCTTGTTTTAAACTTTCAACTGTGTGCTGATGCTTTTATCTTTTAATTATTGACTTTTAATTGTTGTTTAATTGTTTAACTTTAGAGTGGTCGGAGAACAAGGTCTGTGTGACACGGCCTCTTTAGACTTTATCGAAACTTGCTTTTTGGCCTTTAAGAGGTCGATTTTCATAAATGTTCCCTGCGTGCTCCACAGGAATGTACAGTCTTGGGACACGTGGGTGGCTCAGTAGGTTGAGCGTCAGACTTCAGCTCAGGTCATGATCTTGCAGTTTGTGGGTTCGAGTCCCATGTCTGCGCTGACAGCATGGCTCCTGGAGCCTGCTTCAGATTCTGTGTCTCCCTCTCTCTCGGCCCCTGCCCCCCTCCCTTGTGCTCTGTCTCTCTCTCTCTCTCAAAAATAAATATTAAAAAAAAAAACAACAACGATGTACAGTCTTTAGCTGTTGGGTGTAGGGTTTATAGATGCCCCATATTTGAAGCTTGTCACTTAGGCTGTTAAACTTCCATTTGCTTGGTCTGTCAAAATTAACTAACAGGTATTGAAATTTGCCATTATGTTTGTGGGTTTGTCAGTTCCTCCCTATTTTTCCAGCAGACTTAAAAAGTCACATACATGGGGCAGTTTTATTAGATGTCTTTGTCTACAAATTTAGAATTTGCTTTTAACCTACATACTGAATTGAACCTTTCATAGGTGTAGGGACCCTACCTAAAATCCATGTTGTATATTGTTTTAAGGTCTCTTTTGTTTGAAACTAATGTAGCTACTGCAGTTTTCTTTCAGTTAATATTTGCCTGCTGTGTTTTATGTTATCTCTGACTTTCAAGCTTCCCATGTTCTGATATTTATATGTATCTTTTATAAAATGCATATAACTTTATTTAGTTTTGAACTGCTATGCTTAGTCTCTTTATGTTCATTGTGTTAATTGGTATATTTGAGCTTGTTACGCTACACTATTTTCTTTGTCTTGTTCTTTCTATGCTTTTTTTCCTTCCTTTAAAAGATGATTTTTCAATTTGTTTTTCTTACTCTAGTTTGTTCCTTCGTTTGTTTGGAATTTAGATTTTTTATTTCAATTCTTTCAGTGGTTACCCTTGACATTTTACTATGTTTACTTCACAGAGCCTAAATTTAATACTGCAAACTTCTCCTCAACAAGTTAGGAATCTTTTTATTTATTTATTTATTTTTATTTTTGAGAGAGAGAGAGAGAGCGCGCACACAAGCAGGGGAGGGGAGAGAGAGAGAGAGAGAATCTGCTATCAGCACAGAGCCCAATCCCATGACCCTGGGATCCATGACCTGAGCTGAAATCAAGAGTCAGACGCTCAACCAACTGAGCCACCCGGGTGCCCTGAGAAGATTTTATTTTTAAGTAATCTCTGCACCCCACAGGGGGCTCAAACCCACATCCCTGAGATCAAGAGTCACACGCTCCACTGACCAAGCCAGCCATTGTTCACCATTATTCTTGAAAGATGGTTTTGGTGGGAAAATAGTTCTGTGTTGCCAATTTTTCCTCAGTGCTTTGAAGATGTTACTTCTGTCTTAAAGCTTTCATTTTGCTTTGGAGCAATCTGCTGACCATCTAACCATCCTTTTTCTCCCAGGTTGTATCTAAGTGGGTACTTCTTTTGTTTACCCAGATTGGTGTATGTTGCCTCTTAAAGTCATCTGGCATATAATAGGCACTCAGTAAATATTCATTAAATGAACCAGTTGTTGTATTTCCTTTAACTGTGGATTTTGGTTCTTTTTAATAAGTCCTGGGTAACTCTCAGCCATTATCTCTTCAGTGTTACCTTTTCCATGCTCTGTTTTTTCCTTTTGGGATTCTAATTAGACACAAGTTGGACCTTCTTTTGCTGCCCTTCGTGAATCTTAACATTAGCTCATATTTTCCATTTCCATACCTACATGTATGGTCTAGATATTGTTTCAGACCTACCTTCCAGAACACTGCCTTTCTATTCAGAGATTTGGAATCAAAGGACTGAGGTGGGGTTTGGGAATCTTCATTTTTCCCATGGAGGTGGTCCGTGGAGACATGCTGGGTGTTCCTTTATGAATAAGGAGCATGCCGAGAATATCATGAGAGGAACAGCCTTATGTGTGGTTGAAGCAAGTGCCATTCCTCCAGACACTCTGAGACCTTGGGACAAAAGCATCATCCCTTTCCCTGGAGGCACGAGTCCCAGATTGTATCTGGTGAAAAGCCACTGTTGATCTGCAGAAGCTTAGGGCTCTCCAGAGATGGGCAACTGACAGCAAAATCCCATAACTGACTGGGATGGGGTGCCCACAACTGGACCACACTCCCTGCGAATTTTGGCAAACCTGAATAGAGCTCTGGGGAGAGGCAGGGGCACAACCGAATGGGATATCCAACAGATAGGGCATTGATATTTACACTTTCTGATGTATCTTTGGGATTTGATAGATCTGGGCCTAAATGCCAGCTCCTCTGTATTTCAACTTTGAGGAGAAGTCACAGAATCTGCTTCAGCCTTGGTGTCCTCAGCTCTAGAATGGGCGTAATAACACCTACCGTGATGATGGGTGGGTGTTATTACCTACCAGTAGGAGGAGCAGGGAGAGAGAGAATTAGTGGTGTGCCAGATTTGACCCTGCAGCTGTAGTTTGCTGAATCCTGGTCTAGCATAATACATCACTAATAAACTTGGCTTTAAATATAAAGCAAAAAATCTCTCAGACATTAATTTGCCCTTAGGGCAGACAATACCCTGTACTTTCCTCCTGGACACACACGAGATTGTATTTCCCAGCTTCCTTTGCAGCTAGTAGGTCATGGGACAGAGTCCTGGTCAGTGAAGATGGGAGAAGTGGTATGTGACTCTGCCAGGCCCGGAGCCCGAATAACCTTCCTCCGGGTAATCCCCATCTCTTCCTTGCTTCCCTCACCTTCCAGCAGAGAATGCTGACGCCCTAAAACATGGTGGAGTCCTTAGATGGAAGGAGATCCATCCCTGAAAGCCTGTAGGGAGGAAGTCTACATGGGAGTGTGAAATTAATGAGAAATAAACTTTCTTGTATTAAACCACTGATATTGGAGGGGCTGTTTGTTGCATCTCTTAATGTGAGCCCACCCTGACTAACACACCATTTGAGCATATTTTCTGTAGGGTGCACGTCCCTGATTAAATGGTAGGGAAGCTTGTTCCTTCAAGACAGTCCTCCCCTTGGTCTTTGCACAAGGCCACCCTGTCCCTGCCTGTGGGCATCTAGAGCCCTACAGGCACCCAGTGCTCCAGCCACCAGCTGTCCTCTCCAGGCTCTGGAACATGCTGTTTCCTTTTCTCAAAATACCTTTCTTCTTTTTCCATAAGGCTGTTCCATTTTTTCTGCAGCTGGGAGTTACCTATTCCAGAAGTACCTTCCATAATTTCCACCTGCCCTCCACTCCCCACCCACACACACACCTGCCACTACCCTGGGGGGTATCTGGATTCCTTCCTCTTCCTCAACACCCTCACTGTATGCTAACTGTGCTCATCATTGCCTCCTTTGTCGGACTACAGGTTTCTTGAGGGCTGAGAACGTGTTCAGTAAATACATGTGATGAAATTACATGGTGTGTAATTTTTTTTAAATTTATTTATTTAAAATAAATTCAAGTTAGTTAACCTACAGTGTAGTCTTGGTTTCAGGAGTAGAATCCAGTGATTCATCACATACATTCAACACCCGGTGCTCATCGCAAGTGCCCTCCTTAATGCCCATCCCCCATTTAGCCCATCCTCCCCCACCTCCCCTCCAGCCACCCTCAATTTGTTCTCTGTATCTAAGAGCCTCTTATGGTTTGCCTCCCTCTCTGTTATTCTCTTACTTTTCCTTCCCTTCGCTTCTGTTCATCTGTCTTGTTTCTTAAATTCCACATGTGAGTGAAATCATATGGCATTTGTCTTTCTCTGCCTGACTGATTTTACTCAGCGTAACACACTCCAGTTCCATCCACGTTGCTGCAAACGGCAAGATTTCATTCTCTTTGATCACCAAGTAGTGTTCCGTTTTACGTATATGTATGCATGTGCATGCGTGTGTGCGTGTGTGCGTGTACACACACCTTTATCCCTTCATCCGTCGATGGACATTTGGGCTCTTTCCATACTTTGGCTACTGTTGAGAGTGTTGCTGTAAACGTTGGGGTGCACGTGCCCCTTCGAATCAGCACTTTCACATCCCTTGGATAAATACCTAGCAGTGCAATTGCTGGGTCACAGGGTAGTTCTATTTTTCGTTTTTTGAGGGACCTCCATACTGGTTTCCAGAGCGGCTGCACCAGTCTGCATTCCCACCAGCAGTGCAAGAGGGCTCCCCTTTCTCCACACCCTTGCCAACATCTCTTGTTGTCTGAGTTGTTCGCTTTAGCCATTCTGACAGGTGTGAGGTGGTATCTCACCGTGGTAGTTTTTGTGGCTAAATTAGTGAGTCAATGAGAAAAGGGTTGAGAGACAAATTTGACCCCTGTTACAATTTTGGTCAAGCCAACCCTGAAATTGACCTTCGTAGATTAACGTCAGCTCTCGTCCCCAAACAGGCTGCCCCTTGTTGTTTCTCTTTTACTTTAATTTTATGTTTTAATTTAGGGAAAATGGACATTTCAGCAATTCCAATATATTGAACGTGATGTATTTGGTATAATTTGAACGGCTGTGTTGTTGCACTTTCTTAGGCATTATCCAGTTTCTCTCCGCAGCGTCTTGTTTTCAGCGAAGGTCTTACACAGATGTCGGTGGTTTTATTCCTGGGTACTTGTTGTCCTACTGATGGCACCGTACGGGCCTCCTCCTCACCCCATGAGGTCTGACGAGTCCTCAGGTCACCTACCTCAGGACCTACCACGCTGTCTGCTTCTCTGATTCGTCAGAGACCACGGTCTAAGCTTTTAGAAACTATTCAGCAACGATCACTATGCTCGTTCCGTGACTTTCATTTTTAATTTTCCCGAACCTTAACCTCAGGTCCTTCTGGTGGCCACGGCCCTGCAGAAACTGCCCCCATCCCCACCCCGAGGCCGAGGGGCGACAGACCGCACCCCTGTCCCCTGTCTGCACGAGGGTGCTGTCATCCTCAGAATCCTAATTTAGGGGATGTGACCTGGAACAGGAAAGGAAGCAGGGAACAGAACTTCTGGCTCTTCGGGGCCATAATTGTTACGTGCTGACGTCCGCTGGGCAGAAAAGGCTATTTGTTCAGCTGTCCTGGCACACTTTTTGGCACACGTGCGTCTTCGACCTAGCCACGCTCCAGAAGCAGCTGCACACGGGCGCAGGGCCTGGCTCAGCAAGGGGCTTACGGGGGCCTGGCTCTCAACGGTTCAGAGACACAGGGCTGAGCCCCCCAAAGCTGTGGAGAGGGCAGACACTGCCTACCTTTCAGAACCAAATAAAACCTTTCTAACACTCTTCCTCCTCTTTCCCTTTCCTGAACCACAGAAAAGAAAGAAAGTTTATTTCTGTTCTATGAGGAAAGTTCTCTAAAGTTCCTGGTATCGCTTTTTAGAATGATAAATAATGGTTAATGCCATTGTGTCCGGGTGAGAGATCAGTGACGTGGCTTTTCAAGGATTGCTGGGTTCTAACTGTTCCATGCTTGTTGTTTTTTTTTTTTTTAATTTTTTAATGTTTATTTATTTTTGAGAGAGACAGAGACAGAGACAGAGACAGTGCACGAGCAGGGGAAGGGCAGAGGGAGAGGGAGACACAGAATCCGAAGCAGGCTCCAGGCTCTAAACTGTCAGCACAGAGCCTGACGCGGGGCTCGAACTCACGAACCATGAGATCATGACCTGAGCTGAAGTTGGACGCTTAAACGACTGAGCCCCCCCAGATGCCCCTAACCATTCCATGCTTGCAATAAAGCAAAGCAACTTTGGGGCTGGCTGTTGAGTAGTAATAGAGAGAAACAGCGAGGGATGCGGTTTAGGGCCTAATAAGAAGGTGAATAATGAATGTGATTTTAACAAATTCTTTTTTTTTTTTTTAACATTTTTATTTATTTTTGAGACAGAGGGAGACAGACCATGAACGGGGGGAGGGCCAGAGAGAGAGGGAGACACAGAATCGGAAGCAGGCTCCAGGCCCTGAGCCGTCAGCCCAGAGCCCGACGCGGGGCTCGAGCCCACGGACCGCGAGATCGTGACCCGAGCGAAGTCGGCCGCTCAGCCGACTGAGCCACCCAGGCGCCCCTAACAAATTCTTTAAAGTTAAATTCTGCCGACAGTGTGGGCCCTGAGGCAGCACATCATCCCAAGTGTAAGACTGATTTCAGTAATTTCACCTCAAAAGCTGTGTTCGGGAAGATGAAAAATGAAAGCCACGGAACGAGCGTAGTGATCGTTGCTGAAGAGTTTCTAAAAGCTTAGACCGTGGTCTCTGACGAATCAGAGAAGCACACGGCATGGTAGAAGGAGAACCTGGCCCAGGGTGCGGAACCCCGTCGCAGGTTTCTGTGAGCCACCGGGGGCAGCGGGCCACATCTGTGGACCTCTGTCAATTAATTGCCAGTGCATTTCCAAGGTTCCTCCGTGTCTATCCTTCCACGACCAAATCCGTTATCAGGCTCCTGGTGTATTTAATCCCTGACCCTGAGCTCAGCGTCGTCACATTCCAGTGTCTTGGAATGAAGCTAACTTAAAGCCTACAGGTGTTAGTTTCTGGAAATCAGGATGGATTCCTCCCCAGGGCGCCTTTCTTTCGGGCGGGCATGCTATGTGCCGTGAGTGACGTCCACAGGAGCACAGGGGAATGTGGTCGATGGCTGTCCCTGCACCCTGCAGAAGGTGCCCGTCCTGCCTTCTTCAACATTGATCCCAGACCCCAGGGCCTCGTGGAGAATCTGAAAGGGACATGCCACGGGCCACGCACACAACGAAAACCCCCAGGGGGAGGCAGGGGGGAGTGCAAGCCTAGACTTCAGAAACGAAGGTGATTATGATGCTGTCTGATCTGGTCTTGGGAGGCAGGTGACTCCTGCTGTGGGGCAGGAGCAGGGGAGATGACCAAGTGACAGGTGGGTCTCTGGCTTTCCATTTGAACGGCGATGGCTGGGGCCGGGAGTTGAGACAGTAACATGGGAAAATGAACAAGAGCTTCACAAGCCTGTCCGTACTCACACCCTTTGGCCTCAGTGATCTGATCATTAACGTTCAACCATGAAACTTAACATTGAACATGCCAAAACATTTAAGTATTTTAAGCAATCCTGACAAGGTTGCATCCGTTGAAGGGGCATGCAACATTTCTTTTATGGGGTTTGTTAACTTACGCTGTGCTGATTTGTAATAAAACCCAAAGGTGAGTGTGGGAGACCATGTTTTCTGGTTCCTTAGAATAGAGTTCAGAGACCCACTCTGACAGGCTTCAAAACACCTGGGAAGTTAGACGCGCACTTCCTCACAGGTGCAGGTGATGGCAAACCAGGGCTCACGGTGAGAGAGTTTCTTTTGTATCATCAGTCAGAATTGTTTAATTGCTCTTGACTTCGTAACGCAGAAATAGGCGTTTCATCTTCAAGACCTACATTAGCATTTCAGAATATGGGATGCAAGTTTCTTTGGTCTGGAACGAAAGTTGACTTCATTACTGCCGGTGTCACACGGGGGCGGCTTTGGAAAGTGGCGGTGTTCTGTGAAACGCCACCGGCACCGCGGTGCCCAGCACGAGAGACCCAAGTAAGGCCCGTGGTTAGGTGAAGTTAGACGAAGCCAGGGCCTTGGCGGGTCCCGCTGGCCAGAGAAGAAGGAAGCGACACAGAAAAACCAGCCCTGACTCTAAGGCACCGGGGCCCGTGACACTGTTGGGTCCTAGCGAAGTCCGACGGCTTTGAAAGTTTTTGCCGGTAGCGTTGTCGGGTTTCTGGGGTCACCGCCCGTGTCCTCGTGAGCCAAGGAGGCTGAGGGGACTGCCCCCCCCCCCCAGGGAAGACAGCGCTTCCCCAGGGCAGCCTGGACCCCCTCCCGGGCTCCTCTCCTACACGCTGTCCATCCTCCCTGCTCGACAGCGGCTCACGTCTCAGACGCCTTTTTCAGTTGTGGCTTAAGTCCCACGTACGCACAGGGTGGCTCTGATTTCAGGGGCTTCGGCCAACTGGAAGTGCCGTGCGGCCCGCGGCACAGGATGAAAGACAGCGTGTGTGTCTCCGTCCCCGGGGAAAGGACGCCACCAGCTGAGGCCTCGGAGACGTAAGCAGAAGGGAGAGGCGCCAGGGCCTCTGGTTCTGAAGACGGTGGCACATTTATGCGGGGGGGGGGGGGGGCGGGGAGGCCATGGCGCTCACGGGCTGTACGTTCGATGCGGATGCTGTTCTAACCGCGACACTCGGGAGACACCTGTTCCCGTGCACTGTTCTCAAGTGCGTGGTTGGCAGCCGACACGCGCATGGAAGCCACGGGGATAACTGAACGTATTAAATATCGAGGGTCGAGGCGAAAATTAGGGGGAAGCTCATTAAAACGAATGCGGCACCAACTTTTTAAAAAGTCAAAGAGAGAAAGGAATTTCAGGGGTTCTGTCGTGGACGGGAAATTACTCCAGGATCCCGCCCCGCAGCAGTTCTCCGTGTCGCCGTGTCTCGGCAACTTGGGAATGGTGTGACAGATTTCTCTGGGTCCTCCTCTCCTCTGTCACCCCCGCACCCCTGTAGGATTACGACGGCGCCCCCTCCAGGGTGGACGACTTTAAATGAAAGCAGGTCAGGTGTGTTACCAAACCATATAGATGATTAGATAATGGCCATTTATGGTTGCAAGATGCTGTGAAGAAATGATCAGATTTCAGACCTGAACCGGTGCGGTGTGGCCTGTCTCTAAAGTTGAATACGTGGCTAAGGATATAGGCTCATTGGCTGTGTGAAGATGGCAAGTTGCTTAGTTTGACATGTGTCTGGGCTTGGATTCTTTTTTTTTTTTTTAATGTTTATTTATTTTTGAGAGAGAGAGAGAGAGAGCGAGTTGGGGAGCGGCAGAGAGAGAGGGAGACACAGAATCCGAAGCAGGCTCCAGGCTCCGAGCCGTCAGCACAGAGCCTGACGCGGGGCTCGAACCCATAGACTGTGAGATCATGACCCGAGCTGAAGTCGGACGCGTAATGGATTGAGCCCCCCGAACACCCCCCAGGCTCAGATTCTTACAAACGGGAAAACTAGCCACTGAGAGGCTGGCACGGAGCGCTGGCCCCTGGGAAGTGCTGAGTGCCTGGCTCTGGTGGTAGTTGTCGATTATAGATATTCACGAAGTCTACACAGAGAGGCAGCCTGGGTCTGGGGATTAGAGGAAATGGCAAACCCTGGGTCCGAGGAAAGCTTTTGTCTGGCAGACCACCAAGATTCCAGCACTAAGGGACATGGCAGGGGTCCACCCTCTGGAGCTGGTGGAGCTGGGGCTTAGCAATAAAGACTGAGGAAAGATCCAGGATACGAGGCCAGAGCTCCGAGCTTTGACAAAACTTCCCAAGGCTCCTTTCTCCAGCTGCGACCTCCCCCCGTCAGAGAGCTCCACTGATTCCCTTCGTCTTGCTCTTGTCACTAAAGGTGGCCTCCCAGGCCTGGGTGCGCCTGGTCTGGTCTGGGGGTGAGGAGCCCAGACTGGCTCAGGCCCCACGCTGTGTTCTGACCGCAGGCAGAGCAGAGCACCGCCGGGCCAGGGCCTTGGACTTCCCTGAAACTGGGGAAATCTCGGGGCGCTGCAGGGTGCGGGCGGAAAACCCGGCAGCAGGTAAAGATGTTTTTCTCAAGTTTCACGTAAAAGAGAGCTCTCCTGATTGAAGTTATGGCTGTTTTATTCGCGGTGGTGGCACTGTGGGAGACAAGTGACGGTGTGAGCTGTGTGTTGGTTGGAACTGATGCGTTCTGTGCCCCCAGAGAGCAGGCTGCTGCCAGGAGAGCCCCTGGGGAGGGAAAGAGGACGGCCAGAGGCACACGCTGAGGCCCTGCGACCCCCCCCCGAGTAGAATGTGCTTCTTCTCTGGCCAGTTGGGGTGGCAGCCTGGCATCTGTCCACTTCCCTGGGCCCCCTGTGGCTCTGGGGGCGGGGGGGGGGGGTAGCTCACTGTCCGTGATCACTCGGAGCCACACACATGGCTCTGCCTACTGCCTCCTGTGCTGGCTGCTCGTTGATGAAGGATTTTGGAAAGAAAAGGACTAAGGCATCACTATACCACGAAGCCCTCTCCGTCGCGTGTTTTCATGCACAAACCCCTGAAATCCTTCAGTAAATCAGGACGGCAGAGGTTCCCCAGAGGTGCTGTGTTGGGACGCACCGCTGTGGCTCATGCCAACTTTCTGGTCGGGTCAATAAGACACATTTGCCTCATGTTTGGGGGCCGTTTTCAAAGTCTAAATGATATCACAGTTTGCTTGTCCTGTCATGAGAAAGTGGCCTCAGAGAGAAAAGACCAAAAGGGTACCCCCCCAGCCCCCCTGCGGTCTGTGAAATGAGCACAGAGCAGTGATGGGGGGGGCAGTAATCAGGAATATCAGGATTCAGGTTGAGTGAATTTGGCTAAATTGCTCTCTATATTAAGCAGTCCAGTCCCCTGACATTGAATAGGCATGAAAATTTAATCCATGAAAGTAGCTTAATCCCTGATAGGGACACAAAGCCGTGCTGTAATATACTACGTGTAACTATAACCTTACAGTTATTAATGCACATTACTGCTTGGAGACTTTTTTCCTTACTAAATTACCGGAAAACGTAGTAAACAGTCAACTCGTTTAATCCTCACGCACCCTGGGAGGCAGGTGCTCTTTTGTAGGGAAGGAAAGTAAGGTACAGAGAGATTAAGTAACTTGTCCCATGTCTGGATCACTGGGAAAGATTTTTTTTTTTAATTTGAGAAAGAGAGAGAGAGCAAGGACGAGCGAGGGAGAGGGACAGAGGGAGAAAGAGAGAGAATCCCAGGCAGGCCCCCTGCCCAGCACGGAGCCCGACGCCTATGCACAGATTTGCACCTTAGAGACTAAATACGTCTCAAGTGTACAGATATCCCCTGTGTCTTCGTCCCCTGTGACAGCTGGCCTGAGATGTCCCCGGAGCTGTCTACCCGCAGGGATCAGAGACCCTGGGATCATGACCTGACTCCAACTCAAGAGTCAGACACTCAACCAACTGAGCCACTCAGGTGCCAGGAAAAGATATTTTTTGATGTCTGAACCAATAAGAAGTTAATCGATGTCTCCAGAATCTAAACGGGGCTTCCGTGAATCAGTAAGACAAAGGTAACAGGCCTGGTAGGAGAAGTGACAAAGGATAGAGACAGCTTTCATGAAAGTAGACCCAAAAGGCCATTAAGCGTAAGAAGCAATGCAGATCCATTCGTAATCAGAGAAATAAAAATGGAACCAAGATAGCGCTTCACACTCATTAGGCTGGTTAGAAACTACAAGCCCAGCAGTGCCAAGGGTTGGTAGCTGGCAGGATGCCTGCTGGAGGGCATGTGCAGCTGTTTTCCATCACAGTCTGGAACCGCGGATGCCCGTTAGCTGTCCCCATACTGTGACCCAGCAATTCCACTCCTGTGCATTAAGTCCCAAAGGAAGCTCTCAAACCCATCCATCAGGAGGTAGGTATGTTCTCTGCAGCATTACTTGGGTGACCGAGAGTTGGAGGCAGTCTGGGAGAGAGGGAATGTCAGATGCGGTGGATACGCCCCATGCGGTTGTCAGAAATTGTGGGTTAGATGTTCATATGGCATGATGGATGGTCCATAAAGCCTCAGGCAGAATAAAAAGTAAGAAGCAGAGTGAGGTATAGGATACAATACCATTTACATAACACTAAACATATGTGGACACAAAAGAATATAGATTGTATAAGAAGATGAGCCAAAAGAGACACCTTAACACATCAGTATAATTCCTTTGTGGGGACGGGATGGAAATAGGAATAGCGATAAAATAGAATCGATAAAAAAAAATAAGGTAGGGGTCTCGTATAACCAATGACTAGAATACATTATAATTAACCCAACCTTCTTCCATTGAGGCTCAAAAGGGACAAGGGGGTAAAAAGAAAGAAATGGGTTTTTCTGCCAAAGACACTCAAGGGCCTCGTAAGATGTCTTAGAAATCACCCAGCCCCTGGTCTGTTAAATGGATCAGTCCGTAACCTAGGAATATCGACAGGGTCTCACTAGGGTTCTTGCAAACTGTGTTCTTGCCAGTCCTTGGCTTTGCAACGTCCGTCCCTTTCAGCAAAGTAATTTTTCTCTTGGTGTTAAGATTGTTCTGTTTTCTAAGAGGGGAGCTAGAGTTCTTCTAAAATAATATTTGGAAAAACACAGGATGAATATTCCCCAGGATCCCTTCCAGATCTAAAACTGTATATTTTAAACAAAACAACCATCTTGACTACCAGTGTTTTAAAACCTGGGAGTTTGAAATGTCAGGTCCACGTGTGAGTGTATGTAAGAAATTTTCCTGGGAAGGTGTTGGGAACTTGTCATTCCTAAATGCTCATTCAGCCTTTTTGTTAGCTTTCAGTACACCATGGAACATCATGTACATCTATGTGTAGATTTGTACCTTAGAGACTGAATACATCTCAAGTGTATGGATACCACCTGTGTCTTTGTCCCCTGTGACAGCTGGCCAGAGATGTCCCCGGAGCTGTCTACCTGCAGGGATCGGAGACAGCACTGCTGAAGGACAGAGACAGGCGATTTCAGCGGTCACTGGGGATGCTGTGCCCCAGATGCAGACCGTTGCGGCACAAGTGGGTCTTTCCTGTACATGTCACATGGAAGATGTCCCTCAGATTCCATCTCAGAAGTCTAATATAAAATGTAATAATTCAATCAAGTCCAGTAGTGCATTCCCAATGTTGCTTTTTAATCCACAGTTTTTATTATGCTTTTCTGCGTTCTCGGATATAGAATTTCAGGCATTGCTTTTGTCTTTCAAGATCATATCATCTTCCTATTTGGGAAGCAGAGGTAGCAGATGCTGTGCAGAATCTTCGGGGGCACTAGGTTCTTGAAGTCCTGCGACTGGGCAACTCTGCAGGTCTTCCAGAAACAGGATGCTGTAGTCTGTCATCACTGTCCTTTTCGATTTGCCCTCTTTCCTTGTCTTTTGGTTCTGCAGTGAGGTGCCGTCTTCACCTGGGCTCCCCAGAGAGCAGAGCCTGAGACGAGGGTTTGTGTATGTGCTATTTCATGCCTTAGCACAGCCAGGAAACAGGGGTGGGGGCAGGGAGGGTGAAGAAGGGGAGAAGGAAGCAGGCGGCCTCACCATTACACCCTTCACGCCCCTGTGCACCCTGCCCCCGAGAATCAGGTGGAGGACGAGGGACAGAGAGCAGAGAGGGTGGGAAGGGGAAGAATTTATCCGCTGGCTCCCGCCTCCCTGAGGTCAAAGTTTCCTGCCCCAGGCATTAACTGGCTCATGCTTTCAGGTTATCCTGCAGAGGGCGCGTGGGGCTCTGACGTAGGAGGGGGAGGTGCAGGGCAAGGGCAGGAGGTCAGGAGCTGAGAAGGGGGTGGGGGGCGAAGGGGGAGGGGGGGTAGGAGGGGTGGGGGAGGGGCGTCAGGTGGTCAGAGCTCCCACAGGGCCAGGTCAGGAGGCAAGTGAGGAATAGTAGATGGGAGGACTGCAGAGACAGTCTGATACTGGGACCAGTAGATCACTAGCTCCTTCCTGCACAGACTGTCCCGAAATCTAGTAGGACACTACTCACTGGATTTTTGGCTCTCTGTTCCCAAACGCCTGCATGTGGTGGATCCCCTCCCACCGTGTTTTGCCCGGCTTCATGTCAGATGCCCTTGCCCCCTGCCTCCTTGCATGGGGCCGCCTTGAATCCCCAACTTGTCCTGTGGAGTTTTCCCCTTCCGATACTGTGTTCTGCATTCTAGCTCCCATTTTCTTTACAGCTCGCAGATGGGGCTCTCCATGGGGGACCAGCTGTCCCAGTTTGCCTGCCACTGAGGGGGTTTTCTGTGATGTAAGACATTCGGTGCCGGATCTGGGAGAGTCCTTGGCAAGCCGGTACAGTTGGTCACCTCGAGCACGCTACAAGCAGAAAAAGTGATTCACAAGATGTATAAAAAATGAAAATTTGTAAACAACTTGGTTGTGTATTAGAGGGGAATATGGTTAAATAAACATAGTGTACCCATTTGATATGATACAGCAGAGATGATAAAACCATTTACAGCATCGTAATGCGGACATGCTGGGGAGACAATATTAAGTTAAAACAAAGGGCTGGGCTATCAAGTGTGTGCATATTGCACGATTGCAATCGTATGTTTAAAACCTTTGCGTGCAAAATTGGTTATTGTAAAGCAGGGACCGCCTACACCAAGGCCTTGAAAGGAGAGACCTTTTAGTTGCTGTTGCTTACATTTTTTTCTTAATGGAGATCTTCTTTTGCCAAAGTCAGCGCTAAAATAGAGGTAAGGCCATATTAACGTTGTGGTCATGCTGCACTTAAAATTGATGAGCAGAGGGGCACCTGCGTGGCTCAGTCAGTTGAACCTCTGGCTCTTGATCTCAGTTCAGGTCATGATCTCAGGGTCGTGAGACTGAGCCCCTAGTTGGGCTCTGCACTAAGCATGGAGCCAGCTTGGGATTCTCTCTCTCTCTCTCTCTCTCTCTCTCTCTCTCTCTCCCCCCTCTCCCTTACCTGAGCTCTCTCTCTCTCTCAAAAACAAAATGAAATAAAATAAAACAAAATAAAATAAAGTAAAATAAAATAGAACGGATAAACAGAATGCGCATGGTTTGTTCAAAGTAACCGCAATTGTTTTGTTCACCTTGATAGGATTGCCAAGAAACCAGGCAAATCTACAAAAACTACAGTGTGCAAATAAGACCAGGTTTTCAGCAGAGGAAAAAGCTCTCCATAAGGCCCACTAATGCAAGGTTGTGAAATCCTATAGCTAGTGAGAGAACAGTATTGATAATTTCTTATCCAGCACAAGCACTTAATGGCCTACCCAGAAACCTCCAGAAAAGAGGGGGCTGTTTAGAGAAAATCACCTGGGGAGAAGGAGCCTCTAGCATCAAGGGCATCCAGTCTGGAAACTGTCAGAGGTGACAAGACGCCTCTTCTTCAACCCAACGCAAGGTCAGAAAACAAAGCTGGATCTATAATTGCCTGGCTTGCTCTGAATAATCAAAAAGGCGATTTTGGTCCGCTTGGCAGGAATTAAGGGTTGAATCTGACCCGGCTTTAATAGCTAGAGTCAGTTTACATGTGTTAGAGACCGTATTACATTTTGCATTGTCCAGTTTATATTGTTTTACATTAGTGATTTTTTTTTTAACTGTGTGACGAGATGCCCTCACGTGATTCATGAACCATTTATTTATGTGTTTGAGGTTGTGTACTAGGTGGGGTTGTTTTGATCACTGACTTTTATTTCAGTCATAAAAACATAAGAGCTAGATATGTTCTGGGTACTTTGAATGTATTATATTAGCATCAAGATAGCCTTATGACAGAAGTCGTTGTTATTTTCCTGTTTTCCGAAGGATGGGACTGAGGCTGTGAAGATGGGCCACTGTGAGTTGCATTCCTTCTGAGGTCAGCCTCACCCAAGCCAATGACCTGTCTCTACCAACCTGACTCCAGAACGGTGGCTTTCAGAGTCTAGAACCACCTGGAAGGCATGTGGGGATTGAGATCTCTGGGCCCCACCCCAGAGTTTCTGAGTCAGTCGGGCAGGGGTGGGCCCGAGAATCTGGATTCCCAACTGTTGCTGATGCTGTGGATCCTTGGGACCACACTTTGAGACCCACTTGGTCTAAAAGGAGGTTGGCTTTAGTTCATGAATTTTCACGAGGATGGTGACCGGCTAACCTTATACTTGAATGGAAAACAATGACTGTCTTCAAGTAAGGTTCATATGAGGTTTGGTTCTTCTTAAAAATGCAGCTACTACTCACTGATGTGCCTTCTTTCTCAGTCATATTCTCTTTTAGCCCGATGTCGCCAGATGGGTCTTATGCACACAGCATATTGGTCACAGCACGGTTCTATTTACAGAGCAACCAAGCCTCCCTTTTGTCTATGAAATGAAGTTCAGGTACCACCGTCTGGCATTGATCTCACGTGCCTGGAGCAGACTGTCCAATGCCTTCCTGTGCTCTGCCAGTGTGGTCTCCCCCACCAGTCACCCCTGAAAGCGCCACCGAGAGTCCTGTCAGCCCCTGGAATGTGGTTCTGGAGGGACTGTCTCTGGAGTGGCCAGGGTGTGCCAGGCACATCGTAGGTGCGGGGGTGCCCCCTACCTTGTGTTCTTCCAGCTTTCTGTCTCTGTTTCCTCCCCTCGAAGGCCCCCGGGCCCCCAGGACCATCTCTCCTCTTCCTTCTCATCCTGTTTAGATTCAGGCCCAGTTCTGCAGCCCGCATCTTGCACGGCTCTGCTCCCCTTCTCCACGCCTGCCTGGCTGGCTGAGCACGGTCCTCGCCGGTCCTTGGGCCTCCGGTGCTGGCGGGCAGCCTCCCTCCCTCCGGAGACTCCTTCTCCACCGTCTGTCCTCCCCACACCCACCCTTGACCTTCCCTCCTAGCAAGTCCCTTCACTTTCCACTGCCCAGACATAGAAGACTTGGGACAAGAAGCTTCTTGAGTGTCCTGCCACTTATAGGAACTTACCCGTGCCAGCTCCCATCCTAGCCGCCTGACGCCCCTCCCCACGGAAGGCTGTCCCCTCCGCCGTGCCCACTTCTGAGGTGATCGCCCCCTCCACCGCTGCTCTGTCTCCTGGTGTCCTCTACTGGCATCTTTCCCCATCCACGTTTAAAGGTGCTCAAGTGTATCTCATCTATAGGACACCCTCCCTGATGCCCGAATATCTCTACAGCTGAGGTCCATGTTTCCCCCCTAGAGGCTCATTTCCTGAAAGGCCTCTCGCTCTAAATGCCCCCACGTTCTCACTCTCCTCTCCACCCACTGTGCTCTCTCCATCCTCACCATCCAGAATCTGCTCTTACCGGGGTTCCGGAGATCCCGGGGGCTGCTGTTCGTTCAAGCCTCCTCCCTGGTCCCATGTATCCCCCAGAGTGTCACCTGTGCTTGAGGGAGGGGCATGATTCATACTGTTAGTGACCCGGCTGTCATAGGGACCTATTCATATTTCACTGTTTTGCTCATCCTGTGCCCCCAGGCACCTCTGTCCCACCTCTGCCCGCTCAGCCCCCTGCCTGCTGAAGCCAACACACCCAAACAGATGGGTACAGCCGGGCGGACCCCCATCTGCTGGTTCCCGCACAATTCCAGGAACCGTGCTCTGAAATCTGGAGACATCTGCAGAAAATATTCAATCTAGTAGAAATAATTTAGATTAACTCTCCTGTAACCCATTATCTCCACCACTGCTGTTATTTCCAAGTGCCTGCGTGGAATGTAGATGCTCTTAGGAGATTTTCATATCGGTGATTTCATTTTCTCATTGTTCTTTATTTTTTCAGCCACGCTCTGTCTGGAAACAGCCCAAGCCTCAATGCCTGACTTAGCATGTTGACAAATTATCCCTGACTGCCTGTGTTTACTTGTTTAACCTTTTCGACACGAGGCCAAAATCCATTAGCATTTCAAAAAATCTGGTAAATAATGCTGTCGTAGCGTGCTGACATTTTCCAGGCTATTACGAAACTCTTCCACTCAAGTGAGTCATGGGAACCAATGTCGGAATTTACTACTTTGTGGAACCATTAGCACAGCAATTCCGGTGACATGTGCTTGTAATTCTCATGGGCCACTTTATAGGTATTTCATCTCCATTTTTGAATCCTTAAGAGAACCAAATAAAATGCCAATAGCCTTACATGTGAGTCTTTTAGATTTTTTTTTTTTTTTAACATCAACCCTTAGAAATTTACTGGAAATCTTGGCAATTTGTATGTCACGTTAGAAATACAAATGTATTTCATGGGAAGTTTTCCATTAAAAAATACAAAATTTTTCAAAGAACGACTTAAACATTCACACACCACTACCCAAAATGAACAGATGTTAGCCTTTTGTCGTGTTTACTTTAGGTATTTTTTAAAAGAAGTGAACCGTTACAGGTCAATTTGAGACTCCACTTAATACTGCTGTGTGGCAAATGACGCTAAAACTTGGCGACTTGTGACAACCATTTTCTTGTGGTGGCAGAGCCTGTGGGTCAGGGATGCAGAGCAGGCCCAACGGGGAGTGCTTGTCTCTGTTCCGTCATGCGCGGCCTCAGATAGGAAGGCTCACAGGCTGAGATGACCCGATGGCCCGTGGCAGGAGCCATCGGGCAGTTAGTATCCACGCCAGCTGGGACGTCATCTGGGCCTGTCTGCTGACACAGTGGCACCTGACCTCTCCAGGTAGCTAGGGGTTCTCACTGGCGAGGCGGCCTCAGACTTCCCACATGGCGGCTCACAACTCCTTGTGAGTCTAGCTCATACTGCTGATGGCCTCCCGTGGAAGTCACGCCGCATCACTTCCGCCGCATTCCGTGGGCTCCAGGAGAATCGCAAGCCCTGCCTGGATTCCAGGGAAGGAGAGTTCGATTCTGCCTCCTCATGACAGCATGACAAGGTTGTGGGGTGGGAACTGGGGTCCAGCCGTCCTTAAGTAGGCCACAAATCCTCGGGGGCCCCCCACTGTTGTGGTGCGCTTCTGGTCCCTTTTTAATAGTCATCCTGCATCGGTGGGCGTCCACGTGAATTTCTTCTTGTTGTAGCTGTCTTTCTAAGAACTGACCACTGAGGGCCGTGGATATGCAATGTCAGAACCAGGCGTCGCCAGTGCTCTCACAGTATTATTTATCAAGCAAGGGGGAAGGGGGTAGGGGGTAGGGGGAACATGGCATTGATACATACCGTTGATGGAATTATACTCTACTTTCTGAGACTTTCAAATCACTGGTAAAAGTATCCATATCTTACTTGGTGGAGTATTTGACGGTGTTTAAAGGACATTCACATTAATTCCTTTAGTTGAGGCTGCATGAAAACAAACGATTAGAATCTTAAGACTTAGGTATGTATGTTGTGTGAAACAACGTAATGGCTGACCCAGTGCTTCGGGAACCGTCTAGAGCTATGGAGAGGCCCCTTGCTATAAAGTCCCGCAGTCACGCTTTCTGGTGAGCTGCTTATATCCTGAATCCTGCCCTGTGCTGCCCCTCCTGTCTGTGTCTCCTGGCTGACCCTGCCCGCTTTGCTCCCGCTCATCTCCGTGTGTCCAAATGCAACCAGCTCTTCGAGGCCTGGCTCAAATCCTGCCTCCTGCAAGAGACCTTCCCTGATACGTGCCTCGCAGCTGGGACTCATCTCTGTTCTGCGCTTCCAGAGCCTTCTATGTGTCTCTCACGGCATTTAAACACATTCCGCTTCATATTCTCTTCCACATGCTGCATCCCCGATGCTCAGCTGGAAGCTTCTGGCAAACCGGAGCCCGGCTTTGGTGCCCTGTCCGTGCACGACAACGTGCCTCACGGCCAGGAGCAGTCCGTAGAAGTGTTTTGAATGAACGAGTGAAAGAATGAATGAATGAATGATCTCTACACCATGCTTTGCTTCCTCGTACTTCTCTCAGGCGTGGACGAGACAAGGTCTGGGGGTACTTTATATGTGGGAGCACCTGGTAGCTCAGAGGAATCTTCCCTGGCTCGCCCCAGATCACACAGCTTTAGCGAGAAGGTGGTGGCCTTTGCGACGCCGGCCTTTCCCGCGACTCACGCCTTCCCGGCACCAGGGCGCTCATCTCTGGGGGCCCCGGCTTTCCAGTCCGGAGCACATGTGGATTGGGAAAGACCGCAAAAAAGCAAATAGACTTGGAGGCAGGGAGGTCATTTAGGCTTTCTCTGGGATGAGCGCCAACCTCTGGTTTTAAGCACTAAGTTAGAGTAAAGGAATGTGTGTCTTGCCTCCTTGCCCGCGCAGTGCCGCGGTGCGCAGCCGTGTGGTGTGGCAGGTGGATCCTCTGTGAATCCCAGGTGCCGCTGAAGTGTAGACGGAGTCGTGCGGCTGCCCAGCTTCGGAAGTCTGACACCCACCGCTTTCCCGAGTGGGTAGGTGAACAGCGCCACGGGAACGACTTCATGGCCACCCAAAACCTTGGTGGCAGCGTCTCTTTCCAGGAACCGACCAGGCCAGACCCCAAGGAGATCTGGCTCCCAAACAGCCGGATCCACCTCGGTGCACAAAACTAGCCCCGCGAAGTTTAACACCAGAAATACAGCCTTAGCCGTGGCTTATTTTCTTGTGTCTAGCTTAGTCAGAGCCCAGAAAAAGGTAAGCGGCCAAGGCGACACTCTACTCTAGAACCCTCTCTCCTTTTCGAAACAAACATGACTTTAAGACCAAGGTGCGTGACTCTGGTCCTCAAGAGTTTGCCCCTCCCCCCAGCCCCCAAGCAATTGGTCCTAAGAGCAAAATGAAGCGGCTGGAACAGTGTTTGAGGACAACGAATAACCAGACTGGTACATACCCATGCCTTTTTTTTTTTTTTTTTTTTGTATTATACCAGTTGTAGAAAATTTTAGAGAAAACTTGAGGCAGTATTCAATTGGCAAAATGAAGGCAGTAGCTCACTTACTAAAAAGAGACCGTTTAATGAAGTCTATGTAATTATTTACATTTTTTTAATGTTTATTCTTGAGAGAGAGAGAGAGCGTGCGCGTGCATGAACGGGGGAGGGGCAGAGAGAGAGGGAGACACAGAATCCGAAGCAGGCTCCGGGCTCTGAGCTGTCAACACAGAGCCCGATGTGGGGCTCGAGCTCAGGAACCGTGAGATCATGACCTGAGCCAAAGTCGGACGCTCAACCGACTGAGCCACCCAGGTGCCCTATCTGTGTAATTATTAATGCTCATTTGTTTAGAAGAAAATGACAAGAGTTTTTTTTTTTTTAGAAAACCCCCCAAACAAGAGAATTTTGGATATTTGCTGCACCATGCCTCGATCCAAGTAAAAGCAGTTTAAGAATGATCCGTGGCACCTGCTTAAATGAAGAATGTCTATTTTGGCAGATTTTAAGAACTGCGTGCCTTCGTAAAAGGCTGCAGGAGTTGGGGTGTGGCTCTGCATTGGGGTGTACTAGGGGTTGATAATCAGCCTCCCCTGATTACATACTGGCTACTATGCAACTGCTAAGTAGCTTCTAATCTCAGCCTCCTCATCTGTAAAATGATGATAATAATCACGTCTGGATTGCTGGAGGGCTTCGAAGTGACAGCGTGTACCCAGCGGCTAACCTGAGGCCTGGCACGCGGTGCATGGTAGGTGTCAACAGAAATCGGCTTCAGCCACTGGATTCCAGATGTGAAGCCTGTCCCGTTACCCACGGCCGGGCCTCGTCTGTGTATCTATTCACCGGGTGTCTAGATGTATACAATCAAACTGCCCAGGTTGTTGCCGCTTGCCGCTTCGCGGCCGCTCGCGTACTTGGTTATTGTGCGTTCGGGGACCGTCCTCAGTGACACCTCCTTTAAGACCCTGAAAACAGGGTCTTTGTGAACTCCATCTATAATTTTGGTTTTGACCACTCCAAATAAGCATTATGAAAACCGTTGGTCTTAAGCATGTGTTAAGGAGATATTTCCAATTGAGAGCCTTGTACAAGCAATCATAATGTTGTCTTGGGTCCCGTGTATGATGCACCAGAGTGGCTTTCCGGGAGCAGTCAGGGTCAGAGCGCATCTCAGACCCAGAAGGGGAGCTGGGATGCCTTTCATACCTTTTTTCTAACACGCCCAACACCTGGGCAGGGATGGTGCGGGGCATCCTCAGGGCTCAGGGACAGACGCTCCTGGGTGGGGAGGGTGTGTGTGTGTGAGAACACTATTCAGTTATACAGATGACAAAGTTGGATCTGCACCTCAGGTCAAATGATTATCAACTTTACAGTCACAACAAGGAAACGTTTTCAGAGCTGTGCTCTCCAGCAGGAATATTTGTCAATGATCCTATTGTCCCCGGACTTCCCTGAAGCTCTTGGACCACAAATCCCGGCCAAAACTCTCCCAAGATTACGCGTTTCTCAAATCTCTTTCCTGATTCTAAGCAATTGGAAATGTTATCAAAATAAATCTGTTGTCAAGTCCCATTTATTCTTGCTTTCCCATACAGACCACCAAGAGAACAAAAAACAAAGTGGAAGCGAACACAAGACACAAAAGGGGCAGAGACCATCCGCAGAGGCTGCTAAGAAGCTCAGATTTGGCTCAAACATTTCCGTTTGTTTGAATCAGCTCTAACCTTGTGGGAATTCGTTGACTTACACTGACAATAGCTTCTACTTTTCTCGCTTTTATCGAATGTTATGTTTCTCCTCTGAAACTTTTCATCGTATGTTTGTTTCCCTCCTAATCAAATAGTAGTTATTTTAAGGATATGAGTAACCTGGCGTTTCTGCCCTAATACTCATTCCACATTCACAGAATCAGAAAAATACTGGAACAGGAAAGCATGGACCTTCAAGACGGTTCAGTGTGTCTAATTGGATGTGTGAACAAAACTAAGGCCTAGATGGTTCTAGAATGGTGTGTCAGCGTCAGAAAGGTGGTAATAGGATTAGAACGCAGCTTTTTGATATTCATACCAAAATGCAATGATGTTCAGAAGTTTAAGAAAGACATGTATTAAACTGGGAAGATTCCAGATGTCTAAAATCTGTAAGTTACTTTTCATATTCTGGAGAAGTCAGTTTTTATGTGGCGCTCTTGCTGCTGTTTCATCACCTTGGCTGACTATGTCATAAGAGTGTGTTCTTAGAAAACATAGGCTTTGGCAGACTTTAAAAGGTGTATGTGTTATGCTATGTTCAGACTAGATTATGAAAATCGTTGGCAACGGTGGTTTCCAAGTGGAGAAAACGTGTTGCCAATGATCCTGAAGACAGAAACTAAAATCCAGTAAGATGTTATGGGTCTCCTTCTCCACTCTGGAATTCCTCTGCAAGGAATATCCGAGGGACATAATATATATCAGGAGATCTTTGACATATCAAAATGGCAGATTTCCAAAAGGGATTGGAGTCTGGGTGTCCTGGGAGAGGCCCCAATAGTTAACAGGATCCAAATCACACACTCACATGGGAGGTGAGGAAGAGGGGTCTGTCTTTCTCTTTAAAGGACAGAAAAGGTTATGTGTTTACTTTCCTCAAAAGGAATGGTTAAGCTCATTGTGGGATTTATTATTATTGTTACTCTTTTGTTTTCTCCTATCCGTTTCACCCAACCTATAATCAGACGGCTTATGACATCCTTTCTGTACATTCCATTGGCTCTTACAGCCCAGGAAGCTGTCCAAATATCACTGTGTCTGTATTTGAGAAAATTTCCAGTAGCAAAATATTCCTTGGTTCTGTTTTCAAAATGCCAAGTAGATGTGACAGAACTTTTTATACCAGTAAAGGTCCCCAAGTCTCTTGCTGCGTACTAGGTTAATTTGGTACTTTCCTTTTCCCAAACCAAGGAGTCCTAAAAGGCAGCCAAACTTCTATTAGTTACGATTAGTTTTGAACCTTATAATGTTTCTAAAGATAAATCTGATGTGTTCTTTCCCCTTTAGTACTTACAGTTATCAAATAGTTGGCCTACTTTTGTGCCAATTGTGAGCTTTCAAATTCAAGTCAGCCCCCATGTGTAACGGCAGTGTGAGTCTAAGAAAGCAGAGCGATGACCCGTGCTCAGTACATGTCATTGTTTCTGAGTTGTATCTCATTTATGACCTGTGCTCACAAATCATATGCAGATAAATGCATCTAAAATGTACATGCTGACTATGTTACCTGTTTTTATTTTTCTATCATCTAGCCTGGATAGCCTTGTTTCCAAAATGTTGAGTCATTTTATATACATTGATCATGTGCTTTATTTTTGTCACACTTTTAAAAAAAGTTTATTATTTTGAAAGTGGGGGGGGGGGAGCAGAGAGAGAGAGAGAGGAGAGAGAGAGAATCCCAAGCAGGCCCTGTGCTGGCGGTATGGAGCCCGATACGGGGCTCGAACTCACAAACTGTGAGATCATGACCTGAGCCGAAATCATGAGTTAGGTGCCTAACCACCCAGTGGCCCCTGATCATGTCCTTTAAATGTCTTCATATCTTGCAAATAGTTCAGAAGGTTATTCTCATGTAAGGGCTACAAAATCAATGCCACAAAAAACCTGTGATCACTTTCATTAACATTGAGGCTAATCTAGATAGATTCCACATTTAAAAAAAAACTGGGGTTGAAAAACTTTATGGGGAAAAATGGATTTCTGTGAAAAATCATGCATATTTTATTTTAGAAGGTCAATGTAAGAGTTTTACCAAAGAATCTGTAATATGTATATATATATATATATATATATATATATATATACGTATTATATGTATTATATATATAATATATATTTTATATATATATATACTATGTATTATATATATATATATATATATATATATATATATATATATAAATTAGCAACTTGCTTTACATAGTATTTTTTAATTTGTTTTATAATAAGTTGGAATATGGGAACATATTTGCTTATTGTAAGAATACAGTACGTAATACATATAACATACCAAATATGTGTTAATTGACTGTTTATGTTATCAGTGAGTCTGATCAACAGTAGGCTGTTAGTAGTTCAGTTTTGGGGGGATTCAAAAGTTACCCATGAATTTTTAACTGCACAGAGACTTGGTGCCCCTAACCCTGCATTGCTCAAGGGTCAACTGTGTATTCAGATTCCAAGGTTCATGCTTTCTGTGGTTCTCTTGCTTCTGGGGAAGCTCACTCACTTAATTTCTAGCTGGTCTGCCAGTTCAAAGCTCTGGTCTCTTACATCTTTAGACAGGAGGGCTTTGGCTTTCTGTCACCCAAGCTGTACATAGGTTGGGACATGCACTCAGTTAATAAATGAAAAAAAGTGAATCTGGATTTTTTTTTTTTCTAAGACAAACTAAGTTGGATAAAATTGGGAATTAGCATACTGTGGCTCTGATGAGGTAATACCTCCATGATAATATTGAATTTTCCACATTTAAAGACCACACAAAATGAGCTTTCAGGCTTTAAAATAATTGTAAAATGAACGTTTTGTTTCACGAAAAAGACAAGATAGCTCCTACTGAAAAGAATACATCCTTCATAATTTTTGATTTTAAAAATTGTCTCCATTCCGCTGGACTCAATTAAGTTCCAGTTAAATGAATTAAGTGCTGTTGTCATTATGTGCAATACTGGAATCGTGGAGTAAGAGATTTCTGACCACCAGAGGACCAGGCTGAGCTGTTATTAGCTGCCATACATCACAGGGATGTCAGACTTGGCAGTCTGAGTCCAGATAAGGTAACTTTCTACCAGAACAAGAGTCTACAGTTATTAGAAGAGCACAACTGGTTCAGATTCTGTGTCTCCCTCTCTCTCTGCCCTTCCCCCACTTGTGCTCTCTTGCTCGCTCTCTCTGTCTCAAAAATGAATAATAAAAAAAAAAAAAAGCACAACTGGATTGAGAGAGGCTAAGAGAGGCTGAAGTGACTATTATCTGCCAGCTTTAGGCCCTGTCCTTTGACACCTCAAGCCAGTAAGACATGCAGAGCAACAGGAAAGGCGATCATGCCAGGGGTGGTTGGGGTGGAGAAGGGAAGCCAGTAGACTGACTCTGAGTGGTCCTGGGTGTTAGTAGGTAGTCAGACTTCGACGTGGCTGTTGTCAGTACGTTCAGGCAATTGTATGATGTTCAAAGAATTAAAGGAAAAATGGTCTTAATACCGAATGAGTAGGTAACCTCAATAGAGAAATGGAAACAATTTTGAAAAAAAGGAAATTCTAGAGCTGAAAGGTACAATAACTGAGATGATACATTCACTAAATGGGCTCAGTAGGAGATTGGAGAGGGCAGAAGGAAGCATAAGTTATTTTGAAGGTAGATCAGTAGAGATGACCCAGTCCCAAGGAGAGAAAGGAAAAACCTTGAACACAAACAGTGCCCCAGAGACCTGAGAGATAATATCACAGGGTCTGTGTACAAAACCCCAGTTCTGCCTGAGCGTTAGGCTACAGACCAGCCAGGAACGGCAGTGAGCGAGAGCTGCATTCTGCCATGAAAACTCACTTCCCAGAACTGGATTTGCCAGAGGTAAGAGTGGGGACTTGCCTTAAGCATTAGGGCTTTAGCTCTACTTTGAGAGAGATTCTTGATCTGTGTTTTTGCATCTTTAATTATTGCTTACATTTCAAGTGAAACTAAATATTATTGAGAAACTTTTTTTTCCCTTAGGTAGTCACCGTGCCCACCCTAGGGCTTGAACTCACGACTCAGAACAAGAGTCACGTGCTCGACCTACTGAGCCAGCCAGGTGCCCCTCTTGAAAGACTTTTAAGAAGACATTCTCCCCGCCCAACCCTCACTCATCTCTAATTCCCTTCTGAATTATCTCAAACATAATTGTCAGGAAGAGCTCCCCACTCGACCCCATACCGGCCTTTGATAGATAGTTGCTCCCGACTCTGGAGGCCCCTTCTCCCCCCTTCCCCTTGCCATGGTTACATTATTCCCTCAGCCAAAGTCTTTCCCCAACCTTCTAATATATGGCTTTATATTCAGTATACAATTTTTCGGAGGTGGATGTAGTTTTATGGTTTTCTTTTCTTTTTCTTTTTCTTGAGAGAGAGAGGGCATGCATGAATGAGCGGGGAGAGGGGCAGACGGATAGCACAGAGCCCAACGCAGGACTCCATCCCATGACCCCAGGGTTATGACCTGAACTGAAATCAAGAGTCGGATGCTTAACAGGCTGAGCCACCCAGGTGCCCCTAATTTTATGTTTTTCTAATAAAATACATAAAAATAATACATACTCAATGGAGAGAAAATTAAGAAATTACACAAAAACGTATGAAAACAAGATCACCTACCACACAACCACTCAGAACTTCCCCCCCCCACCCCCCACCCAGGCCTGTCCAGATTTCTGACCTCCAGAGCTGTGGGACAATGAGCGGGTGTTGACCGAAGCTGCTAGGTCTGTGGTAATTTGTCACATAGCAATTGAGGACCGAGGCCCTACGCAAAACTGATACAGGGCCCCCGCATTCTCTCAAGAAGCCCGTGGTGATAGCTTGGCTTCCCTGAAGGCGGCCAGTTGTACGCATCAGAGCGTCCAGGTTGCAAACTTACTAACGTAAACAGGATGTCACAGTCCGTGTTTCTGAAGCTTGACTGCGCGGCCGAACCCCCTGCAGGACTGGGTCCGACGCGGGTTTCTGGGCCGCACCCCAGAGTTTCTGATTCAGCGGGTCTATGGTAGACCCCAAGAACTTGTGTTTCTCAGAAGCTCCCAGATGCTGCTGCTGCTGCTGGTCCAAACACTTTGAGAACCACTGTGTTAGGTCACTTAATACTAGAAAAAGAATGATTTTCCAAGGTGCAGTGATTTTGTTCATCTTCCCGGAACATTCATTTTCAGGTGACCTACTGAAGTATCTGAGATTGTAGACGCATAATCTCGCTTGGTTAAGAAGTCACGGGACTTGGTTCTGTACCACTGAGCTTCAGCCATGAGCCATTTTGTTTAAACAGTCTTGTACCAGTATTGAGCTCCTTCTACCATTTTCTTGGAATAACTGACCGGACCAGCCGGTGAACAAGCATCTATCGAGTGTCTACAGAGTGTCGAGCAAGTAAATGTTGATTCCATCATTTAATCCTCAGCTCAACCCGCCTCGGGCCATGTGGTGGCTTTGGTGAGGGAGGACAGAGCTCCTTGACTGACAGTTCCCATACCTGTTCACAGCACGTGGGGGGTGAGTCCCCAGAAGTCAGCCTGGCCTGTGTCCTGCATGTGGAGTCCGAGGCACTTTTCTGTGATTCTGCCAAGGGGCTCTTCTATTCCGTGGGTCTAGCAGGTCAGATACGTGTTCCTTTCTGACCATTCTTGCTCCCGGTGTTGAAGGTGCTCTTACCCCGATAGTCGGAGCCAGGCTGGAGGCTCAGTTCTTCAATCATGTCCCAGCCTTTCTAGAAAGGGGCGCATCTGGTAATACCAGGTGTGTGGCCACAGGACCTGCTGGTAAGCCTGGCTCTGAGGATATACTCCTGAACCTGGTTGGAATTGGCTCCCTCAGGGAAGGCGCGAGAGTCCAGAGAGTGAAGTCTAAAATAGCTGCACCTGGATGAGACTTTGGATGGATCTTTCCTTCTGGATGCAAGTGTACTCGATCAAGGTGGCAGCTAAGGGTGCTTAACTTGTGGAAAATAGGAGCCGTGGCCCTATTTGCACCGAACTCACAACTCGCCTATTAGGATGTTTCATTCTGAATAGACCCCTCCACACAGAGTCGTGAATTTAAAACAGAGTAGTGCTTGTTGAAAGGATCATGAGCTGCTTGTGAAGCATTCCTCTACCTGGGTTCCCTGAATAACAGAGCCTGGGACAAGAGCTTGCATACTGTCTCTCCATCAGGAGCCGCAGCCCCAGCTAGGGAGGAGTGAAGGGGGGAAGCGAAGGGGGGAGGGCAAATCCAAGGGAATGGAGCCCCAGGCCGGCCACAGCTCCGCAGCAAACACTGCGTGTGCTCGGCCTTCAGTGTCTCCCCTGAGGCCGCGTGGACCGCCCACATCTCAGAGCAGCCACGGCAGGGTGGGACCCCTCCCTCCTCCCTCCTCCCTCCTCCCTCCTCCCTCCTCCCTCTTCCCGTCTCCCACCTCCCATCGGTCAGTCCGAACCAAGAGGCCTCCGTTCCTTCTCCTGTCTGAGATGTCAAGCCCTCTCTGCCTGGGGAGCCAGCACGTTTGGCCACCTGCACACAGAAGGCCTCCACACTGAGCCCCTCGGCCCAGGCAGCAGTGGTGGCTGGCCCCCCCAGTGAGAGAAGGATCCACGCTTTCTCCGGGGCCCTACACCAGCGAGATGGGCCACTGAGGGAAACGGAGCTGTGCGGATCTGGATCCATTATGCAGTTCACCCATGCATCCCAAGGAGCTAGGACCAGGAAGGAAGAGCTGTCTTTTTTTTTTTTTTTTTTTTAATCCTTCATTTTATACAAAAACTTTGAAAATGTCCTGATTGATACGTGTATTGGTTTCCCAGGGCAGGCATAACACATTACTACGAAGTGGGTTATATGAAACAGCAAAAATTCTTCTCTCGTGATTCTGGGGGCCAAAAGTCTGAAATCTGACGTCAGATGTTCCGGGCTGAGATACAGCCACCATCACCCCCCGCCCCCGCTGAATTCATATGTGCCTCAGACTGTGACTGTATTTGGAGACAGAATCTTTAAGGGCAAAGCAAGCTGAAATGAAGCGATCAGGGTGGGCTCTAATCCAAATGGCAGGTGACCTTATTAGAAGGGGCGGTCAGGACACAGACATACAGAGGAGGCCGGCGCAAAGGTACGGGGAGAAGGTGGCCGTCTACAAGTCAAGGAGCCGCCTCACCAGCCCTGTGGACACCATGGTCTTACGCTTTCAGCCTCCAGATTGGCGAGAAAATAAGTTTCTGCCATTTAAGCCCCCGTCTGAGCTACTCTGCCATGGCGGCCCTGGTAGGTGAATACACAGGTCTGCTTGGCCATCCTGAGCAGTGTCTGCCTACGCCTTCCCATGCCGTTCCCCCTGCGTGCGTCTGTGTCTCTGTTTTCTCTCCATATAAGGACACCCGTCATTGGATTAGGGCCCCGCTCTGATCCAGTATGACGTCATTCCAACTAATTACATCTGCAAAGACCCCACTTCCAAATAAGGTCACATTCTGAAGCTCCAGATGGGGAAAAACTGGGGAGGGGCCCTATTCCATCCGGCACAATATGCAGAAGTAGTGGCAAAAGTCCACTGTCCCCCAGCAGGTGTTTACAGAGCTGAGAACCGGTGGGTTTCGACCTCAGCGGCCCACCAGACTAGATTTTGACTGAATTGGTCTGGAGGGGCCTTAGACATTTTTTTTCCAGTTGTCCCCAGTAATTCTAATGGGCAGCCAGTGTGGGAAAGCACATTTTAAGACCACTGGTAATGCTATGGGTTATTATCATTATCATCGTATCACTAATCCTAATGCAAGAGGTAGCATTTAGCAGACATTTAAGATGTCTCAAGCATTGGGGGAAGTACTTTACATAGTTTATTTCATTGGCATCATTAGTCCTGTCCTTAACCTCGTTTTATAGATGGGGACACAGAGGGTTGAAGATGTAAAGGCCACACACCTAGCAATGGTAGACCAGACACCAGGCTGGCTGACCCCAGCCCCGCGGTTCCTCTGCCCTTAGATGTGCACACACACACCCAGAGCCTCTCGTCCTCCTCCTGTCTGTGGACATTCAGTCGTTTAAAGAAATCATCAACATTTTAAGATAAGTAACAGCCTGTCTTCTCCACAAAGAAGCAGAACGGTTTGAGCTCTTAAGATTAGAGTGTGAGTCGTGACAACCGGGCATTATTACCATTGAGGTAAATTCGGTTTTGTATTTTTTCTTTACTTCACAAGCCCAGACGAAAAGCCATGTACTGAAAGAACACCTGCTCATTCTATCTCGAGGGCGATATGCTTAGCCGTACCTTAAAGCGCGGCTGTTATTAACCTTGGAGGACAGCTTAGGTGACAGCTTATATTAGCCTGTTAATCAAATTTGGTGCCTCCTCATGCCAGACCCGTGGCAGATCGCAGGTTCCCCTCCGTCTCCTGGTCTTGCTCTCATCTCCCCGGAATCGTGTTCTGTCCTGGGGCCAGGACATCTGTTCTGGGCCTTTCCATTTGCGACCTTGCAGCTTCTCCCTCTGTCCTCTAGAACTTCCTCCTCCCTCTGTCCTGAATTGCCCTGATGTCTCTGGTTCCCTGAGAAAGAAACTCACTGTCCCACGTCCTGGGCCCGCCCTGGGCCCTGTTGGGTGGGACAGAGGCAGGTGGTTCCCAGCTTAGGATCTGAGCTCGGCACCCCCACGTGCTGTAGGCAGAGCTGAACCTCACTGGCATTCATGGCCCCTGCCCTGGGCTGGCCATCACTCTGCTCCAGTACCCTCCTTCTCTCCCATTTTTCCTGCTAAGCCCAGCTCATTGCCGAAGGATCTGTTACATCCCACCTTCTTCTGTAACTGACTGCTCTGGGCCCACCTGCCATTTCCTCCGCTGAGGCCCTCCTGCATTTCGTGGCCCATCACTCTCAGCCCTGATCTCAGTTGTTCCACGGCTGCTTCACCTACGTTGACCTTGACTCTCCAACCTAGGTACTAAGCTCCTCACAGAGGCAGGCTGAGCACGCCCCTGGAAGCTGCCTGGGTTTCTTGCAGCTGCAGTTAGTTCATTGTGATGGTTCGTACCTACCAGAAAAGCTTTCATTGTTTCATGTTAAGAGGCCCATATAGGCCCGCAGATCACGTGAAAGACATGTTCATTATGACTAGAATTACTTATGGTATCCTCCACCCTCATGGAGGCCCAACCCACATTTTTCTCTTTACGATTACAATAGTTTTTAATCATTCTTAGGCTCTGTTAGGGTGGCTTGGTGTTGATTAGAAATGGAAACCGCCCTGGCGCCTGGGTGGCTCAGTGGGTTAAGCACCTGACTTCGGCTCAGGTCACAATCTCATGGTACGTGGGTTTGAGACCTGCATCAGGCTCGGAGCCTGGAGCCTGCTTCAGATTCTTTGTCTCCCTCTCTCTCTGCCCCTCCCTCACTCATTCTCTGTGTCTCTCAAGAATAAAATATTCTCTCTCAAGAATGAAAAAGAAAAAAAGAAATGGCACCCGCCCGTGGAGGTCGACATGTAATTGGCCAGGGCTACCTTTAGCCAGGGGCACCCCATACCTGATGTCAAATCAAAGGTACGTTGGTGTTTTTGTTAACACTGATGAAGAGTTTAGTGGCCACTGATTTTGAACAAAAAGTTGATTAGGAATGGCTCAATTTAGCACTCATCCTTAGAAAATGCAAACAGTAAAAAAAGAAAGAAAGAAAGAGAGAGAGAGAGAGAGAGAGAGAGAGAGAGAGAAAGAAAGAAAGGAAAGAAAGAAAGAAAGAAAGAAAGAAAGAAAGAAAGAAAGAAAGAAAAAGAAAGAGAAAGAAAGAAAGAAAGAAAGAAAGAAAGAAAGAAAGAAAGAAAGAAAGAAAGAAAGAAAGAAAGAAAGAAAGAACAGAAAATCGAAACACAGGCACATATGTCTGGTCACTTGACATCAGAGACTTCCCTTTCTCCCACAACAGTACAAAGAGCTAATGAGGACTCTTCCTCACGGACGTGACTGAAGTCAGATGCTGTGATGGCCTCTAACCTTGACCCTCTTACATGACAGTTTGTTCTAGAGACATCTGCAGAAAAGCCAGCAGCTGGCCATCCAGATCCACTCTCTGTGCTTAAGGAGCAGGCAGGCCCCCTCTGACTTTCTAAGTCTTTTGCATACCTGCACTATTTGTACCTAATTTGTTGCCTTTGACCTTTGTATAGTGGAGATATTCTGTTGCTCTAGTCTTAAAGGGGACTTAGAAATCAAAACTGTAACAGGTATTGAATGGTAACTCGTCCCAGCATTTTATCATTGTAGCTGAAGTTAACAGAATGTCTATTTGGATTGTAACAACGAGGAAATGCTAAGAAACATCCCTAGGTCTAGAAGCCCTTCAAAAGTATCTAATAAAGCTGGAGTTGTGCTTTCTGTGAAATGAAGCAACGTGATTCTTTCAACATTACATGAATAGTTATTTGAGTCCCAGGGGAGTAAATTCTCTTTGTGTAAAGGTGATTTTGAAGATTAGTAACTAACAGAATGGGTACACATGGATTTATGAGTATTTAAAAATAATTTTAAATGTCTTTGTGTAGACTCAAAAAATAAAAAAAAAGAAATGTCTCATTTGCTCTTGATAAATTGCCTTAGAAGAAAGACATAAACACGTGTGTCTTTGATTCAGACTTGGGTACATTTGACAAGAGGTAGGTTTTAGGTCTGTCTGGGAACTACAACAAACTTTCAGTACTTTATTTTAGGAAAAAGTCCGTGGCCTGCGAAGCTCATCAGCTTCCGTGCCTGCTGACCTCTCTTTAAACATGAAAACATATCACAGACCCAGAGCTGTTGTGATAGCAGGCAGTGTGAGCTAAGACCTGATTAGCAAGCGCCGGGCCCAGGAGGCAGGAGGCAGGCTGCCTCCTGAATGTATGAGTTAGAGTCAAAACCAAGCCCCCGAATGCGTGTCCCTGCTGTGTTGGTCCCCGTACTGGAAACACAAGTGTATGTGTGCTTGTGTGCATTTCCTAACAGGTACATGATTTAATTTATTTTGTACTTTTTTTTTTTTTCAACGTTTTTTAATTTATTTTTGGGACAGAGAGAGACAGAGCATGAACGGGGGAGGGGCAGAGAGAGAGGGAGACACAGAATCGGAAACAGGCTCCAGGCTCCGAGCCATCAGCCCAGAGCCTGACGCGGGGCTCGAACTCACGGACCGCGAGATCGTGACCTGGCTGATGTCGGACGCTTAACCGACTGCGCCACCCAGGCGCCCCTATTTTGTACTTTTGAAAGATAGCAGGCTCCCATCATAAAAGCAGAAACCAGGTGAGGTATCTCAAGCAGGAAGGGATTTAGTAAAAGGATTTGGATTCGAGTTGCTTTGGAAGGGCTAGAAAAGCACAGACGGGAGAGATCAGGAAGGATAGCGCCTGCAGATCCCTTGCCCTGTGTGGGGCATTACAGTGCTCACAGTGCCCGTGGGCCCAGTGCCCCTTTGCTCCGACGTGGACAGGGCATGGTTAGAAATGCTGGCTGACTTCAGCCACCAACCACTGTTGTCACTGCCACGGTTCGAGCTGGAGCTGCTGCCATATCCAGAAGCAGAAGCCCCACTACCTGCTTCCAGCCTTCTGAGCTTGCACTTACCTCCCCCTTCCCCCACTGGCGGGACCAGAACTCGGAGCCTTGCTGGCAAGGTATTCTGGGAAAATGAAGTTTTCACACCTCCAGCCCCTGGGATGCAGACTAAAGCACAAAGAGCAGGCAACACGTAGCCCAGATGCATCACAGTCCTTTAGAAAATGTCATCACAGAACTTAAACCACGTAGACATTTATTTTCAATTAAAGTATGAAGAACATTTGTTTTGGGGTGCTTGGGTGACTCAGTCGGTTAAGCCTCCGATTTTGGCTCAGGTCATGATCTCACGGTTTGTGGGTTTGAGCCCCACATGGGGCTCTGTGCTGACAGCTCAGAGCCTGGAGCCTCCTTCAGATTCTGTTTCCCTCTCTCTCTGTCTCTCTCAAAAAAAAAATAAACATTAAAAAAAATTTTAAGGAAAAATATTTTTTTTTAATTTTTTTTAATGTTTATTTATTTTTGAGACAGAGCATGAACGGGGGAGGGTCAGAGAGAGGGAGACACAGAATCTGAAAAAGGCTCCAGGCTCCGAGCTGTCAGCACAGAGCCCGACGCGGGGCTTGAACTCACGGACCGCGAGATCGTGACCTGAGCCGAAGTCGGCCGCTTAACCGACTGAGCCACCCAGGGGCCCCTAAGGAAAAATATTTTAATACGAAATATGAAAAAACACTTTTTGATAGTTTCTCTTACGGGAGGGTGAAAAAGATCATCAGTTTTCTATTGGAGAATCTTTCATGGATTTAAAGAATACTTGGGGAGCATTTTAGTTCGTGCAATTCAAAAGCAGCTGCGCGAATTCGTTGGAAGGATAGCTCTTGCTGGGCCTTGCCGTGTCATCTGTGCAGAGCTTGCCTGCGCCCCCAGCTAATCCCGGTACCTGCAGCACAGCTGGAGGAGGTGACTTCCACTCTCGGGGAACTTATATTTGACATTGGTTGCTACTTTTCCTGAAGCACAGTGTTTTCTCTGGCAGCTAAGTTGCCTGTTTGATATGCTTTTTTCCTTTTTGCATTCTTTTCTTTGTTTTTATTTTTATTTTTTAATTAAACAGATTGTTTAAAACGTTCCTTTTATTTTTGAGAGAGAGCGTGTGCACACCTGCACACACCGAGCAGAGGAGGGGCAGAGGGGGAGGATCTGAAGCGGGGCTTCAGGTTGTCCGCAGAGCCCCTTGTGGGCTCGAGCTCACAGACCGGGAGATCATGACCTGAGCGGAAGTTGGACGCTTAACCAACCGAGCCACCCAGGGGCCCCTTAAGTTTTTATTTTAATTCCCGTGTCATTAATATACAGTGTTATATTAGTTTCAGGTGTACAGTATAATGATTCAACAATTCCATGCATCTCTCAGTGCTCATCATGACTCGTGCACTCCTTAATCCCCGTCCCTTACTTCACTCATTCCCCCACCCACCTCTCCTCTGGTACCATCAGGTTGTCCTCTATAGGTAAGAGTCTGCTTCTTGGTTTCTCTCTCTCCCTCTCTCTCTCTCGCTCTGTCCCGTTTCCTAAATTCCACATGCGTGAAATCATATGGGATTCGTCTTTCTCTGACTGATTTCACTTAGCATTATACACTCTAGCTCCCTCCGTGTTGTTGCCCATGAAAATATTTCCTTTTTTGTGGCCGAATAATATTCCATTGTATATATACACTACATCTTCCTCATCCATTCATCTATACGTGGACACTTGGACTGCTTCCATTGTTTACCTGTTGTAAATAATGCTGCAAAACATAGGGTTGCGTGTATCCCTTTGAATTATGTTTTTGTATTTGGGAGGTAGATACCCAGTAGTGCGACTACTGCATCATAGGGTAGTTCTATTTTTAACTTGTTGAGGAACCTCCATACTGTTTTCCACAGTGGCCGCACCAGTTTGCATTCCCATCAAAAGCGTAAGAGGGTTCCTTTTTCTCCACATCCTCGCCAACACTTGTTTCTTGTGGTTTTGATTTTAGCCCTCCTGACCGGTGTGAGGCGATATCTCATTGTAGTTTTGATTTGCATTTCCCTGATGATGAGTGATGTTGAGCATCCTTTCGTGTGTCTGTTGGCCATCTGTTGTGTCTTCCTTGGGGAAATGTCTGTTCATGTCTTCTGCCAATTTTTAGTTGGATTATTTGTTTTTTGGGTATTGAGTTGTATCAGTTCTTTATATATTTTGGATACTGCCCTTTATCGGATATGCCATTTGCAAATACCTTCTCCCGTTCAGTAGGTTGTCTTATAGTTTTGTTGATTGTTTCCTTCACTGTGCAGAAATTTTTATTTTGGTGAAGTCCCAATAGTTTATTTTTCCTTTTGTTTCCCTTGCCCCAGGAGACCTATCTACAAAAATGTTGCTACAGCCAACATCAGAGAAATTACTGCCTGTACTCTCTTCTAGGATTTTTAGGGCTTCAAATATCACGTTTAGGTCTTTCATCCGTTGTGAATTTATTTCCGTGTGTTGTGTAAGAAAGTGGTCCGTTTTCGTTCTTCTGCATGCTGCTGTCCTCTAGCTGCATTCTCTGCATGGTTAATTCCAGTGGGAAATTATTGCAGTTAATTTTAATCGTCTGCAAGTTTACTTATAGTCAAACTGCCATGCCTTGAGAAACTAGTACCTGAATGAATGGATGATAAAACTCACTTTAAGGGGCGCCTGGGTGGCTCGGTCGGTCGAGCGGCCGACTTCGGCTCGGGTCACGATCTCGCGGTCCGTGAGTTCGAGCCCCGCGTCGGGCTCTGGGCTGCCGGCTCGGAGCCCGGAGCCTGTTTCGGATTCTGTGTCTCCCTCTCTCTGACCCTCCCCCGTTCATGCTCTGTCTCTCTCTGTCTCAAAAATAAATAAACGTTAAAAAGAAAAAAAAAATTAAAAAAAAAATTAATTAATTAAAAAAAAAAACTCCCTTTAAGTTACCAAAATTACTCTCCTCTGCATATATGGAAATCTTTTTACTTTTTAATCTCCGTAAATCTTCTCAGCAACTCTGTGACATGGGCCAGCTACCAATGCTCCCATTTTCTCCCCAGCTGTGTTAAGTGACAGGTCATTAGCTGTGGAACCAAGACAAGAAGTTGGGTTCCGTAAATAAATGTGACAGTTTGCTTATGAATGTGTATTTATGAGCGATCCTCAAGCTGGGGTGGGCAAGCCATTTGGAGGTATGCAAAGCCATTCGTTCACAGGGTGGAGGGTCTGGATACGTTGAAGGGACTCCACTGTCAGAGCCTCGGCTCATGTAGGTCCAGAACGGATCTGCCTGAGAGTATGCATGCGATGAGGACGCGGGTCCTTTTTCCTAAAGGTCCTTCTCCCACTTGGCTAAAGGAACCCTACCTCTCTCCCGTCTCGCTATGATGCACTGACTTGATGTTTTAAAACCTGTGGGGACATAGGGTAGATCAATTTTTAATTTTTTGAGGAACCTCCACACTGTTTTCCAGAGTGGCTGCACCAGTTTGCATTCCCACCAATGTTTATAGCGGCACTCTCAACAATAGCCAAATTATGGAAAGAGCCTAAATGTCCATCGACTGATAAATGGATAAAGAAGTTGTGGTTTATATATACAATGGAATACTACTTGGCAGAGAAAGAATGAAATGTGGCCTTTTGTAGCCACGTGAATGGAACTGGAGAGTGTTATCCTAAGTGAAATAAGTCATACAGAGAAAGACAGATACCTTATGTTTTCACTCTTATGTGGATCCTGAGAAACTTAACAGAAGATCATGGGGGAGGGGAAGGGGGGGGAAAGTTAGAGAGGGAGGGAGGCAAACCATAAGAGACTCTTAAAAAGTGAGAATAAACTGAGGGTTGATGGGGGGTGGGAGGGAGAAGAAAGTGGCTGATGGGCATTGAGGAGGGCACCTGTTGGGATGTGCGCTGGGTGTTGTATGGAAACCAATCTGACAATAAATTTCATATTTTAGAAACTGTGGGGAATGAAATAGTGGGACAGTTTAGGCTATTGGTTTTGGTATGAAGAAGATCATGAGGAGAGAAAGTAACTGAGCCTAATGATTTGATTCAACAACTTTTGTAAGTGTGGTGGTCTCCTTTTCTTTCCTTGCAGCAAGAGCGTAGGACTGAAAAGGGCATGTTGGTTAATAGGCAAGTAAAACTAATTTTGATGATAGATTGCTCTGTGAGTCTTGGCACGTAGCTGAGAGGGAGACAGAAGAATTGAGTAACATTGCTGTAACAAAACTCTCTCAGTTCTCAATAATTTATTTATACACATATGTTTTCCTGGCATGTGTATTTATAAAAATGAAAAATGGAGCAGAATTGATGTTTAGCCATAACTGACTCTAGTAATAAACAGTCTTCTTCCACAGATGACATGAACTGGCTGGAAAACCCCAGGCTTTCTTAACATTCTTCTAGAAACAGAGAGCCGCATTTCCAACAAAATGTTACCCCTGTGCAGTAATTCTTTTTCAAGATTCCTACATTTTCTATTTGCATCTGTTGCAGTCTAGTAACTGTAATTATAACCCCATCAGAAAGGATGAAAATATTTCGAGACGTTGTCACAGGGAAAAATTTGTAATTAAATGTCAACTCATACATATAGTTTTTACACACAAAAGTATCTGTGTACCTCACGGCTGATGCAATACGCACTGACACAAAACACAATAAAATATGTTCTGCTTATAATACGAGGGTGTAGGTATGTGGGAACGAAAACAAGAATTCAAAGAGAAAAAAAGATCGACTTCAGATTGAGACCACTGAGGAACTGGTTTTTACTGGGTGATGGTAGGTGTCCGGTGGCTTCAGTATTTAGACTGTTGGAGACAGTGGGGACATCTTTGCCAGTTATTGAAACTGACCAAAAAACAAAAACAAAACAAAACAAAAAACCCTTACGTATCAATATAAAAATATGCATGTGAAACGTTTAAAAATGTAACGAGTGGGCAAAAATGTTTAACGATCACAAATCTAGACAGAAGACCAGATGTCTTGAGGATAAGCATGGTCACATGACTCCCATGCATTTCCTTTGTTTTCCCAGTTTGACCTCGTGTGTGTCAATGCTTGGATGCTGGACCTCACACAAGCCGTCCTAAACCTGGGCTTCCTGGCCGGAGCCTTCACCTTGGGTTATGCGGCGGACAGGTAGGCACGAATATGACAGCCATTGACATGATGCATAAGTGTGGGGATGAAAATATTTTATGTTAACATTAGGAAACAATTTTTGTTAAACTTGGGGGGGAAAATCTTATTTTCTCTACCTGTGACATTCACACTTGTTTGGTTAGACTAATTCTCTCCTTGTTGAACTACGTCTCCTTACTCCTTGAACTGTACAAATGGATGGGACCGCTCCCCGTGGATCTGAAAGCATCTTAGTGGAAACACACACCGGCAAGGCAGTAACTTCATCATGGGACAGACGGATAGCTGGCTGGACACTGCGGACAGAGTTGATTCCCTGTGCTTCCATAACTCACTGGTTGTGGTCTGGATTAATTTAGTCATAGAGTCGGCCCCTTCCCAATATGTTTCGGTTATATTTTTTAAAAGAAATCCTTGTATTTTATTCTACAAGTTAAAAACTCTGCAAGAAAAAAAAAACAGTTTTTCCAAAGACCTTTAAGAGAATTTTATCTATTATTTAACATTCATAAAGATATAGATTAATGGCAGACATGGTGAGTGTGTATACTGAACATAGTAATTTTTCTATTCAAACATTCCTGTTTCGGACATTATTGATGTTGGTTATTGTATCCATGCCTAACTATTGCTTTATCCCAATTCTAACTATGAAAATACATGCAGTAATTTAATAATTCCTTCTATACCCCTTAGGACAGGGGTAGGAAAGCTTTGGCCATTGACTGTGTCTGGCTGGATATCGCTCTGGTCACTCTAAGCCCAGCCTTGATGGGTCCCTGTGACCCAGCACACAGTGCACAGTGCTTAAGGGTACTTCTTGGAGAACTGCCCACAGCAATTAATTAGCTAATTGGAGACAATAAAATGCCCCAAATGCTTTAGCCAGTTGACAATCTGAATTTGGCCGGATCAGGCCTTCAAAGTATAACCTTTGTTTTCTTTTTCTGCTCCCTCGTCTGTCTCTTGTTTTCCTCCTGCGGCCCCCTGCCCCCGTCTTCTGCATGTGAGTTTCTCCTTAATCCTTGTGTCTGATGCTCTTTCCCCGTCTTTTATCCGTGTTTTTTTCTATGGTTTCCTCTTATAGCCCTTCCCATTCATCTTCCTTTTCTTAATCTCCCCACACATCACTTTCTCTCCTAGCTGCTATGGCTTCGAATTGAGTGATGTGTTTTCAACACGTGTTTCTTCATTTTAGTTGTTACTCTTCCTGATTTAAACATTAGGTTTTGCTGCTTCTTCATGTTCTTCTCTCACAGTCAATAAACATAATCCCCAAACAAAAGAACTCAACTAAAGGAGGGGGGCTTTTCCTACCTATGTTCCAGCAGGGGCCTGCACACCTGTCCTCATTGATGATTCCGTGCTTTGAAGAAGAAGACAGACCCATGAATGATTCTGCCTCACCACAGGGCCAACCGTCTGTCGGCTCCTTCTCTGCTTCTATATCGTTGAAGGAAAGGACCAGAAACAATTTAATAGGCCCCAAATCTACCAGAGGACAGTGTAGGAAGGACAGACGGTGAATTTTAAAACCGGAATAAATGAGAACTACATCCGTCTCTGCTCCGCTGACCGAAGCAGGACACTGCATGAGTGAATTTGGTGGGAATTTCTATGGGAGAATGTTTTTGAATCAAGTCTCATAAAGGTCATTGACGACAGACTTTCACCAGCCAGTAATCTGGCACAGTTGTACTGAACCGTTTAGCATCAGAATCCCAGAGTATTGCCCACGACGGTAACCTGTGCCCTTTGCCTACGCCTTTAGTAACAGCTACGTAAACGGTGAGACTAAAATGCGAAACTTAAGAACAGCTCGCCCTGGTCGTGAACTTTAGAGTTTGTAAGCAGCTTTCACATCAGCATCGCATTTGAGCCTGTACAACTTCACTGTAGAAAGGGAGGGGAGAAACAAGCAAACAAACAAAATCTGAATCTTGGTTCCCTTAAGAAACGGACCCAAGGTCGCATGGTTGGTGGATGAGTGAGCCACGACTGAAGCCCGCTCCTGGGGCTTTCTCCCTTTCTCCTTCCAACTCCACCCACAAAAATGCTAGAAAAGTATCAAAGCTGGGCCACCGGGGCGACCGTATGTGACAGAGAGGGTCATCTTTTTGGAAACTGCAATCCCCCCAAAAATGCATTCTGTGCCTTGCGTTTTGCAATGCCATTTCAGGAACACATGTCCTTACTTGCCTGGTTTTGCTGCAAAACGAAACGCAGAATTTTCAGCCATCCTGTACACGGTGGTAATAACGCAGCGTCGAAAACAAAATTTCTGTCCTGAAGCCTCTTCTAACAACACTTACCGATAGTGCTTTTCACTGTGTCGGAGAAAATGCCAAAGGTGACTTCTTCCTCTCTCTTTCTCAAAAAGGTACGGCAGGATAGTCATTTACCTAATATCCTGCTTCGGTGTTGGCGTCACCGGTGTTGTGGTGGCGTTCGCACCAAATTTCCCCGTGTTTGTGACCTTCCGCTTCCTACAAGGTGTGTTTGGAAAGGGCACGTGGATGACCTGCTACGTGATCGGTAAGACACTGCTGCGCTCCGTGTCTCTTTGACGCCAGGGTCAGGTGTCTGGGCGGTGCCGGCCGCTGAGCCTCCTCGGGCTCACATGATGAGGCTTCGCGGCTGCCACACGAATGATCTCTGCAAATAGGAAGGTCGCCGTGGTGAGACTCTGACTCTGGCAAAATGAACTTCTCATTTTTAGGTCCTGGCCACATACGGAATATCACAAAATACGGGGGTGAACCACACTCTTGCAGATAACTGCTGTACTGTTATCACAAGTTATTGTTTGCCTTCTGGGAGATTGACGTTTATGAAAAATTTCAGCAATTCTTTGAAACCTTTTTAAAGCATTCTCTGTGCATTTCTGGGATATAGTTTGAGACGACACTCCTGTGTCCTCAAATATTTCTTAATTCTATTCCTTGTGTACAAGCGGAGAGCTTTTTAACTGTGAAGGAGATAGGACCTCAAAATGAGACGCTCATTTGTGAACCTTTGTTACTTCCGTAACCAGAAAGTTTGACCTTTCTAGAAAGAAAAACTTCCCTTTGCTGTTTGCTCCTTTTACTGAGAAAAGTCCTGGATGCTACTTGGGCTCTGTTGCCAGTGATGTCCAGACCAGTCACCTCCTCTAAGGGTCACGGTGGATTCGTGACCAGGGAGAGGCAAAAGCTTCTTTTACAGTATTGCTCTGGATCTGTAGGCTTCTAGTCCCTTCCATTACTGCTAGACAATCCTTCCCCAAGCAGTGCCCACCTTAAGGACCCTCTGAAGGTCTTTGTATGGGCCGGGAAGGAGAGAGAGTGTCGTGAAGTTGCCTGTCGCTGGCTGGGACAGAAGGGGTAACTTTGGCCTATGAAGCATTTCTAAGGAGATCTAAGTGTAGGTGAATTTTCAAAGCTGCGATCTTAGGGCACAACCAAGTAGCGTAATCCCAAGATGATCGGAATAGAATTAATGACAGATAGAAATGGATTCGTTTGGGTGGAGAAGGATGCCAGCAATAAAATTCCCCATGTGACTTTTAAAGAGATAGCACCTACATGTAAAGTCTGGCACTGTGGAGAGGACCATGATGTAATAGAAACTATCTTGTGATCTTGAAAAAATCATTTGTAGAGTCTAATGCTCATAAAGAATCTCCTAAGGAGACTATAATATGCACCCCTTTAGAGATACCGTGATAGAAATCTAGCCAGTTTGTTTTGCTTCTGTATTGATACAATAGTCATCATTTAAGCTTTCCTAAAATCAACAGATACATTTTTTTGTATAACGAGAAGAGTGCTGGGCTGTGTGTGTAAGATGAGTGTGGCCAGTGCCTGCCAGTAACTGGCAGAGAAGAGGGTGAGCAGAAAACCCAGCCCCAGCAGGCATGGAAGTTTTAGTGTCCTTAAGAATGTTGTGGTGTTGGGGCACCTGGGTGGCTCAGTCGGTTAAGCGTCCGACTCCAGTCACGATCTCACAGTTTGTGAGTTGGAGCCCCACGTCGGGCTCTGTGCTGACAGCTCGGAGCCTGGAGCCTGCTTGGGATTCTGTGTCTCCCTCTTCTCTCTGCCCCTCCCCCACTCATGCTGTCTCTATCTCTCATAAATAAATAAACTTTAAAAAATTAAAAAAGAAAGAGAGAATTCTGTGGTGTTCTAACAATGCCGATGGATATGACAGATGTAATGTCTCTGTGTGTTTATTTTGGAGCTCAACTCGAGCTTCCCTAACCTCTGTGTTTGTTTTCCTTCAGTAACAGAAATAGTAGGTTCAAAGCAAAGGAGAATTGTGGGGATAGTAGTCCAAATGTTCTTCACCCTTGGAATCATAATTCTCCCTGGAATTGCCTACTTTATCCCCAGTTGGCAAGGGATCCAGCTAGCCATAACGCTGCCCAGCTTTCTCTTCCTCCTTTATTACTGGTAAAGTGGTTCTGGTCATTATTGAATTTATTCTTATTCCACAGAAATGTAGAATCTGCACTTTCTAAACCAACAGGAAAATGAAAGCAATTAAGGAGATTTTCTGACATCTCCAGAGTAGCCGTGGGCTTTGAGAATTTCTAGAGTGTTTGAGAATTTATAGAGAGTGGTCATTAAGTGACTAATAGTTCTCATTAAAATAGATTAATAAAGTACCAAAACACAAAACTCCAGAGTATTAGTTATGTTTTGTTATTTTGTAATATTTTCACGAACACTGTAAGGTAACAAACCCTACCTGCCGATATTTCAACATGCAAATTAAATGCAACGAAATCGCTTTGCTTCCCTGTGTGTTCTATTATGCAAATTAATATTGTTCAGGAATCCTCTCAGGAATAAGAAAATGTTGAGAGCATCAGAAAATTAAGTTACCAGAAAGCTACAGGTGTATACATTTGACTCTTACTGAAGCGAATACATTTTGATCATTTCTCTAATTTAATTTTAATATATGGGGAAATCAGTTTACATACATGCCTAAGTGCCCATTGAATTCTTTTCACGTGTGTAATTTCAGTTCTTTTCATGTGTGTAATTTAGGACACTGTATTCTAGGTTAGCCCGGTCTTACAAGAACAGTGTAATATTGATTGTTTTTATCATGACCAATGATTCAATTATCAAGTGAGCATTTTTTCCCTCCATTATAAGCCTTCCAAGATAATCTATGTTTCAAAGAGCATGTCCTGAACTCTCAGAATCTCCGAAAGTTCTATCTAATTGCAAGCTCTATTTTAAGAGGGAAAGTGAGGTTGTTAATTAACTGTTAGGGTTTTGAAATTCCTAGACGTAACTCAACAAAGTCTTCTTGCCAGGGTGGTTCCTGAATCTCCTCGCTGGCTGATTACTCGGAAGAAAGGAGATAAAGCATTAAAAATTCTGAGGAACATTGCCAAATGCAATGGGAAGTATCTCTCACCAAATTACTCAGAGGTAATTTCGTTTATTACTGGTAACAAATATTTTTCAAGTGAGTGAATTAATTTGTCTCATTATCAGAACATCTGACTAAATCATTTTTAGTTTGGCTTTAAAAAAGGAAAAAAAAAAACCCCCGCCTTGGGGAGAATCACAAGGTGCATTAGAGAAGACACACTTGGAAGCTGTGACAGCGTTAAGGTTGAGCCCAACTGGCCACTGAGTCCGTATTTTCGTAGTTGCACCTTGTCACTTACATTATTAAACTTTACCTACCGTAGGCCCCGTACTATGAAATCATTCATTCATCTTAATTGCACAAACTAGAGATCTTTTCTTGACATTCAGTGTAGTCTAAAGATTTGTCTTTAAATTTAGTCTTGGAAATACTGTTTCTTCGAATCAGAACTTAAGCAAGAATGTAGTTTTCAACCTTTAGACTTACACATGCTGGCTGGCCTACTCCTCCCTCCTTACCTCGTTCCCTTCCTCCCTTCTTTTTCTTCTTCCTTCGTCCAGCAAAGCCTTTTGGGGTGCTTCTGTATCATTACACTAAAAGAAATGGTGGGGACTAAAGCTTATTCGTTGCTCTTTGGAAGGTTTGATATGCCTCAGATATATTTGAAGCCACACCTGAATAATTAGAGAATAATATCTAAAAAGATATGGCAATGTGGGGCGCCCGGGTGGCTCAGTCAGTTGAGCGTCTGACATCAGCTCGGATCATGATCTCATGGTTTGTGGGTCTGAGCCCCGTGTCGGGCTCTGTGCTGACAGCTCGGAGCCTGGAGCCTGCTTTGGATTCTGTGTCTCCTTCTCTCTGCCCCTCCCCTGCTCATGCTCTGTCTCTCTCTCAAAAATAAATAAGATTTTGAAAAAAAAAAAAAAAAAAAAGACATGGCCATGCTTTACTACAGAGACGAAGTGAATATAGAATAACAGAAGGTTTCTTATAAAGGGATGTGAGGGAAGAATTTTTGGAAGATACGAATCTTGAAGAATATTAGGTTGCTAACATTTTTTTTTTTTGGTAGCACTCAGTTTCGATAGAACATTCTGAGAGAAAACAGGCTTCGTTGGTTTTATTATCACCTCCCCAGCCCCCCAGAACTTGGTCGGAGATATTTGGATTTCTACCTTTTTCCTTCACTCTTATGTTCGGCAACAAGCAGGAGCCTCCATGTTTACAAAGGTTTCAGTTGACCAGTTGTCACTGGATTGTGATGATGTACCTGGGGGTTTACAGATTGTACAATGTGTGGTAAAGATAAAAAGAAAAAAATCTGCTTTAACCATTAAGGTTAAAGCGATCCTGGTTCTCTGAGCACCTTTGGGCTGTGTATTCCTTTCAGGGAAAAAGTATCCAATGCCTTCACACCTTGCTCTCATCCCGTTAGCCTTGGCCTTCACAAACAGGATCAAACGTATAATAATCTGCACTCAGTTTTAATAGTCCAATAAGTATTTTTACTCCTCGCTCAGCAGTATCCTGAAGACACTGCACACGTAGTCCTGGCGTTAAGCATTTGTCAGATCTACATCAAGGTTTTAAAAAAATAGAAAAAAAAAAAAAAAGAAAGAAAGAAAGAAACCAGTGTGTTCTGATGGCTTCCAGAAGAAGGCACCACTTGACGAGGCACGTGATGTGTTATTGTGAGTACCGCTGAGAGGCCCCAGCTACTTCTGCACATCCTCGGGGGACCAGTTCAACGCTGCGCCCATAGACCCACTGACCCACTTCTAATTCACAAACACTGTAGAGACATTTCCCCGGGGAAGTAGTCCAATGCTCTACATGGTTGTGCTTGTGGAAGGATCGTGAATGATGGATCCAGTGGCTTCCAAAACATGTTAACTCTGGCTTTAAGCAGTGAGATGATCTCCATTTGAAAGTCAGGTTCGAAGCCAGACATGAATTTCTCTCGGAGTTTAGTGCCCCAGCCACCACTGTCTGATGATTACATATTGTGATTGGCTCATAAGCCTCTTCGGTCTTTAATCTATAGGTTCCTGTTCTTTTCTTTTCCTTGCAACCTTGGGAATAAAGAATGCTAGGGGTTTTTTTTTTTTCTTTCTTCCTCTTTTTTTTTTTTTTTGTTTCTGTAGACTTTTCTGCAGTCTAAATTTTGTTGATTACATCCTTAGGATCCTTTAATATGGCCCTCTGTCTCTTGTGTTCCCTATCAGTTGGTAGGTAGATCTAGAGCTTAATTAAGTTTGGGTTTGATACTTTTGGCAATCCTACTTCGTAAGTGGTTTAGTACATTTCCATTAAGAGATAGCTCGTGTCTGCCTGTTTCTCCTTTTGTGATGTTAGCTGCCACTGATCGTCGTTGCCTGGATTTATGAATTTATCAGAGGTCGCAAGTGACAGTATTCCCATGTTATCGTTATTATTTCATTTATTGCTGGAATACTTACATAAAGACTAACTTCACCCATCAATCATTTGGTGACTCTGAGATACAGGTCTTACAGGAAAGGCAGGAAACATGTGTAATTCTTTCTTTTCAAAATAACAAGTCGGTTCACTGCATTCTGCAAAAGTTATCAGTGAATTGTGTGTTGTGGGGTTTTTTTAAAAAAAATTTTAAGCCTCATTATTAACATCTGGGTTTTAACCTACTATGAGTCAGCCCTTCTCAGTTATTGTCATTATCCTGATGTGTGCTTAGATTGCCCCATCTTTGGACAGACAAGGCTCATCTTTGTTGGTTCCGGGCTCCCTCTGCCATATCCTAGGAGTTTCAGAATGCCGCTTTGCTCATTAGCACGGTGACATTTTCCCAGGCTCATCTTGTGGTCTCTGGTCTCACTCTTGGAATCACCCACTTCTCAAAGGGTGCTTTGAGGTTTGAAACAAATGTCTTCAAACTGAACCTATCCATCCCCAACCTTTTAAAATTGTACAACGTAAGTAGAAAAGCAAAGTATTGTCTTCAAGAAGAGAAGGAATTGACGTTTCAGTTTAAAACCCCTTGCTAATAGAGGAATTCAGTCAAATTATAGACCAAACCACAATTTTCTGTTTCAGAGATGTTAATGTTCCCACAAAGCATAACCATGTGCAAGATACAGTTTATAGTACTCAGAAATACTGGCCAGTGGTGGAATTGCACTCAAGTGCATTGGCGTGAGCCCCAATGCCAAAAGCAAAGCAGGATCCTGTTATGGTTTCTGTGTAACCCTGTCAATTTCTCCTGTTCTAGTGACTCAGATAACTAATTGCCCATGTCAATGTCCGGGTCACCTTGAAACCTGATGTTTACATAGTCACTTCAAACCTTCTGTGTCCTTTTGCTGCCTTAACTGGTATCCCTGCTCTCTGGATATAATCTCAAGGACGCCCCCATGGCCCAGGATCATAGCCTTTTCTCTTTCCACAGAACCTTTTTGTCAGTAAATCCCGACTTTAGGAAGAAGTTATTATCACGTAAATTACCGCATCCTCCAAGACCTCTCCAATCCCCACCTCATCCTAAGGGTGCACATCATTGATTGCAGTGAAGCTAGAATCAACTAGAAAGGATCTGCTTGACGCACATTGTCCGCAGGAGGACTGGCAGCTATGCTGTCTTCCTCAGCCACCCCCAAACCCCAGCCCGTGCCATCGCTGGCACCAAAGATCCTGGTCTGTTTTATGGGGATCAAAAGACCTAGCTTAAAACAATGCTCTGTATCACAGAAGAGATCCTGAAATTCACCACAAACTAGGATTACACTAACCCCCTGGGCTTTATAAATTTTTTTTTTTTAACGTTTATTTATTTTTGAGACAGAGAGAGACAGAGCATGAATGGGGGAGGGTCAGAGAGAGGGAGACACAGAATCTGAAACAGGCTCTGGGCTCTGAGCTGTCAGCACAGGGGCCCGATGCAGGGCTCGAACTCACGGACCGCGAGATCGTGACCTGAGCCGAAGTCGGCGCTCAACCGACTGAGCCACCCAGGTGCCCCACCCTGGGCTTTATAAATGGAAGGGGGATATGGGAAGAAATAGGTAGGGTGGATTGAATTCCAGCATTCAACCAGGTGGGTTATTCTAAGGTTTGGCTGTGTAATAAACCATCACAGTTATATTTCACATGGATGTTACTCATCTCATGGGCCAATAAACTCTGGCTCTCTGTCTCACTGGTCCCTAGGCTTCCATTTGCCAGAATTCCCAGCTGGCTTCTGACTTTGTTAAAGCCACAGCTGGCAGGTAGAAATACAGGTGATGAGAACATCAGGCTCTCTGGATATATGAACAGTGTAGTTATTATTTACTGAAAAGAAAAGTCCAAAAATATAAACCCAATGCAGATGAGGCAGGTGGGTGGAACTTCTAGGAAGCTGAAGCAATGTAGAAAACAGAAATCAAAGACCCCCGTAGAGGGTCAGCGGAGGGGCTGAGTGTGGAACACGAGGCACTTAGCCAATGCAGGAGGACAGTTGGCTTAGACACTTACGTGGGTGCCTTTGCACTGTTTAAGGCACACTTGAAGAAATTAAAACCAAATTCTTGGCAAGACCACGGTAGGTATAGCCCAGGCACAGCAATGGCACAACAGCGTCTCCTAATGTCATTCGGGGCATCCACAGCCATCCTCTGACCTGGGGAGCATGTCGGTGATAGAACTGTTTCCTGCCCTGGCCACGCCGGGCAGACTTCTTGCACGTGGCGGTTAAATTTGGCATCAGTCTGACGTTACTTCCGACCTGTCACTTGGAGTGTGTTGTTTCTTGCCTCACGCCTAGTAAGTTACCAGTCGATCCGACTTTCCATTCTCGTACGGTAGACACGCACCAGTACTGCGTGTGTGATTGAACGAGGCATCGAATGGCGATGCTGGTCTGAAGAGATGGCCATTGCCCTAAAAACTGAATGTGTGTCAAAACAGCTGAGAAAGCGAGCAAGGATTTAAGTGGGCTCAGGCTTAGGGAGTAGTAGGCTTGGTCTGTTGGTACGTAGTGGAGAGCTGGGCTTGTTGCTTAGTGGCCTTTTCTCATCACGAGGCAGTACTACTTGTGATAGACCGTGTTTTTGTTCCCAGCTCTTCACCTCTCTCTGTAAGAAGATGACACCCCCCCAACCTGTGGCCATGTGACTGGCCGCAGTGCCTCCAGGCAGGCAGATATACTTCCCCACTGAAGCTTGGCCATCTGACTTGATGGCCCAAGGAACAGAAGTGGCCAGGTACCCGTTCAGAGCAGAAGCTGTAAAGGCAGCATGCATTTCTGACAGCTCTCTGGCTCTTTCCTTCTGCCACAAGGACAGCATATCCCAAACTGGTATTGTTCCTTCAGCGTGGTCTCAGAATGAGAAGAACCACAACTTGGAACAGAGCTGCAGAAGCTGACCTACAGCCACTACGTGGAATACAGCCCAAACCCAACTGTTTCCTCAGTAAACTACACTCCACTCAATGTGTCTTAGTGTGCTCTTGGAGATTTGAGAGTGTCTGTTATGGTGGCCAAACCTAACTAATGTAGCTGATCGTAATAGCACTGTTTCAGTTGCCAGAGTAGGGTTTAGTGATTCAACACATTTTTGGTTACCTGGGTGACGGTGGATTGTGGTAGTTTATTATTTGAAATATTCATGTCCCCCCCCCTCATTTCCACTGGGTGAAAATACTTCCTGGTTCCATTGATATCGGGCATGGCAGCATAACTCGCTTTGGTCTCGTGGCAGGTGAAATGTATGTCCTGCCCTTTGACTTTGGCCTTGATCACGCCTTGACCATGTGAGTTGCTTTGGCCAATGGCAGGTTACCTACCACCAGACGTGATGCAGTAGACTTTTGAGATGTGGGCTTGCTCTCTGCGCTTCAGCCATCACCAGGAGAAGAATATTCCCAGGCTCGCCTCCTGGCCCCAGAGGAGGCTGAGAGGCATTTGGAGTAAGGCTGATTTTACCAAAGCTTCCCAAACCTAGATCAGCAGTCTCTCAGCCAACTCACAAATGTGTGAGGTAAACAAATGCTTATTATTTTATGCCACTGAGATCTATGGTTGTTATGCAGCATTATTTAACCAATACACTGGTCAAACAGCTTTTGTCGCTTACCGACCCAGATTATACAACTGCGTAGGTAGCAGCTGTGGCTGTGGTGGTGCTTGCATTTTTTTCTAAAGGATTTTAAAAGCCCTTACCCGAAAGCTCCCTCTCCTCCCCTACTCCTCCACATCTTGTCTTTGTATGCGATATGCTCATGGAAAAGAATATGTTGCAATTCTCGTTAACAAAGAGCCTCTAACAGCGTAGAACTGAATATTTGTCCATATTCGTTAGCGATGTTGTTCTGTGTTGGCCCCCAAAACCAATAAGTCTTGATTGTAATTTCCCTATTTTGATGCTATGCTTATATAGTTCCTTCTTCACAGCTAACCTACAACTTACTAAAATACAAGTGCCAGATGTTATATTGATGCCCATTCATGCGTAAATACACTCGTGGGCAGTGTCCCTGGTGGCATGTTTACATAACATCAGGAGCTAATGCTCGAGCTTTCTGATCCCACGCCTTTAGGTAGGTATATAAGAAATAGAAAATAGAAAAGATTAAGACCTCATTAGATAGTGTCAGGCTAAAGTTAAGATTACCTCAGTTACCAGAGTGATTTCCAACTCTTCATGGCTGCCATCTTATCTGTATTTTAATGAAGTATCACACAGACGCCAATATCACTACAGAAAGGGACTTTCCAGCCTTGGGAATGTCTGTTTATGACATTGCCTTTCAATGGGGGATTTTTATAAACGTAACTCTTGTTCTTCCAAAGAAGGAACCACACCAGGATTCTGGCTGTCATGAAGCCCATCTGGGCTGTGCGGAATTTCAGCCCAATTATTGTACTGTCTTTGTTAATGCTGTGTTTAATTACCATCTCAGGACTTGAAAACTCTCTTCCTGGCATTCAATTACAGAGAAAGTAATTCAGGCCCACGCAGTGCCCAAGGCGGGGCTCCCGTCCACTTCCCATGTCAAGAGTGGGAAAGGCGTGAGTCTAGAAAATAGTGAAGGATATCGGAAAGAAAGTCACCGGAAACTCATACACCACTTTCCCTTCACAGAATTCCAGCTTCATTCTTTGACCTCACACAGAACTAATGGTGCCAATCGTACCAGCAAAGCCATCATCCTTAAAAATGGCATATAAAAATTACTGGAATATGCATGCTACCATGTTAACTTTCATTTAGAATATTCTCAAATGCATAAAAAATAGCAGGACACTTTATATAGCTAACATAGAATGGACCTTTGGAGCTGAGAGTTAATTTAGTAGTACTCTACCTAAATACATTTTCACAAATAGCCTGAGTTCAACGAATGACCTATATTTAAATGGGTTGTTTACTTGGTTCCCATGTCTTTAACCTTTTCAATATGTGACCGTATTGCACGAAAAGGGTAAAATGTTGCGTGAAGAAAACTAATGCCTGCAAAGGGGGAAAATGCTACAATATAAACAGCCACAAAAAACAGTCCTGATGGACTTTTGAATCAAGAGTGAGCTCCTTCCCCCCGCCCCAAAGTGGGTGATTAAATTTTAAGCCCCTCCCATGAAAGGAAATTCTGCCTAAACTCTTTCCAGGTCGGTGGACTCTCGTTTAACCTATACAAATACTGATGGGAGGATGTTCCAGAGCATCATATGGCTTTCATTGAGCTAGGAATCCAAGTGACATATCTCTTATGGAATGAGATCGCAGCTTTGGAGCAGATAAGGCAGATTTTTCAGGACGCCTCCCCAAAGAACAGCATCTCGAGTGGGGAACCGTGGAGAGGCAGGGCCCCCCACCCCAGTTCCTCATGCCCAACTTCCAGACTCCCTCTAGAAATAACTGGGCCGTACACCTTTGTCAGAACCTTAACTGTTTCATTTAAATACAAGTAAAAGCTTGAAAAACATCCGTCAGAAGTGTGAAAGGAAAGCACGCAGAGTTACTGTTAACGTGCACTCCGGGTGTTCTATCCTGCGCATCGGTCCTGGTGTCTCATGACACATCACTGACGAGTAATGGGATCTACAGGACCCAGGACAGCGGACTCAGGCGCCAGTAGGGTGACCAGTTGTCCGTGTTTGCCCAGAACTGGGGGGATTCCTGGAACTCGGGAAAGTCTGAGAAAGTCTCAGGCAAACTGGGACGAGCTGGTCAGTCCTCGCCCGCCCGGCTGTGTCAGAGGGAGATACAAAGGTTTACGTACGTGGGCTTCACGTCTGCCTGCCTGCCTGACGCCACTAGAGGATGGGCTCCGAGTTTGCTCGCTGGACTGGTCCCAAAGTCAGATGCAGGCCGCCACGCCCCAGGGCCCACCGGACCCCTGTCTTTCTAGCCCTCTCTTCTTCAATCCCTCACTTCTTTTCTCTCTCTCTTTGTCTTCTTCTTTTTTTGTTTTTTAACTTTTACGGCCTTTATTTGAAGTTCCCACATGAAATGATACTCCTTTTTTAAAATAACACTTGACTGACATCTGATAAACACACAATAAGCTGCACGTATTTGATTTATTCAGCTTGCTTACTCCCCTTTCTATTCTAGTTCTTATTTGGCCTTGAACCCTAGCCTATTTGGGGTGCCTGGGTGGCTCTGTTGGCTAAGCGTCCGACTCTTGGTTTCGGCTCCGGTCGCGATCTCACGTTTCATGGGTCGGAGTCTCACATCGGGCTGTGCGCTGACACCTGGAGCCTGCTTGGGATTCTCTCTCTCTCTCTCTCTCTCTCTCTCTCTCTGTCTCTCTCTCTGCCCCTCCCCTGCTCACTCTGCACACATGCTGTCTCTCTCATGCTCAAAATAAATAAACGTAAAAAGAAAAAGTCTGATTTGAACCCTAGCCTATTTGAGGGCCTGACCCCCGCTTAATGTTTGCCCTCTCTCTTGAAAGTAGGAGCCTGTTGCTTATGTATCTGCTCACCGGTTCTCTGAAAGCCACATGCCACATTCTCTTGATGACCGGCACCTGCTCTTTCAAGAGACCGCTGCCACTAAGAGCCCCCTCTGCAGATGCGTCCCAGACCACAGACAGCCGTGTGCCCATGCAAGACCCACGTGTGCCCTCCCTTGCACCGGCCTCTCCACCTGCAGGTCCTGGTCCCATTTGTGGCCAGGCACAGAGCCACAGCCCCTCCGTTCACACGTGACCTGTTCTCCCTCCTGCTGAGACTCCAGCAACTCTCTGTGGGGGATGATGGAGGTGGGGGGCACAGAGAGCTCCAAGCTCTGGTGACCTTCACAGTCATTTCAGTGGGTGATTCGTTGTTACATAATCTGGGAATCAGGGACCCCTCCCTTTTTCCTTCTCAAAGGCTGATCCTCACCCTGGAGAGTAATGGCCCTCCCCTTCCAGCCGCAGCATGCTGTAGGATGCAGAGGGGCACTTGCCTCTTTCTGTCGAGCCCAAGCCCTGGTGGCATGACGAACAGAATGAATTCAAATATAAAAGAAAATGAATAAGCCACACGGGCTTTTTCTATTCTGTTAATAACGGTAGCTCTCTTTTGTGGGCATTGTGAAAATGCTTAATTCAATTATTTTAATTCTGAACCCCGCTCTAATAGAATAAGGGAGTGGGTTTGCTCTTTCTTTTTCTTTTTCAAGCATTTGCCAAGAGAACGGCCCTCTAATACCGTCTTTGAAACGTTCACGCTCTGTGTGAGTGAGAATGATGCTCGGCTTTTCGAAGCATTTTGTTCCTGCGCCATTTGGCCCAGTCTCGTGTTTTTGGCAAAACCAGTTTGTGCAATCCCAATTGCTGTGCTTCCCCGCTGTGAATAAATGAGAAAATACTAGCTCTTTGTGAACGCGCTCCCTGCTGCGAAGGCGATGAGGGGTACAATGTCCAGAGCCCTGTGTGTCCAGCTCCCTGGCAGGGATTCTGGGCGTTACTCCTAATCCAGAGCTGCCGTTGCCATGACGATACTGGCTGCTCGACCTTCATCCCACCAGGAAAGTTGCCTTTGTTCACGAAATAATCCTAAGAAAAGAGGTGCAGCCTGGGGAGCAGGTGAAATCATTCAGATTCTCCAAGGCCAAGTTGATGCTGGTGAACACAGAAGAGCTCCACTGATGCAAATAAACACGGGAGGAAATTGTGTAAATTGAGGAAATTGTGTAAAGGAGAAAGCACACTAAGGTCCACTTGTTTTTTCCTTCGCTCGAGGCCCCATCCGGGAAAATGGTAGGAAAGATGTCAGGTGCTAGATCTTTCATGGGATCAACCCTCTCTTTCCTGAGAGGGCACCCAGATGGCTGGATGAAGAATATCGACTGTGTCGCCTTCCCAACGCTTCCTCATGTGGGTGCAGATGCAAAGGGGACTAGGCGTGCACAATCCAGAGATGGCTGGATGTCTTGTTTTGGAACCAAATAGTATGGACCTGTGCTGTTTTCTTTTTTCTTTGAATTTGGTGCTGTTTAAAGGGAACCTGATTGGGAGGAAGCCTTCCTTCTCCACGTAGTGAATGCACCCTTCTTGATGTGGCCGGGTGAAGGAGGGCTGAGAATGAAGTCTTCATGTCCTTCCCAGGAGAAGAACCTGGGGAATGTTGGGGGGAATGGCCAGAACCGAGGAAACTCTTTCTGCTAGAGGAAACTTTCATGTAAAAGCAAAATTTGTCACCTTCCCTAGTAAGGGGCATGGAGGGCGACCAGATAGAAAATCCTGATGAGCAGGGTTGCTAACACACTGGTGTCTCCCAGCAGCTGTAACTTCAGCCCCACGGCAGATGGGATAATCAGGTGGCAGTCTGCCCCAAGGGGCCACAGACCCTTGGGGACCATGGAAATTCTGCAAGACTCCTCAAACCATTTGCAACCAAGCCTTATCTGTAGAGTGAATTAATACACCTTGGATAAATACGTACTACTTTTTCAGATGAAGGCGGACGCAATTGTTCGTAATAATAACCAATGGGTTGAAAGATCTTATTGGGTTTGTAGTAAATCTATGTTGTTATGTGGCCTCAATGAACAGAAATTAAAAGCACAACTTCTGTCATGTGGGCAGCCGTTATATTCTTTGACATTACCTGGAAGTGGTAATACTCGGGAGGGATAAGAGTCACTGATCTGTCAGCACAAGTAGGATTAGTCTCCATCTGCTGCAAAACGGTTGTCTGAGCTGTCACAGTTAAAGTTACATGATGTTCTCAGGAAGAGCTGAAGGACCTCTCATCGTCTTCATAAACATGGAATCTTGACAGCTTCCAAGATTCATTCACTTTTTTGATTCAGTAAAGTAAACGCAAGTGCATCGTATTCTGCCCTTTCACTGACCTTGTGGACAAGTTCTACGTGTTGAGTAGGAAGGGTTGAGTGACTCGGTGTACCATTGCCTTGCTACCTCGAAAAGGTGAATCCTGGTTTTCTTTCCTGCTCACATTTCAGAGCCAACACACACAAATAGTTTAGATTTTGAGGAAGAATGAGGGAGGCTTACAGAATGAATGCTCGGCGTGATTATTTTATTTAGAGTGCCGTAGAGTTTAAGTACGTCTCCTCCTGTTTCGTTCATTATGTGTAGTCTCCAGGCATAAATAGTTGTCTTTGAGACCTTAGAGAAATTTTGCTAAAGACAGTTGAAGGGACGCCTGGGTGGCATCCAACTCTTGATTTCGGTCATGATCTCATGGTTCATGAGTTTGAGCCCTGTGTCGGGCTCTACGCTGACAGCGTGGAGCCTGCTTGGGATTCTCTCTCTCCCTCTCTCTCTCTGCCCCTCCCCCACTAGTGCTGTCTCTCAAAAATAAATAAACTTTAAAAAAAGACAGCTGAAGCATTCACTCTGCCATTTATGATCGTTTACATGCTGTATTTATAGAGACTGCTCCAAAATTAGCAGGGGATGGACTTTTTGATGGCAGTTGAGTGAACCGTAGGGTCTGCTTCGTGTAGTATTTTTTTCCCTATCTTTTCTTCCCAAGTTCTGCAAACTATTTGGTAGGCTTTATTGCCTAAACATAACCAGCTTCTTAAGTTCAATAAGTCATTGATTGTTGCCATGAAGATATTTTTCACGTTACAGAGTGAAGCACAGAATATTTTATTTGGTGGTCACATGTTTAGAAAAACCATTTTAAGTTTAATTGACATGAAGCTGCCCAGAAGCAAAAGGACACTGACTCACCCGGTGTAGCTGGTACTCATTGTCATTTGTGTATCTGTTTAGTCAGCAAATAGTTACCAAGCGCTGTGTTCAAAACATCTGCTTTTTAAATTTTTTTTTTTCAACGTTTTTTATTTTTATTTTTGGGACAGAGAGAGACAGAGCATGAACGGGGGAGGGGCAGAGAGAGAGAGGGAGACACAGAATCGGAAACAGGCTCCAGGCTCCGAGCCATCAGCCCAGAGCCTGACGCGGGGCTCGAACTCACGGACCGCGAGATCGTGACCTGGCTGAAGTCGGACGCTTAACCGACTGCGCCACCCAGGCGCCCCAAAACATCTGCTTTTTAAACAACCTCCATGTAATATTCACTTTCAAATAATGTTTCTTGACAGGCATTCAAGATGCATTTTTTTCCAATTCTTTGTGGTTGCTTTTTTGTTTCTTTTGTCTTTTTGGAGCTGTTTTCAGTTTCCGTGACTGGTAATTCCTTATCTCTTCAACTATACTCGCTTTCATCATATAGGGATGCTGAATAGGGCTAAATCTAAATTCTTGTCATTTATAGTTGAAGGACAGCTTAGCTTTCATGGGCAGTGTTTGGAAACCATTTCAGTGTTTTGTTTTTTTTATTGATTGCATTTGTTTATAAATAGGAAGGTATTCTTATTGGATCTCAGTCAGTATAGCTGGGAATGATGAAAACGAACATATATATTTGGTGAAATATAATAAAAAAATTCACAGTTCAAAATTAGGGTAAATCGTGTGCACAGGCTCACCTCGATGCACATTACCGTGGTCCAGAGTCAAGCCGTGAGACTAAACATGCTTCATTATCGAAAACCTCCGGAAACAGAATTCCAGGGATGGCATCTGCCATCTGCTCGTGGCTTGTACATAGAAGCATCTTGTCCCTCTCTAAAGATTGTTCCGCATTGAACAATAAGGACATACCAACGAACAATAAGTAGCTGGATGGGAAAAAATTTTTCGCAAATCAAGGAAAGGGAGCAGCTTGCAAATTCCAGAACGCACCAAGGATTGTGATATTTACGGAGGTACACCTCAACTAGTCTTTTGACTGTTCGGTTGTACTTGACCGTCGGCAGAAAAGTTTCTCCGCATCCACCAACGCAAGCGAATAAACAGGAAACGAAGGGTTTTCTGAGGTACCAGAGGAAGGCAAGATTTGGAGGTTCCCCGTGGAGTGTAATGCTGGGTCCTGTGATGCATGCAGGATTCGTGCCCTGAGTAATGCCAGATTGCTTTCCATGTACACCCATCGAGTGTCCAGGTGCCCACACACATTGGGTATTTTCCGATCTTCTAATTTTGGCCCGCCTCCTGAATGTTTGCAGTGGCACATCTCTGGTTACTAGTGAGATTCCGCATATCTTCAAGCATCTTACTCTGCCGTTTGGGCTCCTTCTCTGTGGGTTGCCTTGCCGTCTCCTTGCCCACGTGTGTTGGATTTTCTGGTATTTGCCTCCTTCAATTTATAGGATCTCCTCTCATATTCTAAAACCACCACCCCTTGTGGGTTTTCGACATTCCAAGTATATTCTCCTCCATGTTTTAGTTACTTTTAACTTTGCCTACTTTTTTCTTCATTGAACAAAAATTCTTACAGCCTTAAACTTCTTCAATACGGGCAAGTGAGTGTGTATCTTTGCGTATTGATTGTATTATAGGTTTTGTTTAAGAAATATTCTTCTACATCCAAGGGCCGCAAAGATATTCCCCTATTAGCTATGGCTTTAGCTACCACAGTCATGCCCGAATTTTTCTGCCACCGACCATTCCGACTGAGAAGCAGTGATCCACCTTTATTTGTTTCAATGCCAAGCTGGTTGTTTTCGTCTTTTCGGTTTTTTTTTTTTTTTTTTTTTTGAGCTCCAGCTACTAAGCAAATTCATCATTTATCAAGTTCCTGTTTCAGAGTCTGAATTAGTTTACAAGCCAAAGCCTGTCTCCTATTTTTAAGGAACCAAATAGCTGGTGACTTAAATATGTGCTTCTGTGCTGCAGACTTGACCCAGGATCCACACGGGTTGCAGATGTTATCAGTGACGGCATACTTGCAAAGCTCCATATGATAAAGAAAGGGGTAATGAGTCACAGCATTTAGACCCCAGCTTTGTGTACACTACCAAACAGTCATCTTCACCTTGTTGGCCTCAAAAGATGAATACGTGGGGCACCTGGGGGGCTCAGTCGGTTAGGGGGTCACGATCTCTTGGTCGTGAGATCGAGCCCTGCGTTGGGCTCCGCACGGTGGGCATGGAGCCTGCTTAAGATTCTCTCTCTCTCTGCCCCTCTCCTTCTTGCCCTTCTCTACAGCACCCTTTACAATTCTGTTCGTCCCAGGAATAAAGCAGAAGGGATATGATAGTTCCTCCAAATACTCAGCATTTCTTTATTTAAAAAAAAAATTTTTTTTTAACGTTTACTTATTTTTGAAGGAGAGAGAGACAGTGTGAGCAGGAGACAGAGAAGGGCAAAGAGGGAGACACAGAATCCGAAGCAGGCTCCAGGCTCTGAGCTGTCAGTACAGAGCCCGACGCCGGACTTGGACTCACAAACTGTGAGATCATGACCTGAAGCTGAAGTCCAGACACTTAACTGACTGAGCCACCCAGGCGCCCCTCAGTATTTCTTTAAACAGTGAGATTTGCGGTGGCGCCTGGGTGGCTCAGTCAGTTAAGCATCCGACTTTGCAGTCATGATCTCAAGGTCTGTGAGTTCGAGCCCCACATCGGGCTCTGTGCTGACGGCTCAGGGCCTGGAGCCTGCTTCGGATTCTGTGTCTCCCTCTCTCTCTCCCCCTCCCTCACTCATGCTCTGTCTCTCTCTCTCTGTCAAAAATAAACAAACATTAAAAAATTTTTAAAAAATGAGATTTGCTCTCTGCGACAGTGATGCCCTGCCCTCCCTCTCTGTACCTTGTAAAGGGAGGTGATGTGTATGAGCACACTTCAGAAATGTAAAAAGAGATCATGATTTTTAGATCCACCAACACCTTCATGAGATCTACCTGGGGCTGAAATTTGATTTGTTAACGTTTCCTTTCCTTGGGCAGTTGCACAATTTCTTAGCTGAAAGCCTTCCACAGGATGGAAGTTCGCACCAGGGCCCTCTGCTTTAGTGTTACACTTTCATGGTTTATTTCTGTGATAAATTGATTAGTGCCTGTGAATCGAAAATGCAGTAGAAATGGTCCTCATTTCCTTTTAGGCGTTTTAATGGTGTGATTTTGTCAAAAGGGGTTATTACGAGAAACAAAATCGTAAAGATTGCAAGTTTTCCAAATTTAAATCAGACAGTCTAAGTTTAATTCCAAATAGAAATTTAGTGTTTTGCATGGTGAATTCCCATCAGGAAGAAGGTGTGGACCAGAGGTCTTTTGGGTAAACCTGAGAAATCTACAGACTCTTGGTCACCCAGGATAAGCTAGGCCTGTGTGTAACGAGCACTCCCCAAATCTCAGTGGCTTAAAACGATAAAGGGCTAAGTCTCGTCTGTGCCCGTAGGCTCACTGGGGTTCCTCTCCTCGGAGCGGGGTTCTCCGCCTATAATCCAGGCTGTCCTAGCGGCTGCTGCCTGGACTATCAGAGGAAAGAGAATTTGAGGGGGTCTTACTTCAGCAGTGAAATGCTCACACGTCCTTGGCAGATTTGGGTAGCAGGCCCCTCCCCCCCCAGGCGCAAGGGGCCAAGAAGTACAATCTTATCATGCCCCTGTGATGGGGTAAGGAGGGAGGGAGGGAAGCAAAATTATTTGGCAAACTGTGCTAATAATAGAAACAAATGATTAAGAGCACAGGATTCAGTTAACACTGACTCAGGAAGATAAATGCTTTTCAGTTCAAATGATTACTGCAAAGTGGGCTTCACCTTCTATAACTGGTAAAAAATAAATAAATAAATAAATTTGGTCGAAGTGTACCCACATTTTAAAAGTTGTGATGGAAAGACATAGTAGCAATTATGAAGACCCGTTTCCCGCGAGAGAAACCCCAACTTCGGGGCACCCTGGGAGCGGACGGAGGGCCGTGCCCAAAGGAACAGACGTCAGGGGCACAGGGACAGGGGCAAGTGGAAGAGCCGCCAGGTGTCCCCCCCGGCACAGCCGGCAGGTGGGGGCCGGTTCGGGGCAGGGATTCGCACAAAACGCCCTGAAGAGATGCCCGAGAACCAAGCGGAGGGAGAGCACCCGGGAATAGGCGGGGACCCCACCTGGGCTTGCGGAGAGGCTGGGAGGGGCCGGAGGACGGAAGAGAAGAGAGAGACCCCATCCCTGGGGGGACATACAGGAGGCAGCTGACACCAACCTGCAGGTTCTGAGAACACCATCCTGGACTCGCTCCATCACCGTGGCCCTGGGCACTTGTGTGGCAGAGCCTGTTGCCGCCTGGCTGTCCTTGGCCTGTCCAGAAAGGGCTGCCAACTCAGAGTCGGGGCAGGAGTCCTTTAGGCCCGCAGGCCCGGGCAGAAAGACACCTGCCGGGAATCTAACTGGGCAGAGTTGTCGTTTTACTGGAATCCTGCAAATACCTGAACATCTGGAAAAGAGAGCTGACGCGGGCAACAGCTCGCAGAACCTAGTGGAAAATACCACCCCCTGCCCCAGCTGATGAAGAGAAAGGCCGTCTCATGAGGTTCTATCTACCCTGTTATTAACACGTTAAAGAGTGTGTTCTTGTTAAAACCATGTCTGAAGCATTCAGAAGACTGAAAAGAAACGATGATAAAAAGATTGATGAGTGGAAGAGTGTGGTTTGGCTTTCATTTGTGACATATCAGATGACTTTAACTCACTCACTAGCTTTTTCCTTTCTCTTAAAAAAAAAAAGTCCTTGGCTAACCAGTGACTCATAGATACTCAATTTGTGGATTCACAGAACTAAAACTTTTGTGTATCCAAGCATGCTACTTTAGTATAAGACAATGGACGTCCTTTAAAACGTGATATTTAGAACTTTTCTGTTTCAGTGATTGTCACTGACGTTTGTAGGTGCTATAGGAGAGTTGACGGACATGTTCAATTCAATCATTTTGGTGTCCCTGCGCACCCCCCCTCCAAATTCTGAGCCTTTTGGGTTAGAGTTTTAGATCTGAGAGTGCCTTTTCTTCTTTCTCTCTCTTTCTCTTACTTTAACACACCCCCCCCCAAAAAAAAACCTCTTTCAGTTTGTTTTTTAAAAATGAAGAAATGTCCCAACACGTGACCCACAGCTGCAACCCGTTAACCTTTGCTAATATTGAGTCTGCACTTTGGATCCCTCGTGGGACCTCTAGATAGATGTGCTTTTGCTGTTCTAGGCAGTGTGCCTGCTTGGGGAATGGAGGGGAGGGGCTCTCTCCAGCCAGACTCAAACGGATGGAATAAATATCTTCTCTGCACGGCACCGTAACAGAAGACCTGGCTGGGCCCCAGGTGCTTGGGACCCGCTCTGTCCAGTACAGCAGCCACTAGCCATGTGTGGTCATGGAGCTTTGCAATGTGGCTAATCTGAACCAAAATGAGCTGTAAAAGCAAGCTGAATAGTGAATTTCATAGAGCACATAGAATATCTTGTTAACTTCATATTAATTACCTGTTGAAATGGTAACATGTTGGATAGATTGGATTAAATGGAACATTTTATTAGAATTGATTTTGACTGTTTATTTTCACCCCTTTTAATGTGGCTTCTAGAAAATTGAAACTGAACTGTGTAAGTCGCACTATAATTTTGTGGGGTGGCTCCGGTCCATGTGACTGAGATGTGTCTTTAACTACCTTAATAAGAGGCAAATGTCATCATTTTAATGTGGACTTTTCCTTTTACTGTGAACTCTGCATGGTAAATATTTTATCTACTCTTATTTTTCTTAAAGTTTACCTATTTATTTTGAGAGTGAGAGAGAGAGCACACACACATGCACAAGTTGGGGAGGGACAGAGAGAGAGGATCCCAAACAGGGTCTGAGCTGTCAGCACAGAGCCCGATATGGGGCTCGAACCCATGAACAATGAGATCATGACCTGATTCGAAGTCAGACGCTTAACTGATTGAGCCAACCCAGGCTCCCCTATGAACTCTTGTTTTAAAGTAGAATGAGGTTTTTAACAATTCCTGAAGCACTATGGGTTATTTGACAAATTCTCTTTTGTGGATACCAGGTAGTGCTAAGCTGGCCTAGGCTTTCTAATGTTAAATACTTACCCTTGGACCTTCTGGTGCCAGCCTTCATCTCACTGATGGGGGTGTGCACGAGGCAGGGGGCCAGGGGGTGAGGGCATGGGTGCCCAGCAGGCATGGGTGGACTTCCTCCCGCCCAGCCCCGCCTTCTGGCCCCTGACCCTTGTATGAGACACGTGTGGGCAATTGAACTCCGAAGGTGGCCCCTGGGCCTCCAAATCAGTGAACCCCAAATCCCCAAGCAATATTTTATTCTCACAGCTTTCTGAGTGAGTCAAGGCTTCTAGAGAACGGCTTTCGGGAACCAGCGACAACTGATTAAATTACAGGGTCTGGCTCAAGAACAGATAAAGCCTCCTTCTCATCGGTGGCCTCCTTTTCCTTGTGAAATATAGCAACTGATGAAAAATCCACCTGTTGGGAACAAGCAGGTGAAACTGCAAGGCTGGAGACACAGCCACCTGACATTGTCCCCGCCACCCCCACCCCTAGCCTGGCCAGCCCTGCGAACGAGTTCTTTCCTCTGAAGCCTGGGGGGGCGCTATTACTTCTCAGCCTGGGGACAGTAAACTCTAGGAGGCAGCCCTGAGGCGGGACAACTCACTGACTATCAGTGCTTCTCACACTAGTCTCCTTGGATGTTGTAAAAACTCAGATTCTGATTCCCTAATCTGGGTTGAGGCGTGTTGAACGAGCTCGCGGGTGATGGCCACACTGCCGATGCGCGGACCACACACACTTTGAGAAGCACGTTCGCAAAGCGTCATCTGCTCGTGTGGACATTCCCGAAAAATTATCCGGCCTGAGGCCTGAGAGGTCAGTGTGTCAAACTGGCGTTAAATATACCTGGTAAACTTAAGAAAATCCAATATAAAAAGAAAGCCTTGAAAAAGGATTGACCATTCTTTTTACAAAGGGATTCACAACAGGGAACCTTTAAAAGCATCTCCCCTTAGGCATTATGGCATCAGCTACAGTTTACTAACTGAAAAGATAAAAAAGTGCCAAGGGAATCATCATCTGGAAGTAAATATCTCGGAAATGTTATAAAAAAGCAATAGTAATGCCGATCACTTCCATTACTGAATGCTGTGTGTGTGCCCTGTGTGTGTGTGTGTGTGTGTGTAAACAGATTATCTAATTGGATCTTCAAAATACTAGTAAAATGAGGGTTACTATCCTTACACTCCTGACCAGAGAAGTAAGGTCCATGGAGTTTAAGTAACATGTCAGGAAGAAAACATTCTGAGCAAGACACCGTGTCTCAGGCCTGATCCTGGCTGGTTGTCCTTTTTTTTTCTTTTTTTTTTTTTTTAAGTGTTTTTAATGTGTATTTATATTTAGAGAGACAGAGACACAGAGAGAGAGAGAGACTGTGCTTGAGTGGGGAAGGGGCAGAGAGACGGAGACAGAATCTGACGTAGGCTCCAGGCTCTGAGCTGTCAGCATAGAACCTGATACGGGGCTCGAACCCACGAGCAGCGGGATCATGACCTGAGCTGAAGTTGGAGACTTAACCGACCGAGCCACCCAGGCACCCCCTGGCTGGTTGTCTTTCACATCAGGGGCACACTGACACCATATTTAGAACAGATGGCAATTTATAATGTCCATCTCTTCCTCGGCAATTTAAATTAAAATGTCAACTTAAAGAATGGTTTCAGAAAGGCACCAGGAAGGATTGTAAATATAGCTAGATTGAGCAAAGAAAGATGAACAAAGTATACTTTCAGCGTAAGCTGAATCACTGGTAACGTAATGTAAAAGTCTTGGAAAAGCTAAGAGACCATTAAGAGACAGGACAGATGGCACTCAGCTCAGTAAATACACATCAGGAAACCAACGTGTGCAATCTACCTGTGAGCAACACCTTTTCCTATGAGTGACATCACTAGGCAACGAGAGTCCAAACACGCAAATGTTACCAAGAGCCTTCCCCGTCTTCCTTTACTCCGAACTGAAGCAGGCACATACCACTTAGATGGCATAATCATACGACGAAATAGAATACCAGGCTAGATACAAAAGATAACATTCTGTGTGGCTCCCTTTATATGAAATTCTAGAAAAGGCAAAACTGTTATGACAGAAACCAGATGAGGGGGTGCCAGGGGCTAAGAGTTGGGGGTGGGGAGAGGGTGACCCTAGAGTCAGGAGGAAACTTCCTGAGGGTAATGGAGACGTTCCATCTCACGATGGTGATGGTGGAAGTAGGGATTTCTACAACTCAACCCATTAGTTGAAACTCACCGAAGTGCACCCTTGGAATTGCTGACTTCTATTGTATGAAAGTTCTGTGTCGATGAAGCGAATTAAAATACATATATATGATAACCTAATATAGCCTTTCTACCCTTTTGTATCTGACTCAGAGTAAGTGAAATTCAGTAACCTTCTGGCAACAGAAAATAAACCCAGCTTGATTTCAAAGTAGAGACCTAGAAGTTGCTGTAAAAAAAAAACAAGTAGCTGCAGCAGCCACTGAGAATGAGTTGCCAAGACTTTATTGGATGAATTCCATCCGAGATACTGCATTTAGTCTCTCAAGGTCTTTGGACACCCAGAAAGTGGGTCGTCTTTCAGAATATCTGCGTCACTATGGAGAACATGTCAGTAAATCAAAAACCAGCTGGATTTACTCTTAAATTGGCAAAATGCTCACTTGCTTGGAAGTACTATTAATCCCTTCCTTCACTGGACAGGGAAGATTGGTTTTATGGTCTTGATTACCTTCGGTTTTATCCATACTGCATGTTCTTTTGGTAGAGGGTACGTATTAGGCATTAAACTTGTGCTTTGGGAAAGCAGGGATCATGTGACTGCTTGATTCTAAATCTTAAGAATTTGAAACTAAGATGAACACTGAAAATTTTTACTAAGTTGGAATACAAAAGCAATTATTTTTAACTAGTTAACAGAGAATTATTTTGCCTAAAATATTCAATTATTAATGCCAAAGCATTGTTCTGCCCTGAATTCTCCAGATAATCCTGCTTTTGGCAACGAGTTACAGAAACCAACTTACATGGGCTTAGACAGGAAGCCCATTTCCCGGCTTGTGTATCTGGAATTCTAGAGTTACAGCCCCGTTCAGGGTTGGCTAGACCTGGGTCTCAACAGTCCCATCAAGCCATGGTTTCCTTCCTCTCTACTCTGCTGCCTGGGTGGCTTTATCTTTACACTGGTTCCCTCCTGGGTGTAGCATGGCTGCTAAGATCTGTTTGAGCCCACCACTTTTTCACTAATTTCCTGAGAATCCAGAGAGAAGATTCCTTCAGGAGCCTCTGACTTAAGGTCAGTGAAGGACTTTCTGGAGGTCTTTTCTCATTGGTTCAAATTGGGTCACATGGCCATTTCTCATTGGTTCAGATTGGGTCACGTGCCCAGTCCCTTGTACAGAGGATGAAATCCCCCTTCGGTAATCAGGTCTGCCCTACACCTGGAAACAGAATCAGCTCCCCTGAGAACACGAATGGATGAGGGGGGGGGGGGGGGGCAGTGGAAGTTCCATTAAGAAAGAGAAAGGGAGAGGGGCACCTGGGTGGCGCGGTCGGTTGAGCGTCCGTCTTCAGCCAGGTCACGATCTCGCGGTCTGTGAGTTCGAGCCCCGCGTCGGGCTCTGGGCTGACGGCTCGGAGCCTGGAGCCTGCTTCCGATTCTGCGTCTCCCTCTCTCTCTGCCCCTCCCCCGTTCATGCTCTGTCTCTCTCTGTCCCAAAAATAAATTAAAAAACGTTGAAAAAAAAAATTAAAAAAAAAAAAACAAAGAGAAAGGGAGATTGACACTGAGTCAACAGTAAAAACGTACATTAGGGTCTAATTTAAATCCGTTACTTTAAAGGGGAGCTATATTTTTTTTTCTTTTTAGGAAAGTACTCTAGGTTTAAATTTTAAGAGAATATTTGTAACAAAAAGGAAGAGAGTAAAAACCACTACAATCCCACTACCCCGTAAGAACTATTAACGAGTGATACAAGCGTATTTTTAAATAATAAAATATTCTACTGTGTATTCTGTAGACACAGTATAGTCTAATGGTTAGCAGTATACAGGCTTAGATGTCACCCTGCTATCTGTGTGTGTCCTCACTGAGTAAGCTACTTATCTTTCCTGTGCCTCAACTTCTTCTCTGTGATACATGTAAGAATAGTATCTATAAGTTACTCTGGCAGTAACCCTGGAGCTCAGAGATCAGCAATCTACAGCCTGCGGGCCAGACCTGGCTTGCTGCCTGTTTTCATAAACAAAGTTTTACTGGAATCCAGTCACGGTCATCTGTTTGTGTTTCCATCTATGGCTGCTTTCACACTACAATGGGAAGGTTAAGTCGTTCCGACAGAGACTATATATAGCGCACAGAACCAAAGGTATTTCTGATCTGGCCCTTTGCAGAAAAAGTCTGCCAACCTCTGGGTCAGACCATCAGACTTCTATTGCCTTGTCAAAATCTCACATGTCATAGTTCTGTGGTCATGCAGTAACTTAACCAGCCTGGAGATACGATCAAGAAAAAGTGACATCTGCAGAGCTTACACAAAGGCGAGCGATGATGCGAAGTTATTTTATCAGCTAGAAATAGTTAAGAACCATGAGTAATTGAAAAATCTACCAAGGTGTTTAAATGCCAAATTATCTATCTGAATTGACCAGAGATCTTAAAATACGTGATACATGATTTCCCTTGAACTCTGGCGTGTTGACACTGGGACATGAACGAAAGTGAATTTGTATGGAGTCACAGCTACAGGGAGAAAATAAGACTGAAGAGCAAATGAAAGAGAACCCATAACAAGTCATTGCAGATGTTGCTGTAGAAAAGAAAAGATTGTCGCCCCCTGTGTGCTCTGGGTGAACAGTGGTGGAGATGTGTGGATGGGAAGGGCTCCCCAGAGCAAAGGGAATAGTCTGAATGGGCACAGTGAAGCCGACCCAAGCCTGAGGCTCGGAAGAGCCATAAGGGAAGAGAAAAGCATCCCTGGAATAAGTGATACATCCGTGGAGGAACACCGCCCTCACCTTATGGGTCGTTTTGGTCTTGAATTTAAAGATCCTCAAGATCTAAATTATTTTGGTCACATCCAACTTTTCCAAAAAATAGTGTCTTAACTAAAGGCCGTTAGATTCTTGGCCAAATGTGTGATGTCCTTCTCTAAAAATGAAGTGACCATCAACTACAAAGAACTTTTCTAGAACAAAAAGCTTTCCATACATTCAGCAGTGCAGTGTGAGGATTAAGAATAAAGGATCTCCATCAACTGCCTGATTTCAAATCCTGGCCCAACCACCTTCCATTTAATCTTTAATGCCCTAAGGCTTGTTTTTTTTTTAAATTTATTTACAAAACAAGATTGATAAAAAGGACTAACTTTAGAGAGTTTTGATGATAATCAAGTGAAATAACCCATGGAAAATAGCCCAGAATCTAACAAATACTACATGCTCCTTAGAAGTGAACCGTTTTGATGTGGACAAGATAGTTGTGGAAAACATTTGATAACCAACCATATAATGATATATTGTTGTAATATACTAAGTTTTTCCACTTTTGGTATTCCTGCTTTATTTTTGGACCAGCAAAAGTGAAGATAGATTTTTAGAACCCTTTACTGGCGTCTTAGCATTTAGAAGAGCAGATCAGGGAACATTTTAATAAGCACGCTATTAGTTGAGAGTATAGGTCAACTTGCTGCTGAAACAGAGACCCAAAAAACAGAATGAGAAAGGAAGGAAGGAGCAAAGGAAAGGAGGGAGGGAGGGAGGAAGGAAGGAAGGAGGGAGGGAAGAGGGAGAGAGGAAGGAAGGAAGGAAGGAAGGAAGGAAGGAAGGAAGGAAAAAGGAAAGAGGGGGGGAGGAAAGGAGGGAGGGAGGAGGGAGGAAAGGGAGGGAGGGAGGAAGGAAGTAAGAAGGGAGGGAGGAGGGAGGGAGGATGAAGGGAAGGAGGGAGGAAGGAAGGAGGGAGGAGGGAAGGAAGGGAGGGAGGGAGGAAGGAAGGAACAAAGGGAGGGAAGGAGGGAGGAAGGGAGGGAGGAAGTAAGAAGGGAGGGAGGAGGGAGGGAGGATGAAGGGAAGGAGGGAGGAAGGAAGGAGGGAGGGAAGGAGGGAGGAGGGAAGGAAGGAAGTGAGGGAGGGAGGAAGGAAGGAACAAAGGAGGGAGGGAAGGAGGGAGGAAGGAAGGGAGGGAGGAAGGAAGGAACGAACGAACAAAGGAGGGAGGAAAGGAGAGAGGAAGGAGGGAGGGAGGGAGGGAAGGAGGGAGGAAGGAGGGAGGGAAGAGAAGCGTCTTTAACATGCCCACCCAGAGGTAAGCAGGCCCAGCAGCGGAAGACAGCTCTGCTCCATGAGGGCCTCCAGGACCCAGGTTCCAGGTACCTTGTTTGTCCACTGTCAACTGCAGTAGGTTGTATCGTAGAAGCTGGTTCACTAGTATCTTCTCCTTCTATCCCTTAGGAGAGGGAAGGCAGTGAAGGAAGAGCAAAGCCATCCTTTTCAAAGGATTGTATGTAGAGCTTAATTAAATACCTGGCTTCTATTCGCACGTCATTGCCAAGATTTTAGTCAAATAGCCAGCCACAGTTGAAAAAGAGGCTAGAAAATGTGACTCTAGCTAGGCAGCCTTGTGCCCAACTAAAATTCAGTGGATTCTGTTATCAATAGGGAGGAGGAAAGAATGGACGGTGGAAGCCATTAACAGTCTTCCACGGGTATTGTCATGGAAACTAGTGTTGTTTCCCCAAGCTATGACACTATTGATTGTAAAACCCATCATTTTATGCACCATTAAGTAAGAAAAAGCATTCTATTAAACATATTGTTTTCTTATTAGCTCAGTTGTAGGACCCATCCCAATTTAAGAGGTGTTAAAATGTGAAAAACCTGTGTCTCAGTATAGAAGAAATACAGTATTGGAAAGACTGAGGAAGAGAAAGGGATCCAAAGACATTCATTTTTGCAGTGTGTGTGTGTGTGTGTGTGTGTGTGTGTGTGACTTTCCTTAGAGCAAGCTTTGACAGGAGATATCAAACTTTGTTTTAGCCATCAAGTGTAATGCTCGACTAGGTGACTAACAAAGTACGATCAGTGTGAGCGTGCTCTAAGTCAAATTCCTGTGACTGCTGGCAGAGAGACTTTTGTCTCAAAGTCTTGGGGGAAATTTTGCCTAAATCTCCACTCAGTCTTGACCGGATGTGGAGTTGAGTAAGACGGTAGGGGTCCTGTCTTTCCTAGTCGGGGCTCTCCCTTAGTAGGACAAAGACTGAGGGCAGTATTCCGAGGGAACAGGCATGGCCTGGGCACTTGGCTTCTGGCTTCACACTCAGTCATCACCCAAACGTTGGCTGACCGGCCACTTTGCTTGGTGCTACAACACGGTCCGTGCCCTCCTGGAGCTCCAGAGCTCGGGGAGGGAGAAAGAGAAGTAGATGTGCAGGTGAGTAAAGGCACAGACCGGAGCAGCCGTGGTGACCCAGGGTCTGCCATTCAGCTTTGTTTCCCTTACAGTACCTTATACATGGTAGGCAAACAGCAGTATGTGTTTATTTTATTTTATTTTTTTTTTAGAAATAATTTTTTTTTAATTTTTTTTTTTAACGTTTATTTATTTTTGAGACAGAGAGAGACAGAGCATGAACAGGGGAGGAGCAGAGAGAGAGGGAGACACAGAATCTGAAACAGGTTCCGGGCTCTGAGCTGTCAGCACAGAGCCCGACGCGGGGCTCGAACTCGCGGACCGTGAGATCGTGACCTGAACTGAAGTCGGCCGCTTAACCGACCGAGCCACCCAGGCGCCCCATAACAGCAGTATGTGTTTAATGCAATTCAAGAAAAGACCCAACTTCTTGGACGGCCGACTAGAGATGAGCTGAATTTTCCTGGCTCCAAAAGATGCTGGATTCCAGGAAACGGATGGAAGCAAATTGGTCTCTTTGGTGCGGTGCTTGCTCTTGAACTCGCTAGTATTTGGTGTGTGAACATCAGGTTGATATTCAACAAAGAAACACTCGTTTGGATCCCCCCCTGCTTTTGCCACTTTCACGTTTATTTTCTCCAGTTTCATAAATGCACAAATGTATTTTACTTTAAAACACCCCGTTTTTCCTTGTTTAGTCAGATTAGAATTCAGTACTGCTGATACGTGCTTGAGTGTCAGTGTGGCAACCACATCTTGGTGAAATCGACCTTTTAACAAAGCGAGGGAATCAAAAGTCTTCATTCTCAGGTTTTCAGATGTAGAAAGTGGAAAGACCCTGGTCAGTTCAGTCAAATCATTTGACTCGGTGGCTTTGAACCTGGTCAGTGAAAATCTATAATGTGCAGGTGTTTCTTGCTGTATTTGCTACTGAAATCTGCTTCTCTCATATAGATCACTGTTACAGATGAGGAAGTTAGTAACCCATCCTTTTTAGATCTGGTGAGGACTCCCCAAATGAGGAAGTGCACACTTATTCTTATGTTTGCTTGGTAAGTCTGACTTGTGATGAGCTCAAAACCTTGTATCGAATTTACGACGCGTCCCCTTGTGCAGGTCAGGCTGAAGTTATGTCTTACTTGCTCTCCGTTGTCTCTCAATGTCGCCCCAGGTTCACAAGTGCCGTGGTTTATCAAGGACTCGTCATGCGCCTGGGGATTATAGGAGGCAACCTGTATATCGACTTCTTCATCTCGGGAGTTGTGGAGTTGCCTGCAGCCCTCTTGATCTTACTGACCATTGAGCGTTTTGGACGCCGCCTTCCCTTTGCGGGAAGCAACATGGTGGCAGGCGTGGCCTGCCTTGTCACCGCATTCTTACCAGAAGGTAATGGGCCCCTGAATCTGTTGGGCACTCAAGGCCTTGAAGTAGTCTTAAATCAAAATAATCAAGAATGGGGAGCCTCTTGTCCTCAGAAAACATATCACTGCATCAAAATCTTAGCACCAGGCAAGCTGTAGTGATGGCACTCGATTTTCTGCTTAATCAGTGTAACGAGTTTGAGTGTAGCGGTTGGTTCCATAGACTTTTCTGTTTTCTCCACTTCGGGTGCATTTATGGATGAAATAGGTGTGCAAAATCTAGCTTGTAGCCATGTAACTTGCTTTTGATCGCCTTTATTTGACTTATTTTCATGATATCGCCGACCATGTTTTGCATATTTCCTGAGCTTCTGCCATATCACTGGCCCCATGCAAAGCACCAGGGTTACAAAAGGAGGAAAGGAAGACACTTCTGACTTCCAAAGGTTCACAACCTAGTAAGAGATATAGATACCTTATTTTTGAAATTTTTTTCTTACAAGTTTTTATTTGTATTCCAGTTAGTTAACGTACAGTGTAATAATCGCTCCAAGGGTAGAATTTAGTGATTCATCACTTACATGCAACACCCAGTGCTCGTCACAACAAGTGCACTCCTGGGGCGCTTGGGTGGCTCAGTCAGTAGAGCATCCGACTTCAGCTCATGTCATGATCTCGCAGTTTGTGGGTTCGAGCCCCACATTGAGCTCTGTGCTGACAGCTCGGAGCCTGGAGCCCGTTTTGGATTCTGTGTCTCCTTCTCTCTCTGCCCCTCCCCTGCTCACGCTCTCTCTCTCTCTCTCTCTCTCTCTCTCTTAAAAATAAATTTAAAAATTTTAAAAAAAATTAAAAAAGCAAATGCCCTCCCTAATACCCATCACCCATTGAATCCATCCAACCACCTGCCTACCTCCCCTCCGGCAACCCTCATATTGTTCTCTGTAGTTAAGAGTCTGTTTGTTCTTTGCCTCTCTTTCCCCCCACGTTCATGTCTTACGTTTCTTAAATTGCACATGAGTGAAATCATGTGGTTTTTGTCTTTCTGACTGGCTGATTTCATTTAGCATAATACTCTCCAGCTCCTTCCACACAGTTGCATTTAAAATGGCAAGATTTCATTCTTTTTATGACTGGTAGTATCTCATTGCATATCTATACGATATGTTCTTTATCCATTCATCATCAGTCAATGGACACTGGGGTCGTTCCATAACTTGGCTCTTGCTGATAATGCTGCTGTAAACACCAAGGTGCATGTTGGGATATAGACACTTTAATGCTTTCACAACTCACTATAATACATGAAATAATGGAATTATTTACAGTTGACCTTTGACACAACGGTGGGGGCGCTGACTCCCTGCATGGTTGAAAATCTGAATATGACTTTTGACTCCCCCGAAACTTAACTGCTAATAGCCTTCTGTTGACCGGAAGCCTTACCAACAACAAAACAGTCAGTTAACACATATTTTGTATGCTATATGTGTTATATTCTGTATTCGTACAATCAAGTAAGCTAGAAAAAAGAAAATGTTATTAAGAAACTCATAAGGAAAAGAAAATACAGTTACAGTACAGCACTGTGAAAAGTGTCTGCTTGTGGGTGGACCCACGCAGTTTAAACCTGTTGCTCCAGAGCCAACAATACAAGATTTAGAAAAATAAATCTCTCTGAAGGCTCTGACTGATTAAAAAAATAGACGCAAGCAGTGATATGCATGGAGTACTCAGGAAAAGCTTCCGGAGGCGAGAACTCGGCACATACGAAGGAAAAGAAACGTACTGGACAGGGGCACCTGGCTCGCTCAGTCAGAAGAGCATGCGACTCTTGACTGCAGGGTCACGAGTTCGTACACATTGGGTGTAGAGATTACTAAAAAAATAAATAAGCTTAAAAAAAGAAGAGAAAGGAAAGGTAGTGGACAGAAGGGAAGGGTAGTAGAGATTGTCCACAGTAGGGCAGAGCTCTCAGAAGTATGAGCCATCTTCGGGAGTCCTGGGACCACACGTTCTCTGTTATTGCTGGAACATGCACGAAAAGGGGCCGAGGATACCTGCCACCAGCAGTGACTGGCCTCCCTGGCCGTGCCAGGAACTTGGGCATGGTCCTGCGAGCTTCCTGCTCGCCGCATCAGGTTGCATCTCTCCAGTGAGGAGAGAGATGCCGAGAGCAGGAGTTAAGGTTGTGGCAGGCGGCCCGGGGGGCACAGGGTGATTTCAGGGAGAAGTCAGAGTTCGTGGGGGGGCCCGAGACCAGTGCACGCTGAGGAGGTGGCGGGTGACCCCAAGTGCACCGTTAACACAACCTGCGTTATCTCTGCCACAGGACACAGCAGACGCAGGACAGGGAAGCCTTTCAAAGCCCCACGGAATGCGTAGGAATTAGAGCAAGTTGGTTCTTTCCATGTTCCGGGGTATGTGGGGTGGGGGATACTGAGAGGGCTGATTCTCTGGGAGCCCTTTTGTCGGCCCCAAAGAGTCTGCCTTTTCTTTTGAGAATCACTTGAGGGTCAAGAAAGAAGCTCCAGTATTGTGGAAGTGAAAATAGACATTTACAGATGAGTTTGTTAATTGTATGAAGGTTTATGAAGTCCCCAAACCCTATTTAAATAAAATTACAGAAATGCCCCCCTTCAGACTAGAAAATTAAGATGTAAAGTCTTCTGGGGCGCCTGGGTGGCTCAGTCGGTTAAGCGACTGACTTTGGCTCAGGTCGTGATCTCACAGCTGGTGAGTTCAAGCTCCATGTCGGGCTGTGTGCTGACAGCTCGGAGCCTGGAGCCTGCTTCGGATTCTGTGTCTCCCTCTCTCTGCCCTCCCCCACTCACATTCTGTCTCTCTCTGTCTCTTAAAAATAAACAAACATTAAAAAAAATTTTTTTTAAAGATGTAAAGTCTTCCGATTGGAATGGTTGATGATAAACAGAACTGTTTATTTATACTGATCTCATTTTTGATGAGTCTACCAGATTCCTAGGGCTATAGCAACAAAGCACCACATCCCGGGTGGCTTGAAACAACAGAAACGTATTCTCTCACAGTCTCGGACACTGGAAATCTGAAATCCCAGTGTGGGCAGGCCCACACTCTCTCTGAAGGCTCTGGGTGAGAATCCTTCCCTGCCTCCTCCTAATTTCTGGCAGTTGCCAGGAATCTTGGGTGTTGCTTGACATCATTCCAATGTCCACCTCCACCCTCGTATGACTTTCTCTTCTTTATGTCATCTGCAAAGATCCATATAGAAATACAGTCACATTCTAGGTTCTGGGTGGACATGAACTCTAGGGGACACTATTCAACCCACTACACTGGATTCAAGCATTCTAACAGCTGAGGAATCTGTATAACTCATATTGGTCAATACATGTCTATTTAGTATCTTTTTTTTAAATGTTTATTTATTTCTGAGACAGAGAGAGACAGAGCATGAGTGGCAGAGGGGCAGAGAGAGAGGGAGACACAGAATCCAAAGCAGGCTTCAGGCCCCTAGCTGTCAGCACAGAGCCCGACACGGGGCTCAAACTCACAGACCGTGAGATCATGACCTGAGCCTAAGCCGATGCTCAACCGACTGAGCCACCCAGACGCCCCTATTTAGTATCTATTAATTGCCACCACTAAATTAGGAGTGGGAACAGAGCCTGAACAAGATAGACGTAGCTCTTATCCTTGTGAACAATGCACAATTGAACTAGAAGGGGGACGAATGGGGAACATTGGAGACCTCACTGTTGTTTCCCTTTTTGACACTGTATCATTTTGGATTTAGTTCCCTAGAGCGAAGTCTTCTGTCCTCATCGCACATGGAATAGGAATTAAGTATTTATTGCATATGAAATTAGGAAGGTGTGGAGAAAGGTTAATGACTTACAGGTGGCCCATCATTTCGTGATACAATCTTTCCCTGGAAAATTCTCTCTGGCCCCGGACTGATTGGGCTCATTTTGATGGGTGCTGCATCCCGCACAATCTCAGAAAGCATTCTAAACCATATGTCCACACCAACGTTGGAGGAACTAAATGTGTAGGAACGGAGCTATTTTGTAGAGAACACTCATAAATTGAAAACTATAAGGCAAAGAATAGACTTTTCTGTCTGGTCTGATCCGTCTTATTTTGAAGACATAATTTCCCAATTTCAGCCTTAGAATTGTTCTCATCAGGACTGAAAAACAATTGCTTTCATTCTGGACACATCTGATGTGTACATTCACAGATTCAGCTGCTTTTATAAAAGCCTACATCGGCCATGATTGACAAGAATAGGTTCAAGCCCTAATGCTCCTTGTGAGCACCAAATTTTAACAGAGGTTCCTCGCTGGAGTTGGCAGCCCTAACTTCTACTTAAGGGAGGTTTTGGACCTGGTTACTTGGGCTGCTGGATTAACATTAGAAAGACTCTTCCTCTCAGTCGTTCTTGACGTCATGAACAGGAGGAGGGCCCCTGCACTGAATGCTGATTAGCCTTTTAGAGGAATCAGCTCTAAAATTATCTCTTAGAGAACAATTTAACTGGCTTTGCCTCCACTGAGCACAACTTTTCATGGTCTAAAGAATGACATTCTGGAAAAAGAAAGTCTTTCTGGCTGTCTCTTCACTTAAGGCACTCTGCTTTTGACCCAAATTTCTGAACTCTAACTGAAGTCTGAGAACTAGGTTTTCTTTATCCGTAGCTGTCTGCATCTTTCATTTGGGTTTGTTTAGGATGGGTACAAACCTAGCCCTTTTGGTAAGTAGTCTTTTTGAAAGGAGAATTCTGCCTTTTATTTCTCTTGCAGTGAGGAGTAAGCCAATACATCTTAATTTACATATCTCTATTACAAATTTTCACTACCGTTTTATTTCAGAACTCCAAGCAGATGGTACAGAGGAGATGTAAAATAGTGTTCATTTAAAATCCTGCATATCCTTTCTTCAAAAATTGAGGCATTATTCTCAGTAATCTCCAGTCCCTTGACCAAATAAACGTCTATTCAGAGGGACCATCTTTCTCTGTGTTCTCAGGACTCCACGGAGCCTAGTTCCAGCGTCACTCCTCATTTTTAAGTTGTCTTGTGTGTTTTCTTGTCACTGTTCCTGAAAGGTGCCTGTTGCCTCTCTGAGACGAACTTCGAGTATTCCTGCGATGGATGATCAGACGTTTCTGTTTGCATACGTAACATCCACACATCATTTACACTTCCTGACAAATCGCTTTCACTTCACTTTTAAGTTCAGGAACAGTGCAGTGCCCTTGGGACTTCTGTTTTATTACACGTTTCACCGAAATCTCTAGCTCGGGGTGGTTAGATAGTGGCCTCTGCTGCTCGGAACGAACTGAGAGTCTTTCGGGGTAAAGTCAGCATGTAGGAGAAACCATGTGTCCCCAAGGGTGGCCGCTTGACAGCATTTTCTCAACATACCGCTGAATTGACTTGTTATCTGTCTGTATTCACTGAGCTAACCACGTGTTGCGTGTGTGTGCGTGTGTGTGTGTTCGGTTTCTTGGGTTTCGTGTGGTTCTTTCTGGCAAACGGTGATAGCCTCACTCGTAAACTTAAATTGTCATGAAAGTTATCAGCGGGACTCACTTGTAGAGTAGTCTTGATTCAGTAGGAAAAAAAACCCCTCTAACTTAAGAATTTAACCTGGATAATCAAGTCATTTCCACGGTAGCCGGCGACATTCTTTGCAGCCCGAGAACAGCGAGAGGTTGCCCGGTCGGGCTGGGACCCAGGGAATCTGGGCAAGGGCTCCCACTTTCCGTTCCCTGGCCCCTGGCGCTGTACCACCTGCTCATTGAAGGCTGGGGTGGAATGCATTTCCTAGTCCCCCTCTCTGGCCTTCATGAAGAGGCAAGGCCTAAATAAAACACATGTTTACCACTGCTCTGTGCCAGGGCACATGGCAGCCCAGCACATCAGCACAATCCTGATACTCCTCACCCCCTGATGTAACTGTTAGCGTGAGAGCTACAGGTGTCCTCGTCTGGGAAAAACGTCAAGTACACCAGGACGTCCTCGGCCAGTTTGCGGTCAAAATGTAGTAACCCGGAGCCTCCCAGCAGTGATCTGGATTCTTAAACCGTCTTTCTCTGTGCTTGCCGTCCTAGGCAATGGTTTTATTTGGTCGGTTTTAGCTTTGTTGTTGTTGCTGTTGTCGTTGACTATTCTTGTAGAGAAGACCAGTAAATCTACCAAGCTCAATTCTTTTCTTTCATCCTCCGCCTCCACACCTGCTTTTCTACTAAAAAAATCATGTGCTCGGGAAGGAGCATTAATCCTTCTAGGAGACAAGAGGACCATTTAGTACTGAGTGAGCATGAATAAATATGAATATAAAAGGGAAGAATTTCATTTTCAAAGATGGAGGTCAGGATGTCCTTAGCTTTGCTTGGGAGAACAGATATGTGCTTGTCCATCAGTCACATATCTCAGACCCATGTCCACTAAGGACGGATGGCATAAGTCGCACAACTCTTTGTGTGTGTGTGTGTGTGTGTGTGTGTGTGTGTGAATCTTGCTAATCATTCTTTTTTTAACATTTTTAAAATTTATATCCAAGTTAGTTAGCATATAGTGCAACAATGATTTCAGGAGTAGATTCCTTAGTGCCCCTTACCCATTTAGCCCATCCCCCCTCCCACACCCCCTCCAGTAACCCTCTATTTGTCCTCCATATTTAAGAGTCTCTTATGTTTTGTCCCCCTCCCTGTTTTTATATTATTTTTGCTTCCTTTCCCTTATGTTCATCTGTTTTGTCTCTTAAAGTCCTCATATGAGTGAGGTCATACAATATTTGTCTTTCTCTGACTTATTAATTTCACTTATAATATAATACCCTCTAGTTCCATCCACATAGCTGCAGATGGCAAGATTTCATTCTTTTTGATTGCCAAGTGATACTCCATTGTGTGTGTGTGTGTGTGTGTGTGTGTGTGTGTGTATACCACATTTTCTTTCTCCATTTATCCATCGATGGACATTTGGGCTCTTTCCATACTTTGGTTATTGTTGATAGTGCTGCTATAAACATGGGGGTGCATGTGCCCCTTCAAAACAGCATACCTGTATCCCTTGGATAAATACCTAGTAGTGCAATTATTGGGTCGTAGGGTAGTTCTATTTTTAGTTTTTTGAGGAACCTCCATACTATTTTCCAGAGTGGCTGCACCAGCTTGCATTCCAACCAACAGTGCAAAAGAGATCCTCTATCTCCGCATCCTCGTCAACATCTGTTGTTGCCTGAGTTGTTAACATTAGCCATTCTGACAGGTGTCAGGTGGTATCTCATCGTGGTTTTGATTTGCATTTCCCTGATGATGAGTGATGTGGAGCATTTTTTCATGTGTCGGTTGGCCATCTGGATGTCTTCTTTGGAGAAGTGTCTATTCATGTCTTTTGCCCATTTCTTCACTGGATTATTTGTTTTTTGGGATGTTGAATTTGATAAGTTCTTTATAGATTTTAAGTACTAACCCTTTATCTGATATGTCATTTGCAAGTATCTTCTCCCATTCCGTCAGTTGCCCTTAAGTTTTACTGATTGTTTCCTTCTCTGTGCAGAAGCTTTTTATTTTTTGAGTTCCCAATAGTTCATTTTTGCTTTTGTTTCCCTTGCCTCTGGAGATGGGTTGAGTAAGAAGTTGCTGCGGCCAAGGTCAAAGAGGTTTTTTTCCTGCTTTCTCCTCGAGGATTTTGATGGCTTCCTGTCTTACATTTAGGTCTTTCATCCATTTTGAGTTTATTTTTGTATCTGGTGTAAGAAAGTGGCTCAGGTTCATTTTTCTGCGTGTCGTTGTCCAGTTTTCCCAGCACCATTTGCTGAAGAGACTGTCTTTATTCCATTGGATATTCTTTCTTGCTTTGTCAAGGATTAGTTGGCCATACATTTGTGGGTCCATTTCTGGGTTCTCTATTCTGTTCCATTGATCTGAGTGTCTGTTTTTGTGCAACTCTTAAGAAATTTAGAGCACTGACTTTTTAGGGCAACGATGGTTTACTCCTTCTTCTCTTAAAACTCAAAAGAAATAAAACATTTAATGAAGAACTTTGAGCTTTTTCTCCTAGTTACTTTGGAGGATAGGAGAATTTCCTCGTATAACCAGTGCAGCCCCTAGAACAGCTCATTTTTAAATTAATGAACCAACTGATTTTTAAGAATCTGGCCTCTTCTAGATGATTTCTTGGGGAAGTAGCAAGAATGGGGATGGGGAAGACAATAAGAAACATACACCCTACCAATAACACAAGGCATAGATCTTCCCTTCCGAAGGTTCCAGTCCCCAAGCCTTTGCTACCCTCTAGAAAGCAACATTGGCTTCACATCCAGATTCTTTCTGGCCTGCTTGGAGCAGGTGTTCTGTGTGTTATCACTAAGAGGTGGGAACAGAGAGAGGGCAAATGGGCAATAGGCTGTGGTAACGGTTCTCAAGGGCCCAAGTGAAGACCACCTTCCAGACCACCTTCCAGAAGGCCAGGGCACGCAGGCCCTCTAGGATGGCAGTGTCGGGAACACTGTTTTCAATACAGTGGCTGCTTAACAAATGGTTCTTGAATTGTATTTCCATCATCTAACCCTGCTCAGAAAGGCAACTAGCACACTAAATATGAGCTATCATCCTGGTGGTTGTTGCTGCTAAAATTTGGTTACAATATGGGGCACCTGGGTGGCTTAGCCGGTTAGGCGTCCAACTTCCACTCAGGTCATGGTCTCACAGTTCGGGAGTTCGAGCCCCGCGTCGGGCTCTGGGCTGACAGCTCAGAGCCTGGAGCCTGTTTTGGATTCTGTGTCTCCCTCTTTCTCTGCCCCTCCCCTGCTCATGCTCTGTCTCTCTCTCTCTCAAAAATAAATAAACACTTAAAAATAAATTTGGCTACAATATTAGAAGATATCTGTCATTTGTGCTTAAAATTAGCAAAGACTTAGGGCTGGGAGAACACTAAACAAATGCCTTTTGTTGTTTTGTGATATTTCATTGAAAGCAAACCCCTAACTCTGCCCTTCCACATTTTCTGTTTTCAGGAATACCGTGGTTGAGAACCACAGTGGCTACCCTGGGAAGACTAGGGATTACCATGGCCTTTGAAATTGTTTATTTGGTAAATTCAGAATTGTACCCAACAACATTACGGTAATTCCAACCTACATGTCCTGGTTTCTCCTAAGTGATTCTGCAGCCAAATGTTTTCACCTAGAACCCATGAAACAGTTTTCTTAACTTGATGATATATTAGCCCGGGCTGGAGGCAGCCAGTAAAGAAGATCCACTTGGAGCTATAGCTGCTTTCTGCATTGCTACCCTCCGCATCTCTTGACAGAAACATTTCTCATATCAGTATCTTTATACACAGCGGTGGTTTTGTGGGATCAGAAAATCTGGGTAGCGTACTTGCTTAGATGCGGGTCAAAACTGTGCTCGTCGGCATCACCCTGTTTAAAGGCTACGGCCTCTGTTCTGACCACATTCCACGTCTGGCAGCTGTGAGTGATTGAGGAAGGACAGAGTGAAACAGCGTGCGTGGGCTGCACGTTGGCCTCCTTTCCTGGGGGAGTATTCACGGGCCTTCCTTACTGTCAAGTGAGGGTGCCGAGGTGATCCCTGAGCATTGCGGCGTGGGCTGGGCGGTGAGCCTCCGGTGAGAGAATGATTTCCACCGGCGCTGTAGACCGCCTCGCTCTCCGGTGACTCGGCGTTTGCCCGGATATGAAATGGGGCAGAATGGAAACGGCGTGCTTCGAAATAGGAGAGGAGGTCGTAGTTCTCAAAGTCGAAAGCTACAGAAACAGAAAATATTACTAAGATTGCTTTGTTGCCTGTGTATCTGAACATTTCCCTTATCCTGACTACATTAAATATTTTTGTCTCTAAAACAATGTTTTACTCTACAGAAACTTCGGAGTTTCTCTCTGCTCGGGTTTATGTGATTTTGGGGGAATCATAGCCCCATTTCTGCTCTTCCGGCTGGCGGCCATTTGGTTAGAACTACCTCTTATCATCTTTGGTAAGAACTCCTTTCATATGTGATTCCTAAATGCTTTCATCTATATTCTTTGTATTTCATCTATAGTGATTACTAGGTTTGCTATTAATGAGATCATTCAATTTTTTTATGACAATTGCTTGAGTTTTGAGTGGCCAAACCGATTATAGTTCTATGGGAAACCTAAATGATTTTAATTTATTTTATATAAAAATGTCGTGATGAGCCATTAGCTTTCTTTGCTTAAGTTCTGAGTTACATTCCAGTACTACAAAACTCTTGAAATTGGGGGACCACACGACTAATTTTCAGGGGACCAATTTGGACCTTCCGGCTGTTTCGGAATAAGCCTACAAACTAATTAGATTTTTAAATGTTCGATACCTATTAGATATCGTATCTTCGTTTGCTTTGACGTGAAGCAGGCTGTGCGTGGAACCCCTTGCCCATGTACTGTAAGCTCTGCGATGGCTCTCAAGTTCATGCCCTCCTTCCAACTCCAGTTTCCGCAGGCCTCCTGAGGGGACAGAAGCAAGGCATAGGGGCTGGAGGCTTAGGGTAATTCAGTCCAGTGCTTCTCAAGTGTTGTGCTCACCTTTCTGCCTGTGTCTCGTCCCTGCCTCTACTCTCTCCAGCAAGAGAGCCCACAGGCTGGCCCCCTTCCCACCTACCTTCCCTCCACCTCCACGTCCTCACTCCTGGTAGAGACTGTGTTCTACTTTGTGCTCAGCAGTTTAACTTGCAATGAAAATATTGAGTCCGTGGGGACATACATCCTGAATAATGCAAAATCCCTAACAGTGCTCACTAGCTAGGGGCAGGAAAGCTCCTAACCACGTGACAGCACCCAATTCAAGAAAAGATTACTGCAAATTATTTCATGGGGTCTGATGAACAAGCCCAGTGTTGACTCTGTGGCCAGCATGAAAAAGCAGAGAGTGCCTCTGTTCAACCAAGACCAAATGGTCTGGGCTGGGGGTGGGGCGGCAGTCGTTCAAGGTCTGGGCCTGGCTTGCAGCCAAGCGCTGGGAAAGCCGGCCCTGATGCTGTCCTGTCCCCCCTTCCTGCCGAGTCTGGCTGGGGAGAGAGCCACACTTCCTTCCAAACCATCAGTCACAGCACAGTGTGCTAAACACTGAAAGCAGAGGCGCGGGCAGGCGAGCGCAGGGTAGGGACACCTGACCCTCTGGAGTGGAGGAGGAAGGAGGAGTGCATAGTTGAGATCGGAGAGGAGTAGAAATTACCTACGTGGGAAGCGTGGGCCTGGGCTCCAGGCAGTGGAAGGCCTAGCGGCCAAGGGTGAAGCTGTTGTCTGGGAAGCGGGGAAGTCAAAAGCAGACGCCAGATGTGGGGGGTTGGGGGCGCGGGGAAGGGAGGGGACGCTGGGTGGCAGGCTGGACCAGATCACAGTCATGAAGGGTAGTCCTGGTCCCGCAAAGGTTTGCTCTTTATCCAAACAGCAGTGGAAGCTAGGAGATCTAAGCTGGGATTGACAGTGTTAGGTTTACATATTAGAAGCAGGACTCTGATGTGCAAATGGGTTGGAGGGAGGCCGTGCTGGTGGGGAGCCAGTTCCTCAGGGAAGGGATCATGCCTGGTGGCTGGGGGTTAAGGCCATGACACCAGGAGCACTGGGCGCAGAGATTTGAGAAATACGTTAGTAGTAAAACTGGCAAGGGGGCACCTGGGTGGCTCAGTCGGTTATGTGTCTGACTCTTGGTTTGGGGTCAGGTCGTGATCTCATGGTTTGTGAGTGCAAGCCCCACATCGGGCTCTGTGCTGACAGTACAGAGCCTGCTTGGGATTCTCTCTCCCTCTCTCTCTGCCCCTCCTCTACTCGTGCTCTCTCCCTCTCTCTTTCTCTCTCATGATAAATAAACTTAAAAAGAAAGTAAAACTGGCAAGAGGGGTGACTGAGTGGGCTCCCCGGAGGGGCTCCCCAGAGGCAAAGGGAGGGGGGAAGATCGAGCTCCTGGCTGGGAAAAGCGGAGACAGCCAGGCCCTCGTTGAGTGAATGCCAGAGGAGCTGGCCCACGGGACACCAAGGAACCTGTCTGGGTGTGGGTCGCAGCACACCCAGTAGCCTTTGGGGCGTGAGAAGAAGCGTGGCCCGGTGACAGAGATCGGGAGGCCATCTGAGTGTAGATAACCACTGACATGGGAGGGTCTGAGACCCCCACCCCAGGAATGGGACCAGGTGAGAGGAAAGGAGAGGGCCCGGGCAAGGCAGAGCCCTGATGAGAGACAAAGCGTCTTGGGTGGCAAAGGGCCTGGAGGCCTCAAGAAGAGGAGGAGGGATGCGAGAGGGATGAAGAGGCCAGAGAGAAGCGGGGCCAGGGGAGGGCAGCGGCTTCACCAGCAGCCGGTGCTGCCGTGGGGCCCGACCAGTGGGCAAGGTGGGTCCGGAGCACGCAGGGCGGACCCCACAGAGAGCGGGCGGGGGGGGTGGGGGTGGCACAGGACGCCAGCCAGCACCCACCTGCCAAGGCCACCTGTGAAGTTTTCAGGGATTTTTGAGCCCAGGGGTTAGCATAGCCATTGTTCAAACTTCCCTGTATCAAATCTATTAAAAACAGAGGAGATAATTACTCAAACCCCATCACTTCCTAGTTCACGTACATTTCCCTACTCTCTGTGTTCTTCGGGCCACTTTGGTCTGTCGTGTCCTTATGGGGGAGACGCGACGTCACACGTTGTCACCGCCCCTCCCTTCCCACCGCCTGGATCCATGATATCGTGGCAGGACCTAGAGATGCCCGCGGTGGGGGTACTCACACCACGGAAATCCACAGACGCTGCAAGTCGGCGCTGTATTTTCAGGAGGGCCGGTTGCTAAACATTTACCGACATATCCATAGGACGTGAAGAGATGTGGAAAATAGGGGAAGACGATGTTTCAAGAATTTCAGCTCTAAAGAACAGGAAAGGTGGGGACAGCAACTGGAGGAAAACGCGAGGTTGGGAGAAGGGTCCCGAAAGAGGAGAGGCTGGCATAGGGTCCGTGCCTCCACCAGTCCGTTGCAGACACTGGAGCCAGAGGGTTCGGCACACAGTGAGAAGCCCAGAAAGACTCCAAGAGATGGCCATTGGGCTAAAGTGGGGACGAGTCCAACCGTGTAATGTGACCCAGTAAGGAAGGGGAGGGAGAGGAACCGGTAAAGCGCTTGATGGGTAAAAGGAAGCTGAGAGGAGTCCTGTGAGAAGCAGGAGGTGAGGTCTTCTCTCTCACTTAGGCGCCCGGTAAGTAATAGTGAAGTGAGCGAATGAACAGGTGTTTGCAAGAGTCCCGGGACGGTGGGACCGCACAGGGTCCAAGGAAGGAAGAGAACGTTTCGAAGGGTGGCAAAAGAGAACTGGAGAGCTGGGTGGGTAACCAGAGGGCTGCTGCCAGTAAGGGCTGGTTGAGGTTACTTGGTTAGCTGGTTAAGGTTAAGCTCCAGGGTGAGCAGGGAGGGAGGCCACGGGCCAGCTGTGCGTTCCTCGTGTGCTGTCGCCTTTCTTTATTCCGTAGGTATCCTGGCATCTGTCTGCGGCGGGCTCGTGATGCTGTTGCCTGAAACCAAGGGTATCGCCTTGCCAGAAACAGTGGACGATGTAGAAAAACTCGGCAGGTATCGTATGAAATTCAGTGCACCTTAAATAAAAGCAGCGTTTCAAACTACTAAGGGAAAAAAGGGTGTGGAGAAAATTGAACTCTCACGGGGGGAAATAATATCAATCTGTCATCTCACGTCCTAAGCAGAAGATTCAAAGTTGATTTGGAAGATTAATATAAAAAAAAAGCAACACTCTGAAAGAATGTATATTATTTTTAAGATGTGGTTATGAAGAGGGAAACATTGCTAAGGTGTTAAAACTCAGAAAAAAAAATCTAAAGGAAGAGAATGGGTCATTTGGCAAAGCAGAAATAAATGTGCATCAGTAGGAAACTGATCGTGAGAATGATAATATATTCATGGTATGGCTTACTATATAGAGATGAAAAGAATTGAGATATATCTGTGTGGAATGACACAGTAAGATCTTCAAGATTGATTACAAAGTGAAAAGTTGCTGAACAATGTGTTTCAGTATTTATTATTTTTTTAAAAAAATTTTTAACGTTTATTTATTTTTGAGACAGAGAGAGACAGAGCATGAACGGGGGAGGGTCAGAGAGAGGGAGACACAGAATCCGAAACAGGCTCCGGGCTCCGAGCTGTCAGCACAGAGCCCGACGCGGGGCTCGAACTCACGAACTGTGAGATCGTGACCTGAGCCGAAGTCGGCCGCTTAACCGACTGAGCCACCCAGGCGCCCCTGTTTCAGTATTTATTAAAAAATAAAACCAATAGCGAATTCTCTCTGGAGCTAGATGAGAAGACAGAAGATGGAAGGAGAGAGAAAGAGATAATGGATGGATGGATGGATGGATGGATGGATAAAAATAGATCAATAGAAGATGGAGAAGGAGAAAGATTAAGTTTTGAAGAAGGCCGTCTAACTGGTGTGTAGGGCAAGTATCTAACCGATACACAAACATGAAGAGTTATATCAAGAAAAATTCACACTACACAAATTCTTTCTAATTTCCTCTGCTGGAAATGTTTCATAATAAAAAGAGGAAGAGAGGATATGAAATATTAGAGTAAAATATTAGTAAATTAGTAAAATTACTAATTAGTAAATTACTAATTACATTAGTAATTTACTAATTAGTAAATTAGTAAAATATTAGAATAAAAGATCTAATATAGTAATGTAGACCCTCTTGGGATAGCAATGAATTGGGAAGAAGACTTCACTTTTACACTCTGTAGACTTTTGTTTTTACATGTTTTATTTATTTTTGAGGACAAATAGAGACAGAGCACAAGTGGGGGAGGGGCAGAGAGAGAGGGAGACACAGAATCCGAAGCGGGCTCCAGGCTCTGAGCTGTCAGCACAGAGCCCGACGCGGGGCTCGAACTCACAAACTGTGAGATCATGACCTGAGCCAAAGTCAGACGCCCAACTGACTGAGCCACCCAGGAGCCCCATACACTCTGTAGACTTTTGTATTATTTGATTAATTTTCTCATTACAACACATGGCCTTGTATTATTTGCATAGTTAAAAAACAATTTAACTGCTGATTTTTAAAAGAAAACCAGTCTTCTAAATAACGGCCTGGAAATTAAGTATGTGGCTCTCTCAACTTAAAAAAAAAATTTGCATCAAAAATATTTATAAGAAGACTGAAGTGTTAATAACCTCATGGCAGTTCTTTTCCTCACTTGTAGATTAGGAAGAGATTAGAAGGCGGCATTTTTTAAGTACCAGTGTGATGGATGGTTTCACACATGCCATTTCATTTAATACTCAAAATGATTTTATGCAATTACAGTTCTTATCCTCACTCATTTCAGTACTAGGAAATCTATGCTTAGAAAGGTTCACAGCTTTGGGGCACCTGGGTGGCTCAGTCGGTTAAGCGTCCGACTTTGGCTCAGGTCAGCAACCATTGCTAAGTGTCTCCTGAGTATGTTACCAAACCTCTACAACTTATACAATGATTTCATTGGATTTTATCGCCCTGTTTCTTGATGCTATTTTGAAACATAAGATTGATTCATCATCTCAGAACTTTCCTAAGGAAAGCTCATCAGTGTGTGTAAAATAAAACCATCAGCTCATATCGCAGTAACTGACTTATAACAGTCAGAGAACAGGTGGGCATTTGCCTCGGGAAGTAATCCAAACAGATTCTTACACTTGTTTGGAAATGAAGTGACGAGTAATGACTTACTTCTCACCCAAAAGCTCCACCTATTTTTCACCCTTAGAGCAATGATACCTGAAATTTGGAGTGAGGTCGAAGATTCTCTTTGAGATACTGCCATTTTGCAAATCAAAATTAAGAAATTTATAAAAGGTGTTAAACTGTGTGAAATCCTCTTGAGCCTGATACCATCGTAACGCCCTGCCTTATCCAAAAGAGAGAAACATTTTGCTAACTGTGTCTTTCTAGACAATTGCTTGGTTTGTATCCGAGTTCAGGGACCAGGTCAGGGTGGGTGGCGTCCTAGTCCTGTCACATAAAGAACTTACATGCAGATTAACCCTGCCTAGGGTCTGAAAGCAGGTTTTAAAAAATGAGCCTGGTGACAGTTTTTTTGTCACCTTTGAATTGGGCTTTTATGAGATGTTACACGTCTGTGTGTTTGATCAAAACCAACTATAATGTTGAGCAAGAAAACTTTGTTGTAGCTTGTTGTATAATAGTTCATAAAGACTTTCTCTTCTCTCCTTGTTTTGTTAGTCCATATTCCTACAAATGTGGCAGGAGAAAGAAAACCCAAGTTTGCAGCTCGCACCTTTGAGGCCCCCCTGCCAAAGACAGAAGGAAGGGGCTCTCTAGGTCGATGTCTCTCAAGGAACCGATGTGCCTTGCACACACGTGCGTGTTGTCCATTTTAGCCACATTATGCCGCGCGGCTCCAAGCGTTCGTCATGCTGTACAAAGACATTCAAACTGCCCAGAGTATTTTTATATGATGTCGGATGAATTAGGATTTACGGCGCTCGGGAACTTTCTGGGCGCACAGAGTATGCGGCTGGTTTAGCAAAGAGCCTGTTGCACATACAGCGCCCCCCGCCCCAGTTTTTGTCTAAAGTTGGGGCAGCGGGTCTGACCCAGTTATAGAGGGACGAGAGAAACCTTCACCAAGTTCTCACGACTGCTTGCTCCATCAAAGATGAAGGACGTGCAAACCAGGGATCGGGGAAAAGTGTCCAGAGTGGGTTCATCAAATCTGATCGACGAATGAAAGCTCCGAGCTGAGCGTTCTGAAGATTCCAGGGAGGATGAAGGTTTGGAGATCCTGCCTGTGAAGAGACTGAATCTAAGGCCCCTGGGCCACGTGGTACTGAGGCTTTCCTTTCTCTTCTTGTTTTGCCCAGTGGAAGCCACTGTAGCATCTGGGCCTGCGGGCATGCTCGGGCCTTCTTCCGTGATCATGAACAAATCTGCTGTACAATTTGAGGATTTGACCCTATTGTTTTCTTAAATCAGATTTGGGCCTCAGAAGATAGAGCCCCATACTCAGTTCAGTATTGAACAAAATCCATGGATTCTGACTTCATGGGTCTTAAGGTTTTAATCTTGAAGGGATATTTATCTTATATCTTGTGAGTTCAGTTCTATGATGCCGCCCATGGTCAAGGGTGAAAACCATGGACTGTTCTCATTCAACCTTGACACGTTTAACCTGTCTTGGGAAGCAGCTTACATTTTAATTTAAAAGTAAGGTCAATTTATATCCATGTTTAAAAGAATTGGGAGAAGCTTTAGAAGTGATGTCATAGACACTAATAAGGGATTTGATCTTTCTTTTTTTGTTACTGAGACTTTTGAAATGCAGAGCTTAAATACGTATCTGTTACCTTTTCCTGCTGTTCTGCTTCATATGTTATATTCGTGGTATTTCCGATTCAGTATATATCTTATGCAGAAGTTTTTCATGAGTTATTTTGTGTGGACAGACAAAACGAGCACCGAGGAGAATCTTGCCAACGAAGAAGACAATTCTCTGTGAACACATGACAATAGGTACGGGGTGTGGGCTAATTGTAAAATAAGTTTTGTAATCCTCCAGCACAACAGGACTGAATATGAATGTTTTATTTTTCCGTGAAATAAACACTGCTCTTTGGGGACTTCATGCTGCCGTCACCCTGTATTCGTCCACACTCGCAGTTTCTCTGTTTTCGCACTTCTCTATGCTGGAAGATGACTATTCCTGCCTCGATACTCTCACCTTCGAATTGCATCTTGGGTTGCTATTTTGGTTCCGGTCACAATAAAAAAGTGTTTAATTGTCAAGAACAATCAAGGTTTGTTCTCGGTCTTCCTTTTGCACACGCGTCACTGGAAAACACCATTCCCGCGTGACAGGACAGGCTGTCTGGGCAGACAATTAGCGATGGAAATTAAGTGCTCTACCTTCAGTCTGCGGTCGTGGATCTTGGTACCATTCCTAGATTCAAATGTAACCCAGAATAGCACGCAGGCTCCCTACGGAGCCTGTATTGTATTACACTGCCATTGCCCGGTTCCCTTCACCGTGCACAAGTCTCCGCCCGGTGTCCGCTGTGCTCAGCTAACGTCAAGTTGTCAGTAACAGATTTCATCCCCAAGAATAGAATTTGTTCTCATGACTCCCCATACATGCTGCAGCTTTGAAAACATCCATCGCGGTGCCAGAAATAAAGACGTGTGTCAAACCGTCTTTTATAGACATGATAAACATATGGGCGGCTTACTAGGACTTCTCTGCTCTCTTCTCTATGATCTTACAGGCTTCTTTGTCCTTTACGCAACGACTCCTTATGAGAAAGAGAGAGATCACCTAAGTGTGGCAGTCACACTCTTTAAAATGGGTAGGATAAACGAAGAACAAGAAAACAGTGAAGCTCAAAAAAGTTAAAGGAAGTACAGAATTTATTTTCAACAAATGTTATAAATGTGTTACTTTTTTTATTACAGAATCCAGCAGTCCACGGACAGGAACAATTTATCCACGATAATACTAAAAAATGTTGAGGTTTAGCAGCGGGTGGTGTAAGTACAGTGTGTTGGTCTGATTACTGTCAATCATTTCTGAGCGTGCTCAATTCCCCACCCGCGTTCCAGCTTCTAGATGTGCTGACGCCTCGCTCTGTCTCCCATCCAATTAATTGTTTCTCATTATCCCTTCAATCCAAGGAACAAACCTTGAAACACGAACATAGACACCGGGCTTATTGGGGCGGGCACAGCCAAGACCCCAAGAAGTGACTCCTTGTAAAATGTACTTGTCCTTCTCGAAGCAGACCAGAGGCCCTCCGCTGTCACCCTGGGCAGACAGAGAAAAGAACCACGAGAGGATTAAACCGGCACCCTTTTATTATGGGATGTCACCCCTGTTACCCAAATGTATGTTTTCCCAGCACTTGAACATTCTTTTGCAATTAGAAAGAAACTTATTAATGTGTTATTTGAGTAGCTTCAGTACCCAACAAGGGCTGAAGTGCTTCGGTACTTAACAGGGTACATTTAGCAAACCCACACCGTTTGGTGTTCCTGGGGGAGAAGTCCCTTGTGAAGAGTGGACTCATCCCTTCGTGCCTTGGGGTTTCCCTTAGGCAGAGTAAAGCCCAGAGTAATTGCAAAGGGGGCACAGTTGGTCTTTTCCCCATACCCTCCCTTGCTTCCCTGCTAGCAAGGCCACCACCCGAGTCCCGTGCTCCAACACGGTCCCCAGGTGTGTGGGGCTCTGGCAGTGATGATACTTAACGACTCCCTTACAACCCATCTGGAACTCAGGGCCCAAGAAATCCCCTCAGATGATCTCAGTCCGCATTCAGGGCCAGACCTGAAATGTTTCTGGGTAGCACGTGGACGTGGCCTTCAATGGACAAAGGCTTCCTGGATTTGCCACTTGGGGGCAGAGGTATCTAAGAGGCCGCCGCAGGACAGCAGAAGATTGGACTTTGTCCTTACCTGACAACTGTCGGTGCCTCCGGCCAAATTCCCAGCACAAAGCTCTGTGGATTTGACTCTTCCGTTGAGATACTCGTAGCGATTGCACACCTTGTTTTCGATCACCGGTAGCTGGGCTTCCTTGAGGAGACCAGCGCCAAAGGTCCCTGTGTTTAAAAAGATTAAGGAAATGGCTACCAGATCCCAAATATGCCCCCAAGGAAACTTCTGGCACAACAGAGCAACAGTGACAGGTCTCTTGTTTGACCGTGAGGTTGTATAAAGAAGTCAGTTCCCCGGGCGCCTGGGTGGCCCCGTCGGTTAGGCGTCCGACTTCCACTCAGGTCATGATCTCGCGGTTCGTGAGTTCGAGTCCCACGTCGGGCTCTGTGCCGACAGCTCAGAGCCTGGAGCTGCTTCAGATTCTGTGTCCCCCTCTCTCCCTGCCCCTCCTCTGCTCACATCCTCTCTCTCAAAATAAAAATTAAAAGAAGTCAGTTCCTAATACTACTGGAATTCTTCTCTTTCTTTCTACCCCTTAAAGGTATAAATATTATATATGATTTCATGTTCCCAAGACCTGGGTTTAAAAATCTGGGTTTCTTTGTGGTGTTTTGGGGCTCGTGTTGTTATGTTTCTTTGGTTCTTTTTTTAACTCTAAAGAAATCTTTTTTTTTTTTTTTTTTTAATTTTTTTTTTTCAACGTTTTTTATTTATTTTTGGGACAGAGAGAGACAGAGCATGAACGGGGGAGGGGCAGAGAGAGAGGGAGACACAGAGTCGGAAACAGGCTCCAGGCTCCGAGCCATCAGCCCAGAGCCTGACGCGGGGCTCGAACTCACGGACCGCGAGATCGTGACCTGGCTGAAGTCGGACGCTTAACCGACTGCGCCACCCAGGCGCCCCAAGAAATCTTTTTTAACATGTAAAGAGAGATTGAGAAATACAGGTGTTACTATATCATATATTCACTTTCAGTCTTTTTTAGATGCTTGTTTCTTTTTTACTACTTATATCATATTGCACGACTTTATACCCTGGTTGATTTCACACAATCTTATATAATAAGGGCTTTTTTTTTTGGATACTACGATCTTTGTAATTAGTGGGTTGTGTTTTTTTTTTTTTTTGAGAGAGAGAGAGCGAGCGAGAGCACACACGAACAGGGGAGGGGCAGAGGGAGAGGGAGAGGGAATCTTAAGCAGGCTCCATGCTCTTCGAGAAGCCAAATGTGAGGCTGGATCTCACAACCGTGAGATCATGACCTGAGCCAAAATCCGGAGTCTGATGGTCAATGAGCCATCCGGGTGCCCGTAGTTAATATCTCGATGGGGGTGACTGCTTCATGGGTGGGCGGTTTCCTTTTAAGGTGAGGAAAGTGTTCCGGAAATAGTAGTCGTGGTTGCACAGCATTGCGAAGTGCTACTGAGTCGTACTCTTCAAAATAATTAAAAGAGTAAACTTTATGTCATATATATTTTACCACAATATAAAAAAAAAAAAAAAAATGGCTGCCTTTTACCGGAATAAACTTTTTCAGGCACAGGCTCGTTCGGTGGTGTCTCTCATTTAATCCTTACCATAGTCACACGAAATAGGCACTTTTGTCAATCCTATTGCACAGTGAAGGAAACTGAGGCTGGGAGAGGGTGTGTAGTTTGCCCAAGATCACCCAGCAAGTCAGCGGAGGAACTGGGATTTGAAGTTGGGTCTGTGACATCATTGCCCAAATTCCTCACACCCGTGTTTCTGGGCTCCTACAGTGGTTTCCAACTGTCCACATCTTTGTTCATGCATTTTATTTATATTCCTTAATATTTTCTTACCCTGGTTCCCAGAAATTATATACATGTGTTTATGGCTCCCGGTTAACGTTGCCAAATTATTTTCTAAAAGTGTATGACAGGACACGATTTCACCAGAACAAAAGGGCACTTCACCCTACACTTCTGAGTATTTAATATTTTTTAAAATATTTGCTAATATTATAGGTGAAAATTGTCCTGGTTTGTTTCCTAGTTTTCACTTCTTTTCCAGTTAGGAAGAGTAAATATTCTCCCATGTGCTTGTCTTACTCGTATTTCTTTTGTAAAATAACTGCTTTTTTTTTTTTCTACTTTGGCAAATTGAAGTGGAACATTTGCAAAACAGCCAGAGGAAACGCTGCTTTTCCAGATAGACACACCCGGGCATGTGTTTTCAGAAATAATCCAGTTTTCGAATCTTGCAAGCCCGGCTTTCACGTGTCTCGCAAAAAAGCGTTGCTAGCGTGGAACAGCCAAGAGACGGGGTGCTACTCCTTCTCCAAAGACTCTGAATAAACTTGGACGGTCGTGTCGAGTTTGGAATACCTACGCTGGATCTGGAGTTGACAGGAGCGTGGACGGGGACCGCCATCTGGGAAGGAGAGGCTTGACCCAGCTCTGGCTGGGCAGAGCCACCGCGGAAGAAGGGCCCGAGGAGGCATCGGGTGGGGTGCACTACTTGAGTTGAGTACTCGTGGGGAGGGACCAGCCCTCTCAAATATCCTGCTGCAAATTGATTTATTCAAGTGTCTTGCCCTTGTGTCTGCTTTCTGAGCAAGACCCGTCCCGAGGCTGGTGACAAAATCCACCACTAGCTGGCGGGGAAATTGGTGTGGTCTGTGCAGAAGTGCTGCCATCGTGTGGCCACAGTAGAGACAGCATTGCTGAGGGCCGGGAGGCTGGAGGTGTCCTAGATAGGGGCGCCCTGATAGGGGCTGTGGGGAGGAAGAGGCAGCAGCCCCAGAAGCACTCTGCTGATGAAGGACTAACCGGAACGAGCCCCTTGCCTGAATGCTTCCCTTGCTTTGAAACAGCAAGTCAGGGAAAGTCCGGAGACTGAAAGGGAGAACGGGAGAGTTCTGACTTCACGCCGAGAAGCCGAGGACACTGATCTAACGTTACTCCTGACATAAGAAAAGTGGTAAACAGGCCTAACTTCTGTTTTGTGACTCCTCCTGGTTCACTGAGTATACGGAGAATCGTCTTCCCACTCGGCCTGAGGGCGAGGCCAGGGTAGATGGAGGAACCTAGCCCAGGATGGCAGTTAGAAAATTGTGGATGGTGGCCGTGCTCAGTGCTCCGTGCACCCCTCTCATCGTTTCCCCCACCATGGCCCTGCAGCCCGTTTTCCAGCTGAGGAAACGGGTTCAAGAAGAGCCTGCAGCCGATAGGTGGGAGTCGGGGTTCTGACTCAAGAACCCCCCTTGCCCGCCCTTTGTGCATGCGGCTCCCAGGGGGCCGCCCTGTACCTTCTCGGAACCTCAGATCCTTCATTTCCAAAATGGAAACAAAAAATATTGAACTCATAGGGGTTTGGGATGTTTAAATTTTTTTAAATGCAAAACAACGGAACAGACTGTCACATCCACAGCGACGCTTCATTTGGGAAGCTTTCCCTTTAACTTCTCAGTGCTCACAGCCTCCAAAGCACGGAAAGTAGGGGACGTGCAACATTCAGGAGGTGAGGTTTCACAAATGTAGGAAAAGTGCAGAAAGAAGGAAGGCAGATTTGAAGTGACCAAGGCCAGTCATTTTTAACTTTTTTTCCCCAAAACCACAAAACCTTGCTTAAACGAAAGCTAATAACAAAATACTGTGTGAAACACAATTCGAAAACGCGGGTTTTACAGGTGAGGGCTTCCAGGCCAAGTGGTACAAGGAGGCAAGGTGATCTGTCCAGTTTGCCCAGCGAGCGGCAGAACGAGATCTACCCTCCGGAGCCCCTGACCCCCATTCTGGAGCCCTCACCAACACTTGGAGAAAGCGAGGCAGAGATCTAAGACATTCTTACAATGTTTTGAGGCCCGAGTCTGACGAGTATGATCCCTCTCAGGGCCTACTGCCAGGAGAAGATGGGGCCCCCCGAATGCAGCACGAGTGCTGATACAGGATCCTGCATAAGCATTTCCTCTCTCACGCACACCCCGTCGACCAACACCGAACGCCACCGTAGGGCTGGAACCTTCCTTCCTTTCCCCCAGCTGTCAGTCTGTCCCACCACCAACAGCCTCTCCACGCCTACGAATGCATGCGGGGACCTGGGGAGATGAGCTTAACGGCAATTTTTGTTGTTGTGTCGTGCCATGTTAGGGAGCTCAGTGTGGCTAACTTCACACGAAGAATAATCAAACACCCTTAATGTTTAGGTCTACTTCAAAACCCTACTTACCTGGGGATGGGATATCAACGTTGCATGCATGGGCCAAGAGACTCAGTCCCAAGAGGGACTACTCCGTCCCTCGCCCACGTCCCTCGACGATGAATTATGGAGACTTAGGCGGGAACCAAGACAGAGTCAGGAAGGGTGGACCCTCAGGAAAAGTGGTAGGAATTTGCACAAAGGGTCGTTTTCTCCTGTAGGCTATAGGTCTACACCAATTCCTTGTGTGAGTTTGGGAATTTCTCTCACCTTGGGTGTCTCCCCAGCCAGTGATGTAACATAATGTCCGGTCAGCAACCACATAATTTGGGGGTGGCAGACAAGCTGGGATCACTTTGGAGGTGATGATGGCAGATCTGAAAGAAAAACATCAAAAGTTACATCGGACTGCCTCGTTAGGATTCTCGCGCCACTCCTCTGTTGGTCACCCACAACAAGATGCCATCGGCCCAAAGCCCCCAGAATCCTCTGAGCTGGTATTTCCCTGCTCCAGTGACACAGTGCGATGCAGAAAACACCTTTTCTCCTTGTGCTGGCCTGGCCCATCCTGGCTCATCCCACGCTGTCTGGAATCCACCAGATACGGTACGTGTGTTCTCTGGGCCTTGTTGCCCGGCCCAAATGCGCCTATTCTCAAAATAGCTGTCCGATCAGCCTTCTCCATTGGCACCAGCTTCCAAATATCACTAACTTTAAGTAACATAAGCAGGTTTATCACTTCGTCAGACTTAACAAAATTCTATTTCAACAGGGAAAATAAAACCAAAGACAGGGAAGGGCGTCTGGGTGGCTCCATCGGTTAAGCATCCGACTTCGACTCGGGTCATGATCTCGCAGTTCACGCGTTCAGGTGAGCTTGAGCCCCGCTTTGGGTAAAAACATGAGCTCCGCTTCGGGTGAGCCCTGCTTCTCTCCCACTCGCTCTCTGCCCCTCACTCACTTTCGCCCTCTCTTTCTCTCTCTCTCCCAAAAAAGCACTCTCTTTCTCTCTGTCTCCCAAAAAAGCAAAAGCAAAAACAAAAACATAGGAGGAAGAGGAATTTGCATTTGTGAATTGTGTATGTGTTTGTGTGTGGGTCTATATTGTAGCTTTTTGAAGAAACTATTTACTTGGGGCGGGGGAGAGCCCAAGCGGGGGCGGGGCAGAGAGAGGGAGACAGGGGATCTGAAGTGGGCTCCACACGGATAGCAGTGAGCGACACGTGGGCTCGAACTCACAAACTGCGAGATCACGACCTGAGCCAAAGTCGGATGCTCAACCCACTGAGCCATCTAGGCGCCCCTATATTGTAGCTTTTGAAGTGCTTTGAAACATGTAATTTTGTTTGGTTTCCCCCAAACAATTATTGTTTTGAGAGGAGAACGGTCAACCTGGAAGAACTGAATACTTCTCTGATTATGGATGTATGTTAGCTGATTGGCCAAGGTTAAGTGAGAGCTTCATGCACTTCGTATTTCAACTCACTCCTTTTCCACACAAGGAAACCGAATCTTGGTGCCTCTTTTTAATGATTAGTCTCAAGTTAGTTAACATACAGTGTAGTCTTGGTTTCAGGAGTAGATTCCTGTGATTTATCACTTACATCCAACACCCAGTGCTCATCCCAACAAGTGCCCTCCTCAATGCCCATCACCCATTTTCCCTTCCTCCCACCCCCCATCAACCCTCAGTTTGTTCTCTGTATTTAAGAGCCTCTTAGAGTTTGCCTCCCTCTCTGTTTTTCTTATTTCCCCTTCCCCGTGATCATCTGTTAAGTTTCTCAAATTCCACCTACGAGTGAAATCCTGTGATATCTGTCTGATGCCTTTTTTCAAGAGCACAGCTAATGTGTGGCAGAATGGGACCGAACCCAGGTTTTCTCTGTTCCCCAAAGCCTTTGCGTCTTTCATGTCCTAGACGGTGTCTCCCCCCACCACACACACACACATACGCACAACTCTGTTATGCTCATGAAACCCGGGCATAAACAAATGTTATCCCTGATCTTGGGGTGAAAACCAAGGGTGAGTTAGTACCTGCTTAGCTTCAGCAAGGCGATATCTGCACGTGTGGGCTCCAAGAACAGCTTGGATACCTCTATGTCCTGAATATCCGTTTCAAGATTTATTTCTCGGTGTGCGCCCAGGATGACCTTATACGCTGCAGGCCTTGAGGATCTAGGAAAGGTGGTGACATTTGGAGCAAAGTCATGTGCCAGCCCCTTCATCAGGTGGCCTTCTGAGTCATAAACATGGCGTCTTCTCCCCACCTCGCTACCCACAGTCAGCGACCTCCAAGTGGCAAGAGAGGAAGCTCACCGTTTACTTGAATCTGGTCACTAAGGAATGTTCTCGAGCTGCTTTTGGCCTGACCACAGAAGAAGAATGGACAGATACCCATGTCGGGAGAACCTGGGAGGACCCGTGTCTGTCACAGTGAGGAGGTCTGTTCTACCATGGACCCAGGCCTACATACCCACCCTCCCTAGAAATATTCCCCTTCTCTCTCATCCAGTGGCCCTGGAAATTCTGATTCAAACTTCACATCCATTCCCTGGTCCCTAGTGTCACTGCCATAAAAAGAAGGAAGGAAGGAAGGAAGGAAGGAAGGAAGGAAGGAAGGAAGGAGAAAAGGAGGGATGGAGAAAAGAGGGAGGAAAGGAGGAAAGAAAGGAGGGAGAGAGGGAGAAAAGAAGGGGCAGAGAGAGAAAGAAAGGAGGGAGGAAATCAGGAAAGGAGAAGGGGAGAGAGGCAGAGAGTTTTTAAGACAAGTCTTCATGTTCCCCAGACATACCTCTCCAAGCAGTGGGCAGCTGTCAACACCCACTCTGGGGCTATTAAAGTCCCTCCACAGAAGTGCTTTCCAAATCTATAAGGAAAATTGCCAGAATTTTAGTTCAAATCAGGTGATATGTTCTACAGAAAGCCCGAAAGAAGTATTCACTCAATTTTAACAAAGTTGATGCTCCCATAGGAAAAGGCTACCAGCCTATCATCGGGATGGCAAGAACTTTGAGTTGTGCTTCAGTAGCATATTTTCCAGAAGGTCTCATCCTCACCACACTTTAGCTGGCAGGGGAAGACCCAGGCACAACCGGTCCACAGGAGAGCAAAGCCATGGGGCTGCAACACCCGTGGCTTAGACTCGTTGGCCCCGGATTCCAACAGGAGTGACCGGCCAAAGGTCCTACCCTTGAGGCCTCTTTTATTTCTTTATGGCAAGACCTATGCAAGGCCTGAACCAAATCTGACCCCGAATAGCTGTGATTTGTTGGGAATCTGCTCATATGTACCCTTTGGGTGTCAGCCACTCCATCGTAATGAAAGGGATACAGATTGTAAGTGCCCGAATAATCAGTCAGGAAATAGACCACAGCACGGTTGGGGAAAGAAAGAACTTGAAATGTGTGAAAGGTGAGGGTTTGCATAGCAAGGAGTTAATAAATGATAAGGTGAAGAGAAGAAAAGCCAACTCAGCAAAAGAATGAAATACACTGAAGTCGAGGTTAGTGGTGGCATCTCCCAAGTATAGGGAAGGAAGGCAATCGAGAACAACAACCGAATGCAGAAGTGTTGCCCTGGTGTTGAAACAAGATGACAGAGCAACACAGAAAACAGATCAGCCTGTTTCACACGTGCGCTTTACAAGAGGCATCCAGGAAAATCGAACTTATTAAAAGCCCATGCCACTGAAACCGTCACCCAAACCTTCTGGGTTCCATAGGACCAGAACTGATCACTCTTGAATTATGGTGCTCCTGAACTATCTGAGAGTGAAGACATGGGGTGTGCTTGTGAATGAATGGCTGAGCACCCTTTGATTAAATTCAAGAATTCACAAAAGTGTAAAAAAAAAAAAAAGGCTATCGGTCAAAGATTATAGATAACTTTGCCCATGCCTCCCTCAACGTAACACATTTCTAAAAATACCCCCTGCCCTTTGTCTTCCAAAGAGACAACAGACATTGATAAAAACCCTCCAGGCATCTCCAATACTTTGCCAGAAATATCGGAATTTGGTATAAATTACTACGTCCGCAGAGTTTGATGATAGATGCCCAGATCAAGGAAAATATTCCAATTCTGGCTATTTTCAAAGTAGAGAACCTAGAAAAATATAATTTTATTTTCGTAGTTTTCCTTCCTCCTAAGAATATAGAGGCAGGTACTGATAAGCTCTGTGGATTCAGTGTGAAATGAGAAAGGTTTTGCAGGGCTTACATAGAAGAATGGAACTAATCGTTTCTGGAAATGCCGTTACCTTGTTCTAAGACTGACTTGCCAGGGCCAAGAATGTGGGTTGGCCACACATCCACCTACAACCCTTCCAGGACATTTCTTCGGCTCCACCTGGGGCTTCCCACAATCAAATGAAGCGGACACTGTGGCACAAAGTGGAGAAGAGAGTCACATTTAAAGAAGCGAAATGAAAGGTAGCCATTGTGTCACACAACTCCAGAGAGATCAATGGGTCATGACCAAAGCACGAAGGTTTTGACATCTCGAAGGCCAAACTGAACAGCAAGGTCATAAGCATCTTTTGGGATATTTTTTTCCCTTTGATTTCAAAAGTGGCAGTAGACAACACAGAACCTTCTCCTTTCAGGAAAATGTAAGTGCTCTTGTATTGTTTTGCGGGGAGGGATTAAGCAGAGCTAGGTGTTACAGTGAGAGTTTGCTGAGGGCGCCATGACACAAATGTTATTCTGACTTGATGTGATTTATCTAGGTTCTCCTCTCCATCATCATCTCCCTCTTCTTCTTCCTCTGTCTCCTTCTCTGTCTCCTCCTTCTTCTTCTTCTTCTTCTTCTTCTTCTTCTTCTTCTGTGCCATCTGAACCACATAGTTTACTGAAAACCATAGTTGTCATGTCCATTGAAAGGCACGATGGGTATTTTTTTGATGTGAAACTCTGTGTACATACACGTACCCATGTGTGTGTCTGTGTGTGTGTATAGTTGTATGTAACAAAGATAACTGTCCTAAACATCTCTCAGCCAACCTCGGGACAGGGCTTCCAGAAGCTTCCAAAGACTAACCCAATGCCCTGGGGATGACTTACAGCCACTTGCCCTATTCTCTATTTCCCTCCTACCTTTCCCCCTAGGCAATAAGGGTAGTGCTCCTTCCTTGGTACCACCCACTAATGCCTAAAACAGCTCTAGCCTCCAAAAGACCAGAGCATCTGGTGGTGGCCTAGGGCTGCACCTGTGAAGTTACTGTACTTCTCCTCCATGGGCATTGAGGAGCATCATCCCAGGCACAGCTGTGAAGCCCATGACAGGAATGTCATGCTGATAAGACAACTTAAAGGCCATCCTGCCAAGCAAGCGGCCTGTCCAGCATGGAGAGCCTGGGCCGTAAGAGGTGGCCAGGTATTCCAGAAGGGGCAGGGCTGATCAGGAGTGACCCGCTGAAGGGAAGGCAGTAACCCCATTCAGAGACTTTCAGATGAAGGGGCCACCAAGAGAGCTTCTGCGGAACAGAGAGAACACCCACTCGAGGAAGATTCAGCTATAAATTCCCCCCAAATCCAGACAGCAGAATAACAGCAGCCGAGTGCAAACTTGCCTATCACCCTGGCCGCTCCTTCCACCCCGCGGCTCTACCCAGGAGGGCCCCAGGTGCAAAGCCTGGCAAAGTGGCTCCCGTGCTCTTCACCTGTGCTCCCGACTGGCCCCCAACCGCCTCTGCACGCTGGTCTTCAGTGATTCCACAGTCAGAGCTTCTCCCTCCCCAGCACTAGTCCCTCCACCAGGCAGACACAATCAGACACAATCAGACACAATCACATGTAACCAAGCCGAGCAAAGGGGAGGTCCAGCCTGGTTTTCTGTAACCGGTACAAATTCTGTGTGCAAAGACAGGTCTGCAGGAAATGACACAGGGTCCAAATCAAAGAGGCTTACGTTGTTCTCCAGACCTTCCCATGGATCTGTTATTCCAAATTTTCTCCTTTCCCTGATCCAAGCTTCTGGCTCCCTGGAAAACCTCAGGGAAATGAGGAAAGAATCCAGACAAGCTTTCTCTAAGTTATGTGGCTAATGTGTGGGTAATGAATAGTAATCTGAGGAGAAAGGAGATTTGGGGCTTGGTAAAAATCTACATTACTTCTCATTGAATTCTTAGGATGACTGTTTATAGGTTTGCAACGTACATGGTATGCTTAGCTGGGTCATGTTGTTTGTATGTTTTTTCTTACTTCTCAGCCACTGAAAGAGAAGAGTCACCTGTCTGGGGACTGGACTTAAATTTGCTTTTCAGGCAGCCCAAGCAGGACATGGAGAATTCAGTGAGACCATCCTGAGGCTGATCGGATCACCTCTAAGTTTGCTCTTTGCGAAGATGGTGTATTTACTTTGTTTAGGTGTCAGGGAAGGGGACTCCCTGACCAATGGGGCCACCAGGAGGACAGATTCAAGAGGCCCAGGATGAAGAGAGGGCAGCCCACCCGACGCACTCAGCTCAGAGCCTTCCTTTTGCAAATCTGTATCGGGGAGATGATGCTGCATTTATCCGAGAAGTCATCTTCCAGAAAGGAAAGCAACTTACCACACTGAGGGACATCACAGTAGTCAAAAAGTTTCCTTGGACTCATCGTGTAGCACCAAGGACCATTGACATCACCATCGGGATTGCGGCAGTACTGAAAACAAAAGGCAGGTGTATGGAGGGCTGGGCACAGCAGGGCAGAGAAGGTATTCAGACAGACATTTCACTGCTGTCGTTAGAAGCTGCGTAGTGGGGCGCCTGGGTGGCTCAGTCGGTTAAGCGTCCAACTTCGCTTCAGGTCATGATCTATCAGCTCAAGAGTTCAAGCCCCGCCTCAGGCTCTCTGCTGTCAGCCCACGGCCCACTCCAGATCCTCAGTCCCCCTCCCTCTGCCCCTCCCCCGCTCAATCTCTCTGACTCTCTCAAAATAAACACGCTTAAAAAAAAGATAAAAGGTAGTGTTCCTAGTTTTTTGCAGTAGGGGGCAAGGTTATTTTTTTAGGATATTATAAAGCTTCTGACTCAGTTTGCCATCGGTCAAGCCCCCTGTGAGTGGATAGAACCCCCGAGGGGCTAAGGGAGAGGTGCTATAGGTTTTTCTCTTTTAAAAAAAATTTTTTTTTTACATTTATTTATTTTTTGAGAGACATAGATAGGGCACAAGTTGGGGAGGGGAGAGTGACAAGGAGACACAGAATCTGAAGCAGGCTCCACGCTCCGAGCTGTCAGCACAGAGCCTGACGCGGGGCTCGGACCCACGAACTGTGAGATCATGACCTGAGCTGAAGTCGGACGCTTAACCGACTGAGCCACCCAGGCGCCCTGAGGTGCTATAGGTTTTCCTTAATGTTTATTTTATTTTTGAGAGTGAGGGAGCACGCATGAGCAGAGGAGGGGCAGAGAGAGGGGGATAGCGGATCCAACTTGGGCTCTGCGCTGACAGCAGCCGGTCCGATGTGGGGCTCAAAGTCATGAATTGTGAGATCATGACCTGAGCCAAAGTCAGACGCTCAACTGGCTGAGCCCCCCAGGTGCCCTGGGTAGAGGTGATAGAAAGGGGCCGCCCTCCAGCAGCCTGTGTCAGCAGACCTCTTAGAGACCAAGCAGCAGCAAAAGTGGACCGTGGGACACGACTGACTCATCCCTAGGTTCACCTCTGCGGTGTCCTCCCCAGTGACGCCCGTCTGCTCTTGTTCCAGAAACTGTTCTCGGCAACCATGCACATTCCAACAGGGTCAAGCCACAGGAAGGCGATGTCTTTCTTTTCCTGTCCTGTATAGACCCCCCCACATAAACCACCCCACAGAGTGGGTGAGACGAGGAAAAATCGTACCGCGTGGAGTCCTAATGGACCATCCACATTTTTTTCTAGAAAAATTTGACTAAAATGTCACAAAAGTCACCCTTGACCACCAGAACGTAGAAGACAAATGCGAGAAAGTACAAACAGCCCACAGTGTTAAAGGTCACAGACGAAGTGAGGGGCCTGAGCCCAGTGGCCACAAGCCCAGAGGTCCGCTTGCCCTTGGAAAGGGTCGTTGCCACGTGCTGATGCCGGTTACACGGAGGCTGAGTTCCCGAGGTCTCTCCTAATCCTCTCTGCCGCCCCCGAGGACCTGTCCAGCTGCCTTGCTGTACCACAGGACCAATCCTCTTTGCAAAGATCGGTCAGCAGAAGGCCAAATAGAGTCCAAATCAAAGTGGCTTACGTTTTTTTCCAGACCTGACTGTGGATTTGTCACAGGAGTGAAAATACCGTGTCTGTGGGGCTCCTGGGCTCCCCACTCCTGGCAGGGGATGCCCGAAACGGTGGTTGCCCTCTTGCCCCGGTATCCTTTGCCATTCCCGAACATGCAATCTGTAGGGAAAAGAAAATGGGGGGGGGGGGGGGGGTGATATGTCCTGCGCGGTTCCGGGATGGCAAGGAAGATATACAGCCTGCGCGGATTCTCTGACGACAGATCCTGCGGTCACATTCTCAGGGCCCTGGAATGCTGACAATCCCAGTGAGCGCTGACTACTTTAAAATGTTACTGGAAACGCTACTGCCTGGGAAATCATCACAAGCCAAGATGTTAGCATGGGAATTTTGGCTAGGACAGTAGGTCAATTTCGTAACAAGGGGAGTTTCAGCACGTGGAGGGTTAACAAGACGCAGGTAGTTCTGTGAGCCGTCAGGCGACCCTTGGGCACCCCATTCTCATCAAGGGTGGATAAAAAGAGTGCGGACTGAAAAGGATTTTATAAACAAGTCTATCTTGGCTGGAGCTGTGCTGTGAGTTCCCACCCTCTGCGGTGAAAGGGTTCCTAAAGAAATGACTTGGCTGTGTCTCCCTCTCTCTGCCCCTCCCCTGTTCGTGCTCTGTCTCTCTCTGTCTCAAAAATAAATAAAAGATAAAAAAAAAATTAAAAAAAAAAAAAAAGAAATGACTTGGGGCCTCTTCCTCAAGCCCATCGTCAACTCAAGCCTCGGGAAAGGGAGCTTCCACAAGACCCCCCCCCCCCCCCCCCCCCGCCGAGAACATGATACATACGCCATAGGGGGACCCAGGGCACCAGTGCTCTGATGGCCATTTGGAAAATACAAAAAACGAAAGCTGGGCCAGCTAGCTTCTCTGCCAAGAAGGGGGGCCATCTGGGAAGCCTGGAACCTCGGTGTTTGCCAGGACCAGGGGAGGGGAGTTACCCCACACACCAAAGGTGAGTCAGGCATGTGGGAGACCCATGGGGGGGTCATCTCAAGTACTATCTAGGAGGGATATGCAGACGGGCACAGAGCCTAGGGTGTCACCGAGAGAGAGGAAAGAGAGATGTGCTCAGCCTGGTCAAGGGAACGGGAGGTGAGCATTTCAGAGGAACCAAGCCCATCTCAGCAAGGAGAGGGGTCTCAACTTCCAACCAAGTTCTTGTTTTAATCATTACCCTCTGGAGGTGTTTGAGTTACCTAAATGTTGCCAGATGGGCCCTGGACCCCTGAGTCTCCATGCTGGGGCCGAGGGGAGACAAGCCCAGAAGTAGGTGCTAAGCGCTCAGAGCTACATACACTCCCAGGGCCAGGGAAGCACAGGGGAGGGTGATTATTTTCCTCGGATGACAATCACAACCCTGTGTTCGGGCCCAGGCACCCCGCAAGCCACATATCCACCTTCCCAGGTTTGTGTCAGGGAGCCTCACCCAACTGCCTTCCGAGCCTCCTAACTCAGTACATTCAAAACCGAATTAATCATTTCTACTTCCCCATGGAGGAGGTGAGCGTTGAGTGTTCCAGCAGATTCCATCCTGGCCAGTGCTGCCATGGTCAACCCCTCAGTCTCCTCGGGCTCACATTTCATCCATCCCTCACCACCAATTGGTTTGCAAGTCCTTAAAACGTGGCCCAGCCACGTCACACAGGCAGTAGCGGCTGTGGCCTCCGGTGGCCGACCATCAGCCGGGGCTCAGTTGCCTGTAGCAATAAAGCCCTTCCAAGAGATGTCCCACCTTGCGTCCTCCCGATGCCCAAGTGTGTGGACGTCAGGGCACGGACTTCTCACCTGACTCGGAAGGGTCCTCTGCACTCGGAACCTGGGAAACAGTCGGGGACTTGGTGGCACTCTCTTCTCTGTCCGGACATTTTTTCAGGTTACAGAATTCCCAGCGGACACTGGGGTCGGTGGTGTAACACCAAGGGCTCTTGTCGGCGTCTGGGTTCCTGCAGTAGTTCATGGTCAGGCCGCTGTGGAGTCCACAATACAGGGCGTGAGAGGTGGAGAATCTTCTGGGGCCCTCCCAGACTTTTGTTATAACAGACTGATTGATAGTAAGTGACTTTGAAATCGTTCCATTACCTGTACCTCAGTGCCAATTGCTATTATAATCGTGACAAGCACAGATGGTTCTCAACTTCTAAACAACGGGGTACATTTAAAGCACAGCTTATAGGGGCGCCCGGGTGGCTCAGTCAGTTAAGCACCCAACTCTGGGTTTTGGCTCAGGTCACCTTTTCTTGCGGTTTCATGAGTTCGAGCCCAGTGTTGGGCAGAGGCTGCTTGGGAGTCTCTCACTCTCTCTCTCTATCCCCCTTCCCCACTCATGCCGTCTCTATCTCTCTCAAAATAAATAAACTTAAAAAGATGTTTTTAAACCATAGCTTATAATTTTTACTTTAATAATATAGTTTATATGCATGTCATATAAAAACAGATAATACCTAAATGTGTAAAAGAAAGTACCTGAATGTCTTCCTTTCCCTGGGAATGTTATATACATTTCCCCAGGGATAACCAATACTGATTTTAAAGCAGATGTTTTAGATTTTTTTTCTTATGCACATACAAATATATCTCTATCTCTATCTTATGAATACACAGAGGTATGTAAGTAGGAACTGAATATTTCCCCTGAGGAGTGACTTGTGACCACACTCCCAGGCCAGCCCCCTCCATCGACCGGTTCACCATGTTGCTAAAATGCTGTGCACTTAGCATGAAAATACTGTAAATAGCCTCTCAGGTAGATCTCGTGGGCTTGGGCTTTGAAAGACTTAAGAAAAGCTCGCCTGGGAAACTAGCTCCCAGGCAGAATGTGTTTCTAAAGGATGCCTTCTGGGGAAATGCAGGGGTGGGGGCAGGCAGACTGGGGACTCCCTCGCTGCAGCCACATAGGATGGAGGGAGGCAGACGATGCTAAAGCGGGGGTGAAAGGAGATGTGAGGGTGCAGCAGCGGGGCTGAGGGCTTACGGGAGAGTCAGAGACTACTGGGAAAGAGGCACAGCAGGTGAGGAACCTGGGAACACTGGGCAGTGTGGTCCCTGCCGCCCCCCTTCCCCCCCCCCCCCCCCCACCAAACTGCCCCAGCCTCTGGGATTTCTCAGCTTTGCAATCCTCTTTCGAGTTCAGACCCACAACCTGCTGAGAAAATCTGAAACATACTATGAATTATGGGAATCCAGCACTATGTCTGTGGACACTACAGGCAAGTGACTGTCACGGAGCCTGGCCAACAATCCGAGGAAGCCCTTCAGAGAGGCCCTCAAGCAACTGGATGTGTCGAAAGTTCTACCTTTTGAAATGGGGCCCTGATCTCTTTCTTCTTTAGAATCGAGGTATACTTAATACAGAGCGAAATGCATAGACCTTCAAGGGAGTTTGATGAGTTTTGTTGACCACATATACGTGTATAACCCACGGGATTATACGGGATTCCCATCCCCCCCGAAAGCGGGGTCAGCGTTCAATGTATCTCTGCTGCCCCTTTGGGGGAGGAAATACTATTCATTTCTCTCACCATAAACCAGATTTGCCTCTTCCAGAACCTCATAAAAACGGACTCATGGTACGTACGTTTCTGTGTCTGGCTTCTTTCCTCAGGATGATTTTTTTGAGCTATTTAAGAGTATCGGTGGCTTGTTCCCTTTTATTGCTGAATGATATCCATTGTATGAATATACCACCAATTACTGATTCCTTTTCTTATTGCTGGGCACTGAAGCAGCTTCCAGTTCAGGGCTATTATGAATAAAGTTGCTCTGATACGAATATTCTGGTAGATATTTTTGTGGACTCGTGTTTTTATTTCCTCTAGGTAAAAATTCAGGGATAGAACTGCAAGTCTGTAGGGTAGATGCATGTGGATATCAGACTGATTTCACATGAAATGATTGTACATTTCCTACTCTACCCAGAACACGGGGCGGCGGGTAGAGTTGTTCTGCAACCTTGGCCCCACTGATTGTTGTCGGTCTTTCCTCTTTTCAATAACAGCCACTGCCATTGGTTATTGTGGTTACAATTCTTATTTCCTCGATGGCTAAGATGTTGAGCTTTTTTTTAGGTACTTAATGGCCGTTTGTGTATCTTCCCTGTGGAACGCCTAATGAACTCATCTGTCCATTTTTATTAGGTTGTTTGTTTCTGTATTAGCAAGTAGGAAGAATATGTATATATTCTGGATATAAACCATGCAGCAGATATATGAATTGAAAGTATTTTTCTCTCAGTCTGTGACTTACCTTTTTTTTTTTTTTTTTTAACAATGACTTTCGGTGAGCAGGAGTTTTCACTTTGTTAAAGTCCAAAGTATACATTCTTTTTTCTTTTATTCTGCCTTTTAGGTCCTGTCTAAAAAAATTTTTCCCTTCCCTAAGGATATTAAAATATTCTGGAAGCTTTATATTTCAGCTTAGGTTTTAGCCTGCACCTTCAGGTCTAAGAGTTTTCTCTAATTTGAGGTAAGAAGAGTCAAGGTTTGGGTTGTTTGGTTTTGTTTTTCCACGTGGATATCCAGTTGTTCGAGAATGATTTTGGAAAAGACTTCCCTTCTGTACTGCTTTGCTTTGCCGTCATATCGAAAATCAATGGACCATGTGTATGTGGGTCTGGTTCTGGACCGTCCTTTTTTCTATTTGTATACCTTTCTGCCATTACCACTGTGTCTTGATTACTGCATTTTATAGTAAATCTTTAAATCAGGGTGGGTATGTCTTCCAACTTTGTTCTTCTTCTATAGATTGTTTTGCTGATTCTAGGTCCCTTGCCTACAGATTTTGTCTCTTTTTCAAAAAAAAAAAAAGCTGCAGGAATTTTGCTTGAATGTAGGTTGAATCCAAAGATCAGTTTGGTGAGAATTGATACTGACTCTTGTAATCCATAACATAGTATATCTATATTTAGATCTTTTAAATTTTTCTCAACATTTTGTAGTAAGCAGTATGTAGTTCTTGTACACACTTTGTTAAATTTATCATTAAATATTTTGTTTTTGATGCCATCGTCAGTGACATTGTTTTAAAATCTTTCTTTTCCAATTGGCTATTTCTGGTGTATAGAAATACAATGGATTCTTTGAATATTGATATTGTATATACTTTTGTATATTTCGACTTTGAAAAGCTCACTTATTTTTGTCCTTAGGACTCTGTATTATTAATCAAGTTTTCTGTGAATAAAGATAGGTTTACTGATTCCTTTCTAAACTTTAGCCTCTTTATTTCCTCTTCTTGTCCCCAGTCTTATAGAGAGAGCATTAATCTTTACCCATTAATATATTAGCTGGAGGTTTTTTGTAGATGGCCTTGATCAAATTGAGGACATTTCCTTCTATTCTCAGTTTGCTAAAACTTTTTTTATCATATGAATGTTAAATTTTGTCTAATTTTGTTCTACATCTATTGATAACATCATATGATATATCACTTTTATTCTGTTGACACGTTGGATTCGTTTGGTTGTTTGCAAATGTTAAACCAATCCTGCACTCAAATTACTAATTTTTTGTTAAGTCTTTTGTCTATGTTCACAACAGATCATGTTCTGTAGTTTCTAGCAATATTCTTGTCTACTTTTTGTATCTCAGTTTTTTGGGCCTCACAAATTGAATTGATAAGTATTCCCTCCTCCACTGTTTTCTGTAAGAGATGATAAAGGATCCGTATTTTCTCCTTAAATACTTGATAAAATTTTGAAATTCTACTTATGATTCATTGAGCTTCTTAAACCTATGAGTTTATAATTTTCTTCATATTTGGAAAAATTTCAGCCATCATAACTTCAAGTATTTTTCGGTTTCAATATCTCTTTCCTCTCTTTCTGGGACTTGATTTACACATATATTGGAACTTTTGATATTTTTCTAGAGATCCTTATTTCCTTTATTTTCTTTCAGTCTTTTTTTTTTTTTTTTTTTTTTGACTTTGTGCTTCAGGGTGTATAGCTTCTACTGCATTGTTTTCAAGCTAACACTTTCTTCTGTAATGTCTAACCTGATGGTAAGGTCATCCACTGTACTTTTCATTTGATGTATACATATTTTTTAATCCTGCCTTTTCCATTTGGTTCTTTTATAGTTTTGCTTTATCTTTAGAATATCTACTTTTCTCTTTTATAGTCATACTTTCCTTTAAATTCTTAAACACAATTATAATATCTTTTTAAAATTTCTGTCTGCTGATTCCATCAGTTCTATCTATTTCTGGGTCTGCTTGTATTGACTGATTTTTCTCTTGGCTCTGGATTACATTTAATGATCTTTGCCTGTCTGGTAATTTTTAAATTTATGCCAGACATTATTGGATGCCACATTACTGAGTGACTGGATTTGGTTGTTTTCTTCTGAAGAGAGTTGAGTTTACTTGTGGCAAGTAGTTAATTACATAGAGATTATTTTGATCCTTTTAAGATTGCTTTTAGGCTTTGCTGGGTGTTTCTAGAATAGCCTTTATTTTAGGAATACACTAAGTCTACTCCTAAAGTGTGACTTTTCTATAGTCTTGACTAAATGTTCACGGTGTCCCATGAGGTCTCCCCTCTCTGGCTAGTCAGGATCTCAAATCTCTGAACACAGAATCTCCCAATGCTGTGTGATTTATCTCACCACTCCCTGGTAGTTGTTCTTTCTTCAGTAGTTGTTCTTTGTCCTGCAAACTTTGTGGAATCTTTCCCTGTGCAGGGGCAGCTTTTTATTCAGCCAAAGATTTAAGGAGATCTATGCATATTCTTTCAGCTCCTTCTCTTCGTGGATCCTTCCTCATCATTCCCCAGCCTACGAAATCCCTGCAGCTTCAGTAATCCTATAACTAACTTACTACCTACTAATTTATTTCCCTTTCTAAAAGTTCTCAGTCCTGTGACACCTTTTGTCCATCATGTGAAAATAGTTTTTCCTTACATTTTCTAAACATTTACAGCATAAATGCTTGTTTTTGTCCTTCTACCTGTTTTGCTTATTGGTATCTGTATACTTCCTGACTTTCATCTGCCCTTCTGCTTTCGCTCTTCATGTCCTGGCAACTCCTATCCCTGCAGACCACTTGTGCTCAGGAGCCAAGTGTCAGTACAACTTAAGTGATATATATTACATGTTATATATACTTGAATATATATATATGTTTGTGATCCAGTGATAAACACAAAGTCCACTTCAGAGGTTGCAGTTTGGAATGATAAAACTCCACAGTTGAAAGATTTCATTGATCTTTAGCAGGGGTTATAGAATGGTTCTGTTTCTAAGTTTTTGGTCATGTGCTCTCTTGAGCTTTCTGCTGGTGTGACTGTAACACCTCTATATATCTTCCTTTTCTTTCACAAAACTACTCAGGAAAGATAGCCAGTTTCTAACGTCTCTACTTCCAGAGCTTTTGCTCAAAGGTGAGGTGCCTAAGACATTTTGCCTCACGTTCTGGAGCCAGGGTGTGAAAGAGAAATTTGGTTCTAAGAAGTTAGCTTAAAGCACGGACCTCCTAACAGAAATTTAGTTTGGCTATCGTTCCCCTCGTGGTTAAAATTCAAGACATACGCGTCTGGGTAGCGTTCTGGGGTCTTCACATGTCGGTGTGGTACCATAGATGACCAAGGTTGACACTTCTTTCCTGTGATGGTAGTAGATGATGTGCCTCGATAACTCTGTCCATTGCCTTGGTAGCACTCCTGGACCACAGGAGTTTGTTCAGGTGGTAGTGAAACTGAAATAGAAGAAACCAACTAAGTAATGACTAGAACAGAGATATGTGAAGCAATTTATGACGCAAACAGAACAGTAGTCTCTTGGAATTAGCTTTGCTTTCTTTTCCATACTGGCAGTCAGATGGACTTGTAAAGAAAACAATAGGTCCATCACACTGTAGAATTTTAATCACGTACTTTCTTTTGTAAAGACTTAATTTAAAATTCAGGAAAAAACAAATGGGTCAGAGTACTTTAATTGGAAACTGCACTCATGTGCAAGTTCTTTTTCTTGGATGTCCACTGGGTGCTCATGAGAATAGATGGGTAGGAGCCCAGAGGCACATTCAATAGTGTAAGCTGCACATGATGATTGGCTTCCAGTGGGGGCAGAAATGAAATCCTTGTGTGTGTGTGTGTGTGTGTGTGTGTGTGTGTGTGTGTGTGTTTCCCCAGGCCTTTTGCTTATACAAAGCCAAAGCCTTAATCTGATGGGAGATGGGGCAGGAAATAGTTCTGCACCCAAGAGTGCAGGCAAAATGTCCATTGTTTCTCAGGGAGGGATAGAGGCAAAGATCTATTCCCCTGGAAAAGGGACAGGGAATTCTCCGGTGCTCAGAATCCTTCATTGACTCAGAGCAGAAGTCTGGTACTCTTCCACTTAAGATCCACCACAGATACAAGTTGGAATTTAGTTCCATGGAAAGAAGGAGCAAGAACATTAAGAAAACACTACGTTTAAAGCCCAAGTGCACAGAGTCCATCTAAGAGTGAGGGTAGATCAGGAAGGTAGAGAATGCTTACCTCCACCAAAAGCTTAGCATTGAGTAACAAGAAATAGCAGTCTGTCACTAAAAGCAGGTTTAGAGCAAGAGCCCTCTGTGATGCAAGCATGTAGTGACTGCTAAAAACTAAGACCGGATTAGGAATCCTAAGAAAACTCTTGAGCACCCCCAAACTTTACTGTAAGGAATGTGAAGGAATGTGAAGGGGATATGAGGAATGTGAAACCTGCTTAAAGCAAAAGCAGCAACGACAACTCAAATTCTGTTCATCTTCTGATTAGATTGACTCAGTTACCCACACAAGATGCTTACAGAAGGAGGGTGTCCATTTCAAAGTGTAAGTACTATTTACTGCCATCGCTACTATTCTTCTACACATAGTGTCCCACATTTGATAAAAAATAACAAGGCACACTAAAAAAGCCAGTAATAAAGAAATTAATAGAGCCAGACTCAGAGATGACCAGAGCAGACTATCAGAGATTGTGAGGTAGCTATGATGAATATGCTAAAGTATCTCATAGGAAAGGTGAACGAGATATATGAATAGGTGAAGAATTTCAGCAGAGATAGAAAGGATAAAATGCAAATGATAGAAATTTAAAAAACATGATTATTAGAGACGAAGAATTCCTTTGATGGGCTGATCTGCAGACTAGACACAACTGAAAAGAGAATCAGAGAACTTGAAAATAGGTTAATAGAAATGATCTAAACTGGGGCTCCTGGTGGTTCAGATGGTTAAGTGTCTCACTTGGGCTCAGATCATCATCTCACAGTTCACGAGTTTGAGCCTCACATCAGGCTCACTGCTGTGAGCACAGAGCCCACTTCAGATCCTCTGTCCTCCTTCTCTCTCTCTGCCCCTCCCCCAGTCATTCTCCCTCAAATACATAAATTAAAACTTAAAAAAAAGAAATCGTCTAAACTGACACACAAAGAGAGGAAAAAAGTGGAAGGGAAAAGAAGAATATATAAGAGGTATGAGGTAATATGAAAGGGTAATTAGAGTCTAAAAAAGGAAAACAGAAAGAGAGAGAGCAGGAAAAAAATATTTTCATAATAATGTCTGAGAATTTTATAAGAGTGACGAAAATCATCAATCCACACATACAGGAAGCTCAGAGAACCTCAAGCAGGATAGATACAAGATGTAAATAAATGGACAACACATGTGGACATACCACAATGAAACTGCTGAAAACCAAAGATGAGACAAAATCTTGAAGGCAGCCAGAGAAAAAGGAAGTATGAAATACTTAGGAACAAAGATAAGATTTCTGGTCAGAAGCTATTCTAAACAGAATATCATGAAAGTAGTGAAAGAAAAAAAAATTAGCCTAGAATTCTACACCCAACAAAATTATTTTTTCAACTGAAGGCAAAATGGAGACTTTTTAAGACATACAAAAGCTGAAAGACTTCATTAGCAGCAGATCTGTACTACAAAAAATGTTAAAGGTTAAGTTTTTTTTTACAGAAGAAATATGATACCAGATAGAAATTTGAATCTTCAAAAAGAAATGAAGAACATAAGCACTTTAATTTATAATCACTTTGAAAGGTGACTATTCGGGCAAAAATAGTATCAATATATTGTGAGATTTATAACATAGTAGAAGTAAGCCCTTTGGGAACAGTAGCACGACACTGCAGGGAGGAAGTGGAAATACAGTGTTCTAAGATTCTTGCATTTCAAATATAGGAGACTAATATCATTTGAAGGTGGAATGTGATCAGTTAGAGATGGACATTGTAGAAATTGGAAAAAAATAGTAAAAACATTAAAATTGGTTTAACTAATAAGCACATAGCGGTGATAAAAGAGAATCAAAAATATTGAGTGAACACAGAGGCAGAGGAAGATTGAAAAAAATAACAAAAATCAAACAGGACAAGTAGAAACAACTTTTAAATCCAACCATATTAACAATTATATTAGGGGCACCTGGGTGGCTCGGTTGGTGAAGCGTCCGACTTCGGCTCAGGTCATGATCTCACGGTTCATAAGTCCGAGCCCTGTGTCAGGCTCTGGGCTGACAGCTCGGAGCCTGGAGCCTGCCTCAGATTCTGTGTCTCCCTCTCTCTCTGCCCTTCCCCTGATCTCTCTCTCTCTCTCTCTCTCTCTCTCTCTCAAAAGCAAATAAAACATTTAAAAAATTAAAAATAAATAAGAATAAAAATAAAGCAATTACATTAAATGCAAATGCTAAACATCTCAGTTAAAAGGCTGAGAGAAAAGAGGTATCATACAAACAATAGTGAAAATGGAGCTGTAAGGGCTGTATTCCTACAAGTGAAAGCAGACTGAAGCGGGCAGTCTTTCCAAAGATAAGGGGAGGCATTACATAATGATGAATGGGTCATTTCTTCAAGAAGACATAACAATCCTAAATGTATATATGCCTAACAAAGAGTTCCAGAATGGATAAAGCAAACGCAAGACCAAGAAGATATGGACGAATCCATAGCTCAAGTTGGAGACATCACCATTCATCTCTCAGAAATCTATAGAACAGAGATAAAAACAAATATCAGGAAGGATTCAGAAGAGCGAAACAACACTAACCCACCCGTCCTAACTGGCCTTCGTAGAACACTACCCGACAACAGCAGAGCTAACTGCTTTTCAAGAGCACGGGGCACATTCACCAAGACAAGCATATTCTCGACCTTAAAACAAGCCTCAACAAATTCAAAATCATTGAAATCATACAGCATGCTCTCTGAACAGAGCAGAAGGAAACTATAAACAAAGCTACTGTGTCCTGTGGCACCACTGAAGTGGAAAAACCCAGAATGCCTCGGGGCCCTCGGTAAGCTCTCATTCCCCTTCCTTACCTGCGGTGTCCAAATGTTCTGAGGACAGTGGCGAGGACTCACAGGACGGGATCTGACAGTATTCCCACCTCACTTCGCTGTTGGTCGTATAGCACCACGGAGTTGTTTCTCCATCAGGGTTGCGACAGTAGTTTTCATCCAAATTTCTGAAAAAGAAGTGATTGGGAATCCAGGTTTTCAAAAAGGCTCAATAAATAATGGTGCATGCATGCTTGTTGATGGTGATATCGGGGATGCACCCAGCTAATTCTCCAGAATGACACAAATCAAGTAACAGGCGGAAACTTAAGCACAGAGGGATTCCGCAGGATCCACAGAATTATGGCACCGATGCTTCTCACTGGCAAATGATGGGACTATATGCCTCAACTGTGGATAGTGAAGCAAAATAGGTCTTTTGCTGTGGGCTGGGTGCTATGCTCAATGTGGAAAACACAGTGGGTATTTTCCAGACCGTTTCTGCCTCAAGAAGGATACATCATAGCTGTAAAATTTAAGTGTTCTCAAACCTTACTGTGCATTTAGTGGAGAGCTTTCCAAAATACATTGTCGGGACCCACTTCTGAGTTTCTGATCTAGTGGATCTGGACAGGGCTCAAGAATCTGCATTTGGAACAAATTCTGATGATGCCAGTGCTGCTGGTCTGGGGAACCACACTTAAAGAACGAGCGTTAGAAGAAAGGCAATGTGAAATTTCACTTCCTTGTGTATGACTTGGCCAGTTCTCATTCGAGAATGCTTTAATGTTGGTTCCTCTAGTAACAAAGCCAAGGCCAAGTCAGTGGGATTTCACATTCCATTCAGCAGACAGGGATTGAGACCAGAGGCGGACTTACTTGCAAGGGAAGTTTTCAGGGGTCCTGTTGTGCTTGTGAGGGGTCTGTTCGCTCCAGCGCTGACAAGTATGTCCAGATACGGTGAGGGACACCTTCCCTCGGTAGTTTTCACCTTTGCCTTTCAGACACTCATACGTTGGACCAGAAGTTGGGGGTGGTGTTGCTTGAATGGAGGTAATAAATTACTATGAGTATTTTAAAAATAAAGACTGCACAGATGGATATTGTAGGAGGGATGGAGACAGGGAGAATCAGCCTGTCTTTGGCTCATCCTCTCCTGGAATCTGGCATTTGAAAATTGTCCATCATTTTCAAAAGAAGTTGACTTGGTAGAGTTTATTAGATCATCTAATGAGGAACTCTTCCCAAGACAAGACCCTTGAAGTGGATGCTTCTTTCTATATTTTCTCTGCTCAGTTCATCATTCATGGTAAGAGTCACATATGCCAATGATACAACTTCCTTTGCAATGAACAAATTATTCACTGAGTAAACATAACTGGAGAACACCCAGCATTCCATAAAGCCGAACAACAAGGAGCCCACTGAAAGAAGGCAAAAATTACCTCCAAGGAAAAGCGTATGCATACAGAAGTCAAGAAATTCTTGAGAGGAAAAAAAAAGATGACAAAATAATTGATATTCATAAAGGGGAGCACCTGATAACCTTCAGAGTCCCAAAGCACGATTGTGACATCAAAGAACAGGAAGCCACCATCAAGGTCTCCTGCATCTTTTTTAGCCTTTGATGACTGTCCTTGTCTAAATGTTTAGTCCTCTGTTACAGGTTCTCACAGAAGGAAAACATAAAATTGTTTCTTCCAAGTCATTCCTGCCAAGTCTTCCCCTGAACACTATCTTTCTGCTGCTCTCTCACAAGTCTGGCTTACTGAAAAACTGCACATCCAGAGAGATCGCTTTGTTTACAAAGCAACAGTCACGAGGAACCCGGATTGATTTGAAATCCATGTATCAGAAAGCATGGGTCTGTTGCCCTTGTGTACTAGAGAAAAGTAGGATAGCAGAGATACTTCCCCCAAACCTACATTGAACTGTACTTGGAAGAGGCAAGAAAAACAACAACGAAAACATAATCAGTAGAAGCTCTGATCAATTACCTACAGTCATCAATAAATTGTTTTAAAAGAGCAGTTATATCCCACGGGACCTATAAGGCACGTTTTAGGCACAGCGCTCGAGCCTGATGCAAGGTTTCTGTTTGTTTTTGTTTGTTTGTTTGTTTGTTTGTTGTTGTTTGCTTGTTTTGTTTTGTTTGTTTGTTTCTATATCCAGGGCATAACAGGTGACGATCCCTGAGGACTGGGCAGGAGCCATACTTACTACAGCGCGGGATGTCACAGAATTCCCAGCGTTTGTTGGGATCTGTGGTGAAGCACCACGGGCGGGGCTCCCCATCAGGGTTACGGCAGTAATTCATCTTCAGGTTCTTGTTTGGAAATCTGAAGGGGTAAGAAGGATTTTAATAGCACCGAGCATTTACATTTATGGGTGAGAATCACTTCAAATGAGCAAATATTGAGCATCTGCTGTGTGCTAGGCACAGTCAGGCACCCAAGGAAATGACTGGATGAGAGCTGTCCTCAAAGAGGTAACTATCTCATTAGAAAGATTAGCTCACTATTCCAAGGGCTGTTTTTCTAACAGTGTATATATGCAAAAATCACAGGCCTTCATCATTTGGGCCATCTGGAAAATTAATGTAGGCAAACTCCAGCTATTCAGCTGCAAATGATAGCCATTTTAAAATACAAAGAACTCACTGACCAGGGATGGTCATCTAAGACACTGTATAGTCAAGAAGTTGGCATCTTCATAACTTAAAGGAATGGTCCTTCTGGTCTACCAGGTTCTGGTCCTGTTAGCTTTTAAGCTTATAGAGAAACTGGAAGGGAGAAGGTATACTCCGGAAGCACTTGGCCAAATAGTGCCCCAGGGACCTCAGCAGGGACCTAGTGATGGAGACTATGAGATGTACGGCAAGCCTGTGGCCATTTGGGCTTATTTCACGTCCCTGTCTGAAGCTGTGAATATTCAGTCAGGAGGTAGAGAACAACCAGCAGTGGCTTAAACAAGCCTCTTCTAGTCTCTGGAAAGTGAATTTATCCAGTCTGGGCCTTGAGGCCTTTCCCGTATTTCTCCTTTGAAGGCAAATGACAACGGCTGTGTTTCAAGCGAGCCCTGTGGAATGGGATGTATAGAAATTCAGGGGAGTTGTGAGCCACAGTGAAATCTGTGGCTTAGTCCCATTTCCTATGAGTTTTATAAGGCCCATTACGAGGCATTTTCCAGTACAATTAGTGTGAGAAGGAAGACCCAGAAAACCTTACTCTAGGAATCGTCATTACTTTCCAGATCATGGATTCTTATTCCTATTATAAATTCATGATCCCCTTTGAAACTCTGGTGGAAGTTGAAAATCCTCACCCCGGAAAAATGCACTGATATAAATACACATAAAACGATGGGGGATTCACAATCCCTAAGACCCGTCCGTAGATCATACATTAGGAAGCCTTGAATCTCATCAGTATAAAGGAAAAGGAAAGGAATAAAGAGAGGAGGGAAATACTTGGAAATTACACAAGTGAGATGTATCTGTATTTCTCACAATTCAATGTGCGTATGAATCAGCCAGGAATCTGGTTCTAATGCAAATTCAGATTCAGAGGGTCAGAGATTCTCCATTTCCAACCAACTCTCAGATGATATCACTCCTCTCTGCCCCACATTTTGAGTAGCAAGAAATTATACCTCAGTTGCAATGGTGCGGGAGGATACACACTTTCAAATTCAAAACATCAGATGTGTTCTCTTCCTGAGGCATGCAAAAACATCTAAATAACATTAAACGCTCCCTAGAGGTGTAGAGTTGTAAACGTCTAATTGCTTTTCCAGTAAGACTTACTTGGAAGGAATATATCCGTGAGCATGTGGGGTTTGAGAGTTCCAGGACTGGCATTCGATTCCAGAGATGGTCTTGGAAATTTTGCCCTCATAGTTTTCTCCACTGCAGTGCATACATTCATCTGGGCAGAATGGAGAAGGAGGAAAGGAATGAAGGAAGAAACGGAAATGGAGGAATCAAAAAAGAGTAAAAAGTAGCAATGCCTCAAATACCACTTGCTACTTTTTCATTTGCATTTTCCAACAATCACTTGACAATGAAATCGCTGCAAGCACTCTTCTAATACACTCTAAAACGTCATTCTCTCCTTCAAAGAGTAAAATTCATGTATTTCGGTCAATACCCCCTCAACTATTATACTCATGACCACGTCCAGAAATTCCGTAACGCCCTGTTCCTCAAACTGGGATCCACTGGCCCTTGGTGGGTGGGAAGGGTATGGGGAGAAGGTGCACGAATCCTCAGAAATCTGTAAGTTCTCTACGAAGATTTTTAAATACTTGATGTCTTCATTTCAATAACAGCCTTTAGAAATTTCTAGGAAGTTATTCTGATCATGTGGATGACTGCCAGCGAGTTGGATTTTAGTGCTTGAGTTTTTGTTGGTGCTCAAGGCCTGCCCGGAGACCAATATTCACCTAAAGTGACAGGGCTTCTCTTTTTATATTATAGCAGTAGCCCCTCCTTATCCGTGGCTTTGTCTTCTGTGCTTCAGTTACCCGCGGTGAACCGCAGCCCGGAAGCAGATGATCTGACCTATCGTCAGAGGGTCGACAGTAGCCCAAGGTTACATCACAATGCCTACGACATTTCCCCTTGCTTCGTCTCATCTTGTAGGCATGTTATCATCTCACGCCACCACCAGAAGGGAGGATATGGTACAATAAGATATGGAGGTGGGGAGGCCGCATTCACGTAACTTTGGTTACAGTTATTGTGTATAGTGTATTGTCATAATCACTCCCCTTTGTCATAATCACTCCCCTGTATTATCACTTATTGTTGTTCATCTCTTACTATGCCTTATTTATAATTAAACTTTATTGTATGTAGGTACAGGGAAAAAGACAGTATATACAGGGTTCTGTACTGTCTACAGTTTCAGGCATCCACAGTGGGGCTTGGAACGTATCCCCTGCGGATAAGACGGGGTTGGGGGTGGGGGGGGCACTCTTGTACTGAGAAGCAAGACTGGTTGTTTTTTGCACTCCTACATTATTTAAAAACTGAAACTTTGGTCTGGAGTTCTTTTTTTTTTTTTCCCTCCCATTTACATTTTCTTTCTTTCTTTCTTTTTGGAATTATTGGAATAACATGGTGCAGTGGAAGAATCCATGATTTTAATTTTTATGGAATGATAACGAAACCAGAGGCGGACTTGATACAAAACTGATGCTTTCATGTCATTTAAGGGCCAAATGACCTCACGACACCATATACCAGTAAGGCATCTCTGTGGTTGGAACGAAGACGGGAGAAGTGACTGTCGCACCGTGCATATACAATCCACACTGCCACACAAATTCCGCCCTCATCCATTCCCCTTTTGCACCGATAAATGTGGCAGAAAATAGAAAACAAAGAAAAGTTTTTCAATAGGAGGTTCTTAAAGTTTTTAGCATTTACTCTCAAGGTACGCTATTCAACTGGTTGGTCCTTAAAGATAGCGGATTGCTGGTTTAAAAACCCGGGTTGGTGCTTGGCTTTGACAAAACAGCAAAGTCTACCGCATTAAATGAATACATGTATTTGGATTTTACTGATGCTGTGGTTCTAACGATTTAATCGCAAATCTGTTTTTGGCTTTATGCTGTGTAAGAGCTTTAAGCATAAGAAATGGTATCTAGGAGGGGCGCCTGGGTGGCTCCGTCGGTTAAGCGTCCGACTTCAGCTCAGGTCATGATCTCACGGTCCGTGAGTTCGAGCCCCGTGTCGGGCTCTGGGCTGACGGCTCGGAGCCCGGAGCCTGCTTCGGATCCTGTGTCTCCCTCTCTCTCTGCCCCTCCCCTGCTCATGCTCTGCCTCTCTCTGTCTCAAAAATAAGTAAAAACATTTTTAAAGATTAAAAAAAAAAGAAATGGTATCTAGGGGCATCTGGGTGGTTCAGGCGGTTAAGCATCCGACTCTTGGTTTCAGCTCAGGTCACGATCTGATGATTCATGAGATCAAGCCCCACGTCAGGCTCTGCACCGACAGTGCGGAGCCTGCTTGGGATTCTCTCTCTCCCCCTCCCCCTCTGCTTGCTCACGCTCTCTATATCTCAAACTAAATAAATAAACTTCAAAAAAGAAATTGTATCTGGAATTTACATCTACTTTGATACTTGTGCATATTGAAACAACATTTAAATAAAAATAATTGAGGCCAATAAAGAGGGATGAGTGTGAGCAAATTTTTGGTCTTTTCCCAGAGGCATACACATTACTCAATTTTGTCAACCATGCCGCTAATTGATTGTTAATAATATCCCTGTAGGGAATCGCTCTACAGCACGTTACAGATAGATGGCAGATGTGAGAACATTTTCTAGAGCCGCTCCTGACCTTCACACTCTGGAATGTCGCAGTAGTCGAACCTCTTGCTTGGGTCTGTGGTGTAGCACCAGGGTCCGTCCTCGTCATTGTCGGGGTTCCTGCAGTAATTCTCCTCCAGCCCCTCCAAAGGGTACTTGTCAGGTGAATAGCTGTAGAGCATGGGAAAGAATCCCCGTGACTATACAGCTGACCCTTGAACAACACAGTTCAAGCCCAGTGAAGCCCAGGGTGAGCCCAGTGAAGGGCTCAGTTTCACAACCACGAGATCACGACCTGAGCCGAAATCAAGAGTCAGATGCCTAACCAACTGAGCCACCCAGGCGCCCCAGGGGTCAAATGTGTTTTAAAAGTCAGTATGCTGGGGCGCCTGGGTGGCTCAGTCGGTTAAGCGGCCGACTTCGGCTCAGGTCATGATCTCACGGTCCATGAGTTCAAGCCCCACGTCGGGCTCTGTGCTGACAGCTCAGAGCCCGGAGCCTGTTTTGGATTCTGTGTCTCCCTCTCTCTGACCCTCCCCCATTCATGCTCTGTCTCTCCCTGTCTCAAAAAAAAAATAAATAAAAGTTAAAAAAAATAATAATAAAAGTCAGTATGCTGTTAGGAAGGCAGAATGAGATGCCATTCCCATCTGAGGTTCAAGGTTCTGTCATCCAAATGCATTTCCGCTATGTGCTTCAGCATTTGTGTTGTCTGATTTCCAATGCTCTACTGTTAGACTGCTTCAGCATAGTAGCTAATATTACCAGACCTCAAAAGCCTGCCAAATTCTTGATTCCTTCCAAACACCTGCTTTTTTCAGGTAACCTTCACTCTGTCAAAATAGTGGTAGTTAATGCCATTTCTGTCTGTGTGAACAATGCACCAGGCAATACTGAAATCTTCCTCTACGTTCTCTCATTTAGCTTTAATAAAACCCCTAAAGGGAAACATGTTATTATCCCTATTGTACAGATGAGAAAACTGAGGCACAGCAACGTCAAACAAAACACATCTTGCCTCAGTGGGAACACCTAATTAACTAGCATCTCAAGTTCAAATCAACCTGTCTGATTCCAAATGCGTGGGGGTGGGTAAAGTTAAGCTCATTTCCAGCTCTAGAAATTAGATGCTGTGTCGAGATAAAAATTAGATCAAAAGCCCAAGACTTAGAGTCTAAATGGCAGATTTCATTTCTGTTCTTCTATGTACCTGTTTTTGATAAAGTGCCTCCCGGGGCCTCAGTTTCCTCATCTGCTAGGGTCAAGATGGCCTAGATTATCTCTAAAGCCCCTGACACTCCATGACTTTGCTTTTTGGTTTGATCGTTTTTCCTCTATAAAACATATGTCTTGGGAATATTATATCTGCCAATGGCAATTTTTTTTTGGGGGGGGGTGGGCGGTCATATACACTAAATTCTACTTGATAAGCACTGTCACTAAGAATTGATGAGAATTGTTACTGTTAATGCCACCTAATGCCATACTGGGGAAAGCACAAAAAGAATGACACGAAAATAATAATAGGCAAGTTGCAGGATAATCAGTTTTTCGTTTATGTTCTATTTGCTACTTTGTAATGTTGAGGTGAACACGTGGGGAGGGTTCTCACTTGATATGTTTGGGTTAGACTAATCCTGTCCTAAACAGGATCATCTGTGCTCTTTTCTGAGTCACCTGGGATTCGTGGTTTTACTGTTCTTTTCCACTAGGCATCCTTCCACATTCCAGGTCTTCCAAAACAGTACACACACAAGAGCAAATGGGACCATTCTCTGCTTTTGTGCTATAAATAACTGACCCGTTCCACATCAACCTCAATAAGGCTCTCTCCAGACCAGTTTATTCGCATATTCTGTTTGATTTAGAAGTAATGGCGGCGGGGGGTCAGGGAGTGGGTGCTATGCCTCGGTGGCTCAGTCGGTTAAGGGTCGGACTTTGGCTCAGGTCATGATCTCACGGTTCATGGGTTCAAGCCCCGTGTCAGGCTCCATACTGGTACAGAGCCTGCTTGGGATTCTCACTCTCTCGTCTCTCTCTACCCCTCCCCGTTCATGCTTTCTCCCTCCCTCTCTCTCTCTCTCTCTCTCTCTCAAGATCAATAAATAAACTTAAAAAAAAGTAATGGGGATCATTGTAAATATCACAGGCGAACACAGAGATGAGAGTCTTACTTAGGTTTGTGCGGAGCATTGTCACTCCATTTTTGACAGGTGACACCATTCTTCGTTTTGGACATTGTCCCCCTGTAGCTCTTCCCGTTTCCAGTCTTGCACTCTGAAAGATAGACTGAAGGGGGATCCACACAGCGGTCAAGATCTCCGCAAGAACCACCACAAAGAAGCCCTGTGCTGCTTAGTCATGTGGAAAAAATTCGCGTTCGAGACATCGTTTTCCTACTCCTTGGAAAGGCCATGTTGTGCATTTTACATCTGCGTGAGAGCTGCAGTTCACCAAGCTGTTTGGTGCTTTGGTTTATTCAAAGCCACAGCCCCTCTGTGTACCAGGTACCAGGCTGGGTGCTGGAGACACACGGAGAGGAGAACAGAGGCCCTACCCTCATGGAGCTTCCAGTCTAGGGGAGGCAGAGGGGCCGGTGACAGAAAGTAATCAAGGTCACAGATCATGAAATGAGACAACCTCACGGTCACACACAGAACAGACAGAACAAATAACATGAGGAGAGAGTCAAAGGGAATGGGAAGGGGGCTTTTCAGAGGTGGAAAGAGATCCAAGCCACTTCTGTTTTTTGAGGCTCCCAGTATTTTAGATATGGAAAAAAAAATGTCAAACAGAGTTATACGCTTGAGAGTACACAGTAGACACTCTCAACTAGCCTCCATTTAAGCAACTCACTGGTCAGCCAGTAGAAGTCTCCAGCCCATTTTTAAAATACACTGTCAGATGCCCACCTGTGTTCTCCATGTGATAAGGTGGGCACCTGTGGCTAGCAGGCTGCTTTCCAGTGTGCCCACCCACTTCTGTTCCCACCAGTTGGATTTTACACTTAGAAGAGTCAACTATTTTCATCATTAAACTTTTGATACAGCTGTATTTGATTTAAGATGATCTAAACTGAGAAATGAATGTGAAAAAAAATGAAAGATGAATTAAAAAAAAAAAAGCTAAGATGAATGCTTTGAAGGACTCGAAAGACTCGAATCGTCTTTAAAAAGGCTATCAAGGGGCGCCTGGGTGGCTCAGTGGGTTAAGCGGCCGACTTCAGCTCAGGTCACGATCTCACGATCTCGCGGTCCATGAGTTCGAGCCCTGCATCAGGTTCTGGGCTGATGGCTCAGAGCCTGGAGCCTGCTTCCGATTCTGTGTCTCCCTCTCTCTCTGCTCTTCCCCTGTTCATGCTCTGTCTGTCTCTCTGTCTCAAAAATAAATAAACGTTAAAAAAAATTTTTTTTTTAAAAATAAAAAGGCTATCAAACCCACTGAGGGCAATCCATTCATACTGTTGGCTATATAATTTTGGGTGGGAAATCCTAAAAACACAAAGGTATTTTACAGTCAGACTGATTAACAGATGTCTCTAGACCTTGCTTCACTTCAAAGAGATGAAAGGCACTTATCCTAGACGGTGTGCTTAGAGTGGAGTTTGCGCAGGAAATGACCTGATAATTGCTATGGGTGGCCCCATATTCGAAGAAAAAAGCTTCCACTCCTCATCAAAAGGTGCCAATGTGAATTGTGTTTTCTATGAAAATACAAAATACGTACGGTCTATTTGTGTCATCTTTTACGATTTCCTGCCAAGTTTTTAAATTAATTTGATCAATTATCTGGGGCAAGTACTTCTAACACACCCACAGCAAACAAATGCTTTTAACTCAAGTTCGTGTATGAAGACTCCAAATATATCTTCATTTGATAAGCTATGGCAGTAGACATACTTCAGTGATCAAAAGTATAAACTGAAGGCACTTTGGAGGCCCAGGGGTCCGGGGAGACTTTTCAAAGAAGGTGATGTTTGAGCCGAGAGACGGGAGGTGAGAAGGGTCCGGCCGCGGAAAGAACAGAAGAGGGCCTCAGCATGGGGGTGTGTGCCTGGCATGTGGGAGGAACAGATACAAGCCTGGAGTAGAAAGGCCTAGTGAACCAGCAAATGGGGTGGGCTTAAATAGTACAGGTTCCAGTCATAGTAGGTTAAGTATTTGGATTTTATCCTAAAGGCATGAAGAGTAGCAAGCAGGGAAGTTACAGCCCATCTGCGGCCATGGCCTGGCCGGTGATAGTGATGGCTTAGACCCAGGTGGTGGCGGTGACCGTGGTGGGGAGGGGCAGATGTAAATGGGATCTGACATGGAGTATTCCCAGAAAAACTCAGGCAGGGAATTTAGCAGCGGGTCGATGTGCTACAGTAAAGAAACAAGCACCACAAAATGACTTGACTTTTGACTTTTTACCTCTCTTCTGTTTGTATGTACCCACTAGAGTTTATATAACCTTTTGCTCCTTTCCATCACCTTGAAAACAAGCCACTATTCAACTACTCATGCTAAGCCTAGCGATCACCCCCAAGCTCCTTCTGGTTAACAATTTACGAAGGATTTATTTAAATGTTAGCATTTTGCAGAGAAAATCCTACCGGTCTATTTTTTTAAAAAATCTACTAGGAAAAAAAAAAAAATCTACTAGGTAACCCTATATAGCTCACCCTGCACTGACTTGTAAAAATGAGTAACTTCAACAGATAAACTTCAGATTGACTCTGCACTTGAATCTTGAGAATTAGAGATAAACATGGGGCGCCTGGGTGGCTCAGTCGGTTAAGCATCCGAATTCAGCTCAGGTCCTGATCTCACTGTCCGTGAGTTCGAGCCCCACGTCGGGCTCTGTGCTGACAGCTCAGAGCCTGGAGCCTGTTTCGGATTCTGTGTCTCCCTCTCTCTCTGCCCCTCCCCCACTCATGCTCTGTCTCTCTGTCTCTCTCTCTCTCTCTGTCAAAAATAAACATTAAAAAAAATTTTTTTAAAGAATTAGAGATAAATAATGGTAAGAAAGGGAGTATAGTAGGCATACAACTAATTAAACCTCAGAAGATGAACCAAGGCACAGAAGTAATCCTAACCTAAGGAAATGCTTCAAAAAATCTTATTTTGAGTTTTGTGGTGAGATTAGAGAGAATGTTGCAGGTCATTGTCAATAACGCATGATACAGGATGTTTCTTGTTGTCTTTCACACCTGTGACACAGTATATTTGGAGAGCTATGTTGTTATTATAAATAGTCTTACTCCGGGGCGCCTGGGTGGCGCAGTCGGTTAAGCGTCCGACTTCAGCCAGGTCACGATCTCGCGGTCTGTGAGTTTGAGCCCCGCGTCAGGCTCTGGGCTGATGGCTCGGAGCCTGGAGCCTATTTCCAATTCTGTGTGTCTCCCTCTCTCTCTGCCCCTTCCCCGTTCATGCTCTGTCTCTCTCTGTCCCAAAAATAAATAAAAAACGTTGAAAAAAAAATTAAAAAAAAAAATAGTCTTACTCCTAGCCAACAACAGAGTACAGAGTAGCTTTTAAAATGTCACACAATCACTGAAATCTTCAGGCATACTTAGTGGGATCTGGCATATCTAAAAGGACATACAATTTTCATAGGAGTCTAGCCCATCTGTCATCCTAAACAATGGGATTCTTGATCCAGAATTTTCAAAGAAATTATGGAAAAGCAACGGGGCTTGCACATTTTCAAAAGATCATATTTCTGAGCCTGAGGTAAATGCAGACTGTGACATAAAAACATCTGTAAAGTTAAAAATGAAAATATATTGTCTGTATTCAAATGTTACTGAGGATTTAAGGCACCTCAGTTTTTCTATTTCCCCAGGCTTCAGTCCAGAAGCCAGGGCCCGAGGACCATGGTCCCTGCAGAATAAAAAGTCACGATCATAAGGAACGTTTAGACTCCCCTCTCCTCAAAGTTGAATATCTTATTTTCAGGGTTATAGAGGTAGGGTGATTTTGTCAGTTCAATTCCTTCATTTTCAAATCAACAAAAATGAAATCTAAAGGGGGAAATAATATGTACTCAATATATAATATAATATATATCAATATATATTGGATTCGTGACCAAATCTTACCGTGAGTCTGAACTCAATTTCCCTGCGTGATAGTGTCTCCATTCTCTGGTCTAGCTGCTAAAGGACAGATATAAAAGAGGAAGTGGGGGGGGGGGGGGGGAGGAGGAGGGGAGGGGGGAAGATGTGGGGAGGAAAAGAAGGACAGGAACAGGAGGAAGAAAACATTGTACTCACTCTTCTTTTCAAATAAAACCACATCTCTCATCCTGAAGACAGCCGAATTCTTGCTGTTTTCAGCCATGATCACACAATGTTGCTCTTTACTGTGATATTGGAATGACCTGCAGAAGAAAATCAGGAAACACAACAAATGCTTTCCCCTATTAAAGGAAAGCAAACCTGTGTTAATAAATAAGAGACTCAAAAGGTAATTGTATCTCTTGATGGGTCACGGAGCTCAGAATGTTTCCTTTCCATTGAATTTGGTCCAGTTATCAGTCAAGGGCTGTGAAAGGACACATCAACGTGGTAATTATTCTTGTGTTCTTCCACCTTTGCCTTCTCCTCCTCCAAAGTTTCTCTTTCTGTTTCAACTTCTCTGCTTCTCTGCTCTTTCTTCACTTTTCTTTTTTTTTTCTTTTTTCTTTTTTTTTTTTTTAGTTCAGTGCTAGAATATTTGCTTTTATGTTGGAAAGAACCAAAGAACCAACTCAGATTTCTCTTTCCAGGAGGGTCTATGTGACTTCTGGACTCCCAGAATTTTCCCTTGACTTGACTTCTGCCTCTACATTTCCCCTCTTCTCCCTTCACCTTAACTGCCTTGCCCATCGCCATGGTCTTGCCGTGGACATTCAGTCTGGCATTCAAAGCCATCCACAACTGTCTTTCCAACTCCATTTTCTCCATGAGCCCTTCTTTAGCCAACTTGGTACTCTCACTGTCCTGTTCACAGGGCCACGAGGCTCCCTGAGCCTGAATGTCTCCTGCCTCGTCAGTATATCTCACTCCTCCTTCCAAGCCCCGTCCTCCCCAGGCTTCCTCCAGCCTTCTCACTCCTTAGGAGTTCTTTTCTCTGCATCTTCATAAAGCACCCATTGATTATGTCACTTACGGACACCTCAAATTGCCTGTGTTCTTAAACAATTTTTACATTTTGTCCAGTGTCTGTGAGTACAACATAAACAGAAAAAGGCAAACACCGCATGTCCAACTATACAGAGAGTTATCACATACTGACACAGATCATATATATCATATATGCCGGTGATACAGATCATATACATCATATACCCTGGATCACTGCATCTGTGCTTCTTGGCTCCTTAGGCACAGGACACTTCCAGTCACGTGATGCTCATTAAATATTTACTGACGAGGATGTCAAGAAACCAGAGCTCAGAACAACAGCTGGTGATATCATGGGTAAAAATAACATCCTTTGGGGGCAGTTTCCTAAAAGGGATGCGAGTCAACTTTGACAAGGAACTGTTCACATGGCTTCAGATCCAGAGTGCAAATACACTCCAATCCCATGAAACTCCTCTTTCTTCTCAAATGCTATTTTTGCTAAGAAATCCCTGAGCAAATTTCTCGCTATCAAAACAATAGGGTCCCAAACAGCAAAATCTCTGCATGTGAGCAGTGACGAGGGAAATACCTGCAAATGAATCCTGTTTCCGCCTCACATCGTGCTGCGCATTCTTCTATGCTTCCTGCTGACAGCTGCTTCTTAGTGAGGCTTACCAGAGAAGCCCCCTGGGTATTTACATAGTCATCCAGGGGGTCTCCGTGACCTACAAATGGAAGATAAAGGTGGGATAATTGGTGAGATTCATCAACACCATGGTTCAATTATCATGACTTCATAATCATCGATTTGCTTTGCATCGACCAAATAAAACTTGCTGCTTTCTTGGAAAGCAGAACGGGTGTCATGAATAAGAATGTTTAGTCAGGAAAACAGTTCCATCATTGGGTTGCATTCTATTAAAAGATCAACTGGACCAATTGGTTAATTAAGATTAGAATTATTGGGGCACCCGGGTGGCTCAGTCGGTTGAGCCACCGACTTCGGCTCAGGTCATGATCTCACGGTTCGTGAGTTCGAGCCCCACATCGGGCTCTGTGCTGACAGCTCACAGCCTGGAGCCTGCTTCTGATTCTGTGTCTCCCTTTCTCTCTGCCCCTCCCCCACGTGCGCTGTCTCTCTCCGCCTCTCCAAAATAAAGAAAACTAATTAAAAAAATTAAAAAGAAAAAGATTAGAATTATTTAACAACTTCTGTTGCTACATTAATGGGCATGAAACCTTAAATAAGAAAAATTCGATTTGGGGGCGCCTGGGTGGCTTAGTCGGTTGAGCGTCCGACTTCGGCTCAGGTCATGATCTCGCGGTCCGTGAGTTCGAGCCCCGCGTCGGGCTCTGTGCTGACAGCTCAGAGCCTGGAGCCTATTTCAGATTCTGTGTCTCCCTCTCTCTCTGACCCTCCCCCATTCATGCTCTGTCTCTCTCTGTCTCAAAAATAAATAAACGTTAAAAAAAATTAAAAAAAAAAAAAAGAAAAATTCGATTTGTTTGCTATGGATCGCCACACCATGATAGAACAGTAAGAGACCACCAGTGGCCACTATGTTAGCAATTACTAATGTTGATTTGTCCTTCGCTGGATGTGAACCCAACTTGGAGGCCATTCCTTGATTTCCAACACTATAAACTTTGGTTGCGACTCTGTTACTTAAACTGATGAGACAGACATTCTCTGAATGGTTCCACGTTAGCAAGTTGATGATTTTAAGAAAGAAGCTTTGAACTAAGTCTCAACTACCACACAAGGTCATTTTTATACTGGGCTTAGTACAGTGACACCTCACTCTTAATTAAAGAGAAATCATTTTTTCCCCACAATGATGACAAGTATCTGGCATTTCTGAGGAAATTATAAAAAAACAGATCCTGGGACGAACACTGGCCTTGATTTTTCTAGAAGATAAAATCTGAAGCAAAGACTCTGTCCCAGGGTTGCTCTGCCCTTGCCACCTCAGAGAGTGTTCCCACAGGAGCTACAGGGGTGTTCTCTGTCTCGAGGCCTCCAGGCAGCGCTGAACTGGCTTTGATACCTTGACTCCCCACCCAGAGACGACGGCCTCCCCACTTTTTGCTTTTGGTGTGGAACCCCAGTGATGTTCCCAGGGTGACAGACTGGAAGAGGTTAATAAAACGAAGACAGCAAAGTTGCCTAAAGTTTGCATAAATGGGATTAGGCAACATGGCGGCCTTGACCGCCTGGAGGGGAGCGGTGAGGACAGAAGCCAGGCTGAGCGGGTTGAAGACTGACAGGAGCCCTGGAGCCTCAAGAGCAGGCAAGTCTTCAGAAGCCTGGCTGTGAAAGCAGCTTTTCCCAGAGGGCATGTGCCCTCACGGAATTTTTGTTTAAGCTGAGACATTCTAGAGCTTGTTTAGATGCTAATGAAAACTATCCACTAGGAAGTACCGTTAGAGGTCAGCCCCTCATTCTCTGAAAGACCCTCCCTGCCCACCTTGGAGAGACCTGGGGCACAGACGCAATGCACTCTAGCAGGTGGAGACAAGCCATCTTCTGGAGGCCACCCTCCCTTCCTTCTGGTAGGGAGGCTTCCCCAATTCCCTCCTTCTGGCTTTCCCCAATTTAGGATACTCTAAACTGGAAAGTGGCAATGGAACAGGAAGTTAGCTGATGTAATTTACATTTAATGCACCAGAAAGCACTGGAAAAATGTTTCAAAGGATTATGGAGAAGCAGAGATTTTAGACCCATATCCGTGCCTTCATCCTGCATTTCCCCCCAATTTGAGCTTTCATTTCCAAGAAATGGTGTGCTTGGCTGAATTCTATAGATGGGAATGTGATTTTAAAAAACAAATATGGTGATCACAGTAACTCTGGAAAGCATATCCTATAAAGACATAAACTTTCTGAAGAGTTCTCAGAAAGTTGAGAAGGCTGGGGTGTATGAATGATACCAAGACAAGAAAATTTCCATTTATATTACCCATTAATTAAGTGACCTTTAATTGTGTTGTTATATTTCATAGCAAAAAGCTGCTGAGACCACCTGAGGAGTTGATATCTCAAAGCAATATCCCAAAAGAGATTAGTTTTTTCTTTCTCACTTGAAAAGTTTTCCCACGTTATTTTCTTTAACTGCAGGGCTATAAAGCAGTGGGGCGTAATACAATTTATTGGTTGACCAAGAAATATTAAACACATCTTTTTAGTCAGGAAAGTATGTTTATGTTCTAGGCCAAATGTAGATGTGTATTGCCACCAAAGCAAATGTATTGTGTTAATAATGTGGTGGGTTTTTTTTGTTGTTGTTGTTTAATCACTGTAATGCGTATGCATACACCCGTGCTTGTGTGTTTGAAAGGAAAGTCTTAGTGGTTTATTAAACCACCAAGAATGGCTGTAAGAGGATATTTTTTCCCTCTCCCCAGTCATGTCTGTGCCCTGGAAAGATGAAACACATCCACAGAAACAGAGTAAATGCCTTCCTTTCAAAAAGAGCCTATGAAAGTCTCCCCCTGCCAGGTTGACAAAAACTTATGTTTATTTTATTGCGGAAGAGTTTGCTCTCCCATTCTGATGTGACCCACTGTATTGGTTCATGGTGTTCCAGATCCTGTTTTCCATAGGCTAACACAAAAGACACAGACCTGCACCCCCACACAGGACCGTTGCCCACAAAAAATCACTGTGTTCAATCTTTGTTTTGTATTTCTTTGGTATTTCTTTAAATGGATCTGCTAACTTCAAGTACATTTAACTCTAAAGTACAACCTACAGTGGGGAGCCTGCCTGAGGAGCTCAGTTGGTTAAGCGTCCCACTTCGGCTCAGGTCATGATCTCACAGCTCCTGGGTTCGAGCCCGCGTCGGGCTCTGTGCTGACAGCTTGGAGCCTGGAGCCTGCTTCAGATTCTGTGTCTCCCTCTCTCTCTGTTCCTCCTCCACTCACTCTGTCTCCCTCTCTCAAAAATATATAAACATTAAAAAAATTTAAAGTACAGACTATAAAATTTTATCCAGCAGAATTTAAAAATTGAATTTCAAGTATCTATGCATTGTTTATATGAAGAATTACCATCATAATGCATGATTTTATTTATATGAAATGTCTAAAATCAGCAACTCAGAGACAGAAAGTAGATTGTCAATTGCCAGGGGCTGGGTAGGAATGGAGGTAGAGAGATGGGGAGAGGGACTAAGGGTGACAGCTAAGGGGCCTGGAGTTTCTCTCTGGGGTAATGGAAATGTTCAAAAATGTATTGTGGTGATGGTTGCACAACTCTGAATATTCTGAAAACCACTGGATTGTATGCTTTAAATGGGTGAATTGTATGTGAATTGTAATTCAATAAAGCTGTCCAAAAAAAAAAAAAAACCCAAACCTACAAGGACATGCTTAGAATATTTTAAAGACAGTTTAAACAAAGTTGAAAAGTGAGAAGAGCACCAGATTCCTTCTGGAAAAGGCTTGGTTTAAATTCTGGTTTCTTCACTTCCTGGATTTGGGAGTAGGGTCAAAAGAGAAATGACATAATTTCCCTAAGTGTGGATTTCCTCTTCTGTCAAATGGGAATGCATATACTACCCTACCTATCATACCACCTGAATAAGCTAGTAGTATCTAACGACACATACACACACACACACACACACACACACACACACACACGTGTGTGTGTGTGTGTGTGTATGTATAAAAACGTGCTTGGTCTACCTCAAGCACTACGTGAGTATCTGTTAAATTTCCTCATGCACACATCATTCTGCACATCGATGGCCGTGATTTCTCCACGCATAAGAAGCAAACTTACACGTGTGGAAGACGGTCTTAAAGCCGAAGCAGGCAGAGAACTGGTGACGACCGCCACAGAATGGTCAAAGAACACAGTCAAAGAGATAGTTCACCGCTTACATTTAAAAGTGAAGAGAATACAGGACACTAACAAAAATGATCTCAATCAAACTGAGGGCCTGGCAAGGGGGCCCACAACTTTGGGGGTCTTTCACCTCCGTGGGCTATTATTTCCACTCTAGCAACCATCACTGAGGTGCAATCTTTTATTTTTTTTTTAAATTTTTTAACGTTTATTTATTTTTTGAGAGACAGAAAGAGACAGAACGTGAGTGGGAGAGGGGCAGAGAGAGAGGGAGTCACAGAATCGGAGGCGGGCTCCAGGCTCCGAGCTGTCAGCACAGAGCCCGATGCGGGGCTCGAACTCACGAGCCGTGAGTTCATGACCTGAGCCGAAGTCGGATGCTTCACTGACTGAGCCACTCAGGCGCCCCAAGGTACAATCTTTTAGATTTAAAAAGTCATTCATTATTTCCTCTGCCCATTGGTCTTTAGCATTCGCAGAGAAATGAAAGTTAGTTCTTAGAGAACTCTTCAACCTTGCACGTAGGTTTTGGTTTGGGACTCTCATGAATCAGGAGCTAAATTAAACAGGTTGCCCAGAAAGCCGTCATGAGATCTATCTTTAGGACATTGCTAGGAAAACCATTTTAATTAAAGTAAAACAAACACACCCTCTGTCTTACCTGATTTCAGAAATATAAGAAGTAGAAGGATGACTTCCTTGTGTTCCATTTTGGGACCGGCCAGCAGTGCCCAGAAACCTGGGTGCCCCAATCCCGAGATGTTATTGACTTACAGGAGAGAAAACGCATCCACAAACAAGATAATCGCATGGAGTTAATTATTCTCTGAGACGCCCATCACCACTGTGCTCCGAAGGGTTCAAACATTACCTCGGCTGGAGCACCTTACAATGTTTGAGAGCCAAGTATGCAATAGATGCTGGGAAGTGGTGAAAGCCGTCCTACCCTCCTCCCCCCTTCCCTCCCTCCCACCACCCTAGGCTGCCTTCTTATCTCCCGACCCCTGTCCTCTCCCCACCAAGCCTACCATTTTCCCCTGTTCCATCCGGGTTTTCCTCCCCACTTTCCTTCCCTGGCTTTGGGTAAAATGGAGGCGAAAAGAAAGAAAGACAATCATGCTAATAGCCAACCTCTGCTGAGAACTTTCCTAGGCCAGTCACTCTCCTAAGAGGTACATACGCACAGTTTCACTCACCCTTCAAAACAAGCAATATTAACACCCCCTCTTTAGAGGAGGGGACCCAGGCTCAGGAAGTTTAATTTTCTCAAGGTTATTTAGCTGCCAACGGTTGAGGCTAATAGACCCAGACTGTGTAGGCCTTAGATTATAAGCATAAGCTAGGGCATTGGCATTCATATTCCCACGGCCTACCAAACAATATGGAAATTACTACGAAAGTTAAAATATTTTCTTATCAAAATTTCTTTATGCCCCCTGGACTCACATGCTTTCCATGACTATAAATTATGCTATAAAAACATTCGTCTTTTCCCCCAAAGAAATTCACAGTGCCTCTCCGTCTCTTTCTGTCCCTCCCCCACTCGTGAACTATCTGTCTCTGTCTCCCTCTCAAATATAAATAAATATTTAAAAAAAATTTTTTAAACCCCTCCTATTTCAGTGTTCACCAATACTTAGGAGGAGTGGAATGGATTCTATTTTAATTGTGAAATAAGAACTCTAGGCTATGAAATCCCTTTCTGTAAATTAGCAAAGTGTAGAGGTCGTCACCAAACTGTCTTGGGTGGAACCTCTTGCTAAATTCCCTGGGACCCAAGTCCTCTGCGGAATTCTCCGGAACAAAACGTGCTGGAGAATAAGAAGGCAGACTATTGTGAGTGGCAGGGAGGACCTGATCACATTTCCTGGTTTTCTACCTCCTCCTGGCTTTCTTCTCTCCCCAAACTCTTCTGTCCCCCTCAACCCTCCCTGTCCCCAATTGGCCTGGTTTACTAAAGGGGACACAGTGTGGAGGCAAGTGGAGGAGTCAGAACTGGGCAGACTGTTTTTCTTAAAAATGTTCCAAAAGTCTTTTAGGGGGATTATGCTGATGTGCTTGAAAAAGTTCTTTGGGGAAAAAAACCAGACTTTTCTGATACATAATGTTTCCAATATGCATTTATTTCCATTTAAAATATTTTAGTTTTGGGGCACCTGGGTGGTTCAGTCGGTTAAGCCTCCAGCTCTTGATCTCAGCTCAGGTCATGATCTCATGGTTCATGAAATCAAGCCCATCAGGCTCTGTGCTGACAGAGAGGAACCTGCTTGGGATTCTCTCTTTCTCTCTCTCTGCCCTTCCCCCACTCATGCTCTCTGTCTCTGTCTCAAATAAATAAATAAACATTTTTTTTAATTTAATATTTTATTACTGCTTTATGGATAAAGCATCAGGAACAATGTCATCAAGAAATTCTATATCCATGTGATTTTCTTTTTCCTGTTTGATTTTTTTAATTTGGGCGGTGGTGGTATGCCTTTTGTCCCCTTTCCTCCTGGAAGCTTCCTGAACGATTTGATTCTACACCTGTTATTTTGTAAATCAGGTTGCCCTCCTATGGTCTTCTGCCTATACATTCTTCCTCACCTTCATAACGTATCAGCATCATGAGAGCGCAGATAAACATGAAGCAGGGTTTTGTGAATGTGCCCTCAGATATTGTAGTGTGTAAAGAGAAGAGCAAAGAGGAACGTGTTGCTCAGGTGTGTACCAGACTGAAAGCATAGAGACTTCCGTTATGGCATGGTCCTCCATGATTTAGCTCCACAGGCACAGCGTAAGCATAAAGCAATGGCCTATTCTAGAGAGTTCATAGGAGTCTCACACCAGCACTCTTAGAAGGATGTTGGGCGGGGTTTTTGCTCAAAGCTGCAAAGGCAATTAATTCAAAATAAGTCATTTTCAACTTGAAAGAATGGCAAAAACTGAGGAAAGAGATGAAAGAGAGGTCATCTCTCTATACTTTCAGCAGGTTGAATACATTCTGAGATGTGCATTCTTATTGAGTTCAATTCATTAAGTATTTTTTAAAGTTTTTTTTTAAACATTTTAACTATTTTGAGAGAGAGTGTGTGTGAACAGGGAAGGGGCAGAGAGGGAAAGAGAGAGAATCACAAGCAGGCCCCGCACGGCCAGCACAGAGCCCGATGCGGGGCTCGAACCCACGAACCAAACCCACGAACCGTGAGATCGTGACTTTAGCTGAAACCAAGAGTCAGATGCTGAACCGACTGAGCCACTCAGGCGCCCCCAATTCATCAAATATTTACTGACCACCTACTGTGTGTTGGGCTCCTTTAAGATTACATGGAAGGTACGAATCACAGTCTCTACCCAAAGGAACTCCAGGAAACTTCTGCATCTAAGATTTGTGAAGACTTATGCTATACTTGTAGCCAACAACAAGGACATCAAAGTTAGACGGAAGATGAATCTCATTTCCTTAGCTCTGCAGCACGGGGCCTGCCACCAAGATCCATTCAGGTTCCCTTAGGAAGGGGAGAATTAGTACCTTCCCTTCAGGCATTACAATGGCAAATTCCTTGTAAGAACCTGAGAGGTAAGTTATGAACACGAGGCCAGTTCAACCTCACCAGGAGAGTGAGGCAGTTTCCCCTTTGGTGGCACCTGCCCCCACTTTGCCTAAAGTGGAAGCTGTGGCCAGGTCACAACTTCCCAGGGACTTGCTTTCACATTGCTTGGGCCTTGTGTTGCTGGCCTGACATTTGCACGGGTCACCTTTCTCTACCGACTCTCCCCCTTCCTCCAGCCCCAGTAGGGTTCTTTCCAGCCCAGGCTCTGCCCCCTGGGAACTGTCATTCTAAGACACCTCATTTCTTTACCATGACCATTCTCTGAGTATCCCCAACAAGACCATATATTTCAAAATGAAACTAGCAACAATTAATTAATCCAGTAAGGGTTCAAACAAAGTATACCTTCCTTGTTGCAAAGGTTCTAGGCAAGTTTTTCTTTGCCCTGCATGTCAATTTGCAGAGTGCTTTTACTGTGTTATTTTATTAGAACATATGACCTAGGAAACATGTCCTCGTTAACCGGAAGGTGGCTTTCATTTCTTTAATCCGACCTTTCTTTCAAATCTGTTAGCCTTTGTTCCTTAGTCTCTGGCACTATGGAATGAGATACGTATCAGCTCCCGTAAAGAGATAACAGGGCTGCTCAGTTAGCTCAGGAGTTAAAATGTAACCAGTCCAGGAGCACTTTCTAAGTAAGATATGACTGACTAATTCAGTGTTCAGCAAGGCAATATTTTCTTAATTGAGTTGTGTTTGCAGAAATCAAGATGTTTTCATTTTTGGAAAAACAAAATTAGCCTTCATTGGGATACCTTTTCATTAGATTTTTATCCGCCTAAAAAAAATATTAGCAGAGAAGAAATTTACCAGCTCACACTGAGTCAGCACTAGGACTCCCCCGAGATCCAGGCAAAAACATCCTTTCTGTTCTGAGATCCAGAGTCACCACATATAAAACAAAGAGAGAAGCCAAATCATTCTTTCCATCTTTAAAATTCGTTATTCTCTAAGCTAATTATGACAGAAATCTTTCTTCATAGTACTTGGAAGACACAAAACATGTACATAACATAAAAATGTTTTAAGAAAAAATGAGTCTATATCAAAACTGGTGATGGGGCGCCTGGGTGGCTCAGTCGGTTAAGCGGCCGACTTCAGCTCAGGTCGTGATCTCACGGTTCGTGAGTTCGAGCCCCGCGTCGGGCTCTGTGCTGACAGCTCGGAGCCTGGAGCCTGTTTCGGATTCTGTGTCTCCCTCTCTCTGACCCTCCCCCGTTCATGCTCTGTCTCTCTCTGTCTCAAAAATAAATAAACATTAAAAAAAAAATTTTTAAAAACTGGTGAAATCTGAGCTACGTCTGTGGACTAGTTCATTACGCTGGACCAATAGCAGTTTCCCAGTATTGACAATGAACTTCAGTTATGCAAGTTTTTACCCTTGGAGGAGCTGGGTGCTGGGTAATGGAGATACCAAATCTCTCAGCATTATTTTTGTAGCTTATTGTATGTTTATAATGACTTCCAGCTAAAAAGCAAAAATATATATCTACATATGCATATATGTCTGTATGTTTATATATTTGTGTATATTTGGCTACATGTGTACATATTTGGCTATGTGTGTATATGTATTTACATATGTGTGTATATATATTTGGATACTTGTGTATATATTTTTGGGTACATGTGTATATATATTTGGAGATATATATATATATTCGGACATATATGTATATATTTAAGAGGACCCAGGATGAGGTAAATGCTTCCATAATACTTAAAAGAACTACCAAAATATTAAAGCAGCATGCAGGACTCAGCCTTTGGCTGATTTCTGTGAGCGCAGGGGAAGTGTGAGTGGAATGGGAGAGGCCCCCTCCCCCACCTCCACTGCCCCCTCTTCCAAGGCCAAGACGACTATTAAGGTCTGGTTGAGCTACCCGGCAGCAGGAGCCCCCACACTCGGGTTTGGAATCCAGAGGCTGGAGGAGTCCCACCTCTCAGACACCCAACACCTCTGCACACAGGTAAAACACCACCCAAACCGAGCGGGCCCCACATGATGACGCCTCCTTCGTCTCCCACTCAGCCACACCAACTCTACAGTCCAGCGGAAGTGTGGGAAGGTCCCCGAGTGAAGCAGGAGGGGGGGTGGAGGCCGGGGTTTGTGCCGGGTGCGGCCCTCCTGGGTAGAGCCTCTCCGGTGTCTACAGTGTTTAGCTCCGTGCGGGGAGCTGGCTAGACGAGTGGGTAAGACCCGATTCCCGCTCTCAGGGAGTTTCCCACCTGACGGACACGGGCCGCTGTGGATCCCTAAGTTGGGCTGTCAGGTGGCATGGTGAGTGCTCAGCCCTGCTGAGGCCCAGGCTACATGGAACCAGCAGAGCGACACCTGGCTTGTCTTGAGGAGTGAGCACACACTTCCCCGAGGAAGTGACATCGAGCAGAGCCCTAGAAGACAAGCGGGAGGGATGAGAAGCAAGAAGGAATAGGTGTGCAAAGTCCCGGAGGCAAGAGGTCCGGGCCACTGAAAGGCATTCAGGCTGAAACGGGGAACCGGTGGCTGATTGAGGAGGGTCCAGTCTTGCTGGCCTCTTACACTGCGGCAGGGGGTTCTTTAACCGACAGACAGCAGGGACCACGGAAGGGTTTTAGATTGGAAGAGTGGCACCCTCCTTCTGCCTGCAGAGTGGGAGGGGATTGTAAGAAGCAGGGGGGAAGGAGGGGAGGACACAGGGGTCTCAAGGAAGGCAGCAGAGGAAGAGAACAGCGACGACATAAGGGAGATGATTAGAAAGCAGAATTGATAGGGTTTGGTGACTGACTCTGGGGGTGGAACCAAGGCTCGTGCCCGCCTTTCTGTCCTGGGCACCTGCCAGTGGTATAGTTCATTGAGAAGGAACACAGAGCCGGGAGGGAATAAGACGAGTCTGTTTGGAGACGTTGTGTTTGGGAACTAGTGAAAGTCCACGGGGAAACTTCCAGAAGTAACTGGATATTTGGGCCGAAGGCAGGTGTTGTCAAATATAGCCCTTGGGGCCGCCTCCTGTTTTAATAAATCCTGTTACATTGGCAAACAGCCACACCCACCAACTGACTACTGGCTACTGTTACATTTGCAGGACAACGTCGAGCTGAGGTGGACAGAGGCGGCGAGATGTCCAGCAGGTGCATAAAATATTTACTGTCTGGCCCTAGAGTCTAGGAAAGAGGTGTGGGCTGGAGATGTAGAATCTGGGATTGCAGCAGGACCATGGCATTGAAATGAGAGTAAGGTGAGGGTGCCCTGACAGAAGAAAGAGGGACCACGGGAGGTCCCAGAGAAAGAGACGCCCCTCCAGGTTACGGGGACCAGTTAGCTGGAGAGAAGAACTGACTGGAGGTTCAGAGAAACTGGGCGTCTCAACAATGCCGATCTCAAAAGGGTCTGGCCTCCCACAAAAGTTCACCCTGTCCACTGCTATCACCAAATATGTAAGAAACCTAGGAAAATAGCATATTTTTATTAAATTCACGAGCCACCTCTGTAATGCTCTTTCCCTAACCTTTTTGGCTAATTTTTTATTGAATCTTCATATAACAATGGTTTTGTAACATCAGATCCCATGAGAGAATAGAAAAATAATTCATTCTTTCCCTTACATTTTATTATTGATAGACTGTAAAAGTTTCAGCTTCCATAGCTTATTATTCATAATAAAAGATAAATTTTCAGGATAATAGTCACATCTAGGAAAGCCTCTGTCAAACTGTTTTTTTTAGAAAGTTTTTTTTTTTAATATTCATTTATTTTGAGAGAGAGAGTGAGCATGAGCAGGGGAGGGGCAGAGAGAGGAGAGAGAGAGAATCCCAAGCTAGTGCAACCCTGTCAGCACAGAGCCCGATGCGGGGCTCGAATTCACAAACCGTGAGATCATGACCTGAGCCAAAACCAAGAGTCCGATGCTCAACCGATTGAGCCACCCAGGTGCCCCACCTGTTGAACTATTCTTATGTCTGAGCTGTAAAGTTTCGAATAATTCCCACAGACTCTCTTCTTTGTACATTTCAAATCCACATGCCATATGGTGCATTGTCATGATACGATCTGTAGTCCTACACATTCCTGTCACACCCCCAAACCGGGACAGCGGTTGTTAGAAATATTTTGGAAGCTATTTACAGTAGTAACTTACACGGAAGTGAGTCCACAGCACATAAATACACCACAGTGAGCCCAAGTTAAGTGAACCCCAACTCAATTTGCCTTTAGCTGAATCCTCAAAATGCCCACACCTACTCTAATGCCACTTGCAGAGACAGAGGGGAAGTCAGGGTGGAAAGAGACAGAAATTTTAACCAATTGTGGCTAAAATATCTTACCTTTGGAAATCTTACAAAAGCATATGATCACATTGGACACATTGCTGGGGCCCTTGCAGAGCCTCCAAGGGGCCTGTTAAAATTGTTTATTGCGATGGAATGAATCACCCCTAAACGTGGTGATCCATTTCATAGCAATAAGAACAATTATTGTATCATATCCTACAACTATGTAAGTTGACTGGGCTTAGCCTGGTGGTTCTCTCACTTAGGGTCACTCCGATGTCGCAGTCAGATGGTGGTGAGGGCTGGATTCCTCTCAAAGGTGTCTTGTCACTGGGACCTCAGCTGGGACTACAGGCCAGAACACCTGTAGCTTCTCCATGTATCCTGGGCTTCCTCGCTGTGTGGCAGCTGGGTTCCAAGAGAATCTGGCAGAAGTTATAGCTTCTTTGAGACCTAGCTCGGAAAGTATACCCATCATGGCCACAGGCCTGCCCGGACTCAAAAGGAGAACACGTAGGGCCTACCTGTCAGTGGGAAGAGTGTTGGCCTCACTCTGTAAGAAGAGCATACGTGATGGGCAGTCCTATTGCCGCCATCTTGGAAAACACACAGTCTGCTGCAGGGGACCCTGCAGCCTCAGCTTTATTGGTTTCACTGTACATCTGGATCTGTTGACATGCGTTTCATAATTCAGCTCTTTCTATAGCTTAACAAAAGTACTTTGCTAAAACGCTTCCCTCTCCCACCTAGACACGGATCAGATTCTTACAGTTTGCCCAAAGAGCTTCAGGCACATCTGCTTCCAAAGAAAGTAGAGCCAGAGATTTGTTCTCACCCACCTTCCACTACTGGTGTCAAAGCACCTCAATATCACTGCGCCTTTGTTAGGTAAAGGAGCTTGTTCATCTGTCCTCAGTGGCTCGCAGACAATTAACTCCAAATTGTCATTGCACACAGACAGGGAGGTTTTGGCTTATTGGAAGGATAACATCTCCCACCCGTTACGTTCATTCAGGGATATAACAACACAAAGCTTCTTGGGGGGGTCCAAAGTGTTCCAATCTTCAGTTATCATAAACACGAAATCTTTTTGCAAAGCATATTCAAGTACGTGTTTTTTGGTACTATGGTGTCAGGATGCGAATGGACTTCTGGCATTAGTGCCTTATTCTGTCTTGAACCCAAAGTCCCTCCAATTTGATATCACGGTATTGGGGTAGACCTCTGGTATAAGGTCCTTTTCCCCTTCATGGTACATTCTCTCCCAGGAAGCCTGAGTGGTTTCCCACAAGTTGGTCATCTCTTTACATCCTTGAACTTCAACAGGCATTAGAGTGTGGACATCCCAGTAGTTTTCTCCCAGGTGGCTCCTCTGTCCCCAGGCCAATCGGGGAGGTGAAGACAGGGTAAGAGGGTCCTCCCAGCTCTGCATTTGTACCCAAGCCCCAGCTGTAGATCAGTTGGGGGACACTCCAACTCTCTTCCTCAGTGCTGTAGGAGCTCCAATTCCTACTCGACCCAAATGTCCCTTTATAAGGATGAGGACTGAAAAACGTTCGTTGAGCTCAGCCATGAGGGGGGGCAGCAGACAGGTGGGAGGGGGCGCCAGGCCACAGCTGAAGCGTCGGTGGCAGATAAAATGGAAACAACGTGCAGTCAGCTCTCTCAGGAAGTGGGTCCGTGAGGGAGTAGAGGGAAGATACAGAGTCGGGGCTGGAGGGAGTGTGGGGCAAAGGCCACATTGTGGGGTTGATGGGACAACGCATGGGTGATGAGGAGGCCAGAGCAGAGGACACTGACTCGAGGTGCCAGAGGAGGCCGCGAGCCAAGCACCAGGAGAGGGAGAACCCTTCTCTGCTGACAGGGAGTTTGCAGTTTCCCCGAGGAAACTGAGTGAGCCCCTTCAGGGTTCTGTTTTGTCCCCAGAGCAGAGGCGGCACGAGGGTACAGGCAGGAGATGAGAGGAGGTAAGGGTGTTTTGAGCCAGTCCGTGAGCCTCCTCACGGAGACTGGGAGGAGCCCCAGGACTGGCTGCCCAGAGAGGTGGCCTGGACTCTGGAGCCTGAGACCCCTCTGGCCTCTTGGGAGAATGAAGCATAGCCTGTTCGGATCACATCTTCGTGGGTGCCCTGGCCCAGGGGGCAGACTCCCAGCACCTTCATCCCCGCCGGAAACATCTCCCAGGCCTGAGCTGCTCCGACTGAGTCTGGGTTGGAGGGGTGGAGACAGCTCAGAGGGAAGAGTGACAGTGAATGTGGTTCTGTGTGGCTGGCGAAAGTGACAATTCTTTGGTTTGCTAGTGACTATGCTTTTAAAAGTTGTACTTGCTGGGGTGCCAGGGTGGCTCAGTTGGTTAAGCCTCTGACTTCAGCTCAGGTGGTGATCTTCTGGTTCATCAGTTCAAGCCTTGCATTGGGCTCTAATAGCACAGAGCCCACTTCAGATCCTCTGTTCCCCTCCTGCCCCTCCCCCACTTATGAACACACACACACACACACACACACACACATGCACACACACACACTCTCTCTCTCTCTCTCTCAAAAAAATAAATGAATATCGGGGCGCCTGGGTGGCTCAGTCGGCTAAGCGTCCCACTCTGGCTCAGGTCATGATCTCGCAGTTTGTGGGTTCCAGCCATCGTCAGGCTCTGTGCTGACAGCTCAGGGCCCGGAGCCTGCTTCGGATTCTGTGTCTCTCTCTCTCTGCCCCTCCCCGGCTCGTGCTCTGTCTCTCTCTGTCTCTCAAAAGTGAATAAACACTAAAAAATATTTTTAAATAAATAAAATGAATGAACGTTGAAAAATAAAATAAAAATTTGTAACTGGCTCTCATCAGGATTCATTTTACCTGCCTGGCTGTTGAAAGCCATGGTTAGACCACGAGCATGGGGGGAGGATGCTAAGAGTGGAAAATCAGAATGGGGTCAGATGACTGGAGGGGGTGCTTGATAAATATTACACATTTTAACCTAAAGGCTGTGACTTAAGGTAGGGTATACTACAAACTGGGGAGCTCCGGGTTCCTTGAAAAAGAATAAGTTGTCATGTGTGAAGAAAAGAAGGTAGGGTCCTTCCTTTTCTAGGATCATCTGACCTTCACAAAAGAGTAGTTTCTCTGGTGCTTAGTCTTAGAGCACGGAAACAGAAAGTAGTTCCCTGGACTTTTAAAAACCCTCTTCTGAATCATTCCAGCCTGGCTTCCTGAGTCCCGAGGGGCGCCCAGAGAGTAAAAGGCATCTGCTAAGTCCGCATTCCAGTTCAGTAACGGGTGTGCATATCGTCCTGAAAAGGTATACAGGTATACAGGGGATGGGTACCCGATATCTCACTGCCGGCCTCCTGCCACGCGTCTCTAGCCCCGTTCCTTCCAGAATCCTTTCCTGTCAGCAAGGAGTGCCAGATTGTGGCAAATATTGTTCAGTTTGATTTGATCAACTTCTCAAAACCAAGCAGCGTATCCGAATAATTGCCGGAGCTAACAGGTTTGGTTTCTCTGACAAGACCCTCCACCCACCCAGGCCATAATCACCGGTCATCACCAGCAAAAGTCCTCAAGGCCCTTCAGACTCAGACAAAGTGCTGTACACAGTCACTGACCTTCGAGTCACAGAGTTCAGACACTGGCAATTTGCTAAGAATTAACCTTCTGCTAAGTAAATGGATGGAAAAGTGAAATGAGACAAAGACGTGAATATTACCTCAGGGGACAATTAAGCATTGGTGGTTAGTCTAAACATAGCCTTTCAAAAAATTTATTTGGGAAATTTATTTGGGTGGCTCAGTCAGTTAAGCATTTGACACTTGATCTTTGGCTCAGGTCATGAACTCACGGGTTCGTGGGCTCGACCCCCGCATCAGGCTCTGTGCCGACAGCTCAGAGTCTCCTTGGGACTCTCTCTCTTCCTCTCTCTGCCCTGCCCCCTCTCTCAAAATAAATAAAAATTAAACTAAAAATTTGTTTTACTACTAGCTACCACTTACTGTAGTCTTGTCCACTCTGCACTGGGCACAACCAACTCTACAAATTAAGCACAACGTCACATCACGAAATAATCACCATATCCTTTGCTGTTATAATCATTGCCATTTTATAGCTCAGGAGATTGAAACTCACTTGTCCAGTGTTATGCCAGTGGAAATTGGCCACCTTCCTACCCAAATATCTGGGTTTCAAGTGACTGCTTTTTTAAAAATTTTTTTAGTTTTTAAAAAAAATTTTTTTTAACGTTTATTTATTTTTGAGACAGAGAGAGACAGAGCATGAACGGGGGAGGGTCAGAGAGAGAGAGAGAGAGAGGGAGACACAGAATCTGAAACAGGCTCTAGGCTCTGAGCTGTCAGCACAGAGCCCGACAGGGGGCTCCAACTCACGGACCACGAGATCATGACCTGAGCCATAGTCGGCCGCTCAACCGACTGAGCCACCCAGGCGCCCCTCAAGTGACTGCTATTAACTAGTGCATTGCAACTTGGGGAAAGAAGGAACAGCAGTGGTAACAAAAAGGATAATAGCACCACTTGATTGAGTACTGGCTATGTACTAGGCTCCACCCTAAACACTTTACATACGTTATTTCCACTTACTCTTCATCCTGATCCTAAGCAGGAGGCACTGTGATTATCATTTGCATTTTGATGGCCGAGGAGTGAGGAGAGGTTCATAACCGGTCCAGTGTCACACAGCTAGTGAGGCTGGTTGGGGTAGGGACTGACAGGGCATTGAATGCCCCAGCCAGACCCTTCAGCCTCACTGCTGCAGAAAGCCTCCAGCTTCTCATTATCCACCAAAGTTATCAACCATTGCATCAACCATAAATAAGCATTTATGGAGCGCCTGCTGCATTTGCAGCAATGAGGCAAAGCCAAGGACAGGTAGACAAAGCAGAATCCAAATCAGAGGCCACTGCCTAAAGGGTGCTGCCTAGACCAACTTACTCTGGGGCCACTGCCCCGGGACTATCTGCTCAGGTCTGCACATTTTAATTTCTTGCAATGAGTTTGCCTCTTGGTTGTGCAGAGTTCGGTTTGCTTCCTGCTTTTGGGATGGACATCGCCAAGCTGAGTTGAACTCCCGCAGGAAACACACGGCTCATTTTAGTTCTCTTTTATATCCCCAAACCTGCAGAGGGCGTCTTGGTGCTCAAGTAGAAACCTGTTCAGTCGAATGGAACGTTCCTTTTCAAATCGCCTTCCTGATTGATTGTTCAAATGCGTTTAAGTGCATCAGTTCGATGCTGCCAACAACTCCCAGGCAGGGAATCGGCACAGCCAACATTTGCTTCTCCGAAGAAAACTTCTTCGTAAGCCCGATTTTGCAGAGGCTTGCTCGTCTGGAGAGACGGTAAACCAGAGGAGATAAAGTAGATTATGTTACGTGCTCAATGTGGAAAGTTGGCTTCCCGCTAGGGCTTGGAGTTTCCAGCGACGCAGCCCTGAAACCGCCTCTCCTGCCGCGATCCCAGCGCCTGGGGCCACCGCTCTGACGCAGGGAGACTTAACTCCGGCCCACGCGGCCGGCGGCCTTTACTCTGGACGTGCCTTGGAGGTGCTCCGCTTTTCTGGAACGCTGCTGAGCAAAGCGCGCGCCGACTCGGGCCGGCAGGGGGCGGCAGACGCCGCCGCTTTTCGCGGCGGAGGCTGAGCGTCGCGCCTCCCGGGTCGGAGTCTCCGGGTCACCGAACCTGTCGCAGGTTTTAGCCTCAGCGACTCCGCCAGCAGATGGGTCACATCCCTTCGGAGGCTGCAGACCCCGCGCGCGGGAAGGTGGGGGGGGGGGTGCTGGTGCGGGCCCGGGGCCGTTCCCGTGCACGGTTAGGGCCTGGGACGAGGGCGGAAGCCCCCGGGGAGGACCGGGGGAGCGGGCGGGGCGCAGCTGCGCGCGTTCGGGCCGAGTGACGCGGCGGCGGCGGCGGGAAGCAAAGGTAGGAGCCCTCCTCCATCCCGCGCCCGGGGATGGGCTCCGTCCAAGGGCTGGCCCAGCGTCGGCCGCCCGGGGTGGGCCTGCGCACAATCCGCGTGGAAGAGGAGGAGTGGAATTTCCACCTGGCACGTGCGTGGATGCGTAGCCTTGACGCTCTAGACGCCGAAGCCTGCGCTGAGAAACGGTGCGCGTAGGCGCGCGTAGGCGGTGTTTGGAGGCCGGCGGCGCCCTGCCTTTCCCGGTTTCAAAACACCCTTTTGATGAAGGCAGCGACTGGGGAGGCTAGGTTAGGGAGGAAGGGGCAGGGAGTTCGCACCTGTGTTTTTTGGCCGGAGAAATTCAAACACCGGACAAGCCAGTTCTCCTTCTCCTTAACGTGCCCAGTGTGACTTCGGTAAGCTTCCTTCCACAGATCGGCCTTGTTTTGTGCGATAGACGGGTTCCTAGAAAGCTATGCAAAACAATGTTCCTTTATGGAATCTGATGGAAGTAGCTTACCACGGGGCATATTGATCCCAGGTAACACGGGTTTATATACCCTTAATTAAATATGGATAATTATATGTTCCGTCTGCCTCATGTTATATAGAAGTACCGATGAGATGATCTTTTCTAAGTGATACTGAGAATTGTGAGCTGGTTACTTCAAGGCTATATAGTGGGGGCTGGGGGGCTTACTGTTTTCTCTTTACATCTCTCTCCCCTTATTTCCAGAAGAGGGAATAAAGGAGAAACCCTTTTACTTAGATCAGTTTAACGTTTATCCCCCACTATTCTGAAGCTTGGTCTTCAATTAATATAAGTAGAGTAAAATTAATACCCTAAAGCTAGCTGATATGCTTAACAATCAGAAAACGTTGCAATTTCTAAAAATTTTATTTCCTCTAGTATTTTAACCCATATGATGTACATGTGTATACGTGTATAAGCAGCTAGATATCTTTATAAGAAAAAGTGTGTTATCCGTTGTACTAAGTCTATCCTTTCATTGCTCCTCACTAAACCCTTTTTAAATGAAAAAAAAAAGTGACTTCTAAAGATCTGTGAAATAAGCAACAGGAACAAAAACATTGCATGTTTTTGTGATTTCATAAGCGCACTGAAAAGCCGAAGGCAATAATCTGTACTGCTGCTTAAGCATGCGGTTACCATTATCGGCAATCAGTAATAAAAATGCAGTCGAATGCAGGAGACCCAATCCACATTCTCTCAGTGTGATACCTTGGAAATGACTCTTTTGAACACATTTTTCTGGCTTTCTTTGTTATTTATCTTTCTTACAAAAGTAGAAAACAGGTATAAAAAATTGCATTTAGGAAAGTAAATTGCATAAGGGAAACTTAAATGCGATCACGGCATCCTCATAGAAGGCGAGCAAAAAATGTTGTCAGTAACAAGGACCACTTGTGCTGGACCAGTCATCCCTCAGCCCCTCTTGTAGAGGACAGTCTTCCAGAGATGTCTGCAAGCATCGCTCAGGGCTACCAGTCTCCTGAGTCCCTCGTCACCATCCCTTGAATATGCACCACCTTAGAAAAGACCACGGCCTCCAGGTATGTTCCAGAGAACTAAGACAGAGCCCCATGGGTCCGCTGTTATGCATCCCTTGATCAGAATGCCGGATTTCTATGAATTCTGCAGACATTTTTTAAAAGATCCTTCGTTTTAAGTTAGTAGCTCAGCAGTCGCGCGCGCGCGCGCGTGTGTGTGTGTGTGTGTGTGTGTGTGTGTAAACCATCCTTCAGGTAGCTTTCCATCCTGGATTGTGAAGCTAATTATAGAGTTCATTAACATATGTTAATTTAAGAAATGTTAGCTATACAGAAAAGTACAGATTGAACAAATACCAAAGCAATTTATCAGCTTTCCCACAACCTGGAATGAATAATTGTGAACCTTTCATCCTTTGAGCATTATTCTTTAAAAAAAAACAAAGGATGATGGTTTCCTGTCTCACATTCAGGTCCTTTATCCATTTTGAGTTTGTTTTTGTGAATGGTGTAAGAAAGTGGTCTAGTTTCATTCTTCTGCATGTTGCTGTCCAGTTCTCCCAGCACCATTTGTTAAAGAGACTGTCTTTTTTCCATTGGATATTCTTTCCTGCTTTGTCAAAGGTTAGTTGGCCATACTTTTGTGGGTCCAGTTCTGCAGTCTCTATTCTATTCCATTTGTCTGTGTGTCTGTTTTTGTGCCAATACCGTGCTGTCTAGATGATTACAGCTTTGTAGTAGAGGCTGAAGTCTGGGATTGTGATGCCTCCTGCTTTGGTCTTCTTCTTCAAAATTACTTTGGCTGTTCGGGGCCTTTTGTGGTGATGGGTATTGAGGAGGGCACCTTTTGGGATGAGCACTGGGTGTTGTATGGAAACCAATTTGACAATAAATTTCATATTAAAAAAATAAAAAATAAAAACAAAAGATGAAATCCTCAGTGTGCACCCATCCAATCTATTTTGGCATTAAACATTTTCTTTTAATCTAGTTATTAAAAGCTCAACTTTGATATGTGCACGTGGAGAGCCAAAAAGTTCTGAGAAGCACCTACAATTCCCTCATCCCAAAGGAAACCACTTTGAACTCCTTAAACGGATTCTATGGGCACTTACCTTCTGCTCTCTAAATAACATTCCAATCCTAGTGCTTCTAGATTTTTTTTTTCAGCTATAATCATTATCTTTTGAGTTCTCAGTTTGCAACATTAGGACTGAACTCCCTTTAACTCACCTGTCAACGTCACACCGCATACACACACATGCACGCACACACACACACACACACACGTCCTTTCTCAAATGCTCGCAATATAATAGATAATTATGTTGTAATTTTGGTTACATAAATCTTCAGTGTTCAGATCTTTAATGAGTCAGAAAATGCTGTTTATAACTAAGTCATGTAGTATACTTTTACATTTCTCACTAGAATTCGTAATTTTTGTAAGCTTTTCATGGATTTTCACTAATTCCCACCCCAAATTCTCTACCAGTTTTACAAATCTTTTTTGTATACACCCGGATCTATTAGGCAGTCTAGTGATTTTCTGCTCTTAGGGATCTCTTCTCTGGACCTTCTGTCTTGCTCCCACCTGGCCTCGGTACGCGTCAGACCTGATGCACACTTGTCATGTGATCCCCGTGTCTTGTCATCTACCAGATCCCTTAGCCTCCTTGATTTGACCCCCTGATTCCTGGATCTCACATCTCTTTCCTTTTTTAATTTATTACTTCTTCATTTTATCGGAGGAAATCCTTAGAAAAGATACGTGACTTTTTTTTAATGGAGGTAAAATTCATGTAACAGAATTAAACATCTTAGAGTGAAAAATTCATTGTCATTTAGGACATCTCTAATGCTGTGCAACCATTCCCTCTGCTAGTTCTAAAATATTTCCATCACCCCAAAATAATGCCCTGTACTCACTCCCTTTCCCCTTCCCCCAGCCTTAGCAATGAGCAACCACTTAGCATAATGTTTTCCAGGGTCAGACATATTGTAGCATGTGTGGGTACCTCATTCCTTCTTGTGGCTTAATAATATTCTATTGTGTATATATACCACAGTTTGTTGATTCATTTACCCACTGACAAACATCCGGGTTGTTTCCACCTTTTAGCGATTGCTATGAAGATTTGTGCTCAAGTATTTGTTCGAGTACCTGTTGTCAGTTATTTGGGGTGTATACCTAAGAGTGGAATTGCCGAATCATATGGTAATTCTATTTAACATTTTGAGAAGCTGCCAAACTATTTTTCATGGCAGCTGAACCATCTTACATTCCTGCCAGCAATGAACAAGAGTTCTAACTTCTCTATATTCTCACTAGTACTTGTTATTTTCCATTTTCTTAAGTTATAGGCATCATAGTGGGTGTGAAGGCATATTTCATTGTGATTTTGATTTGAATTTCCTTCATGACTAATGATGTGAACATCATTCCATGTACTTGTTCGCTATTTGTATATCTTTGGAGAACTGTCTGTTCAAATCCTGTGCCTATTTTTTAAGTTGGGTTGTCTTTTTGTTGTTGAGTTGTAAAAGTTCTTTATACATTATAGATACTAGGCCTTTATGAGATAATATCACTTGTAAATGTTCTCTCCCATTTTGTAGGTTGCTTTTTGCCTTGTGGATAGTGTTCGTTAATGCACAATATTTTTTAATCTTGAAAAAGTCCAACTTATCTAGTTTTCTTTTGTTGTTTTTGTTTTTACTGTCATGTCTAAGAATCCTTTGTCAAATTTCAAGCCATGGAGATTTGCCCCTGTTTTCTTCTAGAAGTGTTACGGTTTAGGTCTTATATTTAGGTTGTTTGTCCATTTTGAGCTAATCTGTGTGCATGGTGTGAGGTAGGGGTCCCACTTGGTGCTTTTGTGTATGGCTGTCCAGTTGTTGAAGTGACTGTCCTTTCCCAATGGAATGTCTTTGAACTCTAATCGAAACTCAGTTGACTCAATAGATCTTTTAATATCTTCTATGTCTGAAAATGTCTTGACTCCACCTTTATACCTAATTGACAAGTCGGGTGGATAAAAATTTCATTTTTTCCCCCAGAATTATATTCCCGGTCCCACAGTTGCTGTGAGATGCCTGATGCCTCACCTGTAACCTGTATTTTCTCTCTGGTAGTTTTTAGGATATTTTTTAATATCCAGTATTCAAGTACTTCATTATGATGTACATTCATGTGGGTTTTTTTTTTTTAAGGTTTATTCATTTTTCAGAGACAGAGAGAGACAGAGCGTGAGTGAGGAGGGGCAGAGAGAGAGGGAGACACAGAATCCGAAACAGGCTCCAGGCTCGAGCTGTCAGCACAGAGCCCGACGCGGGGCTCGAACTCACAAACCGCGAGATCGTGACCTGAGCTGAAGTCGGACGCTTAACCGACTGAGCCACCCAGGCGCCCCGTGGGTTTATTTTTTGAGTGGGCTGTTTCAAAGTGCAAAGTCATGTCCTTCAGTTCTGGGGATTTTTCTTTGTCTTCATTATACACACACACATACACACACACACACACACACACACACACAGAGACACGTACGTTATTTTACTTTTAGATTGTTCGTGGATAAACACACAGACATTATAACATTTCAGTGACATATACACATATTTTGATATTTTGCCCCAGGAAAAAAAGATACTCTTTTAGATAACCATAATATCCTTTCAGCATACTTGTAAAAATTAAAAATAATTCCTAATGTTGCTTAATACCCTGTCTTGTTTTTTAAAATATTACCTGTCTCAGGACCTCAGTGATCTTGCCATTCTCTATCTGGCCACAGTTCAAGCCATTGCTTTTGGGACCCACCTCCTTATAGAGACCTTGGGGGTGGCAGGGCACTGTATCGGCGCTGTTTTCCTGTGTGGAGGCCTGAGCAGGAATCCCCTTTTGTGCAGGTGCACGCGGACATGACAGGCATGCCTGTGGTCCTGTCGCAAGAAGTGGAGTCTGTTCTTGTGGGCGCCGTCATTCTGGGTGCCGGTGCCTCTGGGGATTTCACTTCTGTACCGGAGGCAATGGCTAGAATGCGCAAAGTTGGGAAAGTCGTGTTTCCTAGACTGGAGGATAAAAGATACTATGACAAGAAATATGAAGTATTCCTGAAGCTGGTTGAGCACCGGAAGGAACATGCAGCAAATCGTGCAAGGAGACTTAACAGATCCTGCAGGGGCCAGCGCCAGAAGGTTCGGGGACATTCCATTAGGGACCTCTGTCTTCTTATCTTATATTCAAGACCCTTTAGGTATCACTCTATCACTTCTGTATCATCTTTTAATAAAGACAACCGAGATGTGTGCAAAAGATAAATAAATAATAACAATAAAAATACTACGTACACCTCCCAATTCTGCTCTGCTTCCAAATCATTGATAAAAGCATTGCATTGAATGGAGCCAATGACAAAGCCTTGTGACAGGTTCCTAGAAACCAGTCTTCAGGTGGGCAGTGATCTGTCCTTACAGAATGTGGGGCTATTTACTTAATTTAATTTAACGTGCTATAATTTCACTTCACGTTTCCCTTTTGCACAAGGCTACCGTGAGCAGCTTTGTGACATGCCCTATTGGGGAACAGAGACGCATTGTATCTGCAGCAAGCAAAATCATTAGACTAAAAGAGGAAATAATGGCTACCGTTTATTGTATTGCTGCAAGACACCATGTGTCTTCACGCAATGTCTCTAGAGCTGCCACTAAAATGGAGCATTATTACCACAGTTTTAGTGATCGGTAGAGTGAAGCTCAGAGAGATGAAGGAGCGAGTTTAGGTGACAGTCTAATCTGATGCCAAAGACCATTTTCCCCTCTACTGTTTCCAACTGCTTATCGAGATCAGCTTGCCTTGATTTTTTTCTGAGCCATCACCTGTTTTCTTCTAAGTGCTCAGGAAGGCGTACGACAGCCAATGTTTGTTGTCATTATCATTATTAAGCTGAATCATCAGGACTAGTGAATGGTTTCTAGCTTTGACCCCTTTGGGGGAACTTTCTTCTGAAATCTACATAGACACCAGTCTCAGCCCTTGACCTCCAATAATGGTCTGTAAAAAAGAACATAGAATCCTAAATAATAGAGCGTCTGGTTTTTTTTTTTTTAATTATAAACAAAGATTTTAATCCAGTCTTCCCCTCCTAACACGCGCGCGCACACACACACGAAAATCTTGAACACAAAGAAGAACCAACTGTTACTTTTATGCAGAGTCATCTGATAGTTTAAAAATGTATATTAATAATGAATCTCTACACTTTATTTAATTTCCAAGAAATAGCTTTAGAGAAAATACAAATATTGTGTATTCTGGCCAGTGGGCTAAAATCTATACCTGCATTTAGAAGTCTTGTTTGCAAGATACCACAACCTATTTCCCAGCTCCCAAAGAATCTCTGTACCTTTGGAATCTCCTCATGGGAGGTCACCCAAGAAAGTGGTAGACTCCCTTCTTTGGCCCATCTGGGACTGCGCTGATTTGGGTGGCTCTCTTCCTCAGGCCAATCGCATAAGGAAAGAATGGAATATGTTGGAATAAATAAACAAGCAAACCTCTGACAATAAAAAAAGAAGCATCTGTCTTGAGAAATATTTGTCCTTTGAATGTTTTATGTTAGAAATCAAAAATTATAGGAAAGCAAAGATTAAAACGGAAGTTAATGAAATACTGGTTACTCTTTCACGGATTCATGCCACAAGTGTATATGGATTGTGCACCATGTCTTAGGCCCTGGGGTGCAATTAAAACAAGGAACAAGTTAGCATGGGCATTGTACACCCTGAGCCTATGGGTAAGAGGGAGATACAGACAGAGAAAGGCAATTACACTCTATGATAAAACCCATGATGAGGAAGTACAGGGTGTTATGGTATCCATAGGAGGCAGTGAATCCAAAATAGGGTGCGTAGGGTAGCCAGAGAGACTTCTGGAGTCCTTTCTGCGCAGGGATCTGAAGGAAGAATGAGGTAAAGACGGTGGATTGAGAACATGGGGGTGGAAGGAATAATCTTCTAGGCAGAGAGAATAATATCCACCAAGGTCTGGGGCTAATGGAGAGCCATGCACATTAAAGGAAATAAACACAGGACTGAGTAATGGGTCAGAGAACTGAAAGAATCGGGGTACTTCAGGCTGACTGTCTGAAGCCTGCTGTTGGTAGCAGTCCTACTAGAAACGCCATGAAATCCTATCATCTGAATTAGACCAGCCATGTGGCCAGACCTTGAAGTTGAAAATGGAAAGCAACCTAAAAATGGTTGGCTCGCTCACTAGGTAGGTGTAGACCCTAACTTTTGTTGGCCTTTGCTTGTTCGTTCTTGTCTTTGGTTTGGGATCTCCTATTTTTCGACTTATTTGTCCTGCTGTGTTAATCACCGCTATTCTGCCCCTGACCGTTTCAAGGAGGGATTCTGTGGCGTTGACTCAGGTGGCCTCATCCTCACCAAACCCTTTTCCCCGATTGGACTTTATCGCCTCCGTGACCTCCTCATCTTCCAGGGCTCCTTCTGATAGACCTCCTCTCTGCGGCAGAACTTAACATTTGCTCCATTAGAATCAAGAGGTGTGGGGCGCCTGGGTGGCTCAGTCGGTTGGGCGTCCGACTTCGGCTCAGGTCATGATCTCGCGGTCCGTGAGTTCGAGCCCCGCATCGGACTCTGTGCCGACAGCTCAGAGCCTGGAGCCTGTTTCGGATTCTGTGTCTCCCTCTCTCTCTGACCCTCCCCTGTTCATGCTTTGTCTGTCTCTGTCTCAAAAATAAATAAACGTTAAAAAAAATTAAAAAAAAAAAAAAAGAATCAAGAGGTGTAACAAGTTATGACAGTTTATTTCTCCTTTTGCTATGTTTTCTTTAGAAAAACCTCCCTATTTACTGTCTTTAAAGTGATTTATGGGTGACTGCTTTGTTTCTACTCCCCTAGGACACCCTGGCTTGTTTATTTTATCCTTCTTTTATCAAAATACCTTGAACTGTTCCTCACATGGACTTTTTATTTAGGTATCATTTATGCTTCTGTCTTTCCTGGACTACTTTTCCATGTGACCTTTTGACAGTCTTTCCAGAAAGATTTTCTTTCGGGATGTGCTCAATATGGCCTCTTGTTCCCTTGTAGATTTTTTTTTTTTTTTTTTTGCTACCTCTATTTCGCCACATTTTCCCCCTGTGCTATATAGAAGGGAAAGTTTTGGTGATAAAAGGGGACCTTAAAATAAAATGAACAATCAAAGGAACTTGGCCTTCCCCATTTCAATCAGAAAATTGAGGGCAGCAAATTCTCTGAAGGTGTATAGAAAATGCCACTGGGGAGCTGTTCATATACTTCTGATTAGAGATTTGACGCTTTACTGCCGTAAACTATTGACTGACTGCTTTGCCTATTTGGGTCAACATAACTTCCAGTATGTTTTGAATATTAGAATTTTCTGTGACCTTAAGTGTGCATTGGAGCAAGTATTGAAATCATATGTAATCTAAGTCAGTCAGAGAGACAAAAAACCATATGATTTCACTCAAATTTTAGAAACAAAACAAACAAGCCAAGGAAAAAAGACAGCGAGAGAGAGACAAAGCAAGAAACAAAACTGTTGACTATAGAGAACACACCGAGGAACACCAGAGAGCCGGTGGGCGGGGACACGGGTGGAACAGGTGATGGGGATTAAGGAGCTCACCTGTCATGATGAGCACCGAGTGACGTCTGGAATTGGTGACTCACTGTATTGTACACCTGAAATTAATACAACACCGCTAACTACTGGAATCAAAACCAAAACAATTTAAAAAATCAAACTGGAAAAGAAACAGTAAAATTGTTCTCACACGCTTCAAAAACAACAAAACACCACGTGTAATCTGTCAGATGTTTCACCAGTGCATTTGCCAAAGCAGAAGAACTTGATGGCACTAACCTATGTTCAGGCCACGTTATGTCTCACTTTGCGTGGACCTCCAGATCCGAGATCACTTATAACTGTGTCGACGTGCCAGTATCCCGGGGAAAGGTAAAAACTTACATCACTATTTCTAATACATGACTGTTACAGATCAGATAATAGGATTTTTCTTTCATTCATGTCTTTAATGAAACCATTACTCCTCGCATCATCAGCTTTGACGCTAGGCAGAGAGAGAGGACTCGACATCACAGGTAGAAACTCCCTCAGTGGTTGATTTACCTTATTTGTTCTTAGGAATCTGAACATCTAAAATTCTCAGATTGTTCCCAGTTTTTACTTTAATGGGTTGAATAGTTATTGCCTGGTAGTTATGACATAAATAAGTATAGTTTCAATTTCTGTTCGTTAGCCAGGCTGTGAAAATGATGACTTAAATCTGAGAGATACTTTTACAGCTGCTTTTGATTGTGGCCTTCTGACTAATTGCATCATGATTACGTGGTGTCTTAATTTTGGGAAGAATGTTAATTCACAGATACAGGACTAACTAAAGTGGAAAGACACATCTATGGAGCATCATGGTATATTCTTTCTGACATATAAATAAAGTTTCACATTACGCTGTGATTATACCTACAGTGGCATATCCATAAGCCCTCCATGGACAACTTTTTAACCTCTTAGCCATTTTTGTATTTTGTTTGAAAGGAACATACTAACAAAATTGCAAAAATAGTTATTTCTGTTATTTAATGACCCTAGCCAAAGTAACTAAGAAATAAGCTGATAGGGGCGCCTGGGTGGCGCAGTCGGTTAAGCGTCCGACTTCAGCCAGGTCACGATCTCACGGTCCGTGAGTTCGAGCCCCGCGTCAGGCTCTGGGCTGATGGCTCGGAGCCTGGAGCCTGTTTCCGATTCTGTGTCTCCCTCTCTCTCTGCCCCTCCCCCGTTCATGCTCTGTCTCTCTCTGTCCCAAAAATAAATAAAAAACGTTGAAAAAAAATTTAAAAAAAAAAAAAAAGAAAAAAAAAAAAAAGAAATAAGCTGATTATAGCCAAAATTGTACTGCAAATATCTCTTCCCCCACTTATCTCATACCATTCCTACAACACGTATACGTACCCGGGTCCCTCCTCTGTCCTCCCACCAACGCTTTCCTTAAGACAAAAGAACCATCCTCAATTAACCTACAACAAAGGAGGTAAGAATGTACAACGGGGAAAATATAGTCCCTTCAATAGATGGGGCTGGGAAAGCTGGACAGCTACATGCAAAAGAACGAAACTGGACTACTTTTTAGAGCATACACAAAAATAAACTCAGAATGGATTTAAAGACCTGAAAGCATAAAACTCCTAGAAGAAAACATAGGCAGTAGTCTCTTTAACATCAGCCTTGGCAACGTTTGTCTAGATAGGTCTCCTCAGGTAAGGGAAACAAAAGCAAAACTAAATTATCAGGACTACACCAAAATAAAAAGCTTTTGCACAATGAAGGAGACCGTCAACAAAATGAAAAGTCAAACCCACTGAATGGGAGAAGACATTTGTAAGTGACATATCCAATAGGGGTTCATATCCAAAATATATAAAGAACTTCTACAACTCAATACCAAAAATACAAATACTCTGATTGAAAAGTGGACAGAAGATCTGAATAGACATTTTCTCCAATGAAGACACACAGATAGCCAACACATACATGAAAAGATGCTCATCGTTACTAATAATCGGGGAAACTCAAATAAAAACCACAGTGAGATATCCGCTTACACCTGTCAGAATGTCTACTATCAAAAAGACGAGAAACAACAAATGTTGGCAAGGGTGTGGAGACAAAGGAACCCTTGTGCGCTATTGGTGGGGATGTAAATTGACAGAGCCATTGTGGAAAACAGGATGGAGTTTCCTTAAAAAATTAAAAATAGAAATACCATACCTTCCAGTGATTCCGCTATCGGGTATTTACCCAGAGAAAATGAAAACACTAAATTGAAGAGATACATTCACCCCTGTGTGTAGCGTAGCATTAGTTACAGCAGGCAAGATATGGAAGCAACCTAAGTGTCCATCCATAGATGAATGGATATGCACCTACATACCAGCACCCTTCATGTTTGAGGGCAGAAAGCCTTTTCACCAAAGCCCTATTTTTAGAGTAGTTCTGCACCAGCCTATACTGTTTCCTTTTTGTAAGTTGAAAGCAATACTCCGCCTAAAAACTGTTTTGTTTTGTTTTGTTTTTTAATTTTTTTTTCAACGTTTTTTATTTATTTTTGGGACAGAGAGAGACAGAGCATGAACGGGGGAGGGGCAGAGAGAGAGGGAGACACAGAATCGGAAACAGGCTCCAGGCTCCGAGCCATCCGCCCAGAGCCCGACGCGGGGCTCGAACTCACGGACCGCGAGATCGTGACCTGGCTGAAGTCGGACGCTTAACCGACTGCGCCACCCAGGCGCCCCTAAAAACTGTTTTGAAAATGTGTTGGAGCCTCCTTGGGAATAACCCAGTGGTTTTGCCGAGCCCCCGGCCCACCTTTTTTTCAAGGTTACGGAAGTACAAAGAGTAGATTCAGTTTGTTACCTAAAGGATGTGCTTGGAGGAAACGAAAGTTACTTCTAGTTAGCGAGTTCTTTGCTATTCGGGTAACAACAATTTGTCACAATTTGACAAGATACACTTTTTAAATGCGGGGTTGGAAAGGAGGGTACAGATCGCTCTAGGCGGGAAGGAGAGGTTCTCAGGGAAGCAGATAATGTGTTGTGATATGATATTTTACTCCACACCCATATTGTAAACAAACACCGCCGGAGTGTGGTATATAAACCCTCCACTCCCTCACTGGGGCTGATGTGAAAGCATGTGTGCTGTGTTAAGAGAACTAGTGTCGATGGGGCGCCTGGGTGGCGCAGTCGGTTAAGCGTCCGACTTCAGCCAGGTCACGATCTCGCAGTCCGTGAGTTCGAGCCCCGCGTCAGGCTCTGGGCTGATGGATCGGAGCCTGGAGCCTGTTTCCGATTCTGTGTCTCCCTCTCTCTGTGCCCCTCCCCCGTTCATGCTCTGTCTCTCTCTGTCCCAAAAATAAATTAAAAAAAAAAAAAAAAAAAAAAAAAAAAAAAAAACGTTGAAAAAAAAAAAAAATTTAAAAAAAAAAAGAGAACTAGTGTCGGGGCGCCTGGGTGGCCCAGTCGGTTGAGCGTCCGACTTCAGCTCAGGTCGCGATCTCACGGTCTGTGAGTTCGAGCCCCGCGTCAGGCTCTGTGCTGACAGCTCAGAGCCTGGAGCCTGCTTCCGATTCTGTGTCTCCCTCTCTCTCTGCCCCTCCCCCATTCATGCTCTGTCTCTCTCTGTCTCAAAAATAAATAAACATTAAAAAAATTAAAATAAATAAATAAATAAATAAATAAAAAGAGAACTAGTGTATATGTTTGCATTTGGAGGGATTGGCTGGTCATTTTCTTCTCCACACTGACTGTACGGTTCGCAATTTGAAGTTCAGGTTACTTCTGGTTGGAGCACGGTCCATTTTCACTTATAAAATTTGCAGATGATCAGTCGGTAGTTCACTCTTTTTGGTAATCATTTCAAAGTCTAGCTGGCCTCGGCTTTCTGTCTGAACACTTTCTGAGGTTTCTTTCCTTCCAGTGCCCTCCTTCAGTGTCCCCCCCCCCCCCCCCCCCCGTGTTTACAAAATTTGGAAGATAGGTAACCCTACTCGGAGAAGGGAGGGCAAATGTGTTTCATTTTGGTTACCTGCTGTTTTGGATGGTGACATCTCCAGGCAGTGTGTCATTTAAGGAGCCCTGCCCAGGAGCCAGTCTCTAACGAGTTTGTTAATCTCACACTATTGGAGAAACCACTAGGCTGTGACCCGGGACTAGTGCTGTGCTAGTTTTTAGCACTTATAATTCAGCTGCGTACATATGGACATCTCTTCGGTAATAAAACAGCGGGAACCATTGTCTTTTGATAACATAGACAGCTTTTAGGTGTTGTTATGTGTCTTACCAAAACCAGTAACTTTGAGGAAACTTAAACCAATTATTCCACTTTTGGGAAACCAAAACCCCATTATTTTTACTTCCACATGTAATACTGTCACCTTGGGCTGCCATTGGGCTGAGCGCCGCCCACGAGTGATGCAAGCATTGTGGCATTAAACAAACACGTACTGATGTCCTGCTGTGTGTCAGGACCATGCTGGGTGCTAAGTGTGCCAAGGTGAGCAGGGCAATCCCTGTCCCCCAGGAGGTTGAGAGCTAGGGAGGGAAATTGAGCCAGGGGCGAATGACTGTAATTCCATGCGGACCATGCCGGTTTTATGTGACACGGAGAAGCGTCCCTAACTGCGCTTTCGGGAAGAGGCAGCCGGGAAGGCCTCCTGATGAAGGATGCTTGGATTGAGTCAGAGAGGATGAACATCAGCCTGTCTCCAACCAGAGTGGGAGGCGGTGTGGGAGGGGACGGCAGTGACGGCAGAGATGTCCCGTGAGTCACAACAAAGAGCAGTCTGCATTCTGAGGAGGGCGTTGTTGGCATATACAGTGAAGGAGATCAGAGGCAAGGAGGAAGCTGGAAAACGAGGCCAGACTGACTCCTGAGTGCTCCGGGGCCGTGTGGATAAGTTTGGGCTTCATCCTTCGTAAGCCAACAGGGAGCCATCGAGAGTTTTCAGTGGAGGGGCGCCTGGGTGGCTCGGTCACTTAAAGGTCTGGCTTCAGCTCAGGTCACGATCTTGTGGTTCGTGAGTTCAAGCCCTGTGTCGGGCTGTGTGCTGACAGCTCAGCTTCGGGCTCTGTGTCTCCCTCTTTCTCTGCCCTTCCCCTGCTCGCACTCTGTCTTCCTCTCCCTCAAAAATAAATACACGTGAAAAAGAAATTAAGAAAAGAAAGTTATCAGTGGGGAAGTCACGTGGTCAGAGTTGCACGTTAGGCAGTTTAATTGACAGAGGACAGAACTGACAGCAAGATGGAACCCAGGAGGGGAGCTGTGAGACTCTGCTGGTAGTTGGGGTAAGATGTGGACCAGACGGTGTTAGGGCTGGAGGAGGGAGGCAGCCTCAAGAACGATAAGCTTCTGACCAACAGAACGTGACGATTTCCTGGATAGGAGGCCGAGGGAGCAAGAGAAGTCCAGGTGACTCCCAGCATCCTAGCTCAGGAGTCCGGATGGATGGCAAGATCAAGAATAAAATGGAGTCTGTTTTGGGGGCAAGTGATGGGTGAGGCTTTCTCTACACCTGCCACGTGACCAAGTACACACACACACACACACACACACACACACACACACACACGAGTTTTAAATTTGTCTTGTTCCCACAGTGCCCGTGCTTCCCCTATGGGAACAAAACTGTGCTTCATTTTTATTACTTGTTTAATTGTCTGTCTTCCTCACTAGACCGCAGGCTCCTGAGGACAGGGATCGTGCTGGCCTTCTTCACGATCATTCTGCCGTTAGCAGGCTGCCTGGCACAGGGGAGGCTTCTGTATGAAAGGAGTATGAGTTGTTTTCAGATCATCATTAACTGTCCGCCGTACATTTTCAGTTAGGTTTCTGCAGTAATTTTTTTCCAGTTTATTTCTTTATTTTGAGAGAGAGACAGCACGAAGGGAGGGGGGAAGGGCAGAGAGAGAAGGAGAGAGAGGAGAGAGAATCCTTAGCAGGCTCTGTGCTACCAGTACAGAGCCCGATGCGGGGCTTGAACCCACGAAAGCGTGAGACTATGACCTGAACTGAAATCAAGAGTCAGATGCTTAACCAATTGAGCCACCCAAGCATCCCTCTACGGCGTTTTATTTATTTATTTTAAAAAAATTTTTTTAACGTTTTTTTATTTATTTTTGAGACAGAGAGAGACAGAGCATGAACAGAGGAGGGTCAGAGAGAGGGAGACACAGAATCTGAAACAGGCTCCAGGCTCCGAGCTGTCAGCACAGAGCCCGACGCGGGGCTCGAACTCACGGACCGCGAGATCATGACCTGAGCCGAAGTCGGCCGCCCAACCAACTGAGCCACCCAGGCGCCCCACACAGCGTTTTATTTTTAATGACAGCCCTGTGGGACTTGTTAGTTGGTAAAGAGACTGGAGCTACCCACATCACTGAGCCTGGAGTCCAGCCCCAACCCTGCCCTTGGCAGCTTTGTGATCCAGGGCGAGGGACATCCCCTCTCCTGGGTATTGTTTCTTCATGAAGCTACTAGGGGATTTGGACACGGATGACTGATGAACTCCTGCCCACTCGTAATGCCTTGCAAGTGAGGGAGACCTTTTATTGGACTGGTTAAAAAGAGAAAAAATAGAAATATATTAAACCCTTTGCTGAGCGGAAAAAGAAAAAAACCCTCAGGAAAACAGAAAGCCCACCCTGTGAGTACACTTGACATTAAATTTTCATTCTTTCCCAATTTTTTTGTTGTAGGTGGCCTTACTAAATCAGAGACAAATCAACTGTGTGATATCTGTTCTGTTTCCACGAGCTGTAGTTGTTGTCCTAAGGTTTTATGGTGCCAGTGGTCGACCAAGTCAAGGGACGGTTTCAGTGACGCCGTCCGTGTTCATGGTGTGCCAGCCTGTGCCTGAGTCCCCCTCGTAGCTCCGTGTGCACTGGAGGCTCCCTTTGTCGCCAATGTCTCTCTGTCCCTAAGAGCCCTGCATTGATTCCGCTTCTAAATGGCTTCCCCTTCTTGCAAAGCATCATTATACTGCATAGGAAAGAATGTGAGCTCAGAGGCGTCTTTGTCCAAGAAAACTTTGAAGGCACATTTCTTGAACTGTTGAGACATTCAGCAGACAGTAGCTCCTTTCCTCATGGATGCATGTGTTTGACTCTGGCAGGAACCTTTGACATATTTTTCCATAGTTTCATTTATTGGGACTTCCTAGGGACATTTGACTTTGGAAGGTTACACCAGATGCGAAAGTATGTGTTACTCTTGCAGGGTTTTAAACAAGCTTGAAAAAACCCATTTGTTTTTACGCGATGTATTTGATAATAACCTTATTTGATAATAACCTTCTTAAGACAGCTGTGGGTGGACCTTGCTTACGTGGGAACGTGTGCTGGGGTGATGTGTGTGGTTTCTGTAAATCAAAACATACTAGGCAAGATTGCTAGTTAGAGGCGTTTGTCGTTTTGTCACAGTCCTTTTTGAAGTGAAAATCTACTTTAGGGGTCAGGCTCCTAACTTGCCTATTTGCTGATTCATCGGATTATGCGCTCTGACCGGCGCGGTGAGGCCGACCGAGACCACTCTATTCCAGGCCAAAGGCTTCACTTCCACGCTTTACACCTACCCCATGCTCTTTCCCTGCTCTACTTTGGGCCTCACCACCTTCTGACATACCGACTATGTATTTGCTCATTTAGTAGGCCGATTGCTTTCATCAATAAAACGTAAGCCGAATGAAAGCAGTATCTGTTTTGTTTTTGTGAGATGCTGTATCTCCAGTGCCTCACGTGGTGCCAGCACACAGTAGGGTCTCTAAATATTTGTGGAATGAATGAGTGAGTGAGTGAGTGAGTGAGTGAGTGAGTTAATCGGGTGTTTTTCATGTTTACTCTAAGTGGAGTCAAATGTTTATTTTCTGCACGGTTTAAATCTAGGTGGGAAGGATACAGTGCATCAACTGTGTATTTTAAAAATTGTTTGTAACCAGCTACCAAGGACGTTCTTCATGATGTAAGGAATCACAAAGACTAGGTCCAAACTTAGGGAGGCACAGAAGCTCGCAGAAGGAGAGAGCACGGACTTACGGCTTAGCTAGAGCGGTCGCTCTCAGTGTTTGTCGCCTCAGGAAAATGTGCATGATGACACTTGGTATTGTTGTGAACATTAGAGACAATGTATATAAAGCGCCTGGTCCACAGTGGCGGTTACTGCATGAGCAGAATAGTCGCAAGCTTCGTGTCATTCTTTGGAGCCATCCTGGAGACTGCCTCAGCTGTCCCAGTGACTTAAGACTTCTGATGGGGCGCCTGGGTGGCGCAGTCGGTTAAGCATCCGACTTCAGCCAGGTCACGATCTCGCGGTCCGTGAGTTCGAGCCCCGCGTCAGGCTCTGGGCTGATGGCTCGGAGCCTGGAGCCTGTTTCCGATTCTGTGTCTCCCTCTCTCTCTGCCCCTCCCCCATTCATGCTCTGTCTCTCTCTGTCCCAAAAATAAATAAAAAACGTTGAAAAAAAAAATTAAAAAAAAAAAAAAGACTTCTGAGAAAGCAAACAAACGGATTTCCCACTGGAAGCCCTTAGCCCACCACACCCCTCAGGAGGCCCCTTGGGGACTGGAGCAGTGCACGGCATCGAAGCTATGCACCCGTACTGTTGTTCTAGAACAGAAAATCAGTGAAGGAACGGATGCCGCCCGCTTGCCCCGGAGAAAGCAAAAGCTTCCTTTCGTTGGCTTTGTGCTTCCAGCCGTTCACAAGCGCGCGGTACCTTTGCTGTGTGAGAGTTAAGGCAACGACAGTCGCACTTACGCCCGAGTTCCCAACAGCTGCCCGTGGGTCCGAGGTGTCCTGAACTCCATGTAAGTGGGCCTTGCACCATTCACAGCTGTCCCGCATTTATGCAATGAATATTTGAATTCTTTTTACGCACCAGACACTGTTCCAGGAATACGGTGGTGCCTCTGTCCTCGTAGGAGAAAAAGACAATAAATAATTAGCAAGAAGATGTGCAACATGCCTGGTAGACATTCCTGCTCTACAGAGGAAAGAGGAAGGGGGAGAGGCATCAGGTGTCCTGTCTGACGCTGGGCAACCAGGCGAAGCCTCACAGGGAAGGTGGCATTTTGGGCAGAGACCAAAGCGAGCCTGCAGACATCTGCCCAGTGTTGCAGTGAGGGAGGAGCAGGTGCAGAGCCCCTGAGGCAGGGCCAGGTTTGGATACTGGAAGCGTGGCAAGGAGGCCAGAGTGGCTGGAAGAGGTGGGAGAGCTGGCAGACGGCCAGGCCATGGTAGAACTTTCCAGGCTATCATAGAACCTTGACTTGCGCTCCAAGTGAGATGCAAGGAGAGTGGGATTGAGGGACAGGGGTTCATTCTGCTGCTGTGTCGAGAAGACTGAAGGGAGACCAGGGGAGCCGGGAGAGCAGATCTCTCAACAGACTCACCTGGGAGCTGTCACAGCAGAGGTGCGGAGAGTGGTTCCATTCTGGATGTACCGTGCAGGTAGAACTGGGAAAATCTTGCTGAACGTTTGGAAATAGGGTTCGAGGGAAATTAGAGAATTCTAAGCTTTTGGCTTGAGCCGCTGGGAAAGTGGGGTTTCTGTGTCCTCAAAAGGGAGATGTTGCAGGCAGAGCGGGTTTTTGTAGGTCTGATTGTTTCTTTGAAGGATGCAAGAGAAATCAGGAGTTCGATGTGGGACGTGTGAAGTTTATTAGCTATCCAAGTGGAGATGTCCAGGAGGCATGTTCATTAGCGAGAGTCTGACAGGAGCCGGGGGCCTGTTCTGGGTTGGAGACATGCATTCGGATACATCAGTGCAGAGATGCGGTTTAAACCCATGAAAGTAGATGGAATTATCTGGAGAGTGGGTCTAAACAAGGAAGTGGCCACGGTCAGAGACCTGTAGCAGTCTAACATTTGCCAGTTAGTGGATAGCAAGGGACCAGCAAAGGAACATGAGAAAGTGTGACCCGAGGGGAGGGGAAGCAGAGAGAGAGGTGATGTCCAGAGGGCCTGGGTGGGGTCACCTCTTCAGGTGCTTCCAATAGGTCAGGTGTCGGGAGGTCTGAGACGTGAACAATTGTGGCAATGTGCAGGTAGCTTCAATGGGCTGACTGTTCTTTCTCTTTCTCGGTGTCAAAAGTAGTGTTAAAACACAGTAATAATGGCAGAAGCTTGGTCTTTTTATTTTTGCATTGCAATTTTTAAAAAATTTGACTTATAGAAATATATGCTCGATGTAAAAACTTAGGAGTATGAAAAGCAAAGAGAAACCAAAAAAAAAAAAACAACAAAAACTTGCCCACAATCCAACCATTCACAGTTTTTTAGTGCATTTTCCCCCTGTATTTGAGACCATATTATGAATACATATTTGTGAGTATGTGTAATTTTCTTTTATAAGCTTAATATTGCATCATATATTCCCAGGCCATTGAAAGTGCTGTGTAAACATTATTTTTGGTGACTGGACTGCACAATACCTTATTCTAGATCCTAATTTAATTATTCCATTACTTCTGGACATTTAAGTTTTCTAGTTTCTACCACTATAAATATCATTGAAAATAACATCTTAGTTTTCATTGGAGGTTAATTCTTAGGATAGCTTAGCCACAAGTAATACAAGTCAAGAAGAGTCAAGGGTAGGAGCATTTTAGGGCACTCGCTGCCTTTTGAGAAAGTTTGTAGGAATATACACACCCATCCGAAATGAGTGAGAGATGATTTTTACCACCCCCTTCAGGCAGTGAGTGCTATCAATTATGTTCAAATACATTTTTTCTAATTATTAAAGCTGTGCCCTTTACTGAAGAAAATTTGAATAATCAGAAGTGAATTGAGAATTTTAAAATAAAAAATAAAATGTTAATACTTTTTTACATGTGTATTTATTTATTTTGAGACAGAGAGAGATCCAGGGAAGAGCTGAGAGAGAGAGAGAGAGAGAGAGAGAGAGGGAGAGAGAAACCCAAGCAAGCTCTATGCTATGAGTGCAGAGGTGGGCTCCCAAATCACAAACCATGAGATCATGACCTGAGCTGAAATCAAGAGTTGGATGCTGAACCGACTGGGCCACCCAGGCGTCCCAAAATATTAATACTTTCGGTGTTGTCTTTCTGCTTACTTAGTTACAAATTAGAATCATACCATCTGTGTATACACACACACACACACACACACACACACACACACACACGGTATGTGTATGTATTTGCCTTCTTGATATTACTTTATGAATCTTTTCCATTTCATTATTCCATATTCTCATATGTGGCTTTTAATGACTGTGTAGTCTTTCTTTTCTTTTCCTTTTTTTGTGTGTGTGTAAAATTTATTGTCAGATTGGTTTCCATACGGCACCCAGTGCTCATCCCAACAGGTGCCTTCCTCAATGCCCATCACCCACCCTCACCTCCCTCTCACCCCCCGACTGCATAGTGTTTCATCTCATGGGTGTGCTCTAATTTATTTGCTTTTCTCTGATTGCTGGGTGTCTGTATCAGTTTTTCAGCATCGTATATAATGCTTGTGTGGAAATCACTTCATACTGCAGTATAAGTTTCGAGAAATGGAGTTGTAAGGCCAAAAGTGAGTATGTATTATAAATGTCCCTCCAGAAAGACCGTTCCAGTTTTTGCTCCTCTTGGCTTTGTGAAAGAGGAATGCTTATTTTACTGTGGCTTCACCAACATTATGTATTGGTCATTTTTCTTTCTTTCTTTCTTTCTTTCTTTCTTTCTTTCTTTCTTTCTTTCTTTCTTTCTTTCTCTTTCTTTCTTTCTCTCTTTCTCTCTTTCTCTCTTTCTCTCTTTCTTTCTTTCTTTCTTTCTTTCTTTCTTTCTTTCTTTCTTTCTTTCTCTTTCTTTCTTTCTCTCTTTCTCTCTTTCTCTCTTTCTTTCTTTCTTTCTTTCTTTCTCTTTCTTTCTTTCTCTCTTTCTCTCTTTCTCTCTTTCTTTCTTTCTTTCTTTCTTTCACAACAGAGTTAAAATTGTCAATGATGTTTGCAATTTTTTCATGAGCTTGTTACAGCTTTGTAGGCCTTTTGTTCGTGTCTTTTGTCAGTTTACCTGTTGAAGTCTTCTATTTTTGTTAGTTACTTGATCAAGCCACCAGTGCAGTAAGAATATTGATATTTTGTCATATTGGGGTAAATATTTTCCTCAACTATTTACATTTTGGTTTTATGATGGCATTACATGCTCTATAGAGTTTTAACATTTTATGTGGTCAAATTGACCTGTATTTTCCTTTTCTTTTAAATATAAAAAATTGTTTGCTATCTGAAAGTAATATCTATCTGTAGGCGTATACGGGTTAACTCAAGATTTCTAAGTTTTAAGTGTTTTGAAGTTATTTATTATTATGTATAAAGATAAGGCCCTTAACTGCCCTTTTTCCCCCCAAAGTAACCAAATCTCTTCACCCATGTCAGAAATTTCTACTGTATGTTCCACATTCAGCCTCGCTTTGAACACTTCTAGACAAAGGCAATATGAATAGTAAATAATCTGTGTAAATAGTTTTAGTAGCTTAGGGTTTTGTCTCAAATCTCCTTTCACATAATTTCTGTATCCGTTAGGATATGATAGGATATGCTTCAGTAATAAACAGCCCACATCTCTTCTATGCCTTGTCTGGAAGTGGCACCTGTCACTGCCACCCATACCCCACTGACCAGAGCTGCTCACGTGGTGCTACCTAACTGCACGGGGGCAAGGAAGGCCCAGAAGCAAATAGAATGCCTAGGGGAAACCCCTCCTTTTGTCTCAGCTTCCTGCCGCTGGTTCTGGTGTTGGCCTTAAGAACGCAGAGTAAAACTTTTCCGCACATGCTTTCAAATATTTGAAAAGAGCAGTCACATTACTCTGCCCCATGTATATAGACCCCCATATGCACACCCCCGTGCCCTTTACAGTCTTCTGGTTTTTAGAAAACAAACCCTAATCTTTTGGTCTTTCTTTCTTTTTTTTCTTTTTCTTTTTTAATTTATTTTTTAAATTTACATCCAAATTAGCATATGGTGCGACAATGATTTCAGGAGTAGATTCCTTAGTGCCCCTTACTCATTTAGCCCATCCCCCCTCCCACAACCCCTCCAGGAACCCTCTGTTTGTTCTCCATATTTAAGAGTCTCTTATGTTTTGCCCCCCTCCCTGGTTTTATATTATTTTTGCTTCCCTTCCCTTGTATTCATCTGTTTTGTATCTTAGAGTCCTCCTATGAGTGAAGTCATATGATATTTATCTTTCTCTGACTGACTAATTTCACTTAGCATAATACCCTCTGGTTCCATCCATGTGGTTGCAGAAGGCAAGATTTCATTCTTCTTGATTGCCGAGTAATACTCCATTGTATATGTATACCACATCTTCTTTATCCATTCATCCATCAATGGACATTTGGGCTCTTTCCATACTTTAGCTATTGTTGATAACACTGCTATAAACATTGGGGTACCTGTGTCCCTTCGAAACAGCATACCTGTATCCCTTGGATAAATACCTAGTAGTGCAATTGCTGGGTTGTAGGGTAGTTCTATTTTTAATTTTTTGAGGAAATCAGACTGTTTTGCAAAGTTGCTGCACCAGTTTGCATTTCCATCAGCAGTACAAAAGAGATCCTCTCTCTCCGCATCCTCGCCAACATCTGTTGTTGCCGGAGTTGTTAATGTGAGCCATTCTGTCAGGTGTCAGGTGGTATCTCATTGTGGTTTTGATTTGTATTTCCCTGATGATGAGTGATATGGAGCATTTTTTCATGTGTCGGTTGGCCATCTGAATGTCTTCTTTGGAGAAGTGTCTATTCATGTCTTTTGCCCATTTCTTCATTGGATTATTTGGTTTTGGGGTGTTGAGTTTGATAAGTTCTTTATAGGTTTTGGATACTAACCCTTTATCTGATATGTCATTTGCAGATATCTTCTCCCTTTCCGTCGGTTGCCTTTTAGTTTTACTGATTGTTTCCTTCTCTGTGCAGAAGCTTTTTATTTTGATGAGGTCCCAATAGTTCATTTTTGCTTTTGTTTCCCTTGCCTCCAGAGACATGTTGAGTAAGAAGTTGCTGTGGGCAAGATCAAAGAGGTTTGTGCCTGCTTTCTCCTTGAGGATTTTGATGGCTTCCTGTCTTACATTTAGGTCTTTCATCCATTTTGAGTTTATTTTTGTGTCTGGTGTAAGAAAGTGATCCAGGTTCATTTTTCTGCATGTCATTGTCCAGTTTTCGCAGCACCACTTGCTGAGGAGACTCTCTTTACTCCATTGGATATTCTTTCCTGCTTTGTCAAAGATTAGTTGGCCATAGGTGTGTGGGTTCTCTATTCTGTTCCATTGCTCTGAGTGTCTGTTTTTGTCCATGGTCTTTCTTTCTATGACTTAGTTTCTTATCCCCTTGTCAGCCCAGTTACCCTTTTCCTGGTATTTCTCTGCCTCATTGATGTCACTTAATAGTACCCAAAACGTCTTTGTATTTAAAGAGATGTTTATAATATTTATTTTCTGTTTCATTCAATCCAGCCTTGTATTCTTGAAGGCAGGGCGTGTATCTTCTTCTTCTTGATATCCTCTGCACACACCTTCCTTCCCAGCATGGCACATGGCCGCCCAGATGGCTGCATGGATTGTAGACTTGTATTTCTCATTGATTCAAGGCCAATTTGAGAAGCCGTATCCTGGAGCCGTGACCAATAATCAGTTCATAAAAATACTATAACTGTCTTATGATATGATTGCTCAAGCCACGCAATCACATCCAGGGTCTGTGTTTCAGCTCCTCAGTGCTTTCTGCTGCTACCTGCTTTCCCATCGGTCTAGTGAGCCCTGGGCTGCCTGCGGGAAGTAGACAGCGTAGGAGGACAATGTTCCTGAACTGATAATGGGCGTGGAAGTCTTCAGTCTCTGCTGATTTAGAATGGGGACAGGAATAGACTCCTGGCGGCTCTATTCTCCAACTCCTCATAGGATGCTTAGATGGGAGAAGTTGCCTCAATCCGTCTTGTGCTCCCTAAACCTAAAAGCTTTCCTCTTTGCCACCCTATTCCCGCCCCCAGGGGCTTCACTCTCCCACAGAGGCAGAGAGTGACAAAGGGCCAGAGGGCTCTGCAGGACCTCTTCACAATGCTTCTGACGGAAAGGTTAACGGTGGTGGCATTTGAGAAGGTTTATGGAACAATGCACAGTGGACTTCTGTATTACCTATGACCTATGCGTTATTTGTGTTCAAAACCTGTTTAAAATGCTAAGTAGAAAATACCTGTACCTCACAACCCATAACTGCCATGCTAAAGACCTGTGTGGTTGCTGGTCGTGTGTGCGATAGCTGGTCACACGTACGGCAACTAGTCACACACGTGATTACTAGTCATACGTGTATGATGGATCCTTGTCTGGATCCAGAGACATGAGTTGTTCAAACAGGTTGGATTCAAACTTTTGTCAGGACACTCATGGATATTAAAGCTTAAACTTAACGTGTTCTTTAACGTACCTAGGAGTTTCCAAATACACTTTCAGCCTCTGCCGTCTCCTGACCTCCCTCACCTTCGTGATTGAATATGAAGAGCCAATTTTTCCGGACTGAGGCCACAAAGCCTCTCTTGAACCCAGTGAAATCGGACCCATATCCAACTGCCACTCATTAAATGCGTGATAAGCAAATCTGAAAAAGTCAGCAATTCCATGTGGCACCCTAAAGGTATTTTCCAGCGTTATTCCCAAAACATGTTTTTATTCCAAGTACTGTGAGCAGGCCTCGCAATTAACTAATTTCCAGCCAAGTCTGAAATATCAAAGGTTGCTCCTCAGAGATGGCAGTGTGTAAAAGAATGGGGGCTCTTGTTTTAAAATTCAGCTGTGTTGATTTTTACAATTTCAGGACTGGAAAACGGCCAAAAGACTGGATTAACCTTCTTTTCAATCTTTCCTAAGAATTCTCTTCTTTCTAGGATGCCAATCAGATTCCAAGAACTCATGCTAATTCCGTTGTGCCTGAGGGAGGCACGCTGCTGTCAGTAGGGTTAACTGCAACGCCCGGGGTGAGGGATGGAAAGAGCCAAAATCAACTGTTTAACCCAAGCGGGAGGCATCTGTTTCACCTGGTGTCACAGTCAAGTTCAGGACCACCCTGAAAAGAGGAAGGAAGTTCCAACATGCAACCGCTGCTTGGGGCTAAGCCCCCGACTGCTTGGTTTTCAGCCCATTCTCTTGATATTTTGGTTCCTGTTACCTGGGCCTTCAGATTTATAGGTTGGAATCCTAATAGCCGTGGCTTTGTGTCTCCATTCCCACCTCTGGACCCTTCTCGCGTCCAGCCAGAGGACTCTGTCTCCCGCGTGCCCCAGCTCTGAGGACAGGCTCTTCGGGGCTGTGCTTCTCAGGGTTAAAATGCTTGCTCTCATCACTTAGAACATTGCAGAGAAAACTCAGATACAAGACATTTATGATATGATTTAAACCAATTTGAATATACCTTAAGAAAAGGCGCACTGTTTGAAGTACAAAAACTGAAATCTATTCAGAAATGGCGTTAGTAAACTTTTGTATGCAAATTCACAATATGTAAAGATGCAGATGGAATTTTGCAATGACAGTTTTTTTGGTTTTTTTTTTTTTTTTTTTTTTTTTTTTTTTTTTTTTTGCAGCACAGCTATAGGCCCAGATTTCAAACAGAGTAGAGGTTGGGATCATGCACACACTACAAATCGGTAAATCTTTAAAGGTAATCTAATCCCCCCAGCCCTCAAAAAGTAGTCTCTTTCATTCATTTCTTGGTAGCAATATTAAATCCGGTAAAGACTGTATTCCTCTGGCCATAATTAAAAGTCTATATATAAACAAAGACATTTCCATAAAAGCCAACTGTCAAAACATATGAAACCTCTAAAATGTTGATATAATGGAAACCCCTCTCCAGTATTTGCAAAATACATGTCTTTCCTCTCCTGACATCAGGTAAACAACTCCAGTTGCCTACGTCTGGGTTTAACATTACAAGACCTGGAGTCAAAGTACCAAAACACAGTCACCTCTGATCTTCTCTGGATTCATGGGTTATTTTTAAGATAAATACTAACTATATAACAAAGTAAGATCAACACGCTGTATCTGGTTAACTAATTATTTGGAATATACAATCTCCCACATGTTAGAAGGCGATAAAAAATGGTTATCAACTTCCCCTACTCAAGAATGCCAGATAAGTTAGGCAGGTACCCCTCCCCCCACGAGGGCGGCACATGGTGACTTCTTTCCAAAGAGCAGAGAATGAAAGGGGGAAAAGAGAAACTTTACAGTGGGGAGGCCTGATGAACACGAGTGAGGTGGTCAAGGTCAACGTCAACGGTGATAAGGCCCCTTGGTATGATGTGAAGAGAAGGGCACTTCATCTGTGGTCTTCCTCCTTCACATCCATAACTGTGGTCTAACTGTGGGGAAAATGTCAGACAGACCCCAGTTGCTGGATTTCCTGCAAAATACCTGACCACTACTCGAAACCGTCATCAAAAACAAGGAACATGAGGAACTGTTCCAGCCATAAGGTACCCAAGGACATGTGAGGACCAAAGGTAATATAGTATCCAGGATGGGATCCTGGAATGGAAAAAGGACATTAGGAAATCTGAATAAAGTATGAGCCTTAGTTAATAATAATGCATCAATGGTTGTTCATTATTTGTGACAGACATACAATACTGATGTAAGATGTGAATGAAGAGGGGAAAATAGGTTTGGGGGATATGGCAACTCTGTATTATCTTCACAACTTTTCTGTTAAGTCCAAAACTATTTTAAAATAAAAATTAATTTAAAAAAGGCCATTAACAGACCACCCAAAGGAGCCAGTATGGCTTTCTTTACTATCTGTTGTGCCATTTAACAATCTGATTCCAAGCCACCCCTGCTTCGGTGCTCTCACTCAGATTCCCTACCTGGTGACCTTTCTCTGGACCTTCCTTGAGGACCAAAGCATCTCCTAAAACATCTTTTATGTTGTTCTGCATATCTGGCACCAGGCCTGAAGCTTGCTCGAGTCATTGGAATCCGTGTCCAGCCCAGAACAGAGTCCCACGCAGGTGCAGTAGAAGACATTAGCCTTCTCAACACCTGCCTCGTATCTGTCTTTTGTGCCTTATGTGTCTCCCTGTGGTTTTTCAGCACAGAAGCTGTAAATTCCAGACACCAGCTCCACGTGCCAGCCACAGCGATACCAGCCTTGCAGTCTGGAGGCAAAGTGGGGGAAGCTTCGCAGGGGTCAGCCCCAGGGGAAGAGAGGGCAGTAGGGGCCGGTGGACAGGTCCACTGTTGGGTAGTCACGTGGTGGCAGCAGCATCGTTGGCCAACCAGTTCTGTAGCAAGCTTCGTTCCCAGATGTGAAGCCCTCAACCTGGTCCTTCAGCCTTCCTAGCAATACTGAAGCCACATGGCATTGCATAAAATTGTCTCTTGAAAAAGGACACACATGCATAAGACTGCACAAATCTTAAGAGTATACTTTGATGGATTTTCACGAAGGGGATCAATCCTTACCAGCATTCATATCAATAAACAAAGCCCTAGAAACCCTTCATTTCCCATCAGGTGCCTTGGCAGTCACTGCTGCCCCTAGAAGGAAATCACTATCCTGACTTCTCACACCGTTCATTAGTTTTGCCTGTGTTTCGAATGTTAAGAAGGTGGAATCGTATAGCGCTCTGTGGTGTTGGGCTTCTTCATTTTGCAGTTGAGAGGCCTCCGTGTTCCGCGTTGTTGTCGGTCATTCACTCTCATTCAGATGCTGTTTCCCACTGGAGGAATATACGTATCGCAATCCCTGTGTCCATTCCACTGGGCACGGACATGTGGCTTGGGTCCAGACGTGGCTCCTACGAATAGGGCTGTCGTGAACATTGTTGTACATGTCTTGGAGGCCAGTATTTAAAGAAAAATACGTTTTCTGTTTTGCCTATGTCAGTTAAAATGAGCTTTCGTTGTTTTTAACTAGAAGCTCTGAGGGGGGCCTGGGTGGCTCAATCAGTTAAGCATCCGACTCTCGATTTCGACTCAGGTCATGATTCTCACTGTTCGCGAAATTGAGCCTCACATCAGGCTTCTGCGCTGTCAGACTCTCTCTGGGACTCTCTCTCTCCCTCTCTCTCTCTCAAAATAAACAAGTTAATTTTAAAAAAAAGAGCTCTGATATCCAGAAACATCAGTGTTGTTACATCTCCAGATGCTCTGGCCATTTCAAAGCTGAAAAGCTAAAGACGCTTCGGACAGTGAAGGTAGAGTGACACGGTGGTGTTAAATGTGAGGATTCTTTTTATGATGACAGTTCCGGAGCGTGATCTATTGTTTGTGTTTTAAGTTTTATTTTAATTCCAGCATAGTTACATACAGTATAATGTTAATGTTGGAGGTGCCATATAGTGATTCAACAGTTGCATACATCACTGAGTGATCCTCATGACAAGTGCCTTCCTTAATCCCCGTCACCTATTTCCCCGATCCCCTCCCCTCTGGTAACCATCAGTGTGTTCTCTATAGCTGAGTCTGTGTCTTGCTTTGTCTCTCTGCCTCTTATTTTTTTCCCTTTGTTCATTTGTTTTGTCTAAAGCGCTATCCTTATATTTAAACTTTGATATTGATTTTAAAGGTCATTTTGTATCTGCTCCTGCTTTTTTCTTTTTTAATATTTACTTCTTTTTAAGAGGAAGAGAAAGAGAGTGTAGGGGAGGGGCAGAGAGAGGGAGACAGAGAATCCCAAGCAGGCTCCAAGCTGTCAGCACAGAGCCTGATGTGGGGCTCGAACTCACGAATCATGAGATCATGACCTACACCAAAGTCAGATGCTTAACCAACTGAGCCACCCAGGCGCCCCTGCTCATGCTTTTTTTTTTTTTTTTTTTATCTTACAAAGTTTTTTGGCCAAAAGCAATACATTTCTACCTTGATCAGATGATGCCAGTCTTTAACAGGATAAAAAAAGTTACGAACAGCCGTGTCCTTTACCCATCTCTACTCAAGAAACTGTATGTGTTCCTGTTCCAGTGTCCATCAGATCAACACTGGACATTGTACCACATTTTAGATTCACTTTGTTGTGAATCTGAAACAATCGGGTCTGAGTCTTAAAAATAGTGTATGTCTTGAAGAGCTTAACCCAATGTCATATTGCTACGATTAATTAAACTGATATTTGCATTATAAAGAAATACTGGAGTAAGCTGTGAGAGCACTTTTAAAACAAGGTGCAATTGGGCCAGTACTTTGATTTTCTTTGGCTCAGCTTGAAAGACGTAAGAGAAAGGAATCAGAGTAGCAGACTGGCTCAGGGAGGTAGCGATTGCATTTTGGTGGTGGTGACAAGAATCATTCATACGGTAGATTAAAACGGATTATTTTAAGGGCTTGGTCTTTTTCCAAGTAATAAGTGCCCACGTTGTTATAACCCAGCGATTTGTTATGAATGATTTTTAGTGCTGTCAAGACACTGAAGTTGAGTTATTGTTTATTCGTATCGCTGCAGGTCAGGTCTGCAAGGAAACAGCTGTATTGTATAATTTGTTAGCAGGTAGATTAGAATGATGTTAATACTTAGCTCTTTCTCTGTGTGTTTTATAGTGGAAAGAACTTCGGAGTCGAATATACATGGATTCATATCCTGGTTCATTGGCTTTGTGACCTTGAGTCACGTAGTGACGTAGGTAATGTCTCCCAAGCCTCAGGTCCTACAAATGAAAATGGGTTAGTGAAACACTTATTTCCGGGGTGTTTGGAAGGCTTAGATGAAATAATGCACATAAAATGCCTACACTGTGCTTCGCGTGAAGTAGCTAATAAATACTAATTTCAGCAGCAAATTCTACTGGATTTAATTAATTTATTTTTTCGATATTCATCTTCTTTCTCCGCTTCAGACATCATCCTTAACTTAATTCCTAGATGTTTCTTCATTGATTAGCATATTATGTGATTTTACTTGTCTGTACTGGGCAAAGCAAACCTTCAGGTGTCATCCCTGACCACACCTCTTAGGGATCCTGCCCCCTCATGGGTCCTTGCTGGTGCCACATCACTCCCATCCCACTCCGCCCTCGAAGCCACAAACAATTGGGCCACAGTTGGGCATCCGACTCAAGAGAAACAAATCCGTGAGCTGGCCAGTGACAAACGGTCTTCAAAATTGGGTTGGGCCAAAACAGTGATGTCTGTGGGGAATATGAATGGGTGAATGCTGGAGTAGCAGCTAAAAGGATGTCATGAGTGAGAGTCCGGGCCATGCGGTCTGAGACTGTAAGAGAGAAAAGCTGTGATTAGTAGAGGTAGCGGCCAGGAGACAGAACGGCGGGAGAGCCGGGAGAGGTCAAGCCCGCGTGGGCCCTGCATCAGTCCCCAGGCCTGTTTCGTACCTCAGGTTCCATTTCCATTTTCCTTGTGTCCTTACGATAAGCGCCACTTTTCCTGAGTTGATTAAAGCATGCTTCTGTTCCTTGCAGCCAAAACAATCTGAATAGAAACTCTCTGCTGGGCATACAGAAAACACAGCCCTCCAGTGAAAACTATAACTCGCTCGTGCCAGGTCTCCTGGGAACCTTCAAAATCACTGGCTTTGAGGGGGTAATTAAGGACACTATAGCATGAAGAATGAGGTGTCTGTCATTTAAAGGTTAGGCTTAAGACCATGGTATTTTTAGAAGCAGATATAATGTCAGAATGGAGAATAGGGAGGGGGTGGAGCCAGTGACCCCGCACGGATTCCTGATGAATGAGCTTCAGTAAGCCATGTCTCTACCTACCTGCCTGTGTGGTCACAGGGAGAGAGCATGGAGAACCTGGGCTGAACGATGGTGGCTGAGCGAATGCATAACAACGTTACGTGGCAGTGAGTCTCAGACATTCATTTGAGATCAGTCTATGTCAGGGCCAGATGTTGGGGGGAGGACGGGAAAGTGACAGCACTGAACAAAACACGAGTGCCTTTTGCTCATGTGTTTGCTAACAGCCCATGTGTCAAATTTGATGAAATGCATTCGTGAGCCCCTGCCAGACGTTCAAGAAAGCAGCTGTGAGTTCTCATCCTGTGAACTCGATGAGCCACCCGAACAATTTGGCTGATGGTGCTGAGTATCAGTTTATGCTGAGACAGGGTGTGGGCTGCCTCCTTCCGTGGGCCATTTGCCTTTTGGACAGCTCGCGGGAACACGTGTAGAGATACAGAGGGCATGTAGGGCATTTTAGGAGAAGCAGGAGTCTGCAGTCAACGCTGACACGTTTATGCATCCACTCAGAGTTCTAAGTGGTTTGAACTATTTTTTCTAATTTATTTTACTCATTTGATCTTTGCTAGATAGGTTTCTTTGCAAATACTTGCTTAGCACCTGCTCTGCAAAGTCCAGCAGAGAATTTCCAGTTAGTATTTGTAACATTTTTCTCCACTTTGCATTTCTTCCATTACGAACTCTCTCAGGTCAGGGATTTTGTCTTTTCCGTGTGTGAATCCCAGTGTTGGAGGGGTGGGGAGTGGCCAGTGCCTGGCTCACAAAAAGAGCTCAAAATACAGCTACTGAATTAATAACTTTGTGATATGTTGATCTTCAAAAGGAATTCGATCTTTTAAAGTTGGTTTTACATAATTGAAGCAGAGAGCATTTAGAAAGTGAATGCACAAAGCATCTGAGTTCATATGCTGGCTCTTGTGTTTATTAGCCGTACCCCAACGGGGGCCTGACCTCCGAGCCTCGATCCTAACCTGTACGATGAGGAAGGATGGAGTGTGTGTGAGGTTCCTGGAACAGAGTGGTGCTGGTGGTCACTGATACAAGCATTCTAAGAGCGGAATGGTTGAGAAGGAGGATTTTAGAATCAGATCTCAGCTCTCGTCTCCGCTCGACCACTGTCTTGCTGTGTGGCCCATGTAAGGCATATGGCACTCTGCTTCGCACACAGCGGGTGAGTGATAAATTAGTATCATTATGAATAATAAAAGACAATTATCATTATGGCTGTTACTAGTATTAAATTACTTCTCTAAAAGGACGTACAAAACAGAGATATTCAAATCCATTTGGAAGGAGGAGAAATACATTTTAGAGGACCTCAGAACGAGAAGATCTCTATAATCGAGCACCAAATTTAGCTTTGGGTTTCCTGGCAACTAATGCAACAATAAGAAATACAACAGTTTATGTAATGTTTTTTTATCAGTTAATAACTAGTCAACCAGTGCTGCGCTGTCTAATATGGTAACCAGTAGCCACGTGGGGCTGTGATTGAGTCTTTGAAAAGTGGCTCATCTAAATTGAGATGTGCTATAAAAGTAAAATACGCTGGATTGTGAGGACTTAGTATGAAAAAGTATATATCTCATGAATAAAGTTTTATATTGATTACATGTTGAGATTATGGTATTTTGGTTATTTGGACTAAATAAAATATATTTATTATTAAAATTGATTCTATCTGTTTCTTTTTATTTTTTTGATGTGGCTGATTAAAAACTTTATATATGGTGCACCTTTGTGACTTGCATTATATCTCTAGAGAGGATGCTAAACTTTTTTTACTCTCACTATTTTAAGTGGAACTTATATAACTTATATTTTATGTTCATATAAAATATGTGATATGTTATTATATAATTACATTATAATATCACTGTATAAATATGCAATATAATGAAATATTTAATATCAAGTATATAGTATTAACATAAATACGTAATCATATACAATATAGTTCATAGTAAACTAAATATAAAGTATATTATATATTGAGTTCAGCAAAGAACGTGGTCACCATCAGAGCATAGAACAAGTAACAATCTGAGATACATGTTAGAGATCTGGCTTTATCACGATTATATTCGCTGAGATGTTTTGAGGCAAATATGAAAGATTTCAATGATCCCTCGTATCTCTGCCTGCGTTGTACCACCGGATGGTCTGGGGCCTTGGGGTTAGCTTTTTATGTTTGTCAGAAATTGGCTCCAAATACAAACAAGACTGGTTATGACTGGTTGTGATGTGAAAATAGATACCCTATTAACTTTCGCCTTTGGAGACCCCAGCTCATAACTAATCCTGACTACTGATACTGATTACATCTAGGTCATTCTCTACGAGATGCCCGGAAGCTAACAGTTGCCCTGGAGCTGAGCGGGCCTCAGTGAAGACTGAGCCCTATGCTTTTTTTTTTTTTTTTACCTGAGTATTAATTCAGTCTTTTCCACGTGCTAATTGCTGAGGAGGATGCAAAAGAAATGTAAATGTGTGTTTTGGTCCCCCAAAAGATCGCCATCCAGCTCGGGGACAAATGCACCGGAGACCATCAAGTCAGAAGCAAAGGCAGTGCCCAGGGAAGTGGCAGAATGAGGCACGAATACAGGAGCCCAGGAAGGGACAGACCGGGCCACCTGGGGAGGCTGAGGACTTTGTCACAGAGGAGGTGGGGCTTGGGCGGGAGCCAGCAGGATGGGCAGGAGGTAAGCAGACCTTACTGCCTGACATTGTTACTTAATTGTTACCCACACTCGTCTTATCTCCCAGCCAGATTGCACAGTCTCAGGGGAGAGTGACCTTTCCCTCCATAACCGGCACAGAGCCGTGCATACAGTAAGTGACTAATAATCTCCCCTGGAATGAGGTTGTCAAGAGGTTAATCTGCAAGGATTGAAATTGCTAATGTTGATAATGGGACCTCTCTTTAAAAAACCTTAAAAAAATGTGTTAATTGTCCTGTAAACCTTTCGTATCATCATGATAAAGCCGGAGATTTGTTTCCAGTGCTTATCTTAAAGGATTGTGTTGTGCTCTGATGTTGGCGGTGTTCTTAACCTCCACATGAGCATTTTTTTAGAAAACAGCTTTTGTCTCCATCTCAAGAGCCACTTTTAGGGAGGGGGAGGCTGATTTGCTAGGCACGTCCTAGAAAAACTGGCTGAGGAGTTGTTTTTTTAAAAAAATTTTAATAATTAGATGAGATCATTGAATTTGGAAGCCTGATAGCTGCGGGCAGTGGACCCCGGACACCAGATGTAAGCGTGTTGAGACGTGTGTGTGGTGTCCATTCCAGCAGAGTACGTGGCTGATGGACTCCCTGTCCTGCCTACCTTGCCGGACTCAGGGAACAGAGGGGCGATGGGGCGGGGAGCAAGGAAGGACCTGGGGAAGTTTGCATGGGGAGGACGGGGGTGTGCCTTATTCCTCCGTTTTCACTTGAACTAGCCACTTCTGTTTCATTATCGCTAAGCACCTTGGTTGCAGTGTTTTCCAAAGAGGAAATGGGAGCAAACCCAGCACCCAGATACAGTGACCACAACACTCTCCCACACATCTGCCCTCGCGTGGCCGGGGTGTTTGGCCAGTTCATAAACACGCCATGGTGATGACCTAATTATAACAGAAGTGTCACGACCTGGCAGGCGGCAGGGGACATGAAGACGTTTGGCCTGAAATCCTCTGACGTGTCCAAGGCTCACACTCGGCTTCTGCTTTTCACCCAGTTCCCCAGCACCCAGCGGAACGGGACCCGGGAGGCGCTGTGACTGGGGATCTGGTATGAATGAATCACGGCAGAGACTGCCAACCGAGAGGGAGATTTACGGTCTCCAGCCTTAAGTTCTCCAAGTTTCAGACGTGGACAGGGGCTAAAAGTCTCTCCTGACGTGGCCCGGGCTGCAGGCCCAGGCAGACGTCGTCACTCTCTCTGTGCTGCTGCTAGGGAACCGCAGCGACTTCTCAATGACGTTTAATCCATCCTCTTGTGATCCTTCGTGTTGTACCGAGATTCTAAAATTAAGACTGGAAACTGAGAAGAATACCTTCGGGGCCCTCCAGCCGCCACCACGTTTGCACACAAAGTAGGGACTGACATTTGAAATCCTTTACTTTCTAATTCCCAGCCAGGGGCTCACCCTTATCACCACGGCGTCCGGACCGTGTCTGAGCCCCAACCCTGCACGCAGCTCTGCTCCCTGTCTTGCCTGTCCCCCAGTGCCCAACACCCTTTCTACCTGTGGCATCCACTTGGGCTCAGGGCCCTCCAGTGCCCCTCCTGCCTGAAGCTGTTGCTCAGCAGTTTCCTTCCAGAAAGGCCCACACGTAGTGCTTTATGCCAGACGTGTTTGGTGAGATGGACACTTTTGACCGGTCTAGATCTGCAGTCAGTGGGTCGGCACGACGTCTTAAACTCGCTTTGCTGCACCAAGGGGATTTGTTTCAAATATAGATGCCTGGGTCCTACCCCCTTGGGTTCTGATTCACGGATTCCTGGATGGGGCCCAGTGATTTGCATTTCCATGTAGAGCTTCCAGTGCTGGGGTAGAAAGATCCTCCTTGGAGAAACACAAACCTAAGATGTACCAACCTGCCCCTGCCTCCTCTCTCCTGATCCTTTCCTATTTAGCCCTCTCTCGGTGCCGGCCTTAATGAGATCCCTATGTGATGGTTAATTTTATGTGACAGCGTCGCTGGGCTGCACTACCCAGATAGGTGATCAACATTATTCTGAATGTTTCTGTGAAGGTGTCTGGGATTAGATAATACTCAAATTGGTAGACTTTGAGGAAAGCGATTGCCTTCCATAGCGTGGGTGGGCCTCATCTAATCAGTTGCCGGCATGCATAGAACAAAAGCCTGACCTCTCCTGAGTGTGAGGGAATTCTGTTGGAAGATGGCCTTTGGATTTCATCTGTAACATTTGCTCTCCCCTGGGTTTCCAGTCTGCCAGCCCACAGTGCAGACTTTGGACTTGTCAACCTCCTTAATCTTGGACACCAATTTCTTAAAATCTTTCTCTCTCCGTACACACACATACACACACACACACACACACACATACATTTTTCTCATTTTTCTTATTGGCTCTGTTTCTCTGCTCTCTGATACACCCTGTGAGAATTTGAACTCCACTCCTTCTCACTGCAAAGTATATATAGTCAACCCCCATGCCAGAATCTCCCAGAACAAGGCCTAAACCTATCTGAACAACCCAGAAGCCCTTAAAAATGCATGTTCCCAGTCTTCCTCCCGAGACTCTGACCCAGCAGAGCCTGGTGGGCCATGAAGTCTGCACTTACAGAATTCTTGGTGATATTTCGGTATGTGACTCTAATTCGTTTCAGCATGTGAGTTGCAATAGGGTAGAGCATGGTGAAAGGCACGGAAGTACGTAAGAACCAATCTGTCTAGCAAGGAGTCTACAATGCAAGTGAGGACTCCCATTGTGCAGTGTTTTGGAGTGACAAGGACCACCATGACCCGTTGCATGGGGTTGAACACGGTCACCCTTAAATTCACGTCCTTGCCAGAACCTCAGAGTATGACCCTGTGAGAAATAGGGTTGTTACCAATGTAATTAATTAAGGTGAGGTCCTACTGGAGCAGGGTGGGCCCTTAATCCGTTATGACTGTCGTCCTTATGAGAAGAGACTACAGAGACAGACAGAAGACAGCCACGTGGTGGGAAGCCGAGTTGCTGGCTGCCACCAGAATCCATGACAGTGACATGGAACAGATTCTTCCTCTGAGCCCCAAGAAGGAAGCAACTTTGCTGACCCCTCGATTCTGGACTTCTGGCCATCAGAAGTGTGAGAGAATAAATTGTTGTCTTAAGCCCTGCTGTTTGTGGTACTTGGGGATTATGGAGGCCCTGGGATACTCCTACACCCAGCTGCCTATAAACAACTAGAAAATTGGTCAGAATATCTTGAACCACTGTTTGCAGGCACTGGATGACTGGCAGCACAGGTCTGTGACCCATGGGGGGAGGCAAACAAACAGGGTGGGGCAGCACCCTTGTGAACACCCAATGCAGTCAAGGCTATGCTGGAAAGTTCTGTGTTTGCAGGGCCTCTTGGGTCCCCACTGGGCGACATTTCCCGTGAGGACCAGCAGCTGGTTATCCAGACCTCTGTATTCCCAGCTTGAGGCCACGCAATGTTGTTCAGATTGGGCCCTGAGTAAATCATTGAGGAATACTCTTAGACCGTGTTTCCTAAGCCATCCTGCGGTTGAAGGTTGGGGTCCGTGACCGTGGTTCTGACCCTGGCTGGACATTGGACTCACCTGAGGAATTTTCTCAGCCTGTGGATGCTGGGGACCTGTCCCAGACCAGTTAATCTCAGATGTAGAAGAGGGGTGGGATCCAAGCATTAATGTGTTTAAGACGTCCCCAGGTAGTTCTGCCCTGCAGCCAAACGGAAGACCCATTGATCTATATCTTAATTTTCCAAACTTCTTTTAATAATCCTGCTCAAACCTAATGTAAACTGATTTTTTTCCCCACAGGTGACTTATGACTTATTCCTCCACTCTACTAGAAGTGCATTCTGCCCTGAATTATCCCAAGCAGGTGGCATTTTGTTTCATGGCTATGGTCATGTTGGTGTCCTCCCACCCAGACCAGGCACTTTTTGCTTTGGCTTTCGAATTCTGTGATTAGTTTAAGCAAAACTACTGTAATCGGATCTGAATTGTCAAGTAAACCATTGTCAGAAAGATCTTCCTGTGGAGTCATTGCTAGCCTACACTACCCAAGTCTGAAGTGGAGGGGACAGGATGATGAATCTGGAAAAAAGGTTTTGAAGACTTTTTTGTTGCCATTTTTGGGGAGAACCACACAATAGCTGTTCTCAAATGTTGAACTTTTATTTTGCTTTGTCTTAGATAGAACATTGGGTAGACGTATTAAGGAGGCAGGTTTGGAATTATTATAAACATTGATTTTCAAAGAATAAGAGTTGTCAAAATACAGAAGAGACTGTCTTGTGAAACTGACAAATTCAAGCCTTGGACATGTCTGTACTTAATGAAGAGAAAAATCTTGCTCTGAGAAGATGGTTAGATAGGTGGTTTTGAAGAATGGTTTTAATTCAAAGGTTTCCTGTTGCAAAACTACTCTGAAAATGTACACTTCAGGATAGGTCTTTGACTTCTGGGAACTTATTTCTGGCCTTTGGTTATAAGTCTGTTGGCTCAAAATATTTCCGATGTGCATCAGAGTCGTATCTCAATAAAAATCAGTGTTTTAGGGGCGCCTGGGTGGCGCAGTCGGTTAAGCGTCCGACTTCAGCCAGGTCACGATCTCGCGGTCTGTGAGTTCGAGCCCCGCGTCGGGCTCTGGGCTGATGGCTCGGAGCCTGGAGCCTGTTTCCGATTCTGTGTCTCCCTCTCTCTCTGCCCCTCCCCCGTTCATGCTCTGTCTCTCTCTGTCCCAAAAATAAATTAAAAACGTTGAAAAAAAAATTTAAAAAAATCAGTGTTTTAAACTCCATTTTAACATTTATCCATCACTATTGTTCTTTTACTTCAACCAGAATAAAGTCAGAACCTTTTATTTGTTGGTGTGTAAGTGTATATATACAAACAACCAAAGGGGTCATTAAGATTCTTCACTGTCAGTCTAAAAATCCAGGTTATTTCTTTTCCGTTCTTCTGTTTTGTGACTTGAAGCCTCACAGGATATGAAATAACATTGCTTTTACCCCTCATATTGAATGCCTGTTTTTTATGTAACTTTTCGTCTTTACTTGTGTCTACCTTGATTGTCTCTGACCCTTTAGAACGTCTGTTATACTTTAAAAAGCTGCCTTATGATGCTCCTTAGAGTCTTGAGTGATTTTTATCCAAGGCTTATTTCCCCAATTGGATCCATCCGTGTCTCCGTCTGTCCATATGTTCACTCATCCATCCAGTTCGTTTTTTCAACGGACATTTTACTGAACATGTACTACGAGCGGTGTGTTATTTTAGGTCCGGAAGAGACAGCAATAGCAAGAAGTATTTCCCCCTCTCTAGAAGGTCACAGGGGAGGAAAGACACATGTAATCAACCGAACGTATAGATGCAGATAGGAAGATAGTGCTAAAGTGAGGATTTGCCCAAGATGTTACCGGGACAGGGGCGCCTGGGTGGCTCAGTAGGCTGAGCATCTGACTTTTGATTTTGGCTCAGATCATGATCCTAGGGTCCTGGGATTGAGCCCTGTGTTGGGCCTCACACTGACAGCAGGGAGCCTGCTTGGGATTCTCTCTCCCTCTCTCTTTGCCCCTCCCCCAGTCAACCCCCCGCCCCCAAATAAGTAAACTTTTTAAAAAAATTTTAAAAAGATGTTACAGGGACATTAAGGCACCGCCCAGTTGTCAGGTTAGGACAGACGGGTGGTGGAGCTCAGAGATGTCTTTCCAGAGTGGTTTGGGAGAACCTTCATCTGCGTTTGCAAGGAGGAGTGACTTTGGCAGAAGAAAGCGAGGAGCAGAAGCCTCGGGCAGAGGGTCCAGGAGCTCGTCGCCGGTGTCATCCACTCCGTGTCCTGTGTGGAGTCCACGTGTAGGGACTGAAGGGATCTGAAATTCATTTGGGAAGTGCACTTGCAGGGGCATGGTTCTCTAAAGCTGGCACCTGGACGTCTGAAAGCGGAACGGAAGGGAGAGGATCTGGCAAGGTCTGTAGACGTTTTGGTGGGGAAATGAGAGCACTGTTTGGCTAGCGAGAAGAGTGGGCTCCCCTGGGGATTTAAATGCTCAAAGCTCAGGTTGGCGGGACCCTAGAGAGCTGAACTGAGACTGCTGAGCAGGGCTGAAGAAGTGTATGCTCTCTTGACTTCTACTGTCTGCACTTCCAGAAGGAAATCGGGTGAAGGGCTCTTCCCTCTGTGCATCTCTGGAGCACACGCCCCTTCTCTGGCCTGACTTTTCACATGTTGGAGTACAATTCCTTTCCCTCTATTGTTCTCATTCATACTCCTGTAACCATTGAAAAGGAGAGTGACATTTTTATCCATCATTTAATGATTCCTTTGTACAGAGGAGAACGTCTGAAATAAGGGATGATTGGTGTCCAGCTGGACAAATAACAAGAACAGGCAAATCACCCCTCAGAAAACCCAGGGGAGATTTTACCTAACTCCTCAAGGGCAAAGCTTCAGTGTTCCAAGGACTAATTATCTTCTGTACGTATCCAGTATGTTTTGTGTTTTACTAGTCAGAAATAGATGTCACTGTATCACTATGGAAAACAAAAGACCTACGTGTGTAATGCTCAGTTTAGCTTTTCTTCAATAGGAGTGAAGCTTTTATTGCTGTTTCTGAACTGGACTTCCGTGGCATGTGCCAGAGTGGAAATAAGTCAGCCCTCCCTGGTCATGAGCAGATGAGGATGTCTGGGCTTTTGTGTTTCTGCCTCTGCAGAGCTGGGCAGGGCTCCAGGGAGCCACTGGAGAGGAGAGGGAATGGCTGGGGAAGTCTTCCTGTCTGTCTGTCTATATGTGGCTATCTATCATCTGTCTATCCATCCATCCATCCATCCATCCATCATCTATCAATATCATCCATCCATCCATCCATCCATCCATCCATCCATCCATCCATCATCTATTATCTATCTACCTACCTACTTACCAGTCTGAGGCTTCATAATAGGGGTAGCATGTGTCAAAATTGGGCCTAACATTCATAGTAAGCAAAGCTGAGAATGTTACATAGCTCAACCTCTAACTAAACTGGATCTTCAGTAAAACTTGAATTTAGCTTTTGTGACTCATTTTAAAGTAATGAAATTTAATAAGGGCAATGTGAACCCAGTCTTGAGGACAGAGAGAGGCACTCCTCTGCAGATTTTGTTGTCATTGTTTTTAAGAACATGATTAAAGGCAATGAGACCAGTCATGTGATAACAGGGATACATTTAGAGACAAAAATCTAACTGTAATAACAGTTCATCACTGTTAAAAATAACACCTACCTCCCGAGTGCAACACTGTTTACTAGTTCCTATGATGTATTGAACACTGTGTTGGCACCAGAGACAGCCAGGTGACACCGTGGTCCCCTCCCTCCAGGACGGTTCACTTGGTGGTGAGGAGTCACAGTGGTGGATGACAGAAGGCTCCAATCCTGAAGGAGCACATCTCTAGTGGAGAAGGCAGAAAAGGAATCTGTGGGCTGGAGGAGGTGGTGGGTGCTGTGGGGGCCAGCGGTCACTGCCCTTAAACTGAATATTTAGCACCAGTTACACAAGATGCCTTACATGATTGCTGAAACTTGTTTGGTTCCTGCTAAAACAGAGAGTACCCTTAAGGGGAAATTAAGATAACAAGAAGTCACTCCCAGATGCTGGTTTATATTCGTGGAGTATTTTTGTGCCTTGTGTGTATGTGTGTGTATATCAGCTCCATTAAAGTCAGCTGTCACACTTGGTTGGAATACCAACATCAAAGAATATATGGCATAATGCTATTTACAGGAGAGGGATTTTTTTTTTTTTAATGTTTATTTATGTTTGAGAAAGAGACAGAGTGTGAGTGGGGGAGGAGCAGAGAGAGAGGGAGACACAGAATCTGAAGCAGGCTCCAGGCTCTGAGCTGTCAGCACAGAGCCCGATGCGGGGCTTGAACTCACGAACCGTGAGATCATGACCTGAGCTGAAGTTGGAAGCTTACTGACTGAGCCACCCAGGCGCCCCTAGAGGGATTTATCTGCGTATATAACATTTAACATTTTTAATATGCCTTCCAAGAAGGCTTCTGGCCTGGAAAATTATAAAGGAAAATTAAGTAGAGAACCAGAATTACAGAAAGCTGGGAAATACTTTGCTGGGATTTCTTCACACACTGGACATGGATTAGTAAGTGACATGTATATATATTACATATTATATAATTACATATATATCATATATATATATAACATACATATATAACATATATGAACAAATTTTTTAAATTATTGTTTGAATAGATGCCAGTTCTTAGCCTGCCAGAGTGCACGGCTCTCCCTCCTGCCCTGGGAGAGCACCAGCCAGGTAGAAAGGGTGGTGTCACAGCATAGGAACTGCTTGGGCACAATCCTAGTCATGGGACCAACTATGGAGCTTTTGAAGAACTCAGAAAGGCTCTTTATGGACTTTATTCTCATTGACAGCAATGAGATGCTAATAAAATGCATTAGGTAAGAGGGTGATGTGTTTGGATGCAGATGTGGGAAGATTACTGTGGCCGCCGACTGCCGTGTGAGGGGCAGGGAGACCTGGAGGCTGGCTGTAATCTAGGTGACACATGATGGCGGGCTGAACTGGAGAATGGAGAGAAGTGCATGGATGCCACAGGGGAGGTAAAATTTGCCGGGATTTGGGACCCGCTAGTCAGGGGGCTAGTAAATATCATCGCATTCAGGATGTGGGTGTTTTTATTTTTCACATTAACGAACTATTATAGTTAGATTGCCTCTCACTCTCTGTTCTCAAGACTGAATTCACATAGCCCTTCATAAGTTTCTTTACTTTAAAATGAGTTACAGGGGCGCCTGGTGGTTCAGAACTCTGATTGAATCGAGGCCGCTACAGTTCACCACCAAGTCAGAGAGCACAGGTCAGGTGCAATTTTGAAGGGCGTGTGGATAAGAAGGAAACCCATTCAGATCTCAGAATCCGGAATAGTGGATTGCTGAAATGAGGTGGCCCAGAACAGGAGGTGAACACAAGGAGTAAAAAAGGGGGGATGCCTAACACAAAATTACCTTAAGTGAAGAAAAACTTCACTGCACTTACATTGAATATTTAGCACTAGTTAACTGAGGTTTCTACACCTGGTGCCTTCGGTGATTAGTTAAATGTAAGTTCATTTGGGGTTCATGCTAAAATAGATAGCATCTTCAAGTGGAAATTAAAACAACAAACCACGCATCTCTCAAATGTTCGTCTATATATCAAATATAGACTTGCAAGCAAGCTTGGAGACCTGAAGATAGGCCACAGGCTCAGACAGTCCTCAGGAATTGTTTGTGAACCAAGACTTATCCAAATAATAAATAAATAATTAATAGATACTTTAACACTTATTAAGTATTAAAATACTTAAATATGATTTAGTGAAGATAAAGTTACCAGATTTGGTCATACAACTGTCTCAAGAGACAATTTGAAATTCAGTAAGTAAGAGTGCTTGTGTGCCCAAATCATTTAATCATCTTACCCAATCTTGGTGGAACTGCATTCCCCTCACAGCCCTGGGTAGCTCAGTAGGTTAAGCGGAGGACTCTCGGTTTTCAGCTCAGGTCTTGATCTCACAGTTCCTGGGATGGAGTCCCACTCTGGGCTCTGCACTGACAGCGTGAAGCCTGCTTGGGATTCTCTGTCTGCCCCTCCCTCACTTGTGCATGCACACACTCTCTCTATAAAAACAGCATTCCCCTTTCCAGTCTTTCCGAGCTGACATCTGCATAGCCGCCGTCACACTGGCTGAGATGCTATACGCTCGCTTGTTTCTTTTTCTTTTTTCTTTCTCTTTGCCTTGCTTAACTAGGATGTTAGCTCGACCAGGAAAAGATACGCTCTGTTTTGCTCACTGCTATATCCTCACTATCTAGTACAGTTCCTAGCACATATATGCATTTGATAGGTATTTGTTGAATGAATGTTGTTGAATAAATAAAATGAATGTCAGTACAGACTACCGTGATACGGTAGATTGACGTAGAAATTTCTGGAAGGTACTTTGAGAGAAATATAGATAATTTCACAACTGCCTTTAAATATGATCATATTTAAAGTTTTCTATCTCAGCCAGTTTTCTTACCAACATTCATCCAACGCGTGTTTTACATATTCGAGCTCCACCGAATTAAGTTTTAAAAACCAGCACGTTTGAATGAACAGAAATATACTTAATTTTAAAAGATGCTGATTTTGAATTTACTCTGGACTTCACCCTGTGGGAAGTTTTGTAAATATGTGCAACTTAAAACTGTGAAGCCCCAAGTCCTCTCCAAGGGCACAGGATGCACTGGAATTTCAAGAGTATTACTGTAACTCTGAAGAAATCTGTAGAATTCTTTTCTCCACACCGTAGCAGCACTCCCGCTCGGGTTTCCGGAAGATCAAAACCACCTTGTGATACTGAGGCGAGGTTAGATCAATGTTCTTTTCTGCCCTGTTGATAAGAGGGTAGCTTTAATGCTCTGCGTGTCCCGAGACTTTGTTTAGTCTCAGAAACCCGAGTTTCACGTGCAGGCGGAAGGCTGCACGTTCACCAGTGCGCCCCACCCTCCCCCGGACTCACGGGACCCTCGGAGCCCCCAGGCCCGCGTGTGGGTCGTGAGCGTCTGCGTTGCACTGCGCCCTATTTCTGAGCATGGCATCACCTTTGGCGGCGATCCATTTGCTAAAGTGGATCAAAGTCTCCGGTCGCCGCCTAATCCGGGCCGCGCGGCCCCTCCCGGGGTCCCCCGCGCCAGCCCCCACCGGCCGCCCCGGGAGCAAGGGCGGGCACGGCCCAGCGCACACACCCCGCTAGCGAAATCAGGCGGCCGTCGCGGGCCCCCGGCCCCCGGGCCAAGTGGCCCCGACGTGCCTCCCGGGCCGCCGCTCGGTCGCCCACGCCGCCGGCCCCCGGCGCCGTTCCCCGCGCCCCTCCCCTCGCCGGCTCCCCGCCCGTCCGCTGCCGCGCCCGCCGCCGCCGCCGCCCTCGGAGGCTTGTCCCTCGCCGCCCGCCGTAGCCCGGCGCTGGCCGGTCGCCGTTCCCAAGATGGCCGCGGCGCGAGCGGCTCCTGCGGCGGGCTAGAGGCGGAGGCGGAGCCGAGTCACTCCCGCACTTCGGGGCTTCGGTTCCCCGCGCCAGGCTGCAGCTTACCGCCCGCCGCGGCCATGCGAGGCCCCGTGCACGGATGAGAGAAGCCGCCGCCGCCGCCGAGCTGGTCCCCCCGCCCGCCTTCGCCGTCACCCCCGCCGCCGCCATGGAGGAGCCGCCACCGCCGCCGCCGGGACCCGAGCCTGAGCCCGAGCCGGAGCGCTGCCGGGCGGCGAGGTGAGTGGGGGCTGCCGCAGCGGCCCGGCGCCGAAAGCCGGTCGCGTCCCGGCCTGAGCTCGGTCGGAGGCCAAGGGGGCGTGGGGGCCTGCGCTTCCCGCCAGGTGGTGAGGGCAGCATCCAGGCTCCGCGGCCCGGGTCAGAGGGGCGGGGTGCAGTCCTGGGACCGAGGGCACCGCGGCCGAGTCTGCCGAGGGACCCCTGCCCGAGACCGCGGGGCCGCCCGAGCGTCCAGCCCGCCGGCCCTCGCTGCAGCTTCGGTGCCCGCCCGGAACGCGGCGGGGCCGGGAGCGTAGTGGGGCACCCCTGGTCCTGCGGGAACTGTGACCTCGTCCCCGCCGCCAGCTTCAGACCGGGGGCCGCGCAGAAATTGCTTCCATCGTGGCTAAACGAAAAATGCTCCCTCTCCTCTGCCTCAATTCGGGTGAAGAAGTAGACACTCGTGAAGCAGACACGCACTGGCGGTTCCCCTGCGTTCTCCTCCTGCCCTCCTTTTGCAACCCCCCTCCCCCTTTCGTTTGCTTGCCGTCTCTCCAGTGCGAAACTGCACTTCGTCTCCGCAAACAGGCTGGTTGGTTTCCCTTCCTGAGGGCCCTTTACCGCCTTCAGTAGTAGCATTGTGCAGATTGTTGCTCACGCGTGCACGTAAAGTCCAGGATTGATTTCTCTAAAACTTTGCTACCGCCTGAAGCTCTAAGATGGAACTTTGGTACCCAAAGCATTTGTTGCATTCTGTGCCTTAGAGACTCTGTTAATTCGTTTCATGTCACCTTTTTTTTTTTTTTTTCCTGATTGGGAAGTCAGACTCACCGTAACTAAGAATTTACCTCTTGTATTGCCTGTGTTTGTATGTTCAAACGTCCTCTTACCCCCTGTCCTTTGCATCCCAGAGTAAACTTGCAAACTGCTGCCCCCTGTCCCTTATAGTGAAAATACCTGCCGAGTTCCTCCTGCATTACTGTCTTGCTCTGTAGTTCCACGAATAAGGCGAGTGTCTTTAGTTTTCCTGCTTCAAGACATTTAAAACAATTTCTGTAGCTGTAGTTAGAACTGAACACAGGCGCCATATTCTTGCTTGTCGACCGGGTCAGCCCAAACAGATTTGTTTTATTTTTATAAGTTGTGAAAGTCATTCTTCGTTTCCCTAAATTCTGAGATACTTCTGTGAACTTTTAAGGAGCAGCTTCTGTAAATAATAGTACATGGTGTAATGAGAATTCATTTTGTTCCTTTTGAATGCATCTAGCATTTTTAGAAGTTTATCAAAAAGCTTATTGTATGAATTTGTTAGTAGGTTATCTTTGGGCATTTTGACTCATTTAAGTTTTTCTTTAAGAATAATAATAGCGAGGGGCTCCTGGGTGGCTCAGTCCACTAAGCATCAGACTCTTGATTTCGGCTCAGGTCAGGATCTCATGGTTTGTGAGGTTGAGCCCCGCATTGGGCTCTGCACTGACAACAAGGAGCCTGCTTGGGAGAGAGGGAGTCTCCCTCTCTCTCTGCCCCTCCCTTGCTTGTGCAAGCATTCCTGCTTTTTCTCTCTCAAAACTAAATAAACTTGAAGAAGAAGAAGAATAGTGAACACTCATTAACTACTTAAAATGTGCCATTTTCTTTGCTTCCTTAATCCTTACAACAACCCTATTAGGTAGGGCCTGTTATTTCTCTTTACGAATGAAGAAACAGAGACACAAAGGTTAAGTGTCTTGTCTAAGGTTTCACAGCTAGTTGAACTCAGGTCTGGTTGCACATTACACAACCTTAAACACCCTGAAGAAGAGGCGTGATTTTTTTTTTTAATTTTTAAAAATTTTTTTAACATTTATTTATTTTTGACACAGAGAGAGACAGAGCATGAGCAGGGGAGGGGCAGAGAGAGAGGGAGACACAGAATCTGAAACAGGTTCCAGGCTCTGAGCTGTCAGCACAGAGCCTGACGCGGGGCTCGAACTCACGGACCGTGAGATCATGACCTGAGCCGAAGTCGGACGCTTAACGACCAAGCCACCCAGGTGCCCCGAGGCGTGATTTTATTACCCAGATGGGCAGATCAGAAGTTTATAATTCTGTGTAGTGGTACTTTGGAAAGAAATAGATGTGAACCTTCTTAGGTAAAAGTAAAGAGAGAAGTGGAAATGTGCTGAAAAGGGACTGTTTCGCCAACTGTAAAAAGAAACCTTGATTTTTCAGTCAGGTTTTGCTCTGCCTTTGTTATAATAAAAATAGGTCAGGATAAATGGGCTTCATCCAACTTGAAGTGAGCAGCAGTGTGCAGAACAAGAAGATCTTAGAAATATTTTTCTTAGCAACATTGCAGTTAATTTTACAATAGCAAATCTGTAAAACAGATTATTTGACAAAGCTGTTATTTTGTCTTTCATACACCATCATTGTCACCACCACCTGTTCAGTACACAGAGCTGACCCCTGACGGACTTACTGTAGATCATTAGGACAACATGCTTCCAGGATTCTGCAAGTATTTATTTGGACTGCTTTTATTTATGTTTGTAACGATTTTAAAGAAGCTCCATATGCGTGTTCAAAATGACAGATGCCACATTTTAATCCTGGAGACCAATGACGTGGTGATTTGTGCTGCCAAGGTAACTGGTCTGGGGACAGACAGAATAAAACTCTTCGGCCATCTTTGTTCGTGTACTTTATGTTAACATGTCATTGATTAGGAAGGCTGTTCTAATGCCCGGGTCTTTTGCAGAACGCAGGTCTGCACATGTTGGCCAGCGCACCGCCGTGACCGGTGCCAGCCCTGCACATCTGCTTGGTGCGTGCTGACGTGAGGGTCACACAGTCACCAAGGAACACAAAACAGGTTGAGAGGTGACAGTGCTAATAGTTGTACTGCCTACAGGCGGGCACCGGGTAGTTCTTGCCCTTGCTTCTGATAAGGAATTAGAAGGGTGGCGGCTGTTCGTGATTTAACTTAGAAGTAAACATGTCTTAGAATTTTTCAAGCTTCTGGGTCATTTGTAGGAAGATCCTGAGATGATAAAGAGAGACGTTGAAAACAATTTGGAACAATTTACTTTTGGGATTTCTTGAATCTGCACTTAAAAAAACACAGAACTCGGATATTAAGGCTGGTAAAAGACCGCTCCTATCTGTAACTTTTCGTTTAAAATACATATGTTAAAACAGCCTCATTGTTCTCACTTCTTGACCTTGAAAAGTGCATGTTACGTGAACTTTAAAATCGCCCTTTTTTAAGCCAAGGTACCTTTATTTACTATTTATGTAATATGTTGCCATAAGTTCATTTGAAAAAAAAAATGGGTTTCACTACAAAAGAGTTCTTGAATCTCGTGTCCCTTCTCTCTCTCAACTTGAATGTCCCCTTTGAGCCTCCGTGTTTCAGTCTTGACATTGGAGGTCACCTATCCTCCCTAGCGAAATCCGCCTTCTGGTGCAGCTGCAGACTGCCTGGGCCGCCTCAGTGATGGGCGTGGCTTGAGACCATTACAACGTTAGATCCCATTGGTGGGGGTGGCTTCCGGCAGAGAAGCAGTGACCATGCAGCAGCAGCAGCAACAAAGGGCTCCAGCGAAGGCAGAAGCTTTCTCGCGTTCTGAAGTGGGGACAGCTAGTCTTTCAAGAAGGACTTTGTAGTTCCCTTTAATGGTCATATTGTTGGAAGTTGCTTCTACTTCCTCCCGTGTCTTCTCTCGGTGTCTTGTAAATCTTGTTCTGAGCTCTACCTGAAAAATGGGGATGTAAGGATTTGACTGCTTACTGGATACATTTGCTTTAATAACTTCCTGTTACTTAATAATTCCTCATTCCTCAATGATTATCTCTTTACTCATAGCATTCTGTTGTCTCAGCCTTCTTACTTGACTCGGTGGTATCCATTCCTTTTGGAGACGTTTGCACGTTGCCTAAAAGTAGACCTTTGGAAATAGTTTCTTTAAAGAGAAAATAGAAGAAATGTCAGAAAAGGAGTTTGGGCAGTGACTGCTGTGGGTCTTTTTGAGCTGGCATTCCCTCGGCAGGATAAGTTCCAGGTCCTGTGCTTCAGCCCCTGCTCAGCTTTGTCTCCACTGTATTCTTCTTGCCTGTAGAAAGCCAGAGTACAATTAGGAAGCGGATTGGCGAACATGACATCAACAAGGGAAATTGGTCGAATGATCTTAGCAACTCATGTTAACAGACCGGGGAGGTTGGCTTGTACCTCCTTCTTCTAGTATGAGAGGCGTGTGACAGAGTCTTACTCGTAAGCTTTCATTTCCCTAGACTCTGCACAGGCTGCTTTTTTCCCCTTCTCATCACTCACTTCCCTCCGCTAGTTGCGTTATACTGTGTTTGTTTATAATCTTCAGTCTTACTTTAATTAGACTATGACAGACTTTGCTTTTCTGGCTATACTTTGAGGTATGTTGTATCCTTGTCCCTTAGAGACATTTGTTTAAAAAAACCCTCAGTGCTAGGTTTTTAGTAGTGGTAAGTCTCAAGGTCACCTAACTGTCTCCACCCACCGCATAACCCACCCCCCTGAAGCCACCCCCCACAAAGAATCCTGGGCATACTTTCTGAAAAAGGTGTGGCAGTGGTTGCTGCTTTCATAAAATGCTTTTTGACTCTCGGGAGTATTATGTTCAAAAAAAGATCATGATGGTATGTGGTTTTTCTGGATTTAAATCATTAAAATGAAAAAATTTAGAACCATGTTAGAATTCAGTGCCGCTATTAAAACCCCCGCTTTTTTAAAAAGAATATTCAGTGACATGGAAACATGCTCATGATAGAAGTCCTTCCAGAAAAGGCTTTATAGATAAGTGGGACCTGAGTACCTGGTTTTAAAAAGATTCTCAAGTAGTTCTGATGTTTACATACCCATCACTGCATTCAGTAACAGAGTAGGAAAGCTTTTTGCAGAACATAGCAGCCAGAACGTGAGGTGGCTGCACAGCTGGTACGTATTTCTCCGCCAGTGTGTCTGTCCTTCCTTTGCCCTCCCTGTTCCCATTGTCCTCTCTTTCTCTCTTGGCTCTAGCTCCCTGCTTCAGGTTGGACCTGCCATCGTCCTCGGTGTTCCTGGCCGTAGGGATGGACACTTGACCCGAGCCGGTTCTTTGGAATTGGAGCTGGAGGAGAGCAGTGCTCTTTTTAACAACTATACATATGTGTATAAAATAACCAAAATGTATATAATGTGGAGTTCTGAGCCTGCGGCTGGCTCCCTGAAGCTATAGTCAGTCTCATGGAGAAGTACTTTGCTTTCAGGCAGTAACATTAATCCCCAGAGAAAGAGCAGAGGGGTCAAAAGGGCTCTTTGGTCAATTTCTTTTTATGCTAGGTTTACCCCCATTTTTCTCTTGATTTGAAATGTGAGTTCATAAATTCTCTATTTTTGCTTAAATTATGAATAGTTTGAGTTGGGCTTCTTAATCCTAACTAATGCTCAGTATAGATCCCATTTTGAAAAAGTATGTATCTACATAGGAAAAGGATTGAAAGGATACATACTAACTTTTTCCTAAGTTTTTTGTAATTACCATGTTACATGTTCTTATTTTATAATAAAAAGCTAATTATAGAGCCTAAATGCTTAACTAGTACATTTATAATTTTACGTGTCCTTACTTGGAATTGTTACTAAAATTGGAATTGAGGAGATTCTATATTTTATATAAAGAGAATATGGTTGCCAGAATTTAAATTAATTATTTTAATTACTTAAATTTTCTTTTTTAAAACGTGTTTTTAGTATCTATGAACTAACTGCACTGACTATATCAAGATGGTTTTCTTTCATTACCTCATCCTGGGTAACAGAATTTATAGGTTAGAAATAACATGAGCAGTGGGGCGCCTGGGTGGCTCAGTCAGTTGAGCGGCCGACTTCGGCTCAGGTCAGGATCTCACGTCGAGCTCTGTGCTGACAGCTCAGAGCCTGGAGCCTGCTTCAGATTCCGTGTCTCCTTCTCTCTCTGCCCCTGCCCTCCTCATGCTCTGTCCCTCTCTCTCTCAAAAATAAATAAACATGAAAAAAATTTAATAAAGAAATTAAAAAAAAATAACGTGAGAGTGACAAAAACACAGTGTTTGCTTCATGATAGTTTCCATATTTATAGAGCTATTTAGAATATATATCTTCGTCACGTATATTATGTTAAAATGCCTTCCCCTCTCTAAGAGGCCTATGCAAAACCACCGTGTTTTCAAAGGAGCATTATTCCTTTGGAAAGTAGGTGTGGTAGGTACTTTCTTGTATCTCAGACCTCAGACTCATATAATGGAGTGTGATTTGCCATAGATATTTATTCACTAACAGCATAGGCAAAGTGAGAATTTGTTTCTTACCTGTAAGAACATTCATTTGACATATTTTGCAGACATCAGTGGAAGTATTAGTCTCAGGGATCATTTGGATGCCAAATGTTTATAAAGTAGCAGGGAAGGCTATTAAGAGGATATTAGGCATTCTGTCAAAAGCATTTCGTAAGTGGATTTGATTTCAGCATAATTTCAGAAGAAATAAGCCTTCTGTGGAGAAGAGTGGGTACTAAGCTTTAAAGCTGATCAGATTTGGGGCGCCTGGGTGGCGCAGTCGGTTAAGCGTCCGACTTCAGCCAGGTCACGATCTTGCGGTCCGTGAGTTCGAGCCCCGCGTCAGGCTCTGGGCTGATGGCCCGGAGCCTGGAGCCTGTTTCCGATTCTGTGTCTCCCTCTCTCTCTGCCCCTCCCCCGTTCATGCTCTGTCTCTCTCTGTCCCAAAAATAAAATAAAAAACGTTGAAAAAAAAAAAAAATAAAGCTGATCAGATTTGATGTTTTCAGTGGAAGCTTTTTGTGCATGTGAGCAGGCTATTTGAGGATACTGCCGAACTGTAGAATGTTCTGAATAGGGCTTCTTAGAGGACAGCTAGTTGGGAGACGTAAAATTAATAGAAATTGTCAACCTTTTTACTCTGTCAGTGGGAATATTTTGGAAGGAAATTTAATACATGCATTATTTTTATTGTGCCATTAAAAATCCTAAAGTCTTTTTATGTAGGAACCTAAAAATGTCATTATAACTTGATTTTCTTTCGTTCTTATTCGAATAAGGAATTAAGCACTTACAGTGCCAGTCTTACGGGTGGTAGGACTGTTACTATTTATTTCGTCCCACCTCTCAGTCGTTGCTTGTAGAATTACAAGAATTGGAGCTGGAAGGGAATTTGGAGCCGTGCCCTTCATTTTAGAGATGAGAAAAGACACCTAGAGGGGCTACTGCCTCACCAAGGCTACAGTTGAGGATCCAGGTCTCCAGGCTCTTGCTTCCCTTCCTTTTATGTCACACTGTGCTCCCCCGGTTAGGGTCCAAAGCTAAAGGTGCCCTTCAGCCACCTGACTGCCTAGGCCAGCATCCGCTCATACCCACGTGACCAGTTACTCGGCAACTGGGGGATACTGTATTTCCTGGATTGATTAGAGTTTACAGCATACAGCCGTGATGAAAGATTCATTTTCAGGAAAAAATGCACCTCCCCAGCTCCCCCGAACTCGTTGTACACACCTTTTTTTTTTTTCTCACGAAACTTTAAGTTCACAGAATAAAGAGGAACCACTGCTCAAACCTTTTTAGTTACCTTGCAGTTCTTTTCTGTGCTCAGTCTCTAGATTAAGCAGACAGTAAGATTGTCATTTCTGTTCTGGGGTAGTGATATTGAAACTCTGGCCGTGACTGTGACCTACAGTAAGAAATAAATTTTACAACAGTATGTGTATGTTATATAAGTGAAATAAAAATTTATCAGGTAACGTTTGGCCTTATATGATACACTCTGATAATTCTGTTCTGTTAAAAAAGTTGTTCACCATGATGCATTAAATTGATTTTATTACCCACAAATGGGTTGTGACCCTCACTTTGGTCTGTGAAAGATGTGAAAGACAAAATGCACTGGATAATCTCAGTTACAAAAGCATTTGGTACATGGCTCTACCAAAAATAAAAAAAGGTGCTGTTGTACTTTGTCCCTTGTCCCTTGAGATTAAGTCAGGAGAATGACACAGCGCTTATCCACTGAGTGATAGTGGTGAAGAAGGTGGGCGAGGTTAGGATCTGAATATTTCTTCCTTGAAAACAGTGTAATTTCCTCAAGTCGGGAGTAAGAGCACATCTTACCCTGGCCCTTCCGGGCTGTTCTCTTGGTTGGTTATCCTTAAAACACAGCAATTGTAAAGGGAGGTTTAGAATTTAGGATTAATTTTAGAGGAAAATTGAAGTTGGAATATACGAATACCTTTGATATTTTTCTCTAAAACACTGATCTGTATTTACATTTTTTCAAATAGAGTGGCCCCTAAGTGGGGGGAAAATCCTATTTTCCCTTCCCCTGCCGTGTGTGTATGCGTGTGTGTGTGTGTGTGTGTGTGTGTGCGCGCACAGCAGTTTTCAGTACAGTGAAGCATACTTAAAAAAAATTTTTTTTTAACGTTTATTTATTTTTGAGACAGGGAGAGACAGAGCATGAACAGGGGAGGGTCAGAGAGAGGGAGACACAGAATCTGAAACAGGCTCCGGGCTCTGAGCTGTCAGCACAGAGCCCGACGCGGGGCTCGAACTCACGGACCGTGAGATCATGACCTGAGCCGACGTCGGCCGCTTAACCGACTGAGCCACCCAGGCGCCCCAGTGAAGTATACTTTTAAGAGAAGACGGCCTGGAGAGTGGAGAGTTGTCTTTTGCCCTCTCTTTACCCTGTTAGTTATTCCTCTTGCTCAGGGTCTTCTCTTCAGCATTACTTACTTCAGAGTCAACCTTTCCTTGGCCCCCTCCTCCTGTCCCTTAGGTTAAATTAGGTCCTTTTGTGACAAGCCCGCATAGCCCTTGTACTTGGCCACCGCAGCGTGTGTCGCGTTTTGTAATGAGATACCTGTGAGCAGGTTTGCTCATTGTGCCTTGCCTTCCCCTAACGTTAAGCCCCGTGCAGGCAGGGACATGGTTTTGTTGACTTTTATATTCCACTTCCTGGTACTGCATCTAAAGGTTAGTAGGTTTCCCTGTTACCTGTTGGACGCAGGCAACAGTGAATATGTTGGTTAGAGTGGGAATTTGGTATTAGATAGGCTTTGATTCTTACCTTTGATTGTTAGCTGTCTGCTCTTGGGTTGTTATATAACCTCCCTCAGACTCAGTTCCTCATTTGAAAAATGGAAGAGTAGTAGCACCTACTTGCTACGTTAAGATTCAATGAAATAATGGCCTTTTTACATAGAGTGTTCCGTATATACTAGGTATCATGGTTACAGTTCTCTTTTCTTCCTTTTTGGTTTAAAATGAAAAAAGGGGAAGTCCACTGTAATTAATTTTCTTAAAAAGCCATCACAAATGGCTTAGGGACTAGCTACTTTTAAAAATAACTGCAATCATCTGCATTACCCAGGAAACATTTGTTTTTTCTATGTCTGCAGAAGTCAAAGAAGGGAGAAAAAGGATTTGGGGACCCGATTTTTAAAAATTCTTTCTTTTGCTTCACTTATTTGATTTATTTAGCGTATTATTCCTAAAGGTGTTTGGGATTCTGACTGTCCTTCAGAGGGTCTTAAACCATGGTCTTGGAATCAGAAATTTTTTGCTACTGATTGAGTAACTTGTTTAGGTTAGTAGGCACAGCTCAGTCTTTTTTTTTTTTTTGAAGTTCTTTTTAGTTGTTTATTTAACTTGACATGTCTATAACTTAGGTCAATATTAGTCTTTTTTTTTTTTTTAAAGTTTATTTAGAGAAGTGGGGAAGGGCAGAGAGGGGGAGAGAGAGCATCCCAAGCAGGCTCCTCACTGTCAGCACAGAGCCCAGTGTGGGGCTCGATCCCACAGACCACGAGATCAAGACCTGAGCGGAAATCGAGAGTCAGACGCTTAACTGACTGAGCCGCTGAGATGCCCCCAGTACTGTTCATTTTTTAAAATGCTGTATGCTGTATTCAAAAGTAATATTTTTCAGATCGATCTAGCTGCTTCCTCAGAAAAACAAATACAATTTGATTAATAAAACTAACTTAATCAGCCAGATATCTCACTGATTATAAAAGCTGCATATCTATTGTGTCTGAAAAATCTGAAAAGTATAAAGAAGAAAGTAACCCATCATAATCTTACCACCTAAATATAGTTACCATTAACATTTTAGCATTTATTTCCTGGGTTTATCTATGTGTGTGGTGTCTATGTGTGTGTGTGACACACATACATAAATACATATATACATATACACACACACATTTTTTTCTCCATACAGTTTATCTTCAAAAGCTACCGTATCATGAGCACCCTCTTATGTTGTAAACATATTTAATGACAGAGTATTCCTCTTTATGTATATGCCATAATTTAATTGTTCTTTTTTTCATTAAAATAATTTTTTTTTAATGTTTTATCTTATTTTTGAGGGACAGAGACAGAGTGTGAGCAGGGGAGGAGCAGAGAGAGAGGGAGACCTAGAATCTGAAGCAGCTCCAGGCTCTGAGCTGTCAGCACAGAGCCCCATGCAGGCTTAAACTCACAAACCGTGAGATCATGACCTGAGCCGAAGTTGGTTGCTTAACCGACTGAGCCACGCAGGCGCCCCAGTTATTCTTGAATTGTTTTATAATACATGTTTCCACTTCCTGTTAATGACTTGATAAAAATCTTTATGTAAACTTTTAAGTATTTTAGATTATTTCTTTAACGTAGATCACTAGGTCGTAAGATATTTAGAGTTTTAAGACTCTTGAGACGTCGCCACGTTTCCTTTTAGAAGGTACTCAGTTGTTTTACTCATACTGATGTGAAAGACAAAATGCACTGGATAATCTCAGTTACAAAAGCATAGTTTACAAAATTATGAGTTATGGATAGTTAAGAGAAAAGAGGTTTCTTATATAGTGGGACAATGAGACAGTAGTTCACTAACAGTCTTCTAAACAAAAGCCGTAGTCATCCTTCATCAGTGCGTTCAGTTCTAGGCAGTTCTGCTTCTGCTTGCTGTTTACTTAGTAGTTTTATGAATCCATCTTCTCTACTGGAGTTCAGAAATCCTGACTCAGTCCACTGGTATGGTCTTAGAGCTGTTGAAACATGCCATCAGAAGCCTGTACCCAAAAGTACCTGGCACAGTCCTTTTCCCCAAGCTTTGGGACAGCCCTTCTTTGTTGAAGATAGACACTCAGGCCTATAGCCGATTGCAAGTGCTTTCTGGGAAACGGCAGAGTGTAACAAAAGCCTATCTGTAGGTGATGGGAAACTTGACATGACTCTGGTTAATTTATCACTGCTAAGTTTCAAAAGTATAAGATCTAGTGGGGATTCATGATAAGATTGAGGCAATGGATAAGAAAATTTGGTTGTTTCTGTGACATGCAAAACAAGATAAAAGTCAGACCAAAAATCTTTAGATAAAATATTTATAAACATAATGGTTAACTTTCCTGTCAAGAAAGAGTGGATATTATGTCTAATTTATGAAAACGGAAAACATTTAATCTTTATAGAGAAAAAAGATCTTCACAGGTAACATATAATAGTCCAGATATAATAATATACCAACAATATACTAAATATACAGTTAGAATATTCCAAGACTATATCAAGAATACCAAGTAAAGAGATTCTGTAAATCTGGAACAGGTCTTAAACATCTATGTGTATTTATAAAATTCCACAGGTAAGTGATAATGAATTTCCATTTGAGAGCCACTGGCCCAGGTAATCCTAGATTCAAATTAAAGAACTTGGGACAGGGGAGCCTGGGTGGCTCAGTCAGTTAAGCGTCCAACTTTGGCTCAGGTCATGATCTCATGGTCTGAGTTCGAGCCCCATGTCAGAGCCTAGAGCCTGCTTCAGATTCTGTGTCTCCACCTCTCTTTGCCCCTCCCCCACTACTGCTCTGTCTCTCTGTCTTTCTCTCATAAATAAACATTTAAAAAATTAAAAAAAATAACTTGGGACTAAGTGAACAATGTAAAAAACATACCTGAATTATGCCTGAATATGGCTGTTGTCTAATATCCAGCAAACTAGGTCCAGCACTCTGATCTAAGCGTGTCGTGGACAGTGAGGGCATTGATAATTCTGTAAGAACTTCTCCTACAGCAGGCCATTTTTGAAATACTATGACATCTTACCCAGACGAATTTAACCTAAGCATCTCCTCTGATTTCGTAACTCATCAACATAGTGACACATCAAATAAATCTTATTATTTCTAGCACCTCTCCTTTTACAAGAAGAAAAAACAAATCCTTTGTGATTTTCCAAGGCCCCTGTGGGAAATCTCAAAGACAGTTATAGGTGTAAAAAAATATACTATTTAGGATTTAATTTTGGGAAGGCAAGTATAGAAAGTTGTCAGGAGTTCTGAACACTTTGGTTAAGATAGGATTATGGCTTACCAATAAGTGATGCTTGAGTATATATTTAACCAAAGTAACAATAAAGATTTTCAAAGTAAACATAGGGGGTGCCTGGGTGACTCAGTTTCAGCTTAGGTCATGATCTCGAGGTTTGTGAGATTGAGCCCTGCACTGGGTGGGGCCTGCTTGGGATTCTCTCTCTCCCTCTCTCTCTGCCCCTGCCCAGCTTGTGTGATGCTCTCTCCCCGCCCCCTAAATAAATAAATAAAATTTTTTAAAAAAGTGAACATGGGCGTAACATGATTGATTGTAAAGGACCTTTCCTGCACGAGAAACTTTTGCTTTCTTAAACAATGAAGAACAGTTCAGGCAGTTACAGTATGGGAGTGTTCATTAATGGAGAGTGTCTCAAAGAGGAGGGAGAAAGCTTGTTTTATGAAACATGGAAATCATAGAGGAAGATAGAGGTGGGTCTCTAATAGGCAAGGACATGGTGGCCCCTCAGGTTAGCCATTTCTTGGACCACAAAAGGGTGGAGGGTTTCTTACTGATCGCTCTCATCCAGGAGCACAGAGCTCAGATGAAACTGAACAGTTTTCACAAGTGTTATGTGTAAGTGCCCAGCTCACCGTGTTTTATTTATAACATTGAGTATCTTCATTTGCGTCAAGTAAGCTGAAGTAATTTACTTAATTGTGAATATCTGGACATAACTTTTACAGGCTCTAAAAAAACTCTAAAGAAATTTTCTTTTTCTTTTTAAAAAATTGCTTTGGTTCATATTTATTCACGTGCTTTTGCTCTTGGATAGACTTCATTTTTGGCTGCCTAATGTTCATTTAACTTACTGAAATGAACTTCTAAATAGTATTTCATCAAATATAAGATGCCCTTGATTGTCAGATGCACTATAATTTTATATATCACAAGGGAAAAAATACTGCAATTAAACTATGGCACAGTGTTTTTTATATCATTGTAGGAAGCAGTGTAATATCAGAAGTGTTAAGATGTGGGAGGGCAGGGTGGGTGATGGGTATTGAGGAGGGCACCTTTTGGGATGAGCACTGGGTGTTGTATGGAAACCAATTTGACAGTAAATTTCATATATTAAAAAAAAATAAAGTATATGTACTACTAAAAAAAAAAAAGAAATGTTAAGATGTGGAAAATGCATGTTTTAAAATCAGTGAAATAGGGGAAGGTCTTGACTCCCATTGTTTTTAAACTTGATGTGATATATGTGGTGGTGTATATACAGAGGAAGCTGCTGGCTTCTACATGATTCTGATAAATTCACGAAGAGTATAAAGGAAGTGGGATGGGGTAGAAAGAAAGTGGGATGTAGTTAATTTTTATTACAGAAAATTTGGAATAATCTCAGTCTACCAGTGGGAACTTTGGTTGTGTAGCAAACTGGATGCTGACTCAGTTCTCTGATGTTTCTATTCCAAGAGGCTGTTGGTGATCTTAATTTAACCAGTCCTTTCTTGGACTTTTAGGGTGTTTCCATTTCTTTTCCTATTATAAACAACGTTATGGGCATTCTTTTTAGCTCAATCTTTTTTTTTTTTTTAAAGTTTATTTATTTTGAGAGCGAGAGCGAGCGAGCGAGTGTGTGCACATGTGAGGGGGGTGGGGCAGAGAGGCGAGAGAATCCCAAGCAGGCTCGGTGCCGTCAGCACAGAGCCCGACGTGGGGCCCTGTCTCACGAACCGTGAGATCATGACCTGAGCTGAAATCGAGTCGGCACTTAACTGACTGAGCCACCAAGGCGCCCCTTTTTAGCTCAATCTTTATGTGTATCCAGGATGTTTTATTAGGATAAAATTCTGAAAATGTAATTGCTGTATCAAAAAATATGCTTTTATATTCTTTAGTTACAGTCTGCTATCCTTTAAATACAGAATTTTACATAGTGAGTTTATATATAATGGAGGCAACGGTACAGGCTGTTGGCAGAATTTGATAATACAGAGATGAAATAGAGGCCAGTTGACCCATTAGGCAGGACCTGGTAAGTTCTTCAGGTTTTTTTTTTTTTTTTAAGTTTTTTAATAGTATTTCTTGTTGTATAATATAATACAAATACTTGTGTATGTGTGAAATGGGTAGCCTGATAAATTATCCAGCAGTGCACGTGCTCTGATGTGAGATCACCCGGGTGAAGAAGTAGACCGTGAGCAGCCTCCTAGAAATCCTCTCTGGCCCCCACACAGCCACTTTTCTGCCTCTCCCCATTACCTGGACACTTGTTGATATTTTCCAGCTTTCACGCAATACGATGTTTTGTGAAATTCACCTGTGTGGTTTGTTTTGGGTAGTCATGGTTCTTTTACTCTTGTTGCTGTAAAATATGAAAATATTCTGTTGTGTGGATATATCACAGTGTATGTATTCATTATTTTTTAACCATAGTAACCATCTCTTTTTAAATTAAAAAAAAATGTTTTTACTTACTTTTGAGAGACAGAGACAGAGTGAGAGCAGGGGAGGGGCAGAGAGAGAGAGAGAGAGAGAGAGAGAATCCGAAGCAAGCTCCAGGCTCTGAGCTGTCAGCACAGAGCCTGAAGCGGGGCTTGAACCCACGAACCATGATATCATGACCTGAGCCAAAGTTGGATGCTTAACTGACTGAGCCACCCAGGTGCCTCAGCCATAGTAACCGTCTTTAAGTGTGCAGTTCAGTAGGGCTTTATGTCCATTCATTCACACTGCTGTGCATCAAGTCTCTAGAACTCTTTTCATCTTGTAAAAGTGAGACTCTGCTCATTAAATAACAGCTTCCACCCCCCCTTCCCACCCCTCTGGTCCCTGGAACCCCCATTCTACTGTCTTGTCTGCTTGTCTCTTCCAGGTTCCTCATGTAAGTGCAGTCATACAGCATTTGACTTTTTTGTGACTAGATTATTTCACTTAGCATAACGTCCTCAAGCATCATCCGCGTCACAGCATGTCAGAACTTCCTTTTTAAGGCTGAATAATATTCCCTTGTATGTATATACCACATTTCATTTGTCCATTCATCTGTCCGTGAACACTTGGGTTGCTTCCATCTTTTAAGGTTTGTATAATTTTAAAGATCTTTGATGTATATTGCCAAATGCTCTTCAGAAAACTTGTGTTCAGGGGTGCCTGGGTGGCTCGGTCAGTTAAGCGTCTGACTCTTGATTTTGGCTCAGATCATGATCTCACAGTTTGTGGGCTTGAGCCCTGCATCAGGCTGTGCACTGTTAGCTGTTAGCACGGAATGTCTCCCTCTCTCCCTCTGCCTCTCCCCTGCTTGCTTTCTATTTTTCTCAAAATAAATAAAAATAAAATTTGTGTTAATTTTCACTAGGAACATGTGAGCTTTGTCTTGCCATTACAATGATGATTAAAAAAAATTTTTTTTAATGTTTATTCGTTTTTGAGAGAGACAGAGTGCATGTGGGAGAGGGACAGAGAGAGAGGGAGATATAGAATCTGAAGCAGGCTCCAGGCTCTGAGCTGTCAGCACGGAGCCCGACGCAGGCCCAAACTCAAAAACCGTGGGATCATGACCTGAGCCAAAGTCGACACTTAACCAACTGAGCCACCACCAGGCACCCTTACAGTGATTATTTTTAAGTCTTTGTTAGTGTTTTGATTACTTGTGAGGTTTAACTATGTCAATTGGTTACTTACGATTCTTCCTTTTGTGTCTTAAAAATTATTCATATATCTTTCTTCTTGACTGTGAACTACTTGAGGGTAGTAACTATCATCTTAGACATTCTTTTTATCCCTGAACCGTCTAGTTCTATGTCAACTACATGAGATGCCCAGGATGTGTTTGGTAAATGAATGAATACATTTGTATGTGGTTGTATTGGGACCTCATAAGACTGTATCCTGATACAGGATAATACTGTCCTTATAGTACTTTTTGGTTTGTGACCAGTTATAAAAACATTTCTGAAAGTAGTTGCATAGTAAACAGTCTCAAGTAGTATTTGATAACTAGACTCAAGTAACATTCGATTAGAAGTTATCTTTATTTTAGGCTTTTTTTTTTTTTTTTTACATTTCTTAGGTTAAACCAGTATGTATTAGTTTTTTCAAATAGGCAGCTTTAAATAAAAGTCATTTTGATCTATTACATTTCTTTTTTCTCCTTAGTCCTTAGCCCATCTAATCGTATAATTGCCTACCCCTTTATTTTGTTTTAGGTAGAGTAGATAAGCTTGACGATACTATTCAGTCGAGGCTTAGGATCATACCATTAATCGCTTTGCTGTATGGCTGTTTTTAATCCTTGTTAAGTACTCAACCACTAACAGTTTAAATATTTGGACAGTTTCGAAGAGAACTTATCTTGCCACATATGGGTGTCTGATACAAAGCATTTTGTGCAACTCTGACTTCTCTGCTCTGGAACTTTTGAGTTATGTTCATCGAAGGCTATGAGGTTGTCCTTTGGTGTGGCTTTGATTATGCTTTTTGTGCTTCTTACTCCTTGGGGTGTTTGGAGTGGATGCTCCTTGGAGGATCCTAAGGCAGCTGTCAGAGTGAGAACTCTGACACTGGTGACTTTGCTTAGACACCTCATGGATGTGTGATTCCAGGAGTGCTTGTCGGGGAGTAAGTGAGGAGAGCCCCAAAGAGAAGGGTGAGAGCATTGGCGGGGGTGGGGGGGCACAAACGAGTGGGGAGAGGTGGGTACCAACACATTTCCTGACTCACAGGAGCAGTCACTGTCCCAACAGGTTTATGCAAGGAAAGTCTTAGGAAGAATTATAAAGGAAAATGCTTTTAAGGAAAGTTTCTTTGGCAGCGTATGTCAAATAAACTCCTTTAGTGAGAGGTTCCCAAACAGGTGCTCAAATTATCAGCCTGCAGTGAATTGATAAAATGATAGGGTGGTGATGTTTTTCTATAAAATTACACTTATTTTCCAGGCTAAATTGTATGTTTTTGGAGATGATGGTGGCAGTAGATTTTATGTATTTTCTGTATCTTTTACTTGGCAAAGCAAAATGGTGGCAACCTCTTATTGTTTGGTTGCCTTTCAACACCTCTTCCCCCGCCCCCAGTCACACACTTAATTTTGGAAATCATGTCTTGAACTAAAATAAATAATTTAGAAGTTGCTTGATTACACTCACTTATCTGATGAAGTAGGATGTCGGAAGTAAATTGAGGAGAAATTCTTCTGGAAATATCACAAACGTCTGCCATGAAGTTCAACTTCAGAGCTGAGTTTTTACTTTGTAAAAGAGTTTTGCTTGGCTCTTTGAATATCCAGAGGTTACTGAACAGGAAACCAAAAGGAATATGTGCGTATTGAGGAATGATTTCTAAAAAGGGAGACTGGCTGGCCTGACTCTGTGCAGTAGATTTAAGAACCCCACCTTAACTGTAGTGACAGGTAGTCAGTAGTAGTTTGTGTCCCCATCCCGTTTTAACTATTAAATACCCTGTACCGTTTATTAATCTCCCTTGAGCCCGGCTCATGAATTAAGTGTCAGGCAGTGATAGGCCAGACCATGGGGCGGCTGGTGGTGGATAAAATGAAGACATGGCTTGACCTGATGACCAGGCCCTCTACGGGCCTTGATTAGCCCCAGGGAGCTTTGTGAGTTAGAAATCTCCCCACCTTCAGATTGAGCTAGAATCAGGGAGGCCACACATTTCAGTTAATCGCACTGGTGAAGAGACCTTACGGTGCGTCCCCACACGTTTGCCCTTCAGCAGCAGCCAAATTTCAGGCTGATGCTGGCGGTCCAGGCCAAATAGACCCGCTGAACTCCTTGCCTCTTAGAATTCAGAATCTGCATTCACACCGACCATCTTCCCAGTTCCTCAGTGCGCTGTGTTCTTCCTCAGCTTCTCGCCTTTCCTAGATTGTTTCCTGTGTGTCAGCTGCTCCTTCCTGCCTTTTCCGCTGGAGTCCTTCCCGAAGGCACTCCACTTGTGAATATCCCCACACTCCCCCAGACAGATAGTAGTTTTATTACATAATAAGCATAACGTAAAATGTGCCTTGCCTTCAGGGGATTTATAATCTAGTTAAGGAGAAGAGATAAAATAATGGAAATTTGATAATTCATAGTCTGGTGCAGAAATGGTGATAAATTTACACCTGCATCTACTTGTGTGCCGTCATTTGAGTGCTATAACCTGCTGTTTTACGTAACGATGACAACAAGCTTGTAAAATAGATGTGCATTTTTCAGATGAGCAAAATGAGACTTTAAGAGACAGATTAGGTGAGAATACCTGGAGCTGGGACTCATCTGTATTTGTTATGCTTCAGAGTCTATGGTTCTCTATCTTATGTGCTATTTCCTTAGGCGTAAATGTGAAAGGACATGGTGAAGGATCTAAACAATAGCTTGTTTTAGCAAGAATACCACAAGAATGATTAACTGCCAAATACATTATGCAGGAATGGGAAGAGGTCTCTTTAGGCTGAGGTGGGCATGTTGTGTTATCTGAATGTATTGTGAGCGATTGCCATGTCAGTAAAAATATTAAAACATCGTATTTAAATGGCGCCATCATATTCCTTTTTATGGTTATACCATAACCTATTTAAGTTATTACCAGTTTCTGTTTTAGATAGGACTGCAATCTGGGTGCTCTTGTAAAATTAACTTCTGAATGTAGGATTCAAAAGGAGTCTTTTGAGCACTTTTAAGATTTTTAATATCTGTTGTTAAACATTTGCTTTTGGGAAGATGGTACAAATGTACAGTGGGCCACAGATAGTACTTACTGTACTTTGCCCTTTGTAGCTCTGAGTGTTATAAGAAGCCTTTACTAATTTAACAGGTCAGAAGGGGTTATCTGGTTTTAATCCGAGTGTCTGGTTACTGGTGTAGGTGGAACTGTTTTCATGTTTTATTGCTATTTAAATTTGTTTTGTGAATTATCTTTTTGCATTCTTTGCTTGTTTTCCTGTTGATGTGTTAGGGTTTTTCTTGCCAGATTTAGTGAGCCTTTTATAAATTAAGGACAATGTGTTCTTTTTCTCCATTTTAGCTTTTAATATGGCTTAGTTTTTAAAAAATATATTAGCATTTTAAATGTTCGCACAGTTAAATCCTAAAAAAATTTTTTAATGTTTATTTATTTTTATTTTTTTAACGTTTTATTTATTTTTGAGAGAGACAGAGACAGAGTCTGAGCGGGGGAGGGGCAGAGAGAGAGGGAGTCACAGAATCCAAAGCAGGCTCCAGACTCCTAGCTGTCAGCACAGAGCCCGGCGTGAGGCTCAGACTCACGAACTGTGAGATCATGACCTGAGCCGAAGTTGATGCTTAACCGACGGAGCCACCCAGGTGCCCCCACATAGTTAAGTCTTTTAGTTTTCTTCCATTTATTAAAGCTAGAGAGTCCAACACATGAAATTAAGGGAAAATAATTTTAGACCCATTTTCTGGAAAAGTAACATAAATATTTATAATATATAAATAAGTGTTTATAACATAAATATCATTTTCTGTGATATTTTCTGGAAGATTACCGTAGGCTACATGCAAGCTGTAAAGGAGCTTATAATATGGGCTTTATGTATTTTTACATCATTGGAAACCTTCTTGCAGTAAGTTGTGCACATAGTAGGTCCTAACTGTCGATGGAATGAATAAGAGTTAATTCGATGAATTATCACTGATAACCACTTCAGTAAATTTCACTGGTTCTTGGCACCTTTTCCTCTGGATTCTCTGTATGCACTCATTTTCTGAGAACTAGTGAACGAATAAAAAGACACAGGAGTGCCCTTTCTTTTAGGCTTATATTTCTACTGCTTTTTGCATCACTGGTACTATATGTTACATGCCTGGTAAGAGCTTTGTTCCTGGAAATGGTATTTGAGTGAGAGTTAATGTAGAACCTGTCGTAATATCCCAGTTTCCCTTGTTTTAGTAGAAATATTCGATTGCCTTCCTCTCAGATCCTGCTAGTTTGCTAGTGCTTTTTCATTTTTTTCCCCAGAATTTGAATAAGTGATTAAATGAGTTAATTTGGTATGTGGAGATCTGTACCATACAGTTTTCCAAATTTATTACTATTCACAGTTTCTTTAAGAAATGAACAGGTGAGATAGACTTTCTTGGTATTAAGGTGCTAAAAGCTTGTACTAACCTTAGTGTATGTATATTTGAATTCTGGACTATCGAAAGCATTGCACATCTAAGTTATCAGAAAGTTGTCAGAGTTGTAATTTACATGGAGCATAAGAGAACTATAGGAGTAGGGATCTTGCTTTTATTGTTTTGTTTTGTTTTTTAAATAGCTTTCTGTGCATCAGGAAGTCTCTGATTCACATCCAGGTGTTCCCCCCAACCCCAAGGGGAAAAAAGAAGCATAAGAAATAAAGTAGCTTTATTGAGATATAATTCATATACCATATAATTCACCTATCTGAAGTGTCCAGATCAATTGGTTTAATACTTTCACGGTTTAATACATCTGTGAATGTATATGTAACTACTACCACACTCAATTTTAGAGCATTTTAATCACCTCAAAAAGAAACTCTGCACCCTTTAGCTATTGCCACCCTCAAATCCCCATGCCCTTCAACCCTAAGTAACCATTAATCTGCTTTCTGTCTCTGGATATTTGACTGTTCTAAACATTTTATATAAATTGAACGATACAACATGTGGTCTTTTGTGATTGACTTCTTTCACATAGCATAATGTTTTCAAGTTTCATCCATGTTATGCCATGTATCAGTCTTAATTCCTTTATATGGCTGAATAATATTCCTTTTAAAGGATTGAATATATTTTGTTTATCCATTCGTCATTTGATTAACATTGAGTTGTTTCCACCTTTTGGCATTATGAATAATGCTGCTATAAACATTCATGCACAAGTGTTTGTGTGGACACGTGTTTTCATTTTTCTTGGGTAAATACTTAGGATTGCAACTGTTCCATCGTATGTTTTCCAGTGTGACTGCACCATTTAACATTCCCACCAGCAGCTTACGAGAGTTCTGATTTCTTCACCTCCTGGCCCACACTTGTAATTATCTAACTTGTTGATTATAACTATCCTATTGGGTATCAAATGCCATCTTTTGGGTTTGATTTACATTTTCCTAATGGTGGTGAGCATCTTTTTAGATGCTTGTTAGCCATTTACATATCTTCTTTAGAGAAGTGTCTATTCAGATCCTATCTCCATTTTTAAATTGGGTTCTCTGTCTTTTTATTATTGAGTTATAAGAGTTCTTTGTATATTCTCGATGTGTCCCTTATCAGATATATGATTAGCAAATATTTTCTCTCGTTCTGTGGATTATCTTATTCACTTTCTTGATAGTGCCCTTTGATGCACAAACATTTTAAATTTTGATGAAGTCTAATTTATTTATTTTTTTCCTCTGTTGCTCATGCTTTTGAGTCCATATCTAAGGATCCATTGCCAAATCTGAGGTCCTACAAATTTACCCCAGTTTTTGTGTAAGAGTTTTATAATTTTAGCTCTTACATTTAGATCTTTGATGCATTTTGAATTGATTTTTGTATATAGTGTGAGTTAAGGGTGCATCTTCGTTCTTTTGTATGTGGTTATCTGTTTATCTGAGCACCATTTGCTGAAAAGGCTCTTCTTTCCCCATTGAAGGTCTAGGCACTTTTGTCAAAAGTCCGTTAAGTTTAGATCTGGACACTCAGTTCTGTTCCATTGATCTATGTACCTATCATATGCCATAACCACACTGTCTTAATTATTGTTACTTTTGTAGTAATTGCAACAGGAAATCGGGAAGGTGAGTCCTTCAACAGTAGTCTTTATGGGATTGTTTTGGTTACCTTTATCTTCTAACCCCTTGTATCCCTGTGCCTAGAATAATGTTTAGGATATAGTAACTTTTAGTAAGTATTTATTGCAAGGATGCTTTAAAGTAACTAATTCAGCTTCAATTTAAGCGGTAAATTGATTCTTTAAAAAGAATATTCCAACTGTAGCCAACACTTTTTCAGTATATTTTGTAAGATACCTCAGTTCCTTATTATTTCTATCTCTGTTAATAAAAGTTTCTAGTAATGCAGTATATCATGGGAGTATGTTGCTTTATTAAAGGTCCTGTAGGCACTGAGGAAAGAATCATAGATGAAAAAAACATCAACAAAAGTAGTAGTGATTAACCAACACAATATCAAGCTGTAAGGAAGTATTGAGACTCAGTATAGTTAAAGTTATTCTTGTAGAAGAGGGATATATTTGTTTATTTAAATATAAATTTTCAGAAATTGAGTGGCTTCTTGGGGCGCCTGGGTGGCTCAGTCGGTTAAGCGTCCAACTTCAGCTCAGGTTGTGGTCTCATGGTTCGTGGGTTCGAGCCCTGCATCGGGCTCTGTGCTGACAGCTCAGAGCCCAGAACCTGCTTCAGATTCTGTGTCTCCCTCTCTCTGCCCCTACCCTGCTCACACTCTGTCTCTTTCTCTCTCTCAAAAATAAATAAATGTTAAAAAAAATTAAAAAAAAAAAAAGAAATCGAGTGGCTTCTTGTCTTAATATATTAGAAATTTTGTTTGGATGATTGTAGCTAAGTCAGAAAAATTTAGGGGCATTTTTTTTCTGTTAATGATTTTTTTCCCCTCAACAGTAGAAATTAGAGTAATAGAACTACTTATAGTTTTTCTGACAAGCAGACATGAGAAACTGCCAAAAATGCTATGTATTTGTTTGGTGTTCTGGTGCCATCTACAGTTGAAAAGTATGTCATTTTTAAAATATTCGTATATTTAAGTGATATCAGCTTTGTGTGCTAAATCTTGTTTTAGAGCTTTTATCTTCCCTTCTACAATTAGGTTTACAAAGAGTCTTTGATCTTATGTGAATTATAGAAACTGGGACACAAAGTGTTTTAATTGCTACAAAATAAATGGGTTGGATTTGGCTATTTGTAAATATTTTAACCAATAAAATGAAATGTTTCCCTTCTTATATTAATTTCTTTGTTTTTAAACAAAATTTTCCCTCTTGTTTCCTAAAGTAACTGCTGTATGATCCTATCATAAAATAGTTAGCTATGTTGTGAAATTAGTCACTTTGAAAGTTAAGTATGGCTTTTCCTTATATGTAAAACAGAGTAGATAGAGTACCATTTTGTTTTAACACCAAATAATCCACAGAGCAATTTTTAAAATAAAAAAAAAATTTTTTTTTTTTAATGTTTATTTATTTTTGAGACAGAGAGAGACAGACCATGAACGGGGGAGGGACAGAGAGAGACGGGAGACACAGAATCCGAAGCAGGCTCCAGGCTCTGAGCTGTCAGCACAGAGCCTGATGCGGGGCTTGAACTCACAGACTGTGAGGTCGTGACCTGAGCCGAAGTCAGAGGCTCAACCGACTGAGCCACCCAGGCGCCCCTAAAATAAAAATTTATACATATACTGCCTTTTAGTGGTATGTAATAAACTATTCCTATCATACTTTGGATAAATGTAAATACAGAATAACTGTTTTCAGACACTGGATAATGGGCTATACGGGATTGTCCTCCCTGAGACAAGGGAAACAAATGAAGAGAGCCCTGTAATTACCCTGGTTTTCTGCCCGCAAACCGTTCTAGACTGTGGTGCAGGCAGGAATATCCGCAGCAAAGCAGAGTAGTCTTCTTGAATTGAGGAGGCAGATTGGAGTTCAGGGAGACTGAAGTGGTTGGAAGTTGAGGGCAGAGTTCTGTAGAGAAAGGAATGATATAGAAAAAGAACTCCAGAAATCTACCAAAGACTTGAGTGTTTGAATACAAGATGCGCTTGTGTAGAGTAGAAACTCTACAAGGTTAAGCAAAGAGCCACTGGAGAACTGTGAGCCAAAAGGTGCCGAGAGTTCACATGGGACTTGGAGGTATTTGAATTTCCAGTGGTCAAAGTGAAAAGTTGTTGTTTGTTGGTCACTGGGACAAGCAATAAAGATATGGAAGATTCACATCTTAGTAGTAGAATCCTAGAGTAAAAGCATGTTTGGAATTAGCCTACCCAAGCTTGAAAACAAACCTTGACAGGATAAAGTGGAATTAGAAATAACAGCTTGTGAAAAAAAAAAAAAAAAAGAAAGAAAGAAAGAAAATGCCAAATGGTCTCTAAAGGAAGATAACAAAATTCAGGTAGTTAGTTGCATAAAATTATAATGTCTAACATGTGACCAAAAATTACTAGACATGTCAATAAGCCCGAAAAGATGACCCTTGACCTAGAGAAACAATCAATAGAAACAATCCCAGAAATTTCAAAAATGATAGAAGTAGAAGAAGGAATTGTTAATATGGTTGCAATTCAGCTGTTTAAAGGAAAACATGAACGAACATTGGAGAAAAATAAGTAGATAAAAAAGACCACATGGAACTTCAAGAGATGAAAAATAGAGTATCTGAAATTACAAATACACCAGGTGGGATTTTCAACGGAACAGACCCTATAGAAAAAAAATTACTGAACTTGTGGACCTAGCAATGTCAGTGTTGTAAGATGTAGTGCAGAGAGAACAAAGACCAGAAAAAATGTAGAGAACAACAGTGACACATGAGGACGTATCAAGCAGCCAGCATTGTGTAATTGAAGTTCCTAAAAGAAGAAAGAAAGGGGGAAAACAGGGAAAAGATGAAGAAATAATGACTGTAAATGTTTCAAATTGGATGAGCACTATAAACCCATAGATTTAAAAAATTTGATGAGGCCCAGGAAGGATAAACACAAAGGCAACCATCACTGGAAAAATCACTGGTTAAATCTCCTGTTCTTCTGTAGTTCTCTAGTTCTTCTCTAGGATTTACTTATTCTTAAATTAACTGTGTTACAAAATTAAATGTTATTTTAATTAACCACTTTTGCAGGGAGTGTGGAGGTTCATGTCATCCTAAACCTAAAACAATAGCGTGTCACCAAAGATTGAAAATGATTTTCTTATTTGGTTTACTTCATGACCATTAGGTGAGTTTTAAGTCAGTTTTGTGTGAAGCCAGTATTTGTGGTTGGGAGGGGGTTTTCCTCTGTTCTTGGCTAGTGTGGCTGTGCCCTTGTAGCTTGAGTATTGATTTTGAATTAGTTATGCCTCTGAAACCTCATCCTCTGAGTGTCTAGTACATGTCAGGATGAGGTATTTTGAAAAGAGAACTCTGCTAAATGTGTGGTAAATATTCTCTAGGTCATTGCTTCTTTACCTTTTTTGGGTCATAGATTGTATTTGAGAATCTGATCAAAACCGTAGACTCTTGACTCCTCTGAAAAATGCACATAATAAAAATTTGCATTCAGTTTCAGGGAATTCGTGGTCTGATGATTGAGCTATAAGGTAATATAGTTTTGGGGTGCCTGGGCGACACAACTGGTTAAGCATCCAGCTCTTGATTTCGGCTCAGGTCATAATCCCTGACCTCAATGTGGGATTGAGCCCTACATTGGGCTCTGTGCTGAGTGTGGAGCCTGCTTAGGAATGTTTCTTTTTCCCTCTGCCCCTCTGCCCTGCTAGCAAGTGCTCACTCTCTCTCTCTGTGTCCCTCTCAAATAAAAATTAAAAAGGGGCACCTGGGTGGCTCAGTCAGTTAAGTGTCCAGCTTCGGCTCAGGTCATGATCTTGTGGTTTGTGAGTTTGAGCCCTGCGTCGGGCTCTGTGCTGACAGCTCAGTGCCTGGACTGGAGCCTGCTTTGGATTCTGTGTCTCCCCCTCTCTCTGGCCCTCTCATGCTCATGGTCTGTTTCTCTCTGTCTCTTAATAATAAACGTTACAAAAAAAATTAAACAAAAATACAGTTTTGATACGTTAACTCTTTTTGCGTTCCCTATATTTTTTGTACATGTTGCATTTAAGTGTATACTGTGAGACATTCTTTTCTGAAACCGTAGGTGGTGTTTATTTTTGGCACAAACAAGACTTCTAGGCTCTGCATTTCCAGTAAATTTCACGTTGGCCTTATGTATTCAACCACAGTTACCAATTCCGTTCTCTTGAGTGAAGAAAGCTATATAATTAAAAATGGGAGCTTTTATTTTTTTCTTCTAAAATTGTTTTAGACCCATTTACATTTTTTTTCCTAGTTTACATAGTTTTTAATTAGAAGAAAATTATATTTTTCACGAGACAACTTTGTGTACGTGTATATATCTTTAATTACGTCTTTGGTGTTGGGTAGTGTTTTACTTCTTGGTTGTTAAGGGGCCATTTCTAAGGATTTCACGATCCCTAAAGGCATCGTTCCCCTCAGGTGAGCAGTTCTCTTTCCTCTTTGGGCTCCCAGCCGGGGAACGGTCTTGCTTGTTGAAATAGCATGGACAGAATAGCCCTTTAGGTTGACTCTGTGATGGATTAGTTGAGAAGCCTTGTGTGTGAAAAAGTCGACGTAGTGCCAGAAAACGGTGCGTATCTGCGTCTGTCTAGTAGCGCACAGTGGGGCGGGAGATGCTTAGGGAGGTGGGTTCGCTCATGTCCTCCCCGCTTTAGCGCCCGCGCGGCTACATGTTCCTGTTAGGACGAAGGACATAATCCGACGGCCGCCTGCGCCTGCGGGGCCTCTCGTTCACTCTGCCCGCTCTGCGCCTGGTCGTCACGGCCTTTCGGTTCCTCCTGAGCCCCGTGCTCCTCTGTCTCAGCTGCTCCTCCTCTCCTTCGTCCAGTCGGGGCCTTCGGAGCTTTCGAATCTCGGTTGAAATGTTGCTTCTTAAAAAAGTCTGCTTTATCGTCGCTGGGAACTGTCCCAGTTCTCGGGGCTGGACCCCGTCCGCCAGCAGTCATTCACAGCGTAATGGGGGATCGCACTGAAAACACTGGTGTGTGCGCACTTACGTGCTAAGTATCTAGTTCTTTCTGTAGATTGGAAGCTGCAGGAGGGCAGGAATGGTGACGCTCTCGTTGAGTCGTGTGTTCTTCCTCAACTCTTAGCACAGCGCTTGTCCGGTAGGGCCACTGTTGAACGAATGGCACAGTTAACGTCCTGGAGGAGCTGATAGTGTCGCTGACGCAGCTACACACACAGGGAAGCATGGGACAGTTAATGTGTGTTTTCAGCTCTAAATAAACCAGTCACTACAACAAAGACCCAAGAAAGAAAAAAACGGAAGTGAATAAGATAATACACCTTAAAATTTTTATGTTGCCCTCTGTCTCCTCTCTTACACAAAATCCTGTTCTCAGTGAAAAAAAAGTTAATTGTTAATTTCAAATTATCGTTCTCTGATTTAAAAGGCTTGCTTTTCTGTCCTTCTAGGGGGTAGTTTCAGGCTCTGTTTTAGGTATAAACACACGCAGATTTACACAAAACGAGTGGAAACACTAGCCTGATCTGAGGAGTGCTCTATTAGAGGACAGTAAATTAAGGGAAGACAGGGTGTAATTCTTGGACTTGGTAGGGAAGGTAAGCAGCTACCTGAAGGGGAGAGGATTTGACTTAGACCTTTTCTTTTATGCGCAGAAAGAAGTAGGGCAAGCAAAGCCTCACTATTCTGTTTCGTTTTGTTTTTTCACTTAAATTGTAGTCACACTGTGGTCCCCAGCCGAATTGAGACTCAGTATCTTAGCGAGGCTAACGCCTTTATAGGTGAGGAAATTTCGACGTGGAGTGGTTAAAAGGCATCAGCAAAGATACGAGTCCCGCAGCTCGGCTGAGTACTACATCTCCGAACTGTTCCCACGTTCTTTCTCCAGCCCGTAGGGGCCTCCTTCCACAGGGGGAGTATTCCTCCGTGTCTGTCCGGGAGAGGGCAGACGTCCCAGCAACCAGGCTGGGGGTGCAGGGGCCCTGGGCCGTGGGGTTAGGCCAGGACTCCAGTTCTGGCTCAGGTCCTTTCCAGCTGAGCACACAAGTTACCTTTGCAGCTTAGGGATCGCAGTAGTACCTGCGGGGGTCGTCGGGAAGGTGAAATGAGATAACATTTGTAGAGTGCCTAACTGACTACCTAGTATGTAATGGGTATTTGATGACGAGTGCTTCTCATAATCAATGAGAAGTGGCCTTCTGGGCAAAGAAGCCTTTCTACAATGGCTCCATAAGCTCTGGCAAGGATTAGGTGAAATTACATGTGATGGTTAGCATAGTGCCTGGCAGATGGTCAGAATTCAGTACCTAATGGAGGCAATTATACTGTTAGAATGGAAATCATTCATTACTATGTAACGAATTATACAGCTGATTAAAAACATAAATAGAAATCTGATGCATATCCCAATTTTGGAAGTCACTGTTTTAAAGGGCATTTCTTTACTTATCGTTTGAAATTTTTTTACAACCACAATCAGTTCTATTGATAAAGAATTGCTTGATTTCATAATACTACATTTTCCATTTAGTCCTGGTTCTTAGTCTTTTGTACCTGGTACAGTAACACCGAATTTATTCAGCATCATCGAGGAACTGTCTCATACAGCATCATTAAGATAATTAGGTCTAAAATAAATTGGTTATTATAAAATAGTTTAGATTTAGAGACAATTGCAAAGATAGTGTAGAGAATTTCAGTATTTCTACTGTCTACATTTGTCACAGCTAGTGAGCCAGCGTTGACACATTATTCTACCTAAGTGGTGGGGAGTTAACCTCCCTGTCCTTGGGACGGGAATGTAGACTTAAATTCTTTGGATTTTTGTCTGTACAGGTGATTTCTCTCTTCTCCCATGTATTTATTTAGTAATTATATCAATGTGGACTCATGGATTCATGGTTATAATTGGATATGATTCATGGGTATAATTCTATATCTGTATTTTGTTGCTCAGAATTTTCCAGTTTTGGCCAACGGGAGCTCTGTTTCTGTGTCCTTCTAAAATACTCCCATAGGTTGTTTGTTTGTTTGTTTGTTTTTTGAGCACTTCCTCACTTGCTGGCACTACAAAGTGCTCCAGGCTTGTATTACATCTTCTTTGCCCCAGTCCTGAACTCAGCCGTTTCTTCTGGTTCTTCTATTGGAGCATGGTGCTGGAAACCCAAGATCTGGTCCCTAGATAAATGAGCTTTTCTGAGCTGATGTCAAAGCAGAGGTGAGGGATGTTATGTCCAAATTGTCCCAATTGCTTTCCTCACTTTTCTTTGCAGTTTACGTCGCTAAAAACCCGGGGAGAATATATTTCATATACTCATATTTCTTAGATCTAGCTACCCCCAAGAGTTAGGGTTCATCTTTTGAGTGTGTGCGTGTGTGTGTGTGTCACAGAGCACATTTATAGTTAAAACTATTTTAAAAATCTGAATTAGAAAGGTAACTTGAGCTAAGGCGATTCAGACAGCTCATGTGTTTCCTACAGAAAGAGGCTCCTCAGTTACTTGATTTCTAAGAATGACAGGGAGTAATTCATGATAGAAAATGTGTTTTTTTCCACAAATTCAAATTAAAATAAGGGAATTTAAAAAATGTTCTCATTTGTTAGAGTAGGTAGAGGGACATCATAATTCTTATTGCTACCTTAAAAAAATTTTTTTTGCCCCCTTTAAAATTTTAAGCATTTTTCTTGTTTCTCTTTAATGTTTTGTGCATACTTGGCATAGAAGACCCTTTGTTTGCTCTTCCTTCCAGCGTTGATCCAGTTTTTCATCTTCCCACTTAAGCTGCTTCAGCCCCACAGTTCTCTTTATTTATTTATTTTTTTAGGTTTATTTAGTTTGAGCGAGCGAGAGCATGAGCAAGGATGTGGCAGAGAGAGAGGGAGAAAGAGAGAGAGAGAGAGAGAGAGAGAGAGAGAGAGAATCCTAAGCAGGCTCCACACTGTCAGCGCTGAGTCTGACGTGGGGCTCGAACCTGCAAACCGCGAGATCATGATCGGAGCTGAAACCAAGAGTCGGGTGCTAAACTGACTGAGCTACCCAGGTACCCCTGCAATTCTCCTTTTGAATGAATTAGCACTTTTATGTTGCTTTCTTTAAATTCTTTTCCATGGGCATTTCATCATCAGATGCGGTCACAACAAGACTGATCTGTGCTTATTTTCACGTCTTGTATTGAAAAGACATCCTCTCACCTGTGCTGCCGGCATCCTTCTCCTGTTCATGGTCAACAACTCAGCTGGAAGGCCCCAAATCGGTGCATCTCAGAAGGGTTTTTGTTCCATTTTGATTGTCTCCTTGCGAATCTGTATTCATACGATCTAGTGTTGGTTTGTAGAGCTTTGGAAAAAGATGTAGATGATAGATATGCTCATACATTTTTGGAGCTGTTGGAACTGGTAAAAAGCAAGCACACCTGCAAATGCCTTATTCTTTGCCCTCTTATTTCTATCCTCAGTTCTTGCAGCAAAATTGCAGGAAAAACGAGAATAATCACATTTGTCTTTTCATCTATAGCATGACTTATATGCATTTACATACCTAAAGCTTCTCTTTATCTTTTTTTCTCTCTCTCTTCTTCTGGTTCTAGTTCTTTTTTGGAGTAGTCTTCTGGTTAACCAGAAATGAAAGATAAGTCTTTAAAGCAGTTTGTTATATTTGTTTATAAGACTTTGTTTTCTGAAAGACTTCATCTGAAAATACTCTTTTTTTTTGAGAGTGGTGGGGAGAGGGGGAGGGTAGAAGAAGCCGGAGAGAGAGAATCCCAAGCAGGCTGCACGCCCAGCATGGAGCCCAGACGTGAGGCTCAGTATCACAACTGTGAGATCATGACCTGAACTGAAATCAAGAGTCAGACGCTCAACTGACTGAGCCACCAAGGCACCCCTGAAAATCTTTTTTCAACAGGTTATAATTATTTTTATTTCTAATGATGAGCAGAACTTATCCATATGGAGTGTATATTTATTTTTTTATCTTTAAGTGTTCTTTTTGTTCTAGTTAGTTTAGGACTGATAAAGTATACTTTGTGTAAATCTGTGAGTTAAATAAAAGACTTTTGCTAGAAGATCTAAGTCAGGTAAGCCTTATCCATACGTGACCTAACCCTTTCCAAGACCTGACCTTCTCCATTTCTTCTATAAAACATATCTACTGATGCTTGCAGCATCATGAATGACTGACAGGTTACACTCTAGAATGGCCGTGACTTTCTGTTTCCACCAGTTGAAACATATGCTTATCAAGAGTTCCTTGTTTGTTCCTAAATCTGTTTAGGTCTGTTGTATGTTTTAATTGTTATTGCATAATTTAGTACGCTTTTTTTTTTTTTTTTTTTTTTTTTTTTTAGTACGCTTTTATACAAACATGTGAACTGTGAATGCAAAAGAGAATTGTAGTTTCTCTCTAGATGGAATACTTTGGAAAGTCTCAAGATAGGTCACAAAAAGAAAATTGCTATCAAATAGGTAAAGGAGAGGACTGTTAACATTTAGGAAGAAAAATCATGAAAATCTGGAAAAGTTGCTCCACGAAAGTCTTTAGATTCTTGTTCTATTTTAAAGAACTAGAGTGTGGATTGCAGACACCGCACTTGGTCGTGGTATGTGTGACTCATGACTTCTCTCAGGGACCCACACTAAAAGGCAAGGCTGTGGCCCTCATCAGAGTGGTGATAGGTTTAATCTCATTCATGGGCTTAAAGTGAAAGTAGATGTTTAAGTTTTATATGTGTGTCTGTTATCTCTTATAATTTAACAAGCCATATCAAAGCTTAATGGCTTAAAATGAAAACCATTTCTTATCTGTTACGGTACTGAGTGGGTCTTCTGCTTCTCATGGTCTTGGCTTGGGTTCAGTGGACAGCTGGAAGGTCCAAAATAGCCTCACTCACAAGCTAGCAAGTTGGTGCTGGCTGTCAGCTGGAAGCTCACAAGACTTTGACCTAGCTAGGCTCTTCGTGCAGCCTGTCCACCTGCCTAGGTGGGGCTTTGAAGACCGCGGAAGTCTCAGGGCTGCTGGCCTTCTTACCTGTGGCCAGCCTCCCCTGAAGGACAAGGGTGTAACTGGCCCAGTGTCACTTTCACTGCATCTCTTTAGTTAAAGCAGGTTACAAGGTCATATTGGATTCAAGAGGAGGTGATTATAGAAGGGTGTGAATACTGGGAGGCCAGGTTTGTGGAAGGCCACCAAAGTCACAGCCACCACAGATGTTTTGGGTTTTGGAGTTTGCATGTTTCATTCTTTTCTTTTTTTAACGTTTTACATTTTTATTTTTGAGACAGAGAGAGATAGAGCATGAACGGGGTGGGTCAGAGAGAGAGGGAGACACAGAATCTGAAACAGGCTCCAGGCTCTGAGCTGTCAGCGCAGAGCCCGACGCGGGGCTTGAACTCACGGACCGCGAGATCGTGACCTGAGCTGAAGTCAGATGCTTAACCGACTGAGCCACCCAGGTGCCCCTGATATGTATTTTTAAAATTAACTGGGTAGCTACAAGTCTCAGTGGCATTTGATAAGAAGGCTTCTAATAAATGAAAGTGTAAGCAAATTTAGAGTAATTCGATTAAAGCTTGTATTCTTAAGAGTGGGGACATAAGGATTTCAACCCATGTTAATCTGATTCCAAAACCACGATTCCCTCCGTTATCCACCATTGCCATTGTTCTGGATGGGAGGTAGTTACCTTGGCACCTAGGGTTACGGTATCCCGATAACATCATCCACAGAAATCAACAATCATTTAATTCTTGCAGCCTTTAAAAAAAATTACATTCTTCAAATAATTAAATGGGATTGTATTTTAATAGACTTTAGATGATGATTAAGTCTGAAGTATCAAAAGAGAACATTATTTTTGCCTCGCAAGTTCATTTATTCAGTAGGTGGTTATTGGGCACATAATCTGCACCAGGTACTGTCCTAGACATTGGGGGCAACTGTGGTAGAACAGTAATAGGTGGGGCCCTGCCTTCCCAGGGCTTGGACACTGGTTGGGAGGGATAGTTCTTTTCACGGGAAATCTTTTTTTTTTTTTTTTTTAAATCTGCTTTTGTTAAAAAGAAATGAATTTAGTTAAAAAAAAATTAAGTTGGAATGTCTGTCTTGAAAACCAAGACTCAGTAGGTTTGTAAAGACCCTATACTCTGAGTCAATGAAGAAGTTCAATATATTTCTTTTAATGTTTATTTATTATTTTGGGGGGAGAGAGAGCGTGAGCAGGGGAGGGGCAGAGAGAGAGGGAGACACAGAATCGGAAGCAGGCTCCAGGCTCTGAGCCGTCAGCGCAGAGCCCGACACGGGGTTGGAACCCACCAGCTGTGAGATCAGGACCTGAGCCAAAGTCGGATGCTTAACCAACTGAGCCACCCAGGCACCACAGAAAAAGTTAAAAACTTAGCAAATATTGGATAAATTTGAGGTTTGACAACAGTTTAGTTGGAGGTTAGCTGATAAACATTCAATGATAGGCTGACAATATAGATCAACTAACTTTTTAATTAATTGGCTCTTACAAATACAAACCAACTGAGCAACCTCAAATTTAGCTTAGCTGCTTTTGATTTATACCACCAGCCAAGCAAACTCTTTAATATGAATTCTTAAAAAAAGAAATCTAGAAAATCTACCACCTCTGCCTACCCCCCTCCCTGCCTTTCCTCGAAGTGTTTCTTTAATTATTGCTTAATAGAGAATAGGTTAGTGAGAAGGCAGAGTTGACAGAGAGGATCTCACACGGTTGAGTACTATACTTCATAAGTGAATAAAATACTTGATTGTTTTTAAAAAAATTTTTTCATGTTTATTTTTAAGAGAGAGAAACGGAATGTAAGCAGGGGAGGGGCACAGAGAGAGGGAGACCAAATCTGAAGCAGGCTCCAGTCTCTGAGCTGTCAGCACAGAGCCTGACGCGGGGCTCCAACACACGAACCGTGAGATCAGGACCCAAGCCAAAGTCGGAAGCTTAACTGACTGAGCCACCCAGGTGTCCCTAAAATTGATTTCTAGGGACTTTGCTAAAGAACTTCTAAAGAAGGGTGTGTGTGTGTGTGTGTGTGTGTGTGTGTGTGTGTGTGTGTGTGTGTTTGGTGTGTTTGGGCTTTTGCAAAACCACAGATGTTTTTGAACTCGTCTAATCCAACTTCATTATTTTATAGATGAGCTATTTCGGGCACCATGTGGTTCACCAACTGTGTCACAGCAGAACTATTTAACCCCTAGTTACTTGAATTTTTGTCTTGTCTTCCACACGTTTTCCATTGAAATGACAGCAAAACCCCTTGGGTTGAGTTCAGGGCACACTTTTGTTAGACCAGATTCTATGTCAAGTGAATAGTACTTTAGCAAAGTTTGATGTGAAAAGAGTGAGACACTGTTTTATATGACTGTCAGAGATTTAGCACTAGAAAGAAATTTCACATTTGTGTGTTTTTCAGCACATATCAGGCCAGTGTTTCAGGGCAATTGATGTAAACCTCGTATTACTTTCCTCATCCAAAATAATTGGTATCCATGGCAACATTCTGAACCAGTCAACTGACCACATTAGCTCATCTCACATGAGCTAATACAAAATGAGGTTTTGGATGGTTTGGGTTAGTTAATTGAAATGATGCACGTTCTTTTGAACTTACCACTAGTGTTTATATTCCTAGATTTTGTGTATAAATTTTTCTTTTTACAGAGAGAAAAGAAACTTTTAGCTTGGTTTCCCTTCCCACCCCTCTATTGTATATTGCTTCTTAGCTTAGACTCCCAAGCTGAGTTGTTTTTCTCTGTCTCCTTTTGAGATTTTTCTCTTCATCATTGGTTTTCAGCAATTTGATTATGATGTGCACAGTCAAAACTGATGGTTTTCTTCAAGTTGTTCTGCTTGGAGTTTGTGGAGCTCCTTGGATCTGTGAACTACAGTTTCCTTCCAATTTAGAACATTTTCAGCCCTTAATTCTTAAAAGATTTTTTCTGTGCTTCCCTTTTTCTGTTTTGGATTCTAATAACACACGTTACACCGCTTGTTACTGCCCCACAGATAACGGATGCTCTGTTCTTTTTCTTTGTTTTCCTTAATCTTTTTCTGATTCATTTTGGATCATTTCTATTGCTGTATCTTCAAGTTCACGGTTCTTTTCCTCTGCTGTGTCTCATCCGCTTTTAAATCCCATCCAGAGTGTTTTTCATTTCAGATACAGTTTTCATCTTTACAGGTTCTGTTTGAGCAAAATTTCTGGTCTGCTTACTGATTTTTTTTTTTCCTGGTTTGGGCCATATTTTCCCTTTTTTTGGTAATTTTTGACAGGATGGCAGGCATGAATTTTACTTATTGAGTGCTAGACTTTTAAAAAATCCCTTCAAATATATTTGGACTTTGTACCGACATGTATTAAGTTACTAAGTTACTTGGATGGAATGTAAACTATTAACATTTTCAGTGGGTGTGAGTACCATGTTGATGGGCTGAAGTCATCCTAAGAAAGTGGCCGTCAGCTCCACATGGCAGTCTTTCTACCTCACTTTCTGTGTGGCATAATGAATAAAGAGTGATGAAGTGCACCGTGCTTTATCTTATTTTAATACATTGTTTATGACAGTATTCCTCTTTGCTTCCATGCATTTTTTATGTTTGCTGTTAGAGTAATTAAGTAATTTGGAAACACTTTGAAACCAGTAGTGTTTATTGTGTCCGTGCGAGGTTATAAAGACTAGGATGACTTTCTGTTTTGGGATAGATGCAGATTTGAAAACAAGAGATCTTCAGCTTCTGGAGAAGTATTACAGGGATTTAGTCTTTTACTTTTATTTGGAGAGTACAGCCAAGTGAATTTTTCCGTGTGTAGAGAAATAACTTGTCCGTAGTTAGGTGCCAGGTATTTTTTCTTCTGTTTCCCCAAATTACATTTTTTCATAAAAGTTAGCATCTTTATTACGTGTACCGTCTTTGACTCTTTTTATCTGCGAAAGCAGTGGACTTGTTTCCATCCTATGTAGATCAGACAAAGGTACTTCTTGAAAAATAAACTCTCCTCATCCTGAAATCATGATTCTGTCCTTAGCTCTGGGAGCTGGCCCTTGGAGACCTGGCTCACTGATGTTTGCACATTTTCAGTCCCTCTTCATAAAAGCCTCCTCCTCCTCTACTTCGCGTTTGAGTAATTTATTCACGCACACAGTACTGCTGGATGCTACTGAAACATGCCATTTTATGTGCCTGTCTCATACTGTAGTGTTTTCCACATAGCCGTTGATTTCCAATATTTTGATATCCTTGACTTTTTTGAAATATTTATAACTGAATTTCCTGAAGTATTTTAGAATGTTGGCTTTACAAATTATATATTCGTCCTTTTCTTCGTCTTAGAAAGATTAAGTCACGTACGCAGTCACCTGTCTAGTCAGGCTGGGACTCAGCCTTTGGTCTTCCGCTTCCTGAGTTCACGTCTGTCTTCACTGCAGAGGGATGTTTTGATTGTCTCGTTTGCTCCTTTATCTGACTCCATTTTTCTGTTTAGCCTGGCATTCGCTGCTATCTGGCCCTGATGTGTTTAACTGACTAAATGTCTGTGCTGTAGTTCTGTTGTGATTACCATTCTGAAATATGAAATATGTTTTTGTGGTAAAACATTGAATGGTTTTGAGTTCTATCCTAGAAACTTGGAGACACAAAAGTAATGAAATGTGCTGCCCTTCCTTACCATTGACTTTGTCTTAGTGGGGAAAAAAAAAGTTATAGTATTGAATTTGAAACAATTTAGAAGGTGTTAAAAATGTTAAGATAGTTTCTGGGCCTGTACCATGCTGAACTCAAAGGCAGACTTCTCTTTCCTTTTTTATTTAAAAAAAATTTTTTTTTAACGTCCATTTATTATTGAGAGACAGAGAGAGACAGAGCATGAGTGAGGGAGGGGCAGAGAGGGGGAGACACAGAATCCGAAGCCGGCTCCAGGCTCCGAGCTGTCAGCACAGAGCCCGACGCGGGGCTCTCACTCACCTACTGCAAGATCATGCCCTGAACCAAAGGTGGACACTTTACCGACGGAGCCACCCAGGTGCCCCTTTCCGTTTTTATTTTTTTAAACATTTTTATTTTTAAATAATCTCTACACCCTCCGTGGGGCTGTAACTAACAACCATGAGGTCAGCCGTTGCCTGCTGTAGCAACTGAGCCAGCCAGGTACCCCCTGTCTTAATGTTAAGCAGATGAGGAAGGAACTCAGGTTCCCTCATGATGGCCAATAGGCTTGGTGACTTCCACGGTTTATAATATGAGCAGTAGCAATCATTTAGTGAACCCTGCTCTATTATCACTCTTTTGTTAAGCATACATTATTGGATTAAATCCTCATAGGTATGGATTCTAAGTATTATCTTTATTTGGTAAATGCGCAACGTGGAGATATTAAGTAATTTGGCGAAGGCCCACATGGCTACTAACTAGCACAGTCAGCCTTTGAACCAAAGTCCCTTGTGCCACAAAGCCTACAGTGTTAATCATTCCAAGCTTATGCTAGTAACCACTACAACACGGGGAAATGAGATGAGGGACCTTGTCACTGATAGTCATATCTTCTGTTCAGCTGAATCAGCTATTTTGCAGTGAGCGTAGAAGAAATGGATGTAGGAAATTTCAAGTTCATCTGGAAGTTGTATTATTTATTGTATGACTGTGTGATACTTAAATTATAGATGTGATTAGCCTGAGGGAACAGGAATACTTAAAACTTATTTCTGGGACACCTGGGGGCTCGTTGTTTGAGTGTCCGACCTCGGCTCAGGTCATGATCCCATGGTTTGTGAGTTTAAGCCCCATATCGGGCAGAGCCCGCTTTGGGTCCTCTGTACCCCTCCCCCCTCTCTCTACCCCTCCCCCGCTGCATGCTTTCTCAAAAATAAACAAACGTTAAAAAAATAAAAGAAACTCATTTCTAACTTTGCTTATGATTTAATTTGTTGTAGTCAGCTTTCAGGGTATTTCATTTGTATGTCTTAATGTATGCACATATGTGTGGGGCCATGTATATTCATAGTATCTAGAGTGGTCTTGTCTGGTTATGTCAGTTTTTGACCCATCTGAGGGATTCTGTATGGATTTCAGTGCTGTAAATTTATATAATTCTGCAGCATTTTTATTTTTTGAAAGTTTATTTTCTGATATTTTGTCAGTATAATTCAATAATGTATCCTATATTTTAGAGTGTTTTTTTTTCCATCTTGATTTTGTAATAGCTTTGATTTTATATCAGGATATCAATTGCCAGGAAGAAAACTGGTTCTGTCTTGGATATAGTGTGGAGTCATGTTTAAAAATTTGAAGTGTATGGGGCGCCTGGGTGGCGCAGTTGGTTAAGCGTCCGACTTCAGCCAGGTCACGATCTCGCGGTCCGGTCCGTGAGTTCGAGCCCCGCGTCAGGCTCTGGGCTGATGGCTTGGAGCCTGGAGCCTGTTTCCGATTCTGTGTCTCCCTCTCTCTCTGCCCCTCCCCCGTTCATGCTCTGTCTCTCTCTGTCCCCAAAATAAAAATAAAAAACGTTGAAAAAAAAATTAAAAAAAAAATAAATAAAAAATAAAAATTTGAAGTGTATTCAATAAAGAATATTCAGAATGCGGTAGACTGTGGTATGTACTTGAAAGGAACTTCATGATCGGTTCCTTCTAGCTTGCTGTTCTGGGATTGTATTTGTTTCTGTTTGTACTAATAAGTTTTTTGTTGTTGTTGTTGGTTTTGCAAAAATAGAACTTTATCAAAATAGTGGTGTTTGAGAAGCTGGCTGGGGATAGAGAATTGGCCGGAAGCATTACCAGAGGACAAGTTAGTGAGGAGTGGCATTTTGAAGCTGAAGAGAAACGAATTCCTTTTTCTCCTTCCCCAGCGTCCTCCCCCACTGCTCACCCGAGCCCTGCCCTGTCGTGTGTGGCGGAGAACATAGGAACATTGACCTCTCGTCTGTTAGCGGTGCCCCCTGCTTTGCTGCCGGGGTCACCATAGAACGTTCCTGGGGTTTCTGTTCTGTGTGCCTCAGAGGAAGAGCAGCCCTGAGGTCCGGGGCAGGACGAGGCAAGTCCACTCGCCCACCCGGCTTTCAGTGCCCAGCACACACGTACATACCTCGTTCTGTCTGATTGGTATCTTCCAGTCCTTTGCTCTTTTTTTACTCAATCTGTGAGCTTTTGGTTTTAAACGTCACTGACGTCAGAATTCTCTAAACAGAGAAACCGCGCGCCGTCCTGCTCGTGCGGTTCCCCTGCTGTTCGCCGTTCGCGGTCAGAGCAGAAGTCACGGTTGTTACTCCACCGGGCGAAAGAGGAGTTCTCCTGTGAGTGCCACACGTACAAATAGAGGAGAACGACGCCGGTGCCGAGGAGGAGACGTATCCGTAGCAAAGTTCTGCAAAGAGTTCTTAAATGAAATTGCAAGTAGTTTACATTTGAGTTCACTTACTGCGTCACTGAATATTTTCTCTGTGTATCATGTTTCGTAGGCAAGAGCGCACGTTAGGAGATTCTGGCTGCCAGAATTCCGAGTCTGATCCAGAGGACTTTTCAGATGAAACGAATACAGAGAACCTTGATGGCACCTCTCCCCCCAGCACCCCTCGGCAGATAAAACGCATGTCCACCAAGCACCAGCGGAATAACGTCGGGAGGCCTGCTGGCCGGTCTGGTTTGAAAGGTGAGTGCGCTACGTACGACATGCACAGGCTTGACGCTTTCAGTACATAATCGGTAGAACACATAACTATTGACTGATCCTTTCTATGAGAATGTTTTTCTTCTTATCTTAAATTTAATTTTGATGCCGATTTTAAATTTCACTTCTTAACTTTCGAATCATTACCACTAGCAGTATTGTTAATAAAGGAGAAAAGAATTCTCCAGAGCTAGAAAGGTTTGGCCGGAGTAATTGTTAAAGCCAGTGGTGGAGGAAGTCGAGTGTGTACTCCTTCAGGGTGGTACTCATGTATGAGATAGTTGGCCTTCCATTAAAAAAAAAACAACAACACATTTTTAAAAAACGTGTATTTATTTTTGAGAGACAGAGACAGAGTGTGAGTGGGGGAGGGGCAGAGAGAGAGAGAGAGAGAGAGAGAGACAGAGACAGAGACAGAATCGGAAACAGGCTCCAGACTGTAGGTGTCAGCGCAGAGCCCGATGCGGGGCTTGAACCCGCGAACTGTGAGATCATGACCTGAGCTGAAGTCGGACGCTCACCGAGCCACCCAGGTGCCCGATGGCCTTTTTCATTCTTGGAATCTCTAGCTTTTGTCTTCTAGACTTGATGTGTGGGTAGTTTGGGAGAGGCAGAGCCAGGCTTCTCTAAGCAGCTCATGACGTGTGCTCTCTGTTGGTGACCGTGACATGGCCCTAAGCGTGCGTGCGTGGCCCTCTTTCTTGCCAGGCACAGTGCCTAGATGGTACCCTACACCTCATCACCACAGACACTTCTCCTTTTCTCTTTGTTTAGAATCTCAGAGCCCAGATAATGTTCTGTTCCTAGAAGCTGGGAGAGTTTTCTGTTTTCATTTCTTCACTTCCTCCAGCATGTCACAGCTGTTCTTTTCTGAGGGAGATAAATCATGCCGACCTGCTACCTCCTTGTTCCCTGCTTTCTGGCTTAGATCCTCCGGTCACTGAAGCCTTATGGCTTTAGCATTTCTCTATTAATTTCAGCAAACCACCTGTCCTAAAATTGATCTCCTAGCTTTCTGGAAGTTGGTCATCAGTTGCTGCACGAGGTAGAGATTTCATTCTTGATCTTATCTGAGAAATTTCCCCTATCACATGTTCTCCCTTTTTGACATCAAGCTCCTGCCCATTTCTGCATTTCTTTGGCCCGTGTTCTTCCTTTTTCTTTGGCCAGGTTCCCCTTCCTACAGATTTCTTCCACACATTGACCTCTCATGGCTATAAGTTGGCAAATTCACTCTGTATTCCTGTCGTAGCCCTTCCTCAAGAAAGAAGGAAGGGGAGAGAAATGGGTTTTGTTTATTTGCTTGAGTGAAATCTTACCCAGGAAAGAATTTCTAATCAGTAAGTGGTCTTTCTTCTCCACAGGGAAGGTGATTTTTTATTTTCTCTTAAGATTTTATTTATTTATTTAATTTTTTTTTTTTTTTATTTTTAAGTCATCTCCACGCCCAACGTGGGGCTCAAACTTACAACCCTGAGACCAGGAGTCATGTGCTCTAGTGACTAAGCCAGCAAGGCACCACGATTTTTTTACTTTCTTTTAAAACTTTATTTGCACCAGGATGTTAACTTGCGACCTGCACTTACAACCCCCTTTGGAAACTAATAGCTTTTATTGCAATTTATCATCTCTAAAATCAACCCTTATTCATTTCCTCCAGGACGTCAATAGAAGCTCCTTCTCTAAAATAGGTGTCAGTGAAGTAGCATCTCCTGAATCAATATTAGCACATATTTGCTTCGAGCTGGGAAAACTGAGAAGGTACCTGCAGCACATCTGCCTTTTCTTTTTTTTTTTAATTTTTTTTTTATATTTATTTATTTTTGAGAAACAGTGAGACAAAGCGTGAGCAGGGGAGGGGCAGAGAGAGGACACACAGAATCTGAAGCAGGCTCCAGGCTCTGAGCAAGCGGTCAGCACAGAGCCTGATGCGGGGCTTGAACCCACAGACTGTGAGATCATGACCTGAGCCGAAGTCGGACGTTCAACCGACTGAGCCACCCAGGTGCCCCACATCTGCCTTTTCTTAACTTGTTGGTCCATCTACTGTTTTATTTTTATTTATTTCCATTATTTATTTATTTAAACAATTTGTTAACGTTTGTTTATTTTTGAGAGGGAAAGAGAGAGAGAGAGAGAGAGTGAATGGGAGAGGGACAGAGAGAGAGAGGGAGACACGGAACCCGAAGCAGGCTCCAGGCTCTCAGCTGTCAGCACAGAGCCTGACGCGGGGCTCAAACCCACGAACCATGAGATCATGACCTGAGCCGAAGTTGGAAGCTTAACTGACTGAGCCACCCAGGTGCCCCTGGTTTTTCTTTATTTTTTAAGTTTATTTGTTTATTTTGAGAGAGAGAGCAGGGGAGGGACAGAGAGAGAGAGAGAGAATCCTAAACAGGCTCTGCATTGTCACCTCAGAGCCCAGTGTGAGGCTCGAACCGCGAAATCATGACCTGAGCCGAAATCAAGAGTTGGACGCTTAACCAGCTGAGTCCCCCAGGCGCCCTGGTCCATACCATTTTAGAATAGGAGTTGAAGGCATAATTCTCACATTTTGTAGATTGAGAAACTGAGGCCTGGATTTTCAAAGCAACCTCAAGGCTAGAAGACTTGAGATAGTGACAGGAGTATTTTTAGAAATAGTTCTCCTGGTACTTGGTTTCGAGTTTTTTCTAGTACAAGCAGCAGATGTTAAGCTTACCTGAATGCCGTACTTGAGTTAACTGTCTTTCACTAATCAGAAAAATAGTCACTAAATATTTGCTGAATGGCTACTGTCCTTCTGGGGTATGTGGGAGGTAGAAGATGGAAGGTTGCCTCCTTTCCTCCTCAATTTCTTTCAGTTGTTTATTCCATAAAATTACAGAATTTTAGATCTGGAAGGGGTCTTAGGACTGCTTACTCCAATTCTTGCCATTTTTCAGGTAAAGAAGTGAACGGCCATACGTCTTTATTTTATGTGTGTATGTTTATTTATTTTGATAGAGTTTGTTACATTATTTTGATAGGTAGGGGAGAGAGAGGGAGAGAGAGAGAATCCTGGGCAGGCTCCACATCGTCAGCACAGAGCCTGATGCGGGGTCTGAACTTACGAACCTTCCGTGAGATCATGATCTGAGCTGAAATCAAGAGCCGGACGCTTAACCCACTGAGCTGCTCAGGTGCCCCGCTATGCGTCTTTTGGCTTGTACCTATCCAGCGGCACCTACGAGACCAAAATCCTTAATAACTTAATCTTGTCTCTTATTGTAAAAGATGACATGTTTATTGTAGGAAATTTCGAAAATACAAACAAAAAGAAATAAAAATACCTATAAACCCAATACATAGAAATGATAACTTGTACTATCTTTGGTGAGAGCCCCACCAAAGCACGCAGGTAAACGGGCAGTGCGGTCTTGGGGTCGGAGGTGGGACAGAGGCTGGTGAGGAGAGACCGCCTCCCACCCCCCCAGGAGGGGCTGGGAAGGCCCCCGGGGCTTCAGGGCTTCTGGAACAAGTGACATTTGTGCTATGACCTGAAGGCTGAGTCAGGGAGACCAATATTTCAAAGGAGTGTGTGATTCATGATAATATATTGGTCCCTCAGTACTTTCAAGAGCTTTTGGGATTAATTGGGTTGGTCAGCTTTTATTTTAAAAGCTTTCCAAGGAAATGTGAACTGGTGCATTCGTTCTTTCTCACTGGCACGAGCAAAGACTCTCCGAATCAGACTCTTCACTTTAGAACTACAGTCCCAAGTTGGAGTCATCTTTTTAATAAATGTCGCCAATAGTATTTGCATTTTTCAGGTTACCTATTGCTGTGTAACAAACCACCCCAAAACTTAGTGGCATGAAAGAACAGCCATTTTATTGTGCTCATGATTCTGCAGGCCACATGTCCGGGCAGGTCACAGCTTGTCTCAAACCCATCATGTCTGGAGCTTTAGCTGAAATGGCTCAGTTGGCTGGAGATGTGGTCATGGTCTGGATAGGGTCCTCAGTGTGGACTTTCGGTTCCTCTCCACAGGGTGTCTGCTGGGTCTCTGTGGTCCGCAATGGCTCCTTTACTCACAGGTCTGGCACCTGGACTGAGAGCTGGCTGGCCTTGTTTTGTTCCCACCTAACCTTCCACATGGCATATCCTGGGCTTCTTCACAGCATACTGGTCCCAGGTAATGGGAGTTCTTATGTGGCAGCTAGCTTCTCCCAGAGCAAGTGTCATGAGAGGTCGAGGTGAAAGTTGTAAGGGTTCATAACTTAGGAAGTCACATGACACCGCTTTTGCTGAATTCTTTGGCGACACATGGCCTCCAGAATTCGTTGTGGGGTGGGGGGTGGGGGGACCACAGGGCATTTCACCAGCAAGAGGTGGTTGCTAGCTGTAAGAGACTAGCTCCTACCTGCATTGGATATAAAGCTTTGGAGCATTTGTGTCTGGGCAGCCTTACTGTCTTTATGCCTCCAGCCTCTCTCCTTTGTGAATGCGGACAACGTCATAAGCATTCCTGAAGGAATATAAGCACACGAAAAGGTAACTGAGGGCATTATATTGAAAGGAGGTAAGAGTAACTATTAACGTTTATTTTCTTTTAGCAATGGTAACCATTGTCATGAACTGATTATATGGATATGATTCTTCAAATATTTTTATTATTATAGGCTCAGAGTAACTGCTACTAATCCATAGTAGTAACTACTATAGATTTATTTTTTTATAATTGGAAATTCAGTCCCAGGCCCCTTTCTAACTAGCCCGCTATAAATTGAGAGTTCCCATGAGACCCTCTTCAGGTCCATAATTTCCTAGAACTCACAGGAACTCAGGAACACACTTTACTTACTTTATGGTATAAAGGACTCGGGAACAGCCAAATGGAAGAGATGTGTAGGGCAGGGTGTCAGGTTCCCATGAAACTTCCGGGTCCTCCCAGGTGTTAGTTAGCCTCCCACCACCTCCATGTGTTCACCAACCTGGGGCTCATCACATTTCCCGTTTGAGAGTCTTTGTAGCTCTTAATCTCCAGGCTGCCCTCTCTAACCCCTTTCTGGGAGGTTAGGAAGGTGGGTAGGGGGGCTGCTAATACTTGCTCCCTCTGTGACCAGCCCCATCTGGAGGCTTTCTAGGAGCACCCCCTAAGTCACCTCTTTAGCATAAATTTATTAGATGTGATTGAAAGGGGCTCCTTATGAATAATAAAAGATACCCCTATCACTTAGGAAATTCCGAGGGTTTTTTAGCAGCTCTCTGTGCCAGGAACCTGGACAGAAACCAAATATATTTCTTACAGTTACCTCAGTGAGTAACTGCTAGCAAAGATATGAGGAGATGGCAGCTTTCATGCAGGCTAACGGGAGTATAAATGGTCTCAATCCTTGTGGGACAGTAATTTGTTAATACGGTCAAGTTGTGGTTGGTTATGTCCTTGACCCGGCAAATCCACACACTGGGAGTAGACTTTAGAGAAGTCCCTGCAAATGCACACAGTAAATGCTGCCCAGAGATTCATGTGTCATTCATCGTTTGTGATTTCCAACTGTAGTATGCGAGTGTGCAACCACCAGACAGGACAGTTCAAAACAGTGTCCGTCACAGCGGTTGTCTGAGACTGAGACGGGAGAGGACTGAAGACGGGGGTGGGACGTGAGGGTGAAGGCGAGGTCACCGTTGTTGCGGTGTTTTATTTCTTGCTTTGTATTGATGGACTTTTAAATGGTTGCCAGTTTAGAAGTGTGCAGAACTATATTTTATCCGTTTTTTGCGGTTAAAGACATTTTTGTTGTCAGAATATTAACTTCTATTTTTAGAAGCTGTGACAAATATGATAGCCACGTTATGATAGCTCGGGAAGAACGGTCAGTTCCTATTACCTAAAAAGAAGTCAGCTATGTGACATCCTGACTGATGGAACCTACCAGTTAAGCTCTTGACTTAGCTCACGGACCAGGCTGGGTTTCATACTTCCCTGAGTAACAGGATCTAATTGTGGTATTATTTAAATTATACTTTTGGATAATGGTAAATAACTGCCCAATCACAGCAATTAAGATTTTAATAAGTTTTGGACAATAATTAGTCATATGTAACTGTTCTTCTTACGATGGGTTTAAGGAAGAGATAGTCAAACTATCTCATCTGTAAAGTTTTGTTCTTTCAACGTAGTTAAAAGCTAGTTCATTTAATAGCTTAAATAGGTTAAATAAGAATGAAAACACTCAAGCCAAAAAGTCCTTCCCAGGGTGAATCTGCCTCGTAATCAACACCAGCCCCATTTTTACAGCAGTATTACGCTATACCGCAATTGCCAAATTACAGAGATAGAACAAATATCTCGAGACATTTCATCAGAATTGGTACCTATGTGTGCGTGTATACATACATATATATCATAAACAAACACCATAATTTCCCTATCATAAATATCTCAAGGTATGTGTATGTATGTGTGTGTGTAAAAGTGTTTATTGCTAAAAGTAGGATCAGCACTTAAAAATTTTTTTTTAATTTTTAATTTTAGAGAGAGTGCAAGCGGGGGAGGGGGTAGAGAGAGAGAGACAGACAGAAAATCTCAAGCAGGCTCCATGTTTAGCGCAAAACCCGATGTGGGGCTCGATCCCACGGCCCTGAGATCATGATCTGAGCCGAAATCAAGAGTTGGACACTTAAACCAACTGAGCCTCCCAGGTGCCTCGGCAACTTTTTTTTTTTTGAAAGACTATAATACTGCTATAAAATTGAACTGATAAAAGTCTAATTCAGTCTATAGAGTTGACCCTTGAACAATGCAGGGGAGGTGTTAGGGGGCCAACCTCGTGCACAAAAATTGGTGTATAACTTTTGAGTCCCCAACAACTTAACCTCATAGCCTACTGTTGACTGGAATCAACTCACGTGTATTTATGTATGTATTACGTACTATATTCTCACAGTGCAGTAAGCTAGAGGAAAAAAATTAAGAAAACTTAAGGGAATTTACAGTATTTATCAAAAATTTACAGTATTAAAAAAAAAATCTGTGTATAAGTGGACCTGCACAGTTCAAACCCTTCGTGTTTAGGGGGTCTGCTGTGTAGTCAGTCACACGATTGTTCATTGTTAACTAGCGTGGATTTAAAAATCTGCATTTCAGCTCTTTAGTCTAAACTCAGTCTGATAGTTAAAGTTGTAATTTATATTTCCAGGCTACCCTTATACAGACTTACTGTTCAGCCAAGTTCTCTTCTTTTCTTCCTTTTTTTCTTGATCTTCTCTGGCTTCAAAGATGCTCTTGACTTTCTTAATACCCTTGTTTCAGCTCCTTCCATTCTTTAAGGCCCCAGTCAAGCATGTGGTCTTACTTCAAGCCTTTATGGATCACCTGTTATAATCTGTTATTTACGACCCTCAGTGTCTAACCTTTCTTTGGACGGTTAGTGCTGGTCCGTGAGCACCTGTGACAGGTGTAACGGTGGAGTGATGGTATGAACATTGGTCGGGATCCTCGTCCTGACATTTCCTGTCTGTCTCTGTGTTCCATGGTGGTCTTCCTCACAGTGTTGTTGTGAAGATGACAACAGTCTCTGTACAGCTTCTACCTTGAAAGGGAGGGGATTGAAGAAAGCAGTGTTTCCCTCCGATGTGCTGCCGCTCTAGCCAGGTTGAATCAGAGACACTGGGGGTGGGCCCAGGAATCCGCATTCTAGCAAGAATCCAAGTGATTCTTAGTGTTGACCGAAATTTTAGAACCTCGAATTCCATCTCTGAGCCCCTGCAGATTGCTGACATTGTGTGATCACCCAGGACGTCACTGCTCTAATGATCGTCTCCCACTTAAAGGTAAGGGGCAGCCATCTGCTTACGCTTACTCATCCGAGAGCTTGAGGAAGGCCGTTGCTTTGCATTTGGACAGTGCACAGATGGGAGAGCCTAAGTATTACAGGGACTTGATAAAAAATACATTTTCTATATATTCTAACGAGCCAGTTCTAGATATGGATGGTGGGAGAATTCGGTTGAATGTCTCATTTCTGTTTAAACAAGCGAACCATACTGCTTGTCATTGGTTGCTTTGGGTTTCATTATAATTTTTTTTTTCTTTTCCTTTCATATTCTTCTCATTAGGCAGGAATTGTTGGTGATTGGCCAAAGGAAAAAGTAACTATCTGGAAGATCACTTTAACTGCACTGACCAAATCACACCATTTAATTTATAGCTACTCAGGAGATTAGATGTTCCATTAGTCTTACTTAAGTTATTATGAACTAGTTTTGTAATACTATAATTAGAATTTTTTCATGTAATACATTCTGTATACTTTTGATTTATTCTCCTTTTCAGAAACTATTTGTATTTGACTTTTTATTAATTGCAAAGGGATTTAGTATTAACAGAAAACTAGATAAAGAAAGAAACTTGTCTATTATCAATGGGCTTTTAAGTTATTATTAAAAGTTTTATACTCATGTCAGATTGGGTAAAGACAAAATATTAAGTGCTTGGGAATATGAACTGTATCTAAACTTGCAGTTTATTTCTCCCCCCTTCTTCCACTCCTCCCCCCTCAACACCTACTATTTCTACATCTCCCTTAACTGATGGGTCCCTTATGGTTTCATAGAGGCCTACCGGGTCACTGATTGCTAGGAAATAGGCTTGTGTTTCCTCTGTCCATCACAAATACATTATTCAAAAAGTATAGCTACCGATAAAGTAGATTGATTTTTTTTCCCCCCACAGTAGTTAAAGGCTATTTTAAGTTTAAATTAATCATTTTCAAATTAAGATGTATCAGGGGCGCCTGGGTGACTCAGTTCGTTGTGTCCGACTTTGGCTCAGGTCACGATGTTGTGGTTCGTGGGTTCGAGCCCCACATCAGGCTCTGTGCTGACAGCTCAGAACCTAGAGCCTGCTTTGGATTCTGTATCTCTCTCTCTCTCTCTCTCTCTCTCTCTCTCTCTCTCTCTCTCTCCCTCTCTCCTTCTCTCTCTTTCTCTCTCTTTCTACCTCTCCCCTGCTCATGCTGTGTCTCTGTCTCTCAAAAATAAGTAAATGGTAAAAAAAACTTTAAATTAAGATGTATCAGTTTCCATTTGTGTATTTTTTTTCAAAATCAACTTGGTTTTTTGTTTTGAAAAACAAACAAAAAAAAGCTTTTCTGTTCCATCTTGTGCCTTTCTCAATTTGCTTTTCTTTACACACATTGTAGATCCAAATAATAAGCCATTGCTTTATGTAAACACAAAATTAAAAAAAAAATTGTGTAATAAACCATTTTGTATGCTGTGAGGTAAGCTTAACAAGATTTCTATATAATCTACAAAAATTAGCTTTTTATGCTACTAAAATTTGATTCTTTTATACAGAAACATGGGATTGTGGCATTTATTGGTCTTAAGTCCTCTTAATTATTGAAATAAAGATCAAGGCTGAGAAGTTTTACCTCTTAATATGTTCATGCTATGAAGATTAGCTTCCTAGAAAATACAGCATAGATTTAGACATAATGTTTATAGTCCAGTCTTCTGGAATTATGGAAAACCATTCCAGCCGCTCTCAGTTAACCCTTTGTTTTCCTTAGGATCTTTAAATCATGGATTAGAAGAACATTTATGAGTTATATAAGCCAAGTAATACTTTTTCACTCTTCACTATTACTTTCAAATTATAAACTATATGCAAACATTTTCTGGCCATTATCAGTTACATTACTCTGCATCATTTTATGAAGTCTTGTTAGGATCCTAAACCCTAAGCTAAAAAAATTGGTTTTTGTTACTTAAGTATTCGATGTCTTTGACTCAAAACCATTTATTTGGATGCACGTACCAAAAAAACATTCTCTTCTAGACCTGCATTGCCTCTCTTCTGTACACGTGTCTTGGATGTTCTTATGTACTCTCCTGGTAGTAAATGACGTCTGTATATACTGATGACTTCCAAATCGGTATCTTTGGATTTCTTTCCTGAACTCAAGACCCGTATTACTCACCTACAGATATCTCCAACCAACATGGCTATCCCGTAGGCACCTCCAACTTAGTGTAGTAAAAAATTACTCAGTATCTTTTTCTCTAGTCTTAAACAGTGTGCTATGATGTTCATAGTAACATAGTATAAATTCATATCTTGAAAAATAAAAGTAGTGGAGTTAAATTTGGAAGCACTTGTTAGCTTTGCTTTCAAGTAACCGTTGTTCTCCTGAGTAGAGATGGATGTATGCGTGTGCTATGTCGATAAAGACATGGAAAACACAGCTAAAACATCGCAGAGGAGAGAAAGCCCTGGACTGGGCAAATTTTTTATGAATGAGCATTGATAGGCCTTTGTAGCTAGAAACAAAATTATGAAGAAGTTTCTTCAATGGACTGCATAACAAGTTTTAAGACATTTAGAAGTAAAGTAGATTAAAACCAGAGTTAAAAATTATATCGCTTAAAAAATAGCAGTAATTTAAAAATAATAGTTTTTATATTAAAATATAGCAAAAATCCATATAGACAAATAAAATCTTTTTAATGGACCATAAAGGAAATTAAATATAATGTAAATATTGCACTTAGGAATATTTGTTTTAAAATTCTTATTTTAAAACTATTCTCATTTAAATTGATTAGAAGGTAAATTGGTTTTAAACTAATTTTCTTTAGTGAATTGATTTTGGGGTCTACTAGTTTGTAACCCATATAAATATGCCATATTTCACCCAGTCTAAAGACATACTATATAATATGTGTTAAGGAAAAAAATGCTTACAATTGATGATGCAATGTGTTTTCATACTTAGAATTTTTATTTTCTATTTACTGAAAGAACCCTTTTATACTTCCTGATATTTAGACACAGGTTTTAAAAAAGCTATTTATTCTTCTTATGTATATGTTATATATACATATATACATGTTATATGTTATATATGTTATTTATGTATATATAAAAGAGAAAATGTAAGTGAAAGCTATTAGTTTGTTCCTAAAACTTATTCATATCATTCTTAATTGTGAAACATACTTTCATTTCAGAGATGTTAAAATAGAGAATGTGTATCGTAGATTCAATGAAACGAAGTATATCCTGGGTGTGGAGGGGAGACTGGGCTGGAGATTTAGGTTTGGGCATTTCGATCTCTGAAGTGGCTGTGAAGGAGCTCCCCGAGGGAGGGGAAAGCAAGACAAGAGGCAGAAGAGTGGAACTCTGAGAAACGTTAGCATTTTCTGATGCAAGTTGCAAAGAGGGGATTTGAAAAGGAGTGACTTGGGAAGTAGGAAAGAACCCAGAGACCGTTGTGTCTGCAAAGCGACAGAGTGAAGGGATTTCGGCAAGGTAGCGGCAGAAATGCCAATCGGGACATTTCAAAGCTTGGGAATTAAATTAATGGAACTTTCTACAGTTGTTTGACAAAAACGTGTGTGTTTACTTTCTTTGCATTAATTTTGAATTATTTTATATGCCGGTACAGGTAAGTGATGCTGATGTAGTCGGTATCTTTTCACTTTTGCTAATGCTGAATTCAAAATGTTGTCGTTCATTTGTTTGTGGGAAAGAAGAAACGAAGGAGGAGAATAACATTTTTGCCTATTGTTTGTCTTTCGTTTTTTATGAAAATAATCTGAAAGTGCCTAAAGATTCTTTGTTCCATCTACTTCATTTTACAAATGAGAAAAGTGACCCGGAAAACTTATGTGATATGCTCTGAGTTAATACATTTAGTTTACGGCAAAGGGGAGAATTGGATGTGTTTTCTGTTTTGTTTTGTTTTTTAAGTTTATTTATTTTTATAGTGCGTACATGAGCGGGGGGTGGGGGTGGGGCAGAGAGGAGAGACAGAATCCCAAGCAGGCTCCACGCCATCGGCACAGAGCCCGATGTGGGGCTCGAACCCACGAACTGTGAGATCATGACCTGAGCTGAGATCAAGAGTCAGAGGCTTAACCAGCTGCGCCACCCAGGCGGCCCTGGATGTGTTTTCTAAACCACGTTTCTGTCAGATCTGCTGTGCTGTGTCTCTTGTAAGGTGAAGGCTTAACTTCTGACGATTTCTCTTACAGTATAACTGTACTTTTGGCACAGAGGTAGACAGCTTGTTCTAGGCTACCACTGGAGACTCTTAGAGACTATAGCAAGTATAATAAAGCAGGGAAGATGGATAAAATCTTTTTAGAGGTTTAGAAATGCATATATTCTGAATCTTTTAATTTTCAGCAAATGGCTATGATTTTGTCTCCAGTAACAGCCTGAAAAAGAAGTATATGTGAGTATCAGTTTTATTGAAGATACCGAGAGTAGCTTCACGTTTTAGAGTAACATAATGTTCTGTTTGTTTGTTTTTAAATAGAAAAAATGAATGCGCCAAACCAGCCTCCACACAAAGACACTGGAAAAACTGTGGAGAATGTGGAAGAATACAGCTATAAGCAGGAGAAGAAGATCCGAGCAGCTCTTAGGACAACAGAGCGCGACCATAAGAAAAATGTGCAGTGCTCGTTCATGTTGGACTCAGTGGGTGGGTCTTTGCCCAAAAAATCAATTCCAGATGTGGATCTTAATAAGCCTTACCTCAGTCTTGGCTGCAGCAACGCTAAGCTTCCGGTATCCGTGCCCATGCCTATAGCCAGAACTGCACGCCAGACTTCTAGGACTGACTGTCCGGCAGATCGCTTGAAGTTTTTTGAGACTTTACGACTTCTGCTAAAGCTTACCTCGGTCTCAAAGAAGAAGGACAGGGAGCAAAGAGGACAGGAAAATACGTCTGCTCTCTGGTTTAACCGATCTAATGAACTCATCTGGTTAGAGCTACAAGCCTGGCATGCAGGACGGACCATTAATGACCAGGACCTCTTTTTGTATACAGCCCGTCAAGCCATCCCAGATATTATCAACGAAATCCTTACTTTCAAAGTGAATTATGGGAGCTTTGCCTTTGTTCGAAATGGAGCTAGTTTTAATGGTACTTCAGTAGAAGGGCAGCGCCGAGCCCCTCATGGAACAAAGATTGTGGGTTACTCAACATATCATGAGCATCTGCAACGCCAGAGGGTGTCATTCGAGCAGGTGAAACGGATAATGGAGCTGCTGGAGTACATAGAAGCACTTTATCCATCGTTGCAGGCTCTTCAAAAGGACTACGAAAAATATGCTGCGAAAGACTTCCAAGACAGGGTGCAGGCGCTCTGTTTGTGGTTGAACATCACAAAAGACCTAAATCAGAAGTTAAGGATTATGGGCACTGTTTTGGGCATCAAGAATTTATCAGACATTGGCTGGCCAGTGTTTGAAATCCCTTCTCCTCGATCATCCAAAGGCAACGAGCCGGAAGATGAGGGTGATGACACAGAAGGGGAGCTGAAAGGGCTGGAGAGTAGTGCGGACGAGAGCGAAGAAGAAGAGCTCTCTGGTCCAAGGGCCCCGGGACCCACACAGCCCGCTGACCGCCGTTTCAGCATCCATTCTCAGGACTGCGTGTCTAAGAAGCTTGAGCGGCTGGAGTCTGAGGATGATTCTGCTGGCTGGGGAGCGCCAGACTGCAGCACGGAAGCAGGCTTTAGTAGACACTGTCTGACTTCTATTTATAGACCATTTGTAGACAAAGCGCTGAAGCAAATGGGGTTAAGAAAGTTAATTTTAAGACTTCACAAGCTGATGGACGGTTCCTTGCAAAGGGCACGTATAGCGCTGGTAAAGAGTGACCATCCAGTGGAGGTAGGTTTCTGGTAGGATTAGTATGTTCTTGTCCTTAGTTCCATTATTACAAGGGGTTGTGTTGATTGTTGGTACTTTCATAGTCTCGATATTTTAAGTGTAAGTGGTAGTTACTGTAACTTGCAGATTTAAACATTTCTCTCAAGTACTGAAATAAATGGGGAAATGGATCTATGAAAACTGTATGAAATTCAGTGAATTAAGTAGAAGGTGGTGTGTGGAGGGAAAAAAAATCCAGCCATATAAATATAGGATGGAGAAGGACAGGCTAGGTATAAATAAAGAGGGAAGAAAGCCACAATCATGGGTGACCACAAGCTGAATATGAGTCAGTAAAAAAGTCAACATGATGCTGAAATATTTTTAAATGAATATGGCATCCAAGGTCATGGATATAGTTCTTTCTGTATTCGTCGCAAATAGCTTACTCCCTTTTGAGTAGTGTGTCCAGTTTGGCCGCTGTATTTTAATTTTTTTTTTTTGTTATTGTGTTTCTTTATTTTTGAGAGGCAGAGACAGAGCGCAAGTGGGGGAGGGGCAGAGAGAGGGGGAAACAGAATCTGAAGCAGGTTCCAGGCTCTGAGCTGTCAGCACAGAGCCCGATGCGGGGCTCGAACTCACGAACCGTAACACCATGACCTGAGCCAAAGTCGGATGCTCAACTGACTGAGCCACCCAGGCGCCCCATTGGCCACTGTATTTTATTTAAAGAGATGTGAGTTGTGGAGAAATGTAAGAATGATCAAAGGAAAAAAGAGTTCACTTCTGTGTTTGGCAAAGTTAGTGATTAGCGCAGATGATGGAGGTTCAAGGGAAGTCTTCATTATTATCAAGTCTGTGGTTTGATATGTGAAGATTTCTGGGAAAGGAATATGCCTCCTAGAAAAAGCGGTTGGAAAACAGTACAAATTTCATTTTGATAGCTTGAGGGCTCAAATTCTTCACTGTTAAGGATGTTAAGACTAAAAAGTAGCGCGTGTTGGATACTGTTCTTTAGAGCAAAAGAGTAATTTTTCTCTGTGGTGAGTTTGCATGTTCATCTGGCTAAAAGCAGAAACACCCAGATCTTTGAGATCCCTTACACCTGTGTTAGGTTGCGATTCTAAGTTTTAGTAGCTATGTACATATGTATGTATGCACCTTTTATTTTTATTCTTAAAATTTTTTTTAACTTTTTATTTTATTTGCTTTTCAGATAGAGAGAGAGAGAGAGAGAGAGAGAGCAGGGGAAGGGCAGAGAGAGAGAGGGAGACCCAGAATCCAAAGCAGGCTCCAGGCTCTGAGATGTCAGCACAGAGCCCAACGTAGGGCTCAAACCCACAAACCGCGAGATCAAGACTTGAGCTGAAGTCGGACGCTTAACTGACTTAGCCACCCAGGCCGCCCCTATTTTTATTTTTTAAACTTCAGTTTACACAATCTGGCTTGCTTTGGAGTGAGAGGTGATAAAACAGCATTTTTTTTTATAATCGGAAACAGTGGACGAGAGCCTCAGTTTGTAAGATTTTTATTGTTCGTGAACTAGATCGTGAACCTCTAGGAGAAGGGGTAAGACATTAACATAATATAGCAAGATGTTTGCAAAAGGAATCAGTACTTTGTAGCTATAAGAAGTTAGTTTACTTTGATTATTATTATTTTTTTTTTTTTTAATTTTTTTTCAACGTTTTTTATTTATTTTTGGGACAGAGAGAGACAGAGCATGAACGGGGGAGGGGCAGAGAGAGAGGGAGACACAGAATCGGAAACAGGCTCCAGGCTCTGAGCCATCAGCCCAGAGCCTGACGCGGGGCTCGAACTCACGGACCGCGAGATCGTGACCTGGCTGAAGTCGGACGCTTAACCGACTGCGCCACCCAGGCGCCCCAACTTTGATTATTATTTTAATTAGATGTCTTAAAAGTGCATTTGTTATGAGATTTTCTTTGGACAGTATTTTAACTCTGATTTTTTATGTACGTCTTTTAATTAGGGCAAATGACTTTTTTCCCTTTGAGCTCCTGAATCACTGTTTTGTATGATTTCATTATAGTGCAGGTTTCAAAATCAGAACCAAACTAAATACGGAATAAGGATTTGCCAGATACTTCAGATGGTGAATGGCTGACTTTGGTCTAGGTTTTTGGCTGGAGTGGGTCAGTTCCAGTGAGGACACATGTGGGCAAGACAGGGTCGATGATTAACTTTTATTGTGAAGCACTATTTTTGAAGTGATATGAATGGAGCGGCTCTGGCAGCATTACATCACCTCTAATTCAGTGGATCTCACAGGAGAGGGGGGCTCATGGTAAGGGCCCCAGGATGCATGTGGGGGCTTCATACGACTGCTTTAAACTCCCCCCTCCCCCCAGATTGTCTCCCTCTCCCTTGGGGATCCTCCGTGGCAGTGAACTGTCGATGCTAACAGTAGAGCTTTGCGTCCCTTAGATGTGTTGGAACAAGAAAGAGGCTGAGAATGGGTGACGAGTGCACTACATTTTGTATTAGAACTCAAGCTGAGTACAGATGGGTTCCCATCACAGTTGCCTTCCTTCGGTTTGACCAGTTGAGATGTAACTGAGAAGGTTATCCTTGTTAGGGGAAAAGAGGAGACATACAGATTCAGAGCTCATAAAGCGTGGGAGTTAAAGGCTGCTTATTAGAATTTTTTGGATAGTGTTTGCTTTTCACAACAAAAATGGAGTACAGAAGCCCCTGTTGTTTCAGGTTTTGTGTCATAAAATGTGTTTGTCAAAGAACGAAAGAGTAACCAAGAGCTGAAGTAGAAATTCTTCTGTATTAGAGATCAGTCCAAGCTAATAAAAGATGAGGCCCCAGAATTATAATTAACTCCGTGGGAAAGGAAGACTTCTTTTTATTTCCATTTGAGGAACATCATTTCTATAAGGGGAGGTGTGTATGTATACGCATGACTATATATAGACTTACCTTCTTGGTTTGTTTTAGACTTTGACTAAGTATTTTGGAGGAAGAGTTGCAGTTTTGAAATCAAGTGACTGGATTCCATTCCTTGGTGTGGGTCTTTCTCACCACATGACTTTGTAAATAACTTAATCTTCCGGACCCTTAGCCTTTGCGTCTGTAAAATGGCAATAATATTACTTCACTACCTACCTCACAGGGTTGTTGTGAGGCTTAAAAAGATATTTGTATACATAGTAAAATGCTATAGAAGCCGACTATGAACTATTAATTTTTATAAGTTTTGTTAAATTTTTTTTCTCTTTAGAAGCTAACTGTAAGTCAATATGGGCTAGACTGTTTTATATTTTTATTTTTAAAGTGTATTTAACCTTCTTATCTCTGCAATCTCTGCCAAATACTCAGACATTTTCAAGGTACATTTTAAGCAGTGTATAGCCTTTAGGTTTAAAGACGGTTTTATTTTCATTCTTAATTGTTAGAAACATCTTGACCATCTGGTGCCACACGTTGTACCCAACACATATCTTCTACTTTGCACTGTATTTATGGCTTATGTGATAATAGCAATGAATATAGTCGAAGGATTTTGTAGAAAGGAGGAAATATACTCATGATATGTGATTTTTCTTGACTATGTCTTTGTATTTTTATTCTTCGTGATTAAGTTACTTGTAATTAGTGTTTATGAATAACGTGATCTTATGTTTAATTTCCTTTGGCTTATCAACATGCTTTATAAAGCAGTTTTTCTCTAAAATTTTATTATTATATTTCAGAATCTTTAAATTTAAAGACTTGTAATCTTCAGTTGATTCTAGACTTCTGGAAAACTCGTAGATAGTACAGTTTTCATTTATGTTCTTTATCCTGCTTCCTCTGATGCTGACATCTTACTTAACTCTGCTATATTTGTCGAAATCAATTCATTAACATTGGTATAAAATACTGCTGACTAACTGCAGACGTTATTTGGGTTTCTGTTTTTCTACTAACGTCCCCTTTCCGTTCCAGGACCCAGTCAAGGACAGCACATTGCATTTAGTCGCATCTTCTTAGTCTCCTGTGATCTGTGGTAGTTGCTCAGTCTTCCCTTGTTTCTCATGATCTGGGTGGCTTGTAGCATGTCCCTGAATTTGGGTTTGTCCGATGGTTTCTCAAGAGTAGACTGGGTTCTTAGGCTTGGGCGCGAATGCCACTCTCATGGCATCATAATATCGTTGGTCACGTTAACCTGGATCACCCCGTGAAGGTGTCTGCCAGGTTCCTCCACAAGTTAGCAGTTTTCCCTTTCCATGCTGTATTCTTTGAAGTGAATCACTAAATGGAACCCGCATTTAAGGGGAGGGGAATTCCTGTAGGAATCTCCACCTCCAGGAGGAGGGAATATCTACATGTATTATTTGGAGTTCTTCTGTTTGAAAGATTTACCTCTTCTCTCCCATTTATTTATGTCTCTGTGTGGAGTCATAAATTTTTATTTTTTTCTTGGGTTGTAATCTAATAATATTGTTCTTTATTTCGTTGCTCAGATTGTTGCTGCTTTAGCCATCGGAACTCTTTCAGTTGGCTTCTGGGCCCTTTTGACATGCCTGCATCTTTTTTTGTATGGTTTTGCTTTTTGAGCAGTTTCTTATTTTAAAGCATCATCCTTTATTTTTCCTGTTGCGGTCCTGAGGTCAGCCGTTTCCCCGAGGAGCTCTGGTTCCTTTTATTGGAGTATGGTATTTAGAAATGAAGATCTGGGCCCTGGATGTTACTGTCAGGTGTCATTCTTCCATGCCCTTCAGTGATAGAGTTAGAAAATATAGGTATGTCTTTCAGCCCACGTGTATGCACAGATCTGCAATTCCTTCTCTATCGATTGATCGATCGATCAGTCTGTCTGCTTACCTACCTGTCTGTCTGTCTGTCTGTTGAAAATAAACATGAGTTCCGGTTGATGTCTGCGGTCTAATCCAGCACCACAAGTTTCATCCAGCCTCCCTCCTCTGCTCACTGGCAGTGGGAAACCTGGCTCCCGTGACTGCAGTTCATTGGCATATTCGTGCAGCTGGAGGATACATGTAAAGTGGTTTCAGAAGCACTAACCAGGACCCCTGGGAGGAATAAATTGGCCAGCTAGAGTACAGCATTTAGGTACAGTTTGTTTTGTCTTTAGTCTCAGAGTGTCACAACAGAATTTACCAGTCAGTTAGTTAGGTTACCGGTTTCCTCCAGCTTCTTCAGTGAGGTTATAGCATACATTTGCAACATAGCTAGATTTATTTATTTGTTTGTTTGTTTGTTTATTTTTGAGAGAAAGGGAGCATGAGTGGGAGAGGGGCAGAGAGAGAGGGAGACACAGAATTGGAAGCAGGCTCCAGGCTCTGAGTCCAATGTGGGGCTTGAACTCACAGATCATGAGATCATGACCTGAGTGGAAGCTGGTTGCTTAACCAACTGAGCCACCCAGGCGCCCCAAGCTAGATTCACTTAATCTCAGTCTGCCTTCTGTCCTGGGATTCCCCAGTGTCCTAGTTGATTTTTTCAAGTTTACCTACCATAAAGTTTACTTTTTGTGTTGTATAGATCTGTGAGTTTTGTGCATTTTTTAAAATGTCAAATGCCCATAAAATATTGGAGCCATAGATTGTGATATGGTTATTCTCTGTTCCTTCCTTTTTGTTTTACCATCTGAAATTTATACCTTTTCGGAAGAAGAGAAAGATAAAATGAAAATTTTTACTTTAGTGTATAAAAAAATTTAGTTGCCTGACTCATTGCATGTTACCATGCATATTACCTCAAATCCTAAGGAGGAGTTTTGGTTACTTTATAAATTAACTCTCTTTTGAGTTAGAAATGATGATGTATTTATCGTAAGTTGAATGGCCAAAAAAATATTGTTTGCCTTATGATCCAAGAATATATATAATTATGCTAACTTTTCCTATAAGCACAAGCAGCCCTGGAGAGGTTGCCTTTTGTATTCAGAGCGGACAAAGCCTGTAGAAGCTAGGACATGTAGCAACAACAGCTACTCGTTTTCAAGTCTTGCCTTGTGCCAGGCACAACAACCCAAGGAAGGGGTGGTGTTCATTCCATATTTCACAAATAAGGGGAGTAGGTAACTTGCTCCAAATCACAGGAGCTGTTGATTGTCGGAGGGCTTTACACCCAGGACTCTTGGATCCCGGACTTTAAACTGTGCCCGTGGTGTCCAGACCTGGCTGCACATCACTGTTACACAGGGAGCTTTTGAAAATACCCGTACTCCTGCCCTTTTGGGTTATAGGGCAAATCAGAATCTCTTGGGGTAGGACATGAGCATCGACATCTTTACCCTCCAACGTGCTTCACACGGAGTGGGACCAGCGCAGTGCGCTTCGGACTAAGCCCGTGGGAGACACTAAGTAGGCTACGGTATTCCCCTACCCCCGCCTTCCAGATCGGTGTTCATTAATACAGTTATCATAGTTAATTTTTTATTTGCTTCAATCATCACCTGTCTGATTGCATTAGTAAAGTTACACGAACTTTTTTTTATTACTTATTTTTTATTTTATTTTTTTGATATTTATTTTTGAGAGAGAGAAAGAGAGACAGAGTGTGAGCAGGGGAGGGGCAGAGAGAGAGGGAGACACAGAATCCGAAGCAGACTCCAGGCTCCGAGCCGTCAGCACAGAGCCCGACGCGGGGCTGGAACCCACGGACCGTGAGATCGTGACCTGAGCCGAAGATGCTCCACCGACAGAGCCACCCAGGCACCCCCTTTGTTAAAAATTTTTTTTAATGACAAACTTTTTAATTGAGTAAGTGGCAAGCCAATGAACACATACTGCTCACTTGCTTATAAGTTTTCTGTTTTCTTAAAAGAAGCATACTTACTTGAGGGAAGATAGAAATTTGTTCTGCGTTATTTTTGACTGCGGTGAGCCAACTGAGTGAAACCGGATGTAAGATGAAAAAGATCAAAGGAGAAAACTCATCAGCTTGCAGTGGAGAACTGGATCCCGTGATGACAACGCATCAGCAGCAGCAGCAGCAAGACTAGTAGCTGCCATTAACTGAGTACTTGTTATATATGGAGGCGGGTTGGTCAAGTAACTTGGTCGTCACCCAGTATGGCAGAGCCAGGACGCGAACCCAGGGCTGGCTGTAAAGCTGTGCTCCTAATCCTTACACTATACTGCCTCCTGAATTTGTATTTTGTCCCGCCTTGCGCTTTGTGTATTTTTTGACTTAGTGGCTAGCATTTAAAAAAATTACAAGATGTTACATGAATATCTGGATTTTTTTGTTTTCCTTAAAGTCCTGGGAGGAGGTCTGTCGCCACTCGGCCTGCATTCCCACGTGGTAGCATCTGGCGGGTTCCAGCTGACCACAGTGCCCATCATTTCTTGTTCTCTTACCGTCACCTTTCCCTCGCTCACCCATTGACATCACCCACCTGGCCCCGTGGGCATGTCAGTCTGTGACATGGCCCCTGGTGTAGAATCGTAGAAACTAACTTTTGAAGGCTAACACAAAGACTACAGTCGATCCTTGAGCAACATGGGGGTTAGGGGTGCTGACCCCTTGCACAGTCAAAAATGCGTGTATAACTTTTGACTCCCCAGAACTTAACTACTAATAGCCTGTTGTTGACCAGAAGCCTTACTGATAACCTAAACAATTAACATGTGTTTTGTATGTTAGATGTATTATGTACTGTATTCTCACAATAAAGAGAAAAGAAAATGTTACTAAGAAGATCATAAGGAAAAGAAGATACATTTACAGTCCTGTACTGTATTTATCAAAAATACTCTGCGTGTAAGTGAAGGCATGCAGTTCAGACTCTGCTGTTCAAGGGTCAGCTGTATTTTGATCTTCTCCTTCGTTTTATAAGACAATGTGCCTTCTTTTGTTTTACTTCTATATTGAGTGTATATGCAAAGAGATGAAGTTGCTGCTTATCCTGCTCAGAGTACTGAATCCTTTGGTTTGGATCCTGTAGACTTTTTTTTGTGCTTATATAAATGTATGTCTTTGTTATGTGATACAGGTAATTTTTAACAGGTTTTTATTTAAATCGCAGTTAGTTAACATACGGCCTGATATGAGTTCCAGGTGTACAATGTAGTGACTCAGCACTTCCATAAACACCCCGTGCTCATCACAAGTGCACTCCTTTTTTTTTTTAATGATAATGCTGTATTTATTCTGTGACTGATGGGTTGTCCCCCCTGCCCCCATGTTGGTATAGTTAGCTGTGCTTCAGTTCCATTTAACAACTACATGGTATTCCATCATATGAATGTACCATAGCCTATTTAACCATTTTACTGTCTTGTTTAAATCCCACCCTCTTCCTCTGGCACCCATCCACCTGTTCCCTGTGCCTCCCAGGACAGTTTTGTTTTGCTTTGTTTTTAGATTCCACATATGAGTGAGATCATATGGTGTTGGTCTTTGTCTGTGTGACTTACTTCACTCAGGAAAATGTCTTCAGGGTTCACCCTTGTTGTCACAAATGGCAGGATTTCCTTCTTTTTTTGTGACTGAATAATATTCCATTTTGCATATATATAAAATCTCACACTTCCTTTATCCATTCACCCACTGGTGGACACTTAGGTTGTTTCCATATCTTGGCTATTGTACATAGTGCTGCAGTGAACACCCTGGGGGCAGATTCCTCTTCGTGTTAGTGTTTTCATTTTCTTTGGATAAATACACAGAAGTGAAATTTGCAGATCAGATGGTGGTAGGTCTATTTTTAATTTTTTGAGGAACATCCGTATACTGTTTTCCATGGTGGCTGCATCAATTTACATCCCCACCGACAGCGCACAAGCCTTCCCTTTCCTCCACATCCTCGCCAACACTTGTTACTTCTTATCCTTTTGATAGTAGCCATTCAATAAGTGTGAGGTGATATCTTATTGTGGTTTTGTTTTGCATTTCCCTGATGATTATAACCACGTCACTCTTAAGGGCCACTTAACTTTTAATAGTGCAGCCAAGAGTATTGTGTACATTCCCCTTTATAAACTTACTTCATTGTTCTCGTAAGAATGATTAATTGAAATGGAATTGTGAGCTCATTGTGCATGCACATTTAAATCTTTGATAGACACTGCCAACTTGCCCTTCAAAATGGCTTTATTCGTGTTTACTTTGACAGTGGAGGAGAAATCCCATTAGTCCTCAGTTTTGCAACCATGATCAGTAAAAACTGTAATTTCCTTTTAGTCTTTCATTCTCCTCACTTTTAGTGACATTGAGCCCGTTGTCAAGTTTATAGGCCGCATATATGTCTTCTTTGAATTTTCTTTTTCCTCATTTTATTCATTTTCTATTTTTATTATTATAATCTTGATCTGTTGGAGTTATTTATATTTTATGGATATTACTCATTTTTTATTATGGCTATACATCTTTTTTTCAAGCTGTCTTTTAACTTGTGTATGATGTTTTTCCCTACACAGAAACTTAAAATTTTTATTATAGCCTTCATCACCTTATTTTGTGTGTAGTCCAAGCTTATAAAACATTCTGTATTTTTTCCTAATTGTTTTTACATAGTTCAGGAAAATTTTGTTAAGAAAAATACCAAACCCATGTAAAACTAGACAGAATAATACTATGAATACCTTTGAATCTGTATCCCAGCACGGTGGTTATTAACTCCTGGCCAGTACCTACTGCCACTCCACACTTCCTCCATCATTTTGAAGAAAAGCTCAGGGATCATCATATTTTATACATTTCTCTGAAGGAAGAGGGCCTGTTCTAGAAATGTACCGCAGTCCCATTGTCACACCTAAAATGTAGCATTAACTCCTATGATCATCAAAGATCAAGTTAATGTTCATATTTTGATTGTGTCATAGTTATCTTGGTTTTCTTTGAAAAACATTTAACATTTTAAATCATCAGTTTTCGAATATCCATCACACAAGGTAACAGTTTGTTATATTTCTTAAGTGTAAGTCCCCCTCCCTTTTTTTTTGCCATATGTTTATTGAACAACCTGGGCCTTTTACCCTGTGGAGTCTCCCACAGTCTGAATTTTGGTAAATGGACCTACAGGTGTCCTATTATGTGTTTCCTTTTTCTCTGTGTTCTGTGTAAAGTGACTCTAAGGTCTAGTGGCTTGATCAGATTCAGGATTTCTTGATTGATTGGTTGATTAATGGCATTAGTACTACTTCATCGGGACACATAGAATGTATGACTCTCTCTCTGAGACGTTCCCATCCTTAGGGAACAGCCCTTTGGGGATATGCCCTCAAATTACTGTGTTTGAAAGATGCTTGAATAATTCTTCATGGTTATGCCACCAACTGGACATGTATTTAGATTCTCTTCTTTTTTTGGCTATATATTTAAAATAACAGCTGTATTGAGACAGAGTTCACATACCATGATATTCACCATTTTGAAGTGTTCAGTTCAGGGGTTTTTACTGTATTCAGGGCCGTGTAATCATCAGTGCCACGTAACCTGAGAACATCTTCAGCAACCCTGCGCGAGGCCCACGACCAGTTCGCTGCCCTCCAGTCTTTCCACCCGCCACCTGCAGCCCTGAGCAACCCCTTACCTGTTTTCTGTCTCTTTATATTTGCCTATTCTGGCCATTCCTGTAAGTGGAATCCTCTAGTGGTCTCTCAGGATTGGCTTTTTTCACGCCACCCACGTTGTGGTTGTATCAGTGCGCCATTCGTCTGTGTGGCTGAATAATACCCACTCAAATGTGGGTGTCCCACATTTTCTTCACCCACTCAGAGATCTCTTATGTGTATTTTTTATTTTTAGGTTTTGCTTTTTAACCTTAATTTTGCAAGAGTTATGAGAAATGCTTTGTTTTAAGAGAAAAATCTATGGAATAATATATTTTCAAGGAAATCTGATTTCTCTGATAAAGGTATTATGCTTTAAGATTATGTTTTATTCTTCCATTTTCTAATATAAGCTGTGTATGCAGTTTTCTTTATTTATATATATGGCAAGTGTATTTTTACCCCTTAAGGTTATACTTACATTAATATCTTTGTATAATATACTTACTGCTCTCTCTCGCCCCAACATTTTTTTTAACGTTTATTTATTTTAGAGAGAGACAGAGGGTGTGAGTGGGTGAGGGGCAGGGAGAGAGAAGGAGACACAATCTGAAGCAGGCTCCAGGCTCTGTGCTGTCAGCACAGAGCCCGATACAGAACTTGAACTCATGAACCGGGAGATCATGTCCTGAGCTGAAGTCGGACACTTAACCTGAGCCACCCAGGTGCCCCAGCCCAACATTTTTTTTGTTGTTATTTGTGGGTTCTCAACTATGAGGATATTGGAATTACCCTTTTTTTTAAAGCCAGGTTTTCATTTGAAGTAATTTTTCTTTTACGTCCAGTGAAATGCTAAGAAATTGCATATGCCCGCCCCCCCCCCCCCCCGGCCCCCCAGATTGTGATCCTTGCGGTGTTTCAACAATATAGCCGTTACTGACCACACTTTCTCCCTTACATTATCCCCTCCTTTCAGTTCTGGGGGAGTATGTGTGTGAGTTTCGATAGACAGACATAGAGAAGTAGACAGAGATTGAGATTTAGATACAAAGTTTTTGGCTTTTTTAAAAATTTTTGAGACTCACATTTTGATTTTTGTTAATGGTCTCCCGAGTCATTTTGTTCCATAGTAGTCCTCAGTAAGGGTTCAGAAAAACAGCGTTTTCTGTGTTCTTGAATTTTCCAAACAGTTTGTGGCATTTACTCTTGCAAGTCTATTTGGCTATAAAATCTTTGGCCTATATTTTCTTTCCTTGAAGAAGTTTGATATATATATAATGCTTTTGTCTTTTGGCCTGCAGCATGGAGGTTGGGAAGTCTGATGACAATACATTTTTGTTTCTACATGTAAGACCTTTGTTCACCTGTATTATTTATTTATTTATAACCTGGAGGCCCAAAGGATCATTGTGTTGTTGTTGTTGTTGTTGTTGTTGTTGTTTTCTTTTTCTTCAAACTCCAACTAGTTTACTTGGTGTTGGTTTTTCCACATTGGTATTTTTGAATACATGGTGCCATTTTAATATATTATTTCAGGTTTCGTTTGGTTTTTATCTGTTTTTTTTTTTAATTTCAAGTGAATTTCTTATTGTTTTAACTTTTTTCTGTTTCATTGATTTGGTTTTCTTCTCTGGGAACCACTGCTGTATATGTTTTGGACCTACTTTCCCTCTCTTCTCTGTCCCTTTATTTCAAATCTTTTCCTTTTCCTTTTCCTTTTCCTTTTCCTTTCCTTTCCTTTCCTTTCCCTTTTCTTTTCTTTTTTCTTTTCTTTTGTTTTCTTTTGTTTTCTTTTCTTTTCTTTCTGATATATAACATTTTCATCATTTTTACCTCCTGTTTCTGTGAAGCCATGATCTGTTCTGTTTGTGTTCATGTTCCTGCTAGTTTGTTTTCTGTTTTTGAAATGATGAAAAATTATCTTCTGAGTACTATCACTTTGAGTTCTTCTAATTTTAATTTATGTTGTTCTTTTATATCTTCTGTGGTTTTCTTAATTTCTTTCAGCATTTTTTTTGAAAATTGGGCCACAGCTCTGCTTAGTGGGCGTGTCTTTCTGGCATGTTTTCTTTGTCTGTAAAGTGGTTCAGCTCGCTCTTTCTCTGCTTAATAACCTTGTATGGATTCCAGCCCTAGTGGGTTCTAGTGCTGTCCTTTCCTCTTGCTCTTTTTTAAACATTTGTTTTCATGGACTTTAAGGAAAGAGAGAGTTCAGAACGTGTTTAGGTTTATAGCTTTGAGCTTCTCCTTCTGAACTGCAAAAAAATACAGTCTTTCTTTTTGAGATCTTCTGGCTGTGTTCCCCTCCCACTGCTGGACCCTCTCGCTCCTTTACGTCTCCTGTAGTTTGCAGGTCAGTTGGATTTTACTTTAGCAGGTTTGTCCTGGAAGAAGATTTTAGCGGATAGTTTTTAAGAGTCTGGGGAGCCTAAACCGCTTCGGCCCCTTCAGACCTATTACAACGCTTTTGCCTCACTTGTGAATCTGGGCCCAAATTGCTTTCTTCTCACTGAAGTCCTCAAATGGAAGCAGTGAGCTTTCTATCGGATGGTCCTTGGTGACTGTGGAATTTGCCTCTTTAGGCCCATCAGACACCCTGGTAATCCCCTGGGTTTCCCCTGCACAAGTGCTGATCCTGCAGGGTCCGGAACAGGTCCTTTCTCCCCATCTCTTCTACTTTGGACTTCATGGCAATACCTCATCACCAAGTTGTATTGGACGTGTGTCTTGTTGTCCTAGTTCTGTCTGTTCTTATGGGGGAACTAAGGGAAATCAAAATTCTGCTGCCACCACTGTCTTTCCAGAATTCCTGTTATTATGTTGAGTGCCTAACTGGTCAACAGTTAGAAATGACTGGTCATTTTGACTGCCTAAAATGACAATTTCATATGGTTTAACCTAATGTATAGCTCTGTGTTTAGGTTTTAGTACGTTTGGAGTCTTTCCAAATATGTATGTTCAAAACATATTTTTATACTTACACTAATACATATTTTGGTTTCTCATATCAGGCAAGAATTTCTAAACAGCCACATAATTAAAAAAATGGTTAATTGTGACAGCATGAGGTCTAGTTATAGAGGGAGGTAAGGAGGTAATTTTTCAATTTTCTAGAACATTAAATTTTCCATTATTGTCCAACTGTTTCAGCTGCTGTTTTTTTTATGTATTAAATTATGGATAATTAGATATTTTTCTCTGCTGATCTGTTTACAGTACTTTTCTATTTTACATAAAGTAGTTTCATTAGTAAGGTCTGCCATTGTGTGGGGCAATTCTTCCCGTTAATTCTTTAAAAAACATTTTTTTTTATTAAAAAAAAATTTTTTTTAACGTTTATTCGTTAATGAGAGATAGAGACATAGCATGAGCAGGGGAGGGGCAGAGAGAGGGGAGACACAGAATCCGAAGCAGGCTCTGGGACCTGAGCTGTCAGCACAAAGCCCGACGTGGGGCTCGAACTCACAAAGTGTGAGATCATGACCTGAGCTGAAGTCAGATGCTTAACCAACTGAGCCACCCAGGTGCCCCGTTCCCATTAATTCTTTAAAAAAAATTTCTGGGCTGCTTTTATTTTTGTACATTACTTTCTTCCACATGAGTTTTATTGAATGAGTTTATTAATCCACACAAAAGGTCAGTGAGATTATGATTTGTAATTACATTGCATTTTTATTGATGTCTGTGTACGATGGAGTCAGCCCAGTTTGCCTGAATTGATCACAGATTTTGTACCATATTTGACCCTGTATTTCTCACTGGAGGTAATAATAAATGAAGGAAATAATAACAAATAGTGCCATTCTTGCACTTTATTGCCCCTTTCCAGGTTTTTTTTTTTTTCTCATATATATTTTTTTTAAATTCAAATACTCCTTTCTAGAACTTGCATTATAGCCTTTAACCGAGTTATCATCCTGGAGTTGTATCTGCCTGTGTAGATTCTGCTAATTTCATGGCTTCTCACTTCCTTGGGTATTTTGTCTTAGGATCTTTATTTGGATTTAATTTTCATTTGATTAGACCTTACTATACTTCCTCAGGGTTTTTTGTAGTGAAGATAAAGGAATTGTACGTAGAGTTCTTCCTTTTCTAAATAGGTTTCTTCCTTCTTCACGTTAGCGGTGTCTTGACTGTGCAAACAGCCCTCTCCATCTCCTGTTCTTTCTGCACTCATGTGATTCTTATGTTAAGCTCCTAGATCTGACTCCCGTGTCTCTATTTTTCACCCCAAATTTCTGTTTCTTTTTCTTTTGCTCCTTGTTACAGTGATAATTTCTGTAGTTATTGCCTAAGTCATTAATTTTTATCACATTCATTCTGTTCTTACTGTCTTTATTGAATTCGTTATAGAAGTCTTGGTTTGTTAAACTGTTTTTCCAGAGGACTGCAATGAGATCTTGCAGTAGAGTATTTTATGGTTCTCTCTGTTTCCTACATGAAATCAGTGTCAGCTGTTCTGATTCTTCACCTTGGTTTCCTTAAAGTTGCCGCTTCCTCTTCAGTGCTCAGTAGTTTTTTAACGCCTGCTCCTCCTTGGACAGGGATTGACCCGCCATGCACCACCAGGAGGAACACGTTTTCCCAGCAGCTGTGTGGGTCTGGCCGTTGGGTCTCCCAGGCGGTGTTCTCTTGCACTGTGGACAAGTAGGGATTGTTCTCTTTCCCAGCGAGCTTGCAGCATGTGGGTAAACGGGCTGGACGCTAGGGAATGCCAAAAGAATTCTTTAGAATTTTATCCTAGAAAGTTTGTGGAATTTCATAGAGCTTTACATCAGCCTTTGATCTGGTACCACTCTCTGCACCAGAGAAAAACAAGCATTTATATTGCCTAAAGCTTTTAAACAGACATGTCTTAACCCTAACCACGTTTATCACATTTTAAAAATGATGCACTATTTTAAATACTCTGGCCTGTTACAGAAAACTAAAGCATGTGTTAATTTAAAGGCAGAAATCTGTGTTGAGCATGAAAGGATATGAGCAGAGGAGACGAGTTAAGAGTTCAGTAAAGGACAGGGAACGTAGATATGAGTGACATTGAGGCAGAATAGTTCTAATTGGTGATGTTTTAAATTGAAGAGAAATTGAGGTTTTCAAATCTTGTTGGCCTGTTTTCTCAATAAAAGGAGAAATGAAGGTCTTTGGATCTGATTGGTCAGGGTGATGTTGCCAGAAGTTTAAGAACCGTGGGGAAGCTCCAAACTCCCTGTTTTATGAGGAACAGCATAAGGCATTGGATGGAGTAACTGTAAGAAAGGGGAGTGACACTGAGATTCCCAGGGGTATCAAATAACATTTGAGTGGGACCAGCCAGGTCAAGTTTAGAAATTTTTTATATAGCTCGGGAGAGCAACAGACAGAGGAATTGGTAGAATCAGCTAGTTTTTATGTTTATGTAAATGGCTCCCTGGTAATCTTTCTCAGATTTTAATAATTTCTGGTTTTCTCAGTCTAGAGATAGTTGTGGATAGTACTGTATCTAACCCTAAAAGTAAAGTGTTGTAATCAGTTTAAGTGTGATGATAAAATTTGTGATGAAAATGATGAACTTGGTAGTTTTTCCACTATGCTTTTTTGATAAAAATGTCATAGTTTGGTATTAGTTCTTGTTAGGATTTTCTTTTACTTTTAGAACTGCTTGGGTCTATGTTAAACACGTTGAATTATTCTAAAGATTATCTTGCCTGTAAAATTGTGACTTTTGTAGGTTTGCCAGCAAATTATAGGGAATAATAGTTACAACCACAACCATAGCACCTCCTTTTGTATGCTCTTGTAACTTTTGTTGAATTTTTGTTCTAGTTTTCCGAATTTCCAGACCCCATGTGGGGTTCAGATTATGTGCAGTTATCCAGGATGCCATGTTCCTCGGAGCAGAAATGCAGCACTGTGTCGTGGGATGAACTCCAGTCCATGGACTTGCCCTCATTCGAACCTGCCTTCCTGGTCCTCTGTCGAGTCCTTCTGAATGTCATACATGAGTGTCTGAAGTTAAGATTGGAGCAGAGGCCTGCTGGAGAACCGTCTCTCTTGAGTATTAAGCAGGTCTGTTTCCAAGACTGATTAAAAAAAGTTGGCAATTATTATGCTCTTCTACAGGCTTATAGTCTTTATTTTGAGGATTTTTTAAAATTGTTGCAAATAGCGAAAAATGAGTGCATGTTGGTGTTGTTAAGCTGCTCTTTTTAGGGTAATTTCAAACGTTCTTTGCATGTAGTCCTCAAAGAGAAGACTGTGGTTCGCCTTCCTGCCATCACTTTCTTGTTCCGGAAGGATATAGAAGGATGGTGGTGGAATGGCGTAGCCTCCCAACATTAGCCGTTGAAGGCTGGGAGCTTAAAATTCACTCAGGAGAAGTAGTTTAAGTTCCTTACACTTATTTTCTTGTCCTAGTGAAGCTACCTGCAAACAGATCATTCATTGTCTTTAGAGTGTGCAGCTGGGAGATGTTTGGACTCTTTGCTCGTGTAGACAGTTGCATGGTTTAAATAGTAATGACAGCTTCTGCTTTCTTGTTTTTTTATCAATTTTGGATGGGATTTTCTAGGGAGTTTGATACTCCACAGGTGACAGGAAGGGCTGGAAGCAGTTGTATCTAGCACGGTGAATGCTGGTGAGTGTTTGTATTCGTCCTTTATGGTATTAACCATACGGATATCCACTATACAAGATAGATAAATCCGATTGGGGGAGGAGGGAAGGTATGTTTTTGTCAACTGTGCTTGTCTGTCCCCTGGGGATGGAAGGGGGATGATGGGATGGCACCTGGGGACAAGCACAGGTCATCGGATAGGCACAGAATAGGACTTGACTTTGGTGGTGTGGCTCGAGAAGGCATGACTCATTGTTGCCGCTTGGGTTCCTGGGTTCCTGCCCAGCACCGGCCAGAGAGTGTTCTTCTCTCCCTCGCTCTGCTGCTCACTGCCCGCTGTGGCCGTGGCCGTGCCTCTCACTTGTCCACCTGTTGCAGTGGTAATTTAGCAGGCTTTAGCAGGCCTGGGTATATACTGACTTCCTTTCTCACAAAACGAATATTCAGGAATATAACCTGGTAAAAGCAAGGCAGAGTTTACTTTGTGCTAGTGGGGCTCTTATGAAGATGAAACAGTAGTTTACGTCAAAATGTTTTTAAAAATAAAAAAACAGAACTTAGATGAATGTAGTATTGCTAGAATCAAAATAGAACAAGTTTTGGCTTAGATCATTCGAAGATTCGTGACATCTTTAACCGAGAAATGTCCGTCTGAACAGAACAGCTTTGAGTAGATGGCACTCTAGCCGTGGCTCCCTGATAGTGAGTAATTACTTTTAGAACCGTTTGAAGGGGAATTTGTGTGTATAAAGGCAATCTGTATTAATTTTGGAATACTCGACAAGTACAGAAAATGATGCAGACAAAATGAGAATTATCCTATGATGCTGCCCCTCACAGAGGACCGCTGTAACTATTTCGGTGTATTTGTGTCCACCTGTTCATCCCACACATACAAATGAAAGAAGAGGAGATGAGTTTTTACCCTTAAATATTGTTCAAAAAAAGATTTCAGATGGCTAAAGCAGTGCTCTGCTATCTAGGTACATCGTATTTATGGAATCCCCGTTGCTTTAAGCAATACTGTGATAATCTAGCGAGATGCCGTGATGGAAGGGCTGGAGGGCCAGTGACCTCATCCCGTCTCCCTCCCTCCTGTCCCGCTGCCTCCTGGGCCTAGTGTGTGGGGTCACTCATCTGTTTGTTTAGTTTTGTTTTCCCTTGACCTCCGTCTGTTTTCATCAAATTGATCTTAGGTTTGATTTTCGTGATTATTAGAGGCTTCTGATGCTAAAGGCCACAAGTCACGTACTTACTGTACTAAATTACCGCAAAGATTGTCGTGCCCTGTGGTATGTAGGTGTATTTGAATCTTTACTATGTTTTTGGTTAAAAATAGGCAGTTTCATTAGGAGAGTTTTCTATCCATTGTCTTATATGATGCAGGATCGTAGAAAGATAGACCTTACTGTGTGGGATGTCTCTTCTGTGTAACGTTATTCGTAGGGGAACGTGTTGTCACACATCGGCGTTTGCCTGTCTGGTACTCTCCCTGTGTATTCATGCTGTAATAGTAAATACTCGGTTTCGGTTTTTGGTTCCTGATCAAGACTGCTAAGATATGTATCTGAACGGAGCTGATAAAGAGTCGGAAACACTTTGGGACTTGGAGACTTCTCGAGGATGCGGGTGGGAGGTGTGTGGCTGACGGATGGTGTGGCCCTGGTGTGCGACGTCACAGAAGGTGTGTGTGCTCCCGCAGCTGGTGAGGGAGTGTAAGGAGGTGCTGAAGGGCGGCCTCCTGATGAAGCAGTACTACCAGTTCATGCTGCACGAGGTTCTGGACCACCTGGAGAAGACCGACTGCAACATCGACGCCTTCGAGGAGGACCTGCACAAAATGCTGATGGTGAGGCCCAGCGGGGGGTTTCTCAGCTGCACGGGGGGTGGGGGGTGGGGGGGGCAGTCTTTAACCTGATTCCTTTCATCTAGTATTGGATTACGTTTGTGTCTCCTAAATCCACGTTTTAAAAAACGCCCAAGGGTCTTTGCGTTAGAAGTTTTGGCGAAGCTTACCCTGTTTTGTTAACTGTAAGACTCTTCATCTTAGAGCAGAACGGAACGGCCCAGAAATGGAGTCATAGTCTGGTCCTATTTTATTGAGCCATCTGTCCTCAGCTGTTCTGCAATGCGTGGCCGGCGCCAAGACTGAGAAGACAGTAGTGACAGTTAGAGGCTCCTAGTCTGGCCGGGCCCTGGGCGTGAGCGCTAGGTGCCTGGGCGGGACTCGGAAATGCGGTGACCACTTGGAGACGGGTCACCTAAATTAGCTTGGGGACGTGTGGGAGCCAGAGTCCGCTGAGGAACTGGGCCCATTTGAGGAATTACAATGGGATTTGGCGGGAGCAGACCTGCCCAGAGGAGCTCCCCAGTCCTTACACCATGTGAGTTGCGTGCACGCACACACGTTGTAACCCCTGTCCCGTTGTTCCGATTATTCACTCCTGGTGGACGTATCCTTTTACCTTAGGTGCCCGTTTAAGACTTACGTGCAAGGTTTGCTTTCCTCTGGAAGCTTTATCTGACAATTTCAGTCTTTAACGTGCCTCCGTCGACACCTTTTTCTCTGAACTCTACGCAGTCATGGTTAGAGCTGTGCGGTGAAATATGCAACGATACACCATTTCTCTGCTCTCAGGTTTCCCAGACTACTGAAAGCGTCATCAGCCAGCGGCTGTAGCCTGGAGTTACTTTGTCTTCCATGATGTCTGGTAGAGGATAGTGTGTAGCCAGTACCTGTTGGATTGAGTCGGGCATATGCACAGATGATTCTGTAACCTGGCAGGTTGATGAAACAATATAAGAACGACCATGCTTGTGGGTATATTATTTGGGGAAGGTTTTCAAGACATGTTCTGCATGCCGTTTCGCCGTGTCCTGTGTCAGGGTGGCTGCAGCACCTCCAGGGACCACCCCCACTTTCTAGGCTAGAAGAAAAGAGAAGGGCAGAAGGGGAAAAGTGCCCTTGCCAACTAAGTCCAGAGCAGTGAACGCTCTCCTGGAAGCCACACCCACCACATTTCCTCTGCATCATATTGACCAAACCTATGGCGTGGCCTCTTGACTGTGGCAGAGGCTGGGGATTCAAATGTTTAGCTTTCCAGTTGCTACAGCAGAAGGATAGAAAGGGGGCGCCTGGGTGGCTCAGTTGGTTGAGCGTCCGACTTCGGCTCAGGTCATGGTCTCGTGGTCTGTGCGTTTGAGCCCCGCGTCAGGCTCTGTGCTGACAGCTCGGAGCCTGGAGCCTGCTTTGGATTCTGTGTCTCCCTCTCTCTGCCCATCCCCTGCTAGCGCTCTGTCTCTGTATCTCTCTCTCTCTCTCTCTCTCTCTCTCTCTCTCTCTCTCTCTGTCAAAAATAAATAAACATTAAAAAAAATAAAAAAAGAAAGAAGGAGGTGGCTAGGAGGGGGACTTATAATATCTGGTGCATTACAAGAAAGAATTTTGAGTTTGAAATTATTTCATAATTGGGGTGAATGCATAAAAGACCAGAGTGTGTAACCTGGCTACATTTTGAAATACAGTGTATTTCTTAGGTCAGAAAAGACTTTATCATTGAAAAGTCATGATAAAAAAACAAATGCAAATTATTTTTTCTCTTTCTCTCAATGGATGGTTAAACCAGGAGTTTAAAAAGACAAAAAGCTTCCCAAACTGTCTTTGGTGGTTTCACAAAGGCACACACAGCAAGCACCCTTATCAGTGTGGTCACTGAGGCAGGAAGGGTGGGCAGGGTGTGCCCTCGGGCCATTCAGTGCCCGGTGTGCCTGTGGGATATCTGAAGGCCAGGTGAAGGGAATACCCAAATTCGCAGCAGCTCCTCAGAGCTCTAAGTACTTAGGACTTTGTTTTGGTTTTGCTACAATGATCTGTGTGAGACAAGATCTCCCTTAGTTTCATCTCCATGACTTCACAGATGAAGAGCTGGAAGTTATCAGCGGTTTTAAACTTGTGCCCGAAGTGCGCTCAGTGGCTAATGGCACGGGCCTGTTTTGACATCTGGGGGAACCCAAACACAATCGGTGTGTTCGTTAGAAAGGAAGGAGGGAATGGTCTTTGGATGGCCAACTGCATCGTGTTTGCCACACACCCTCCTCTTGAAACTCAAAAACAGCAAAAGGAATGGCGAGTAAAGAAAGAAACTCCGTGTTCAGCAAAGGAGAAAATTTGGCACACTGTTCTCCTCTCCTTGCCTGACCAAAAGACCGTTACGGTTATTTGCCTTGAAGTTTGGACTCACGTGAGGGTAGACGCAAGCTCTGAGTATTTCACAGCCCGTCCAGGGATCCGTTGGAGCGGTGGTGTGTGGGGGTGTGAGCGGTCCCGGGAGAGGCTGGAGGGGTCCCCGCGGAGGGCTTGTCGGTGGCCTGCCTGCAAGACAGGAGGAGCAGGCACGCTTGTGTTGTCCGAACATATCCCGCTGCTGCGGAGGGTGACGGGAGGCAGTGGTGAGCAGGCCGTGATGCAGAACGTCGGTGACTCTGGGGGCTTTACTCCGCGTTTCGTCATCGTCCTGACGCGGAAAACTGAAGCCCTCATGCGAGCAGGTCCGGGGACGTGACTTGGTGAGTGTTTGCTTGAGGCAGCAAACCAGATTGAAGCCATAAACCGTCCCAGCTCACTTCTCTGGCCCTGGCCTTAGAAGTAACCAGAGCAGTGGACAGGAGAGAGATGGAGGAACGTGTGATGGATCTAAGGAAGCCACAGAAAAAGAACTTACAAGGAATGAAAACGCGATAATGAGGAGCAAGACGTGGCCGTTGTAGAAGACGCAGGAGGGAGAGGGGAGACGTGTGCAGCCGGTGTTCCTGCTGGGGTGCAGCTTGTACCCCGATAGTGAAGACTGTGGGTCCAGCGAGAGCTCTTAAATAGAACTTATTGGAGGCCATTTGAAAGCCTTGGGGATTGACTTTGTGGAGGGAGACAGATGAACAAAATGATGCACGTATGAGAGGAGAGGGAACTCGATACTGTGAGCTTCCGCAGATGCCATGAGGAGGCGGGTCTCGAAACACAAGTGTTGAGATTGGGAGGACGCTTCGCTCGGCCGCCGCTAGGAGGAGATGTCACGTGGCCGTGTGTGTTTGGGGTGGAGAAGGTGAGGGATCCTGTATCTAATGACTTCTTTTCGTTAGGAGGGCTGACATAGATCATCTGCTGAGAAGGGCTGAGGGTGGGCATTGGCAGTCTGATGAAAATGGAGGGGGTTCAAAGTGCGGTCGTAGAGAGAAGGAAAACGGGTCGAGTGGAGACAGAAGTATTGCGCGCACCACGTGGTCGGGATCGCGATGTGTAGAGCAGGGGCTCCTCCCTGTCCCGCGACCCTCACGACCCTCAGCTTCTTGAGTGAGGGTGTGGGGCGTGGACTTGTTGGGCTCACCGTGCTTTGGGGATCTGGCAGGTGAGCTGAAGAGGGAGGGGTGGCAGGGTGGGGGGTGGCCGGGGTGTGGAGAGCTGACCGTGTGGGCTCTAAGCCAAAAAAGGAGGAGAGGGAGTGAAGGAAGGGAGTAGCGAACTGGAGGAGGAAGAGAAACGCATGGACTGGAGTTCACATAAGGTTTCCATATGAGAATGGTCATGGTGGTGGTAGTTGAACAGAAAACTGGAATGAGGAGAGGAGGTTTTTTTTTTTTTTTTTTTTTTTTAATTTTTTTTTCAACGTTTTTTATTTATTTTTGGGACAGAGAGAGACAGAGCATGAACGGGGGAGGGGCAGAGAGAGAGGGAGACACAGAATCGGAAACAAGCTCCAGGCTCCGAGCCATCAGCCCAGAGCCCGACGCGGGGCTCGAACTCACGGACCGCGAGATCGTGACCTGGCTGAAGTCGGACGCTTAACCGACTGCGCCACCCAGGCGCCCCGAGAGGAGGTTTTAGAATCAGGCGTTTGGATGGGTGGTCTGAGGCCTGGAGATACTCTGTAATGACAAGATCTGGGATGAAACATCATGTGGTGGCTGAGTCCGGGATGGAGAGAAGACTGTGTTGGACACCAGAGAGGGACAGGATGACAGCAGTGGGAAATCAGTAGGTGACCGTATGAACAAAGGGTTCACGAGGATGCCAACTGCTTCCGGCCTTTGGGTACGCGGTCACACGGGCGCCCCGTGACGGGGCTGTAAGGGAGAGGTGCAGTCCTTGGGAGACGGCCGGGCATGAGCGAAGTCGGGGAGAAGAGCAGCACCCCGAGAAGCCAAAGGGGGTCCTGGCCTCGTATTTAAGAGTTTGTGTCATTTGGACGCGATGGTGGTAGACCCACAGATTAGGTAGGTTCCACGTACCCAGACAGCTGTGTTCATAACAGACCCCAGACTGCAGATTCACACCCCGCAGGCTGGCTGGGGGAGCCCAGAGGCATCCAAAGACACAACAGAAGACAGTTTTCTGAAAGCAAGACCTGAAATTTACCTCCCGAAAATTAGTACCGGATTTCAGAAAACATTCACTCCAGTGAACACGAAGATGTAGCCGGGGGAAGTCACTGAGATCCGAGACTGGATCTAGAATCCCGTATATATCCGGGCAGAGAAAAAGCAAGGCACCTCAGGGCGTGAGGAGAGCGGGGACAGCGGGAGACGAGGCTGGCATCAGGTTTCTTTGTTCGAACAACACGCAAGGGCAGACAGTAGTCCGGGAGCAATGCCTGAAACCTTCCGAAGCAGATAACGTGTAATTCAGGCATTTTGTACTCAGTCAAGTTGTGCTTTCGGTAGGAGAATCCACAGTGAGTTTTTGTCATCTAATAATTGTGAACCTGTCTCGAGAAAAGCTAATTGACAGTAAAACCCTGGGAAGCAGCAGATACATCAAAATAAGGATGTAGGGACGGGAGAGCTGTTGCATAGGATTTGTGGTGGACATAAACCCCATTTCAGAAGACCTGGGTATTTTGATTAGATACCATAACTTATATAGCATACATCTTGAAAAAAACCGTGTCATAAAAATCCGGGTGTCAGGAAGGGATGGTGGCGAAAAGTGTGCTCTTTTCCTCTCAACACGGAAGATACTGTCCAAAGTTAAATTAGGTGATTCAACAAGTAAAGATCCCAACCTCTTAAAGGAATAATTTCATAATATATTAATAATGAAATTTTTTGGGTATTATTATCTTGGTTTTTGTTTGTGTGTTTTTTTACTTCTGTGTACATTGTGAACATTTTATTTTCTTGGTAATTTGAGGGGATTATAAATAATGTGTTAAATTGCCAAGGAGTTGAGTTGCACAGTTTAAGAGAAGTGCCCATTCAGACCTCGGTGATGCAATGAAGGCCTCGGTGATGCAATGAAGGATCTTGCTTCTCGCAGGGCTATGTGCCTCAACGTCCCCTCCACTTTGCCCTTCTCATTTGTGGCTTTCAGGTCAGCAGAGGTGAACGTTGTGAGCTGCTGAGTTCTGTTCTCAACTGTCTCCCTTTATGTTTCTTTATTTAAGGTGTATTTTGATTACATGAGAAGCTGGATCCAAATGCTACAGCAGTTACCTCAGGCATCCCATAGTTTAAAAAATCTGTTAGAAGAAGAATGGAATTTCACCAAAGAAATAACCCATTACATCCGGGGAGGAGAAGCACAGGCCGGCAAACTTTTCTGGTAGGACCCTTGTGCTCCTGAGCATGCCCGCCCATTCGCGCCCCCCGCCCCCCACCCTGTTCTCTGCGACATGTGTACCTGCTCAGTTACATGAAGGTGACAGGCAGTCACACGTGCGCATGTGCCTCTCTCCCGAGTCTTGTTGTCCTGGGAGCCAGGCTGCTCAGCAGGGGGTGTGTGGGGACATTTGGCACCTTCCGGAAACAGTTTTGCTTGTAGTGACTGGGCGGTGCTCCTGATTAGAGGCCGGTGACACTGCTGAACATCCTGCAGTGCACGGGACAGCCCCCAAACCACAAATTCTCCCCCCAAAATGCCAGTTGAGAAGTTGAGGAACCCCTGCCTTAGCGGAAACTCTCTGAGGCCCCTGAAGGGCGGCTCAGACCGGAGGCCCCGGGTGTCCCAGCCTTGGCGGGGTGCTGGGAACCTCAGGCGTGTGTCTCACCCACGTCCCTTCTCCAGGAGCTGAGTGCCCAAGGTGGCGTCCCCGCTGCTGGCCCCTCGGCTCTCGACTCGGCTGCTGGGGGTCAGTGCCGCCCCCTCTCACTTGCCCCATCAGCCATTTCATTTCCTCTGTCCCCTCGTAGAAGTCCTCATGTGCTCAGCCCAGCTTCCCCTCTGTCGTGTGGGTCGTGAGGACCGCAGCTCTCCCGGGTTCCCCTCCAGCCTCACAGGGCATCGCTGTCAGCCCCCCCCCCCCCGACCCCCATCTGTGTCCCGTGCGCAGGGCCTCAGAATCCCTCTCCTGCCCTGACCGTCCTCTCTCCCTGGATTGTGAGTGAGCGGCTCACTCTTTCTCCGACCTCCCCGGCCCTTCGGGCCCTGCCTTCCTGTTCCGGTTGGTTCCAGAACCAGTCAGCCTTCTTACAAAGTGCGCTCATGGCCCTTTTTAGCATCTCGCCTTCTCTTAATGTCCAGTAATTCTGCTTTGCCTGTAATTTCTTCTGTTTGCATTTTCTGTTTCCAGGCTGTCGGGCTTTGTCAAACAAATTTTTTTTAAGAGGTTACTGTTCATTTGTGCCACACATTCATGTTATGTAATTTCCCCCCAGCCTCCTTTCCTCCTGTCGGTTTTTTGTTTTTATCTGTTGCTTGTCCTTCGCTGTCTGTACGCGGCAGTGTCTGAACTTCACCTTCCTGTGCCTTCTTCTGAGCAGTTCCCGACTGAGGGCCTGCCGCCGCGGGCCAGGCTAGTTCTGGATGTGCACGGCAGCGGTCTCCTTCCTGGGCTGTTCCTCCCAGGTTCCCTCAGTCTCAGAGCCATCCCTGAGTCCTGTCTTTGTCTCGCACACTACCCCTGAGCCTGTCGCTGGGCCCTGCAGCATTCATCCGCAGTCTGACCTCCGCACACCCCTCCACGTGGGCACTCCTCCCAGGCTGTCGTATCTTGCTCGAATGACTGCAGGTGCTCTCCAAGGAGACTCTCTGTGTTAGCTCTTCACCCCGTTGGTTTATTCTCAACACCACAGCCAGAATGATCTTGTTAAAGTGCACATCAGACCATTTTCTCCTCTGTTGCAAAGACTCCAGTGGCTTCCCTTCTTCCTCAGTAAAAGTGAGAGCTCCTGAACGTGGCCCGTAAGGCTGGACACAGTCTGACTTTTCACTGACTCTCTGTCACCCTTCTCTGTCCCCTTCTCCAGGCCTTACCAGACAGCCACCTTGGCCTCTTTATTGTTTTTCCCGGACAGGGCATGCTCGTGCCTCCGGCCTTTTGCATTTGGTGGTTCCTCTAGTTGAACTGCTCTTCCCCCGTTATTTTCATGACCCATTTTCCGCTTCCTTTAGGTCTTTGTCTAAATGTCCCCTTCTCCATACTTAAGATGGAAATTCCTACCCACAAGTTCTCTTGGTTTCCTTTCCTCTTGTTTCTCTCCATAGCACTTAACGGAACTGCTCCATATTTTCCTTTTTTATTTTATTTCTTGGTTTTTCCTCTCTTCACTGGAGTGGTTCTTACCGGTTCCGTTCACTGCTTACTACGTAACAGATACTCAGTGCTTGTCGAGCAAACCCTTTGTGGGTATCCTCCTCCACTGCTGTTCTGAAAGCAGGTCTGTAATCAGGTCCCTTTCCCACTCAGTTTCTTTGAAGGCTGACCTCTCTGCCCAGTAACTGAAGGTGGGGCACTCGGCAGGACGTGCAAGGCCTTTCGCAGCCTGGCCGCAGCTCGCGTTCCGGGTCTCGCTCCTTTCAGATTGTGCAATTTCTTTTCGCAGCCAGACCTCTTGCTTAACACGTCTTCATGCCTTTCGATCGTATTCATTGTTCTTCCTGGACTTTTCTTCCCCTCCTCCATTCCCTTGCTGCTAGCCTCTCTTCTCACTGCTCTCTCCCTTGCACCCCTGTGTCGCACACGCAGCTGGGTTTGGTCTCCGTCCTCTGCAAGTCCCCTGGCGCTTCCCTGTGCCGCGTCCGCCACTGTTTGTATGCTTACCCGCTCTCTTTTACCAGATAGACGCTCCTCTCTTTGAACGTAGAGGCCGGTAAACTGCTGTTGAGGCTTCACTTCACTCATTTAGATAGTTTTATACGCTCGGGCTTACCCTTTTCCCTAGTGTGTGGATTGTGCACTCCGTAAGGGGCATCAGCTGTGTGGAGTGTTTCGTGTTGACGGACCAGGGGAAGCTAATTGTCAGGGAAATTTGTAGAAACAGTTGCATTTAAGGAATTCACTTTGTTTTCTTATGCCGTCATTTAGTTTATAAAGCTTTTAAAAAGTATCTGGTCACATATATTTGAGGCCGTTTTATGCTATTTTAGACTTTTAAGTAGAAAATTACATTTGTGTAATAATTACCTAGCTGCTCTGAATATGATTTAAAATTTTAAGGTTTATGATAAAACCGTGATAATAGAACGAAGACAGATACATGCCGTAGTTGAGATTTCCCCTTTCTCACATTAATCAGGATTTTATAGTGCAAGAAAATTCTCACTATTGTTGATTCCCAAACTATTAAAACAGCTGGACTTTCAGCTTCTCATTCTAGAATTAGAACGAGGACAGTTTTTCTTCTTTGGTTTACTTTTGTACTTTTGTTCCCTTAGTGACATCGCAGGGATGCTGCTGAAGTCGACAGGAAGTTTTTTAGAGTTTGGCTTACAGGAGAGCTGTGCCGAGTTCTGGACCAGCGCTGACGACAGCAACGCTTCAGACGAAATAAGGTTGTGCCTCATTCCCTTCCCCTCCCCTTCCTTATTTCACGGACTCCTGCTCTTGGTGATGAGTCTAAAATGCACCTTGTTCAAACCGAACTGTTGGACTGTAGGGATTTCCATAGTGGATCTGAAGATTTCTGGTTGTGACTGTCTTATCTTTCCTTGTCCTCTCTTAGTTAGAATTTTCTGTGGCATTTTCTTTGAAGGTGAATTTAGAATTTAGTGGCCTAATGAAAATAGTGTCTTTTGAGAAAGGGAGAAAGAGTGCAAGTTGACTAAAAATGAGTAGAGAGCATTCATCCCTGTGTCCTGGAATGTCTCTAATCACATAATTATGTTTCTTTCTATCAGTCCATTAATACATTTAGCACATTGTCATTGTTTTTATTTATTTATTTATTTATTTATTTATTTATTTATTTATTTATTTTTTATTTTTGGGACAGAGAGAGACAGAGCATGAACGGGGGAGGGGCAGAGAGAGAGGGAGACACAGAATCGGAAACAGGCTCCAGGCTCCGAGCCATCAGCCCAGAGCCTGACGCGGGGCTCAAACTCACGGACTGTGAGATCGTGACCTGGCTGAAGTCGGACGCTTAACCGACTGCGCCACCCAGGCGCCCCTTGTCATTGTTTTTATGCATAGCTTATTCCTTCTGTTGAACTCGAAGCTTAAGTACATGAAACCATGGCTTATGCATCTGTTGCATTTCCTCCAATTCCGTGAGATGGTATTCAGGTTGGACCATGTTGAATTGCCCTTTCTGTGGCACGTATATCAGCCGTATAGCTGTTTTGTGGCCAGTTATTAGCGATATCCTAGGATTCAAGCTTAGGAAATGCTCAAGGGAAATGAGTTCTCTAGAGCTGAAATGTGTTTCTCTCACCATCCAAAATTTGATGAGAAGCACATTTTGGGTTTCAGAATACCTGGGAGGTCCTCATGCCAGAGTTAAAGAAAGAAGCGTTCACCCAGATTCTTGCCTGGGAAAGTACGAATAGCTGAGAATTGGAAGGACTCAGTCTGTAGAAGGTCCTGCAGGTTTGGGAGGTAACACGGTGGATGCAGAATAAACAGGGAGTCGGAGATGTAAGGTGGTGAACTAGAGAAGGGCTCTTAGGATGCCCTGGTTCTTTATTAGCGGTGGATCTAAAAAGCGGGCTCGTGCGCTGGTGTGCTGGGTCTGGCTCGTGCTGGCTCGTCCTGGCTCATCCTGGCTCCGGGGAGCCGAAGTACGATCATGCACACCTGTCCCCCAGCTGTCGCTCAGTGCCGTCACGCTGGTAGCTCGCAGCCAGCCGCGAGGGGCGTATTTACGCCACAGAAATCACCAGACACCATGAAGACAGGAACTTGAGGGGGGCCGGTTGTTAACCATTTACCAGCCCACCACTGTGTATGTTCCTTTTCAGAAAGATTCTGCACTGGGAGTCAACTTTTAGGAATTTTATCTCAAACTCCAAGAAATTAGTATAATCAAATCTTTAGAAAATTGAGCTTGCTGTTATTTGAAGGTTATTGTGTGTGCCTTACTTACGTAAAGAATACAAGTACCTTCTAGAAAACTACAAGAGAGCGAACTTCTGAGTATTTCAGACACATTCTCGGTAACTGCTTGCTCCCATGTGTCCAGTTCTCAGTCTTTGTTAATGTGGTTTGGGACTTGCTCCTCTTTGTTGCGGTTTCCTGACACAGTGTCACGGGCTCTAACTGGGTGGCGCTGACTTTGCAGGAGGTCTGTCATAGAGATTAGTCGGGCGCTGAAGGAGCTCTTCCACGAAGCCAGAGAAAGAGCCTCCAAGGCCCTCGGATTTGCCAAAATGTTGAGAAAGGTGAGTTAACAATCCTGATTGTTGAAAATGTTTCCTTTACCAACCTTTCTTCCTTCCTTCCTTCCTTCCTTCCTTCCTTCCTTCCTTCCTTCCTTCCTTCCTTCCTTCCTTCCTTCCTTCCTTCCTTCCTTCTTTTTAAAAGCTAACCCTAAAGAAGTTTCTTTGTAACTGTGATCCTTAGGACCTGGAAATAGCAGCAGAATTTGTACTTTCAGCCCCAGTCAGAGACCTTCTGGACGTTCTGAAATCAAAGCAGTATGTTAAGGTAAATATTTAAAATGCTGTAACTGGAATATTTTGCCTTTCCTGTTTTTCTCTAAAATGGACAGACTTTATCTTAATGGTCCAGATGGTAAATATTTTAGGCTTTGCTGGCTGTATTGATCCCAGTAAAAAGACTTTCTCATCATTTCTCAATGAAATAATTAGAAAAACAAAGTTTTTCATATGTATTGACTTGCTTTAAGAAGGAAGATAAAGTTGAGGTGGCTCAGTCAGTTGAGCCTCTGACTTCGGCTCAGGTCATGGGCCTTAACGGTTTGTGAGTTTGAGCTTCATGTCAGGCTCTGCGCTGACAGCTTGGAGCCTGGAGCCTGCTTGGCAATCTGTGTCTCCCTCTCTCTCTGCCCCTCCACAGCTTGTGCTGTCTCTGACTTCCTCAAAAAAATGAATAAACGTTAGGGGCACCTGGGTGGCTCAGTCATTTAAGCGTCCTCCTTCAAGCTCAGGTCGCAGTCTTGTGGTTTGTGAGTTCAAGCCCCATGTCGGGCTCTGTGCTGACAGCTCAGAGCCTGGAGCCTGCTTCAGATTCTGTGTCTCCCTGTCTCTCTGCCTCTCCCCTGCTCGTGCTCTCTTTCTCTCTCAAAAATAAATAAACATTAAAAAAAAATTTTTTTAAATAAATGTTAAAAAAATTTAAAAAAAGAATGCAGATAAAGTCATCAAATATTCATTCATACTTTTTGTTAAAATTAGCTACACATACATCTAAAATAATGTGTGTATGATAATAATGTAAAATAACAAAATAATTATTTTAAGTGTTTTTTTTATGTTTTACCCTTACATTTCCTGAAACAATTTAGACTTTTTATAGGAACGTTTGCCATCAGTGGACCCCCTTTTTGAGTCACCATCTTTACTCCCATTTAAGTTGTTGGACATTTAGTATTGACAGACTCTGTGTTATGGTCTTATTACTGGAAATTTTATCCCAAGCCCACAGTTTTGTCCCACCTGCATTTATGTGTGATTTGCACAACAATATCACATGCGTGTTCCTTATTAAAATGATCTTTAAAAGGCTTTTTATGATGCCCCCACCAAGAATGATTAATGAATCCGTTATTAGCATGTTTTGCCTTACTTTCTGTAAGCATCTCAAAGTAGCGCTGATTGAGGAGGAATGAGGCCAACATTCCTCCCCTGGAGGGTATTTTTGTGCTTATACTAAAAATACGGCGGTGGGAGGGTGCTCTGTGAGTGGCTTCACCAGGCCTCTCGGGCACAGTGCTCCCGTGCTGTCCTCCCTGCCGCCTGCAGCGTGGCCCTGGATGCCCTGAGGTGCCTTCTGCGCCTTCCCCACACAGGCTGGTCCTTTTCTGTTTTTTGTTTCTGTTTTTCTTTTTTTTTTTTTTTTTTTTTTTTTTTTAATTTTTTTTCAACGTTTTTTATTTATTTTTGGGACAGAGAGAGACAGAGCATGAACGGGGGAGGGGCAGAGAGAGAGGGAGACACAGAATCGGAAACAGGCTCCAGGCTCCGAGCCATCAGCCCAGAGCCCGACGCGGGGCTCGAACTCACGGACCGCGAGATCGTGACCTGGCTGAAGTCGGACGCTTAACCGACTGCGCCACCCAGGCGCCCCTCTGTTTTTCTTTTTAAGTAACATTTCTATGTGTGACATTCCCTAGTTTAAGATTCTGGGTCATTTCTTTTGCAGGTACAGATTCCTGGCTTGGAAAACTTGCAGGTGTTTGTCCCAGACACCCTCGCTGAGAAGAGCATTATTCTTCAGTTGCTCAATGCAGCTGCGGGAAAGGACTGCTCCAAAGAGTCCGATGACGTCCTGATTGACGCGTACCTACTGCTCACCAAGCACAGCGACCGCGCCCGGGATGCCGACGATGGCTGGGCCGCGTGGGAAGCGCAGCCCGTCAAAGTCGTGCCGCAGGTGGAGACCGTCGATACCCTGAGAAGCATGCAGGTGTGTGTCAGTCGCGGCTCCCGCACCCGCTGCTCCCCACCCCCCACCTGAGGCAGCACTGGGTACTTCAAATACCTTTAGAGAAAACAAACGACCGGCTCCCGAGTGATTGGTTTAACTGCCACAGGAGTCTCCAGTGTAGACTTCCCCCAAAATGGACCTCGATGTTTTCATAGTTTTGTAGCACGACTTGTACCAGCATATTCCTTCGAATTGTGTATGTTAAATTATACTGGAATATTTGGAGTATTTTATTTATGTCCTTACCTGGTTGAGCCGTGATCTGTGTACTCACACTCTCACAGGAGTTCTCTCGCCCATTCAGAAGTTCCGCTTCTTCGTGTATTCTGCTTGACTTGCTGTTAGCTTCCATTTTTGTGGTGAAGCTTTTTACCTACCTCCCCGACAGGGATCCCAGGATGGTTGAAATAAGTCATTAATTACAACCTGGAAGAAACCCTCGCATGCCCTCGGCATTCAGCCTGGCCACAGTTGAGCGCACGGCTGTCTCTTCTCCACACAACCTGCTCTCTTGCTCGTGCTCTGTCTCTCTGTGAATGGTGCTCTGTCCACTCAGGTGTTTAAAGCAGAGTGTGACCGTATAAACTCGTCCTTCTACCCCCCGGTTAGTCACCAGCCCTAGCACACCCGAAGCATCTCCAGCACGTGACGCTTTCTGTGCCGTCCGGAGCCACCACCACAGTTAGATTCTGTCATCCCGGGACTGGACTGCTGCACTGTCACACTTCCAGCCACACCTTCCCTCTCCCCAAGTCTGTGTTTGTTTGGGTACTTTCAGAATGACCTTCATAATACGCGGCTGTGATCACATCACACCTCTATGCGAAATACTGCAGTGACTCACTGCCACTGAAAGAAAAAGCTAATGAAGTCTCAATTAGCTGTTTGTCTGTTTCATGGAAAGCCACTCAGGTCACTTTCTTTTATTCCTGCATTTTCCAGCTTTCTGGACTGCTCCAGCACGTGTACACACACACACACGCACACACGCACGCACACACACAGACTGCTGCAGGAGTATTGAGTTACTTGTGGTTCTAGGCTGTTCAAGGCATCGTGCCCACACAGTTCCGTGGGATTCTTCACTATTGTGTGGAAGACTTTAGACGTAGGGCCCACTGCCAGGCATAGCTCTGCTTGAAAACTGCTTTCTGATCCGCTGGTTCCTGGCCTGGTAGCTCTGTGAGGTTGGCATTGTTTTTGGACGAGGGGTTCACCTGGAATGGGAAACCGTTAAGTGGGTCTGTTTTTAAGCCCGGTGCTTGATTTTCCTCCCAGGTGGATAATCTTTTACTAGTTGTCATGCAGTCTGCCCATCTCACAATTCAGAGGAAGGCCTTCCAGCAGTCCATCGAGGGACTCATGACTCTGCACCAGGAGCAGACATCCAGTCAGCCGCTCATCGCCAAGGCTTTGCAGCAGCTAAAGGTATTTCGGTGCCGCCCCAACCTTAGCTGCCGCCTCTCCCTCCCCTGCCGCCTCTCTCTCCCACCCCCACTGCCTCTCCCTCCCCTGCCTCCCCCTGCCTCGTCTCCCTCACCTGCCACCTCTACCTCAGCTGTTTGACTGATGTCCCGTTGTAATGCTGTGGAAGAGTCCGGGGTGTGACAATGTACTACCACGTGGGGGATCTGAAGTCCGACATTGTCCTCACTGTTCTCCCTCTTCACAATACACATTTTCCCACACTTCAACTAAAAATTTCCCACATCTTTCTTGGAGCCGTAGAACGTTGGGATTGGATGGGATAGAAATCTGAACAGTTACGTGATTTCTTCATGGCACGTGGTGGGTTAGCAGCCAAGTTGATACTGGAATTTAGGTCTCTTTATTTCTAATCCAGCTTCCTTTCTTCTTTAGCAATTACCAGTATTTGCTAGAGGTACTCCAGATCAGTAATGTGTAATCTAAAAGAAGCCTTGTTTATGCCTTGCTTTAGCAGATACTTCAGCCAAATGAAATACAGCAGAGAAAGCAGTTGTAGACAGGCGGCAGGCCTTCCATGTCCAGGGCAAGCCAGAGCCTCACCTTTTCCCAGGATTTCCTGTTTTCACCACGGTTCTGCCTTGTACCCCAGTCATCAGCCGTGGTCTGATCCACACTGTTCCACAGGCCATCAGTTATGCCTTCTTAGTCACATCAGGGCTTGACTGCTTGAAGAAGCAGCACTTCTTGAAATCAGAAGTAGTTTGATAAACATTTGTTTTTTTTCTGTCAGTCTGATTTGTCTTATTTACCTGGAAACACATTCTCTCATCGATTGCCTTCCCACTCCAGTAGCAGGGCAAGAGACTTTGTCTTTGAGTCCATGAACTCTGGAGAGTGTAAAATTATATAAGATAGTGATGATTCTTGAGCCTAAGGGATTTATGGCCTTCAGGACCTGAACTGCCACACCGAAGTCCTGAGGAGGGAGATAATAGAACCTCGTAGCATCTGGGAATTGCCACCATGGAGGCATTTCAGCTTGTAGGATTACCGAAGATACAAACTGGGAAGGAACATTGCTCTGGATCAGGGGAACCGGAGTGCTCACCACATATCAAATAGTCTGATTTGGCTGGATCTTGGTGGACACAGTGGAAAGTTGGGGAGATAACGCTGGTAAAATTAGATGGACAAAAGTCAGGCTGTTGAGAGATTTTGGATTTTATTTTTTTCCAGGCCTCAGGGAGTCGTTGAAGATTTAGGAAGAGCATTTTGAAGCAGTATGTAGGGGGAGTGCCCGGTGGAGAGCATGTGCACATGCCTGTGTTTCAGGGGCGGGGTGGGGGTCCAGCTCGGAGCGGCTGTCGTCCTGCCTGCAGAGACAACGAAGAGCCAGCGGGGACAGGGCTTTTCAGCCTCGGCAGTATTCACATTTTTGGTCAAGAATTCTTTGTTTTGGGGCAGTTGCCCTGTTTTGTAGGATATTTAGCAGCATCTCTGGTTTCTACACACTAGATACCAATAGATTTCACACCCCATCTCCCCAAATTGTGACAACCAAAATAGACATTGCCAGTGTCCCCTTGGCACAAGGCGGGTGAAATCAGCCCTAGCTGAGAACCCCCAGGCTGCTAGCAAGTAGCAGCAGGGAGATGAGAAGGACAATACAGGCTCCACATGTTGGATTGAAACCACACTTACACTTCAACAACCGCCCCGGGGGGAAAAGCAGCTGGTGGTTGATGTGCAAAATATGAAGAGGAAAGCGTCTGTTCAGAGACCACATAGTAATTAGGCATTCTCTTTCTTTTTAAGTTTATTTATTTAGAGTGAGAGAGAGCAGTGGAGGGGCAGAGACAGGGAGAGACAAAGAATCCCCAGCAGGCTCCACACCATCAATGAAGAGCCCGATGTGGGGCTCAGACTCACAAACCCTGACATCATGACCTGAGCCAAAACCAAGAGTCTTGACGCTTAACTGACTGAGCCACCCAGGCGCCCCTAGACATTATCGTTTTAAATGGATTTATTTTTCCTCTTGGATTTCATAAGATGTTAAAGAAGACCTAATACAAATGATGAATACAAACATGAAAATAAGTAAATAAATATCCTTTATTTTTGAATAACTAGAATAGATACGGCTAAAATATATTGCAGTGGTTGACGTCTGTGATGACGAAAGGAGTCTTCCTCTAAAATGCAGTAGGTATTAGGTGATTGCTTGGTTTGTATTCATTATGCTTTGGGCCTCTTTAGAATGACGCGCTAGAGCTTTGCAACAGAATAAGCGATGCCATCGACCGAGTGGACCACATGTTCACTTCCGAATTTGACGCGGAGGTTGACGAATCTGAGTCTGTCACGCTGCAGCAGTACTACCGCGAGGCGATGATTCAGGGGTACAACTTTGGGTTCGAGGTGGGTACAGAGCAAGAGGAGAAGCACAGTGTAGCTTTGCAGTTGCTCCGTGACGCACTCGCGTCAGACTGTTGATGGGAATCACGGCTTCGTCAGGCACGTCTCATCGAACGCTGCTGAGTATCAGAAATGCTGGTTTCCTTTTAGACTGGCCAGTCGTTGCCCAGTTCTTATTTTGTGCTAACAGCTTTCTGCGTTCAAAACCTTCTATGAGATGGTTACTGTCATGAAAGTACGTCTGTAATTTCAACTTACGAATAAAACATCGTGAAGCCGCACTTTAAGATATTACGTTATCTGTAACTTTTTATGTTCTTGAAATGTGTAAATTTTAATTAGACTTTGCTTTTTGTTTCTAGAAAAATGACATTTTAAACAGACATGGCATTTGTAGCGTTGAGATAGTTGTACAATCGTTATTTTCTTCTTCATTTTGATATGCACAAAATCTTCTTACAGTATCATAAAGAAGTTGTTCGTTTGATGTCTGGAGAGTTTAGACAGAAGATAGGAGACAAATATATAAGCTTTGCCCGGAAGTGGATGAACTATGTCCTAACTAAATGTGAGAGCGGTCGAGGTACAAGACCCAGGTAATGACCAAGGACATGTTTCCTGGAACTGCAAGTAACTCAGTACTCCAGTCTCTCCAGCAGAGACGAGAGAGAGAGAGAGAGAGAGAGCAAGCGGGCACGTGTGTATGTGTTTGTGAGTGCGTGAGCATGTGTGAGTGTGAGTGTTGGAGCAGCCTGTGAAGCTGGAAGATGCAGGAATACAAGGGATATGGGATTGGTAATATTTCGTTTGCATATTGTATGTGAGATTTCTGAGTAGCTGACACAAAAAGGAGCATTTTGAACTCTTTGGCCATCAGGATTTTGCTTTGTTTTGTTTTTAAATGAAACTATTAACACAGCAAACTCCATAGTGCTTGGAAAACTTAAAAGCAAAATTTGTTCCATAATGAGTTAACTTCAAGGGAGTTCACTTTCTCCCTGGACAGGTCTTCCTGATGCTAATTTTTTTCCCTCCCTCATGAAATTTAAGCCTGTTATTAATGTAAATGGAAACAAATTGGTAACCAGTTCCTTTATGAAGAAGTTGTTTGTCCTTTTCTCACAAAACATGCTATAAATTTACTCATCCCCAAAAGGTATGTTTTTTTCTTAGACCATAATTTTCCAGTCACATTACATTTCAGTATTGTATAGAGTAAAACTGCTACAGTATTTTCTTGGTTTTGTGATTATTGAACTTTTTCATGTAACAGGTGGGCAACCCAAGGTTTTGATTTTCTACAAGCCATTGAACCTGCCTTTATTTCAGCTTTGCCAGAAGATGACTTCTTGGTATGGAATGTTCTAGAGTTTTGTTTTGTTTTGTTTTCATTAAAGAAATGAATTGATTACTATTTCTGTGTATTTTTTATAGCTGTTCTTAAATATTATTTTCATAATTGTAACGATAATGCTAAAGTAAAAGCACTCTATTATTAATAGCATAGTAAGAAATTCCGTGTTCTTTTCTTTTCATAACAATAGTGTCCAACTGGCTAAGTCCGTGGATAGCTGGGAAGCTTAGCACTTCTAAAATATTTGTCAGTTTCAGATTTTATGAATTGCTGACTTACTAGTAGCTGCTTTTTGGCAGTTTAACGAGGGACTAGCTGGTTCACACGAGCATGTGCCATTTGAGGGGGTAGTGCCAAATGTTGAATATTATCACTTTTATTCCAGTACATTCCATCAGTTCCAAAAGATGGTGTTCAGCATGTGAATTCATTCATTTTAGCCTCAAGTAGTAGAGATGTGCTTGTGCACATCATTGCACTATGGGGAGTTGAATGTGAATTTGTTTTTGTTCCTAAAAATAGAATTGTATGTATTATCATTATAAGTTATGTGCAATTTGTGTTTAATTTATGTTTATAGCTATTTTCTTTTAAACAAACTTTGAAAATCTTGACTAAGGGTAGCATGTTTCTTTTAAATATACTGAAAGGTTAATTTGTGTTACTTACTAATTGAGAGAATGTACATTCCCCTTCTTCTTTGCTATTTTCCTCGGGTTTCCAGAGTCTTCAAGCCTTGATGAATGAATGCATTGGCCATGTGATAGGAAAGCCGCACAGTCCTGTTACAGGTTTGTACCTTGGTAAGATGGCAGTTAGAACACTTCCCCTAGAACCTCCTGGTCTGGGCAAGCGCATCATCTTGTAATTGTGGCCGTTTACCCGGTGTAGAGAAGTTCTTCAATGGTATTCCGGAAAACGACAGTGAAAGTTACAGGAATGAGGTGTGTCTGTGGAGAAGACCATAGTCCTTCCAAATCCAGCAGGAAGATTAAAATGCCAGCACACGGCATTCACTGCCTGCCAGCAGTCTTAACTACACATTTTAGTTCATTATTTCTTGCACACCAACACTTTATTCTCCCCCTTAAAAATCTCTTCTTCTGGGAAGGAAAGACTTGGAGACAGAGTTGTCCGTTAAGGAGCAAGGAAGTGCCTTTCCTCCTGGAGGGGGGCAAGTGTAATTGTTCCCCTTTCACAGCTGAGACGGTACCTGTTTCCCCACTAACATAGTAAATTCTTATTTGATTTTACTTAAAAAGACAAAAACACAAGTTATGCTATGATGTACTTCAATTAGAGTTTTCAATTATAGTTAATATACTGTTTTATGGAGTATGTTGAAACTTTACAACAAAATATGTATCCGAAAAAGGCCGTGCCATACCCCATTCTTGAGATAGTAACTAAAAGCAAAACTCTATTTATGTGCAATAAACATCCAAAAATGAAAATTTAGTAATTTTAAAACAGTTTAAATTACACAAAATAAAATAATTCATAAATGGTAAATTTCTCTAGTGGGAGGAACTATATCTTAAAGGGTATTTGCTAGCTATAGAAAATTCAGTACACTGGGTTTTAATGCTTGGTTCCTTGATCTTTAAAATTCTCTCAGGGGGCACCTGGGTGGCTCAGTCAGTTAAACATCGACTCTTGATTTTGGTACAAGTCACGATCTCACAGTTTGTGACTCCAAGCCCTGCACTGGGCTCTGCTCTGACAGCATGGAGCCTGCTTGGGATTCTCTCTCTCCCTCCCTTTCGGCCCCTCCCCTGTTTATGCACTCTCTGTCTCTCAAAAATAAATAAATACTTAAAAAACAGCATACTCAGTTTATACCTGCTTTTCTCCCAAGGCTGTTATGAAAGTCACCATTTGCAAAACTCTGTGAACATTTTATATAAGGTTACAATTTTATGGTGTTCTGTATTCTTATCAAATTTTTGATTAATCATATTATCCTAAAAGCTTTGATTTTCTGATCTCCTAAAATATTTCACTAAGAATACACCATCAATAATTGAGTAAAAATCACTTCTTTAAAGTCTTCCCTACGTGAGGAATCATTTCCATGGTGGCAAAGTTACAATGTAGGAAGAGTATATAGAGAAATGTAGAAAATGTACATGCAGAAAAAATTTCAAGGTAGAAGAATATTACAAAAGAAAAAAAAGCAGTCCTCCCACGGTTGCTAGGTAATCACGGCTAACGTGCGATCCATCACTAATTACTGACATGCCTCTCTGCAAACTGCTGGTGGGACGGTGGGTCAGCAGTGCCATCTGTGGGCTTGAGATGCCCTTTGTCCCCTCGGCCATGTGGCTTGCTGGGAACAGCACTGGCCGAGTCAGATCGCCTGACATCCTGCTGACCTGGGGCCGCTCATCCAACATCACAGAGGCTCCTCTGCAAATGCTTACAACCGGATGCTAATGAGGCTTCAGTAAGGTCATGAGAGCTGTAAACTGTAGTGTCCTTTGCGCGGCAGCCGTCCGCATCTCATTTTGTGCCCTTCCCTTACGAGGGCAGTTAGTGAATGGAGAGCACACCAGCTGTCGTTCCGTTGTGTACCGTCTTCTCTCCCTGTGCTCTGCGTTCGTCGCCACGGAGCACGGCCTGGTGTGTGGCCTCCCCTCGGTTCCGTGTGCTCGGGAAGCTGCGCGGGCGTGTTCTGCTGTGTGTGGCTCTGCTCCTGTAATCACACAAGCGTGGATAGGGTCGTTCGCTTCAGTGTATAAAAGCGGGATCACATTGGAGAGTAATCTCTTGGTTTTCTTATCTGACAATCGTAGAAATTCCTCCCTGTCAATAGGAATGGATCCGGTTCATTATCTTTAGTGGCTTCGTTTTGTCCATGATGGGGGTATTGCGATTTTTTGCACCATTTCCTTGGGGACATTTGTTTTGTTCGTTTTTTCCCCTGGAAAACATCTCTCTAGTAAACATTGCCAGTGAAGTTAGAGCATCTATTTTCCTTTTATTGGCTGTTCGGATTTTCTCTTCAATAAAATACCAGTTTCTCAGCAGTTGGTTGTATATACTCTTAAATGTTCTGTTTTGTGATGAGGAACGTAAGACTTGGGGACATGTGTTTTAGCAGCAGGTATTTCTTTTATACCTTTATGGGGAAAGCGTGTAGCAGTTTCTGACTCAGAAGTTCCCAGTACGTTTGCCGAATTAAAGATACCACCAGTTAAAGACATCACCATCCTCTCCAAGGCATTTTTATTGTTTTGTTTATCTTTGTTACAATTGGAGTTTTTTTAATTTACTACTGTAATTGTTGAGATAATGAGCCAGAGGCACAAATTGCTTGACTTTTTTCTTAACAATTGCTTGATTTTTATTTTGCAAGTTTTCCCTTCAGATCTCTCCATTTGGGGGACTTCTGCTGTCTTTCCTGTGTAATGTTACTGAAAAGAAACCAAAACCATGAAAAAGGAAGTGTTTCCACTTAGGACAAAGCATATATGGAGTGAATAAAACACGTGGAGTAAAATTATTCACATAAAAAGAAAATAGGACATTTACAAAATTAAGGAGAGTTAAAACGGAGTCAGAAGTAAGGGGACAACATGTCAGGGTGAAATAGACAATTTAATACATGTGCAACACTAGCTCTGTCTAGTTACGGGGAAAGGACAATTATCAGCGTTTTTGTAATCATGAGGTAAGGTTATCCCTTTAAATTTTTATTGTAAATTTTATCCAGTTTTTGCCAGAATATTTAAACAAAGAAGAGAAGAAAATGTGTTCTGAACAAAAGAATAACCTGTTTAAACTGTGCCTGGTCCTCCTCATTCTAGATTTAAAAGAATTAAATAAAACTTCACGTACTCAGGAAAATGACAGCGACCCTCCCTGACTCAGAGCCTGTTGAGGCGTCAGCATGGACCAGAATCTTTCAAAAAGTGTAGCCAGCAGAAAGAGCCCTTTCTCACTGGAGCTGCCACGGTGCGGTCTCTAACATGGGCCACGTTGTTTGTTCTGCATCCGTTGTGTACTTTTTTTCCGGGATGTTAAGAAATGTTTTCAACGGCTAAAAGTTTGTGTGATGTAACTTTTACTAACTTTTAAAAAGCGATGTTTTCCCCAATATGAGCATAGGTATAGTACGATTTTCTTACTCATGTAATGGATTTATTTTGGTCACCAGCAAAATTAAGGCCCATCCCGTTTCTGCTAAGTTGTCTGGTTCGGCATCTTCTATCCACCCCTTTAACACTTTGCATTTGTCTCCGTTGTCACTGGCAGCCATCCATCGGAACAGTCCCCGTCCCGTGAAGGTGCCGCGATGCCACAGTGATCCTCCTAACCCACATCTGATTATCCCGACTCCAGAGGGATTCAGGTATTTGGTGCTCAGCTAGTCATTTGCTTTATGACTCCTCCTCTGACGTGCATGCTCACTCTCTGGGCTCCTGGGTGCTTGCTCTGTAACTAAGTATCCCTTCCGTGTCCTCCTTCAGCCTTTTTTAAAAGCTCTTTGTTGCCTTATCTTGAAATACACCACAGTGCCTTAGCTGCAAGAGAAAAAGACATGCAAGTTTACAAGACTTGTTCCTTTCAAGATAACTTAGTGTCTCTGCTTATTTATAATTTCAGGCTGCTAAATGCTGACCGGCTTTGGAATAATTCTTTTTCTTTTCTTTGAAAATGACCTTAGGAAATCAAATGTGAGTGTGCATAGCATAATAAACATTTGAAAAACCATCCTAAACGTCAGTTTAGAAGTGGTGAAACAATTGGAATGATCTTTTCAGTCTTGACTATTATGCGTGTTATGTAACCTCAAAGCAACTTAAATACTACCGTGAGTTCTGGAACTCTCGTACCAAGTCTTTCCCTCGAATGTGGTGGCATTTCTGCATCTTGAGGGAGTGAGCATTTTCTCTCCCCGTAGGATCACTTTTTAAAAGTTAATTTTATTTGACAGTATTTGCTAGGAGAAGACCACAATTACTTTTCAAAATAATGAGTTTTTTTCTTCTTCATACTTAGACCTGAATCTCAAAGAAAACTTGGCATTTTATATTTTTAAATATTTTTCCCTTCCTCACCCTATTTTATTTCTAACTGAAAACGATTCAAGAGTCCGTTCCCTTTCCTCACCTGTGTTCCTGAAGCTTCTCTTCTCGTGCCAGCACTCGGAGCGTGCCTTCAGACGCGCGGAGCCACGGCGGCCCTGCTGCTGCCGTCACTGTGGCCGCCGCCGGCCGGCCCGGTCCCTCCGGCAGCGACGCTGTGCCGCCCAAACCCATCAGCGGTGCCCATGACACCAGGTAGTCACCCTGCACCGGCTCCACGTCCCCTGGGTCCCCCTCCTGTGCACGTCCGCAGTGGCCTGGGCTTTGGGATTCGCCCGTGGGGTGTCCCGACTCAAAGGCTCTCACGTGAGCCCAGCAGCACGAGGAGACAGTGTGCCTGATCGGTATTTCTCTGGAGCTAAACATTAACCAAAATGACCGTAACAAGTCCTCTGAGAGAGTATCGGACGAGAGAAGCTAGTTCCCACCGAAGGGGACAGGAGAATCTGGGCAAGTAGCGCCTTTCCTGAGGGGTCCCGCCCCGTACTGGTTCAGAGATGGCATCTAGTTAATACCCTCCGGTGGGGATTTGTTTTTGAGGAGGGTCACTTTCCTAACCCGCTTTCCTCATTTGTATAATCATTGACTGGAAGTAGTGTATAAGAGTGGGCAAGTGAGTTCGTGAGGTTGGTATCTTCTACGGAGAAAAGTGTCCTTTCTGGAGAGAGCGGTCAGACCGCTGGCGAGCTCCTGAAAACGGAGGTCTCCTGCACGAAGTCTCTGCACCCATTCTAGTCGTTCTGACAGAGGATTTCAGCCAAGTCTCCTACACTTAGTGGAGAAAAGCCATTCAGTCACTCTTCATGACACCTCTCCGTCTGGCAGAGGGGACACACCGTCTCTGTGCTCGTCTTCGGATACACGTGGTGACAGAGTCAAACTCCAGGGGTTGAGGGCAATCCAGTCAAAACAGACACAACTGTAAAGAAACTCGGTGCTCATAAGAGATACGAGGAGGTCATTGGCAGAAAGATGACGTACAGTTTTAGAACCTAAGACACACCAACTTGTTTTTAGACGTACTTTATAGAAGTCTAAAGTTTCTGCGGTTCCATTGTTCTCCTTCATTAAAATAACAGATCACCTAAAAAATTCCACATACTTTACAGCTTAAGCTGTCAACTAAAACAATTAACAGTTAACCCGAAGCGGACTCCCCTTCACCTTCTTCACTTATGTTTAGAGCGTTGCAGGGCAGACCTTTACAGATACTGTTCTTGAAGCAATGTTTCTTATACAAGTGTCACACGGGGTTAATGGAAGCGACTTGCCCCCCAGTGCAGACTCCAGAACACTCTACCAGGGCGACGGTGCTGGCTCCCGCGCCTGCCGAGTCCGCGTCCTCACAACATTCCTGCAGAACTGCGGGGGGGGGGGGGGGGGGGGGGAGGAGCGCCCCAGTTCTCGAGGGTCATGAAGTCTGGCCGAAGGCATCTGTGAGTGCCAGTGGTACCCTGAGCGGATGTTACTAGTCTGAAGGCCAAGTACGTGCGGTTGGCCTTCCTGTGCGTTGTCTTAGGCTTTTTCAGCATGTTACGAGCAGCGTCTCGTAAGTATTCTTCATCTTCCCGATGCTTCTGGACACGCAGGGATTTCCCTGCCGTCACAGTGTGCCGTCTCGAGGCCACTGTTTCCGGAGGATGAGGCTGTCGCGACTCTCTGGCGGCGTACGTGTGACCGTGGGCAGAGGGCAGCGAGGCCCTCCTGCGTCCCGGACCTGCGCCTGCCCAGTTCGGCTGACGGGAACTTGCGGGGCGGACCCCGGGGTGGCCGGAGTGTGTACAGCCCTCGGTTGGCGAGTGCGCTGTGGGGAACTCTCGCGAGGCTGGAACTTCCGGGGCCGCAGGACCGCCCCAGCCTCACGGCGTGCAGCCCCCCCCCCCCCCCCCCCCCCCCCCGCCCCGCTTCTCGGAGACTTTCTGGGTTCCTGCCCCGGGAGTTGTCACTGTGCCCCAGGGCATCCCGGAAATGTTTTGATTTGGTTGGGTTTGACTTAGGGAACAGGCTGGGCTTCAGTTACCTGACGTTGTTGATAAAACTTTCGTGCGCTGTTCTCCTTGCAACTGGCTCGTAGCGGTCTGCGAGACCGATGGTTAATTTTTCACGGCTTTGCCAAGCCGGCCGTCCCGCCGCTGAAAATGGGAGTCACAGCGGGTAGTGAGACGTTCACCGGCACGCTACCTCATTTAAGGATATTTTTTTGCCTTTTGCCCTAGCAAAGATCTCTGAGGGTGTGGAATCGGCTGATTTCATGTCTGGGAAATCAGGAACAGAGGCGTGCTGAGTGACGTGTCCTTGGTTTAGGAGTCGTGTGTTTCTTTACTTCAGCATCAGTGCTGTTCCCAGGAGATGGTGTCAGGACTCTCTGATGAGCTACATGGCACAGAGGATGCCCCCCACTCTTCAGACTTACAAGTGTTACACTGGATTTGAGAGTTTAGGGAAATAAAAAAGCATTGCCTACGGCGTCATTTGTGAACATGTGTTTAGTAGACCACGTCGCCTTAAATCCATTCAGCATATCATGAAAAAGAGCATAAATGCTACCATACTTCACAATATCATTCGTGTACAAAATACTAAACTTGTTAATAAACTAATGCCATATTTAGTGTGGATTGTTTGAATTACAGTTTTAACACTGCCCTTATTTAATTCTGGGCTTTACTCTTTTTGGATTCATTCTGGATTTCTAAACACACTTCACTTTATTCTGGAGAAGCAGCAAATTAACCTTGTTCTTTCCGTGCTAAGCTTCCTGCTGTCCTGCACCTTTGCTTGGCTACTGCTTAAAAAGTCACTAGGTGTTTCCTTCCATTTTCTTATTAGGAGGTTTGAAATCTTTGAATCATGTAATAATTTTACATTTTAAATGGAATTAAGCCCATAAATATATAGTATGATCATAATTTTAAATATTAGCCAGTTTGACTAATAATTTTTATCCATCTTGGGCTGAAATGATGGAGCTTTCTACACAAGTCAATAGCAGTTCAATAAATACTCTTTTGGTTTTATTTTTGCTGTTTTTAACTTAAAACAGTGTAACACAGTCAGGTTCTCATGTGTCAGCAGTGGAGGATAAAAATCCGACTGACTTCCCAGCTCTAGGAAGGGTTTCTCAGTAGCAGCACTGTTGTTCCGGGTGCATAATTCGTTATCTGGGGCCGTCCTTTGCATTATCCTCTACTCGCTAGATGCCAGTGTCCCCAGCGGGAGAAATTACCCCTAGTTGAGAATCACCGCTCTAGAAGAATCTCACGGAGCTTTCACTTGCAGTTCCATTGAATTGACAGCTGAATTTTTAAAAATACCGAAACAGGGGTTCCAGCGTCCCTGAGAACGACCGGCTGGCCTCCATAGCTGCGGAGTTACAGTTTCGGTCCTTGAGCCGCCACTCAAGCCCCACCGAGGAGCGCGATGGTGAGTGTGAGGCCTTGGCTGTGACCCCGACCGGCTGAATCCTCCGCCTCACTTCACCGGCTTCCACTGTTGATGCCTTAGAAAGAAGTGAAGAGTAAGACAGAGGCGGCAGCACTCTCAGACATTTGATGCTCAGCATGCTGGCTTTTTAATATAGGTGCCTTTTTTAGCTGTATCAGAGATCATGATCTCTGATACTTTAATTGCCAAGCACTCTCATCCGCTTAAAAAAACAAACTGACACTGTGTGTGTTAATGGTATGCTGAGGTTTTATTACCAGGCAGGGCCTCTTGAGGTGTTGGGGGCGGGGGGTGTCCCTAAACAATCTAACGTCTGCTCAGTATTCCGTTGTCTGTTACTTATGGAAAGTTCACGTAGTTAAAGTCATGTAACACCACGGGCAGCTTCTTCGTTTGGTACACTTTTCTAGAATTGATTATAGAGACAGCTTCGCATACTCACCTCAACTAGAAATTACCAGAAAGGACGGGTTGATGGTAACTAATCATTGCCACTCACCACTTCAGTCCTGCTCTCAATTACATCAGCTGTGTCTGTGTCGTAAATCTTAACTTGTGTGAAAAACATACTTCCTGCAGAACCAGCATATCCAAAAGGTGATTCAAGTGGGTCAGCTCGAAGAAGTTGGGAACTTCGGACGCTTATCAGCCAGACTAAGGGTAAGAGAGAGAATGTTGAACTTAAAACGTTTAAGCATCGAGTGAGTAGTTTCAGCTAAAACATGCGTTAGCTTTTGAATTACTAGACCTTCTACATTAATATTTAGTGATTTCTTTTAGACCTGTGACATCACTTTCTTGTGTGTAGCATGTTTGTATACATTTCCTATTTCTTCTAATAAATTATAAGCTCCTTTGGATCCGGAACGTGTTCTATGCATCTTTGTATTCTTTAAGCATACATGTGATGGTTAATTCTATGTGTCACCTGGAGTGGGCCCTTGGCATAATTCTTTGTAGGTGATAGGAATATAATTAATATTTGTGAAATGAGTAACTGTTCCTATCTTATGTTAAGCGATAAAGTTTCTGAGAAGCCAGATAGCTTGGTGAACGTGATAACTGACAGAGCTAGGACCACTGTGCATACAGTGCTGTCTCCGAGTCCAGTACTCTTACCTCTCAGCGCCCCGTGGAAGTATGTTGCCCACCAAAGCCGAGAATAGTTGGGGCTGGGGGCGGGGGGGATTCATGGAGGAGTGAGGCTTGAGCTGGCTTTTAAAGAAAAAACAGGTTTGCATCAAGCCAGGGGGCAAAGTACAGAATAAAAAACACACCTGGAGGCCCAGTGTCTAAAGAATATAGCAGCTGTATGGGGCAGTGTAGCTGGAAATGGAAATGATCTTGAAGGTGTTGGGGGAAGTCAGACCATGGTCGGTCTTCAATGACGGATTAAGGCCTTACCCCGGGACGGCGGGCAGCCCTTGCAGCCTCCTGAGCTGCTGGTGTGTTTGGCGAGTGGGAAGGAGGAGTGAGGAAGACACCGGCGTGGAGCGAGCTGCTGGCCTGGAGTGGGGAGGAAATGGGGAGATGGTCACACATCAGGCTAAGGTGGGATTTTAAAAAAAGGAAATGACCCTGATGCAGTCTTTGCCAGGCCTGGGGCAGGTGCGGTGCGTTTGGAGGGTTTGGAGCAGGGGATCCACAGGCTTGAGCCTGGGAGACAGGCAAGAGGGTGTCTCCACTGGCTCTCACATAATCACTAGTTCCCACGCTTACCAGGTCTTTGTGACGATTTTCAAAACAAACACTTTGTGGTCAAGAGAACTTGGGAACTGTTGGGAGACTTACGGTTCACATTCACAGAGATGGAGAAATCTTGAGAAGTTTTTACTGTAAAAAAAAAGAAAAAAAAAACCCTTTCCCAGAAATATTTGACCGTGGAGTCCATGGCCTCGTAGCTGTGAAGTCTCGTTCAGAGCCCAGTAGACTCGATGTGTCATTTACTGAGGTAGAGGAAACAGCGATTCATGTTTTAAAGAAACGGTTGTAGTGAGAATCTACAGTTAGAACGTGATGCACCTTTGGGAATTTCTCTTCTCGGCGTTAACCTCAGAGCCATCCTGGTCCTCTCTTTGCTGGCCAGAAATTCAGGCTCTTACATAGCTAGGATATGGTATGAGGGCTGCTGTAATGGGTACGTGAATGAAGCAGTGCTTTTCACATTGGGGGTTGTGACACATCGGTTAGGAGGGTCGGAAAGTCAGCATTTAAAAAATCAGGATGTCTCCTAATAGTCACGCATACCTATTTACATTTCTTAAGGCAAGAAGGATACAGCATGTACTTGTGAGCCGTGTTTATCTTACGTATAACATAATATTATCCTTTTCCCAGTTTTCTCTATCTCTGTAGGAAATAAAATTACTCCAGTTACAATTGTAATTAATATGGATAATCAAGATTATATAGAACCAATGCTACTAAAGAAATACAATGTAAAAAAAAATTTAAAATAGGATGGAGTCTGTTTCACTGTTTTATGAAACTGTTGTTTAGATACCTGTGTGTGTAAAAGTTACTTCTCACTGTCCTTCATAATCAAATAAGTTGGAGAACTAGAGATATAGAGACAGATGAAAAAATAAGGAATAGGAACAATAGTAGCTGAATCTTACTGAGTATTGCTGTGTCTCAGGCACAAGGCTTAGCGCTTTACATGTGTGATTTCATTAAATACTCACAATAGCTCTGTACTCAAGATATTTTACTCCCATTTCACAGATTAGGAACTGGATATATAAAGAAGTCAGTTAACTTGCCCATTGTCAGACATGTGGAATATGGCGAGGCTGGGGCTTTATCCCAGGCATTCTGGTTCCAGAACCTTTGCTCTGGACTTTTTCTAGAGAAGGGATGACTGACTTCCCTTCTCATCAGAGATGCTTGCTAGAAAGGTGTGGTACTTCAGCGGAGCTGTGAGGGGTGAGGTTACTCCCTAGGCACTGTGGCGGGAAAAAGGCATTTCGGGCAGGCAGGAAAGTGGGAACATAGGCTTGGGAGTGGGGAACGGCTTGCCGTGTTCTAGGAGTGTGTTCAGTTTGGCTTGTCTGGGACCTGTGGTAGGAGAATAGAAGGAAACTACTTGTAAAAGTGAACTGGGAAAGGTAAACTGGGTCCAAATTCCACATGGCCTCGAATCCTGTGGGAAAGACTTGGATTTTTGGTAAACAGGTTGTTGAGAACCATGAAATAAATTTAAGTAGGAAAGGAACATGATCAAACTTTACATGCTAGTTAGACAGATCTGGCCAACAAGAGTGGATTGGAGACAGGAGAGGCTGGAGGCAGGTGGGAGGTTGCTAAGCCACAGCCTGGAGGGAGGAAGGCACCCGCTGTGCCTGACTAGCCTGTGTTTTATGTATGTACCTGTGCACGGGGGGGGGGGGGGGGGGGGGGGGGGCGGTGCCGGGAGCTCTTGGACACACCTGCTCATTTGTGCCTTGCCGTGCGGCAGTGGTCACGTGCAGTGCTCTGTTTCTGTGATTATTTGCCGGACATCGACTCACCGCTAGTGACTGGGGACTCATGCGTTTGTGATTCTCTCTGCAGACACTGCTTCCAAACAAGGACCCATAGAGGCTATCCAGAAGTCGGTCCGATTGTTCGAAGAAAAGAGGTATCGAGAAATGAGGAGAAAGAATATCATTGGTCAAGTTTGTGATACCCCTAAATCTTATGATAATGTTATGCACGTAGGCTTGAGGAAGGTGACCTTCAAGTGGCAAAGAGGAAACAAAATTGGTAAGGAAACTGAGGAACGTGACACAAAGGTCGCCTCTCTTAGAAATGGCAATAATTGCACGTCTTTAGGTTCAAGCCGTTTCTCTTATAGATGTGGCAGATCTTTTGCAGAGGGTTCTGGTTTTTTGTTTGTGCAAATGTCATATATCTGTAAAATGTGTTCTAAGAGCAATATGAGAGGAGATTTTGGATTTTTAAGTGGCTCATTAAACCGACTGGTTTTGCTTGATAACTCCAGAAGTTGCCAGTTAGCCATTTGCTCCAGTTGATATTCTTACGATCGTGTTCCCTCAAGAACATTACCGAAGAGAGACTGGATGCAAATAGAGACAGTCTTTCCTAAAACGTTGCCTATTAATTCATTTCCAGGTGAAATAACTCATGGGAGATTGTGTGACGGAAGGAGCCTGATGATGTCTGAGATCCTTCCCTCTTTTAAATGCATCGATCTATGGAGTGTTTAGGTCTGATGAGGCAAACGCAGTTGTAATATAGGACTCTGGGAGCCTCCGGGACCCTGAAGTTTCCGTAGAGCTATCCATAGGCGCAGGAAACACTGGAAACAATGAAGTGCTGTAGAAATGTTATCAATTACTGTTACCAGTCTTAGCCATATATGCCCTTAGTTTAATGTCCCCAAAGATACGTTGGTGCAGTATCCACTCCTGCACACAGGCTCACTCCTGGCTACTCCCTATGCCCCACCCTGACCCTGACCTCCTGAAGGGTCATAAGGGCTCAGAGTGTGCACCTTCGTACCTCTTCCGGGGTTTGCCAAAGTCGCTTCTACTCTTTATAGGTATTTACAGGTAAGGCACAGCGAAGAGATGGCTTTCGGTTATTGGGGGACATTCAGAAACGTTTTGGGTCTTGCGATAGTAGACTCTAGGTAAGCATAACTGTAGGTGTCTGAATATAGATCCAGAATTCAAAAGATTATTGTACATCTGAGTGACTTAAAATGACTTAGCTTTGGTGACTGAGAGCAGTGTGTTTGTTCTCTTCACAGGGGAGGGGCAGTACGGGAAGGTCTACACCTGCATCAGTGTCGACACTGGCGAATTGATGGCTATGAAGGAGGTGAGTGGTCTGGCCTTCCCGGAGGCCCTTCTGTTTGGAGGCTCTCTGTGAGACAGAGATTTGGTAAAGGAGCTTGTTTGTGAGGCCTTCTTAGCGCACAGAGCCAACTCGGGTGCCTCCGTGTTGCGTCGTCTGGCCAGATACACCGAGACGGCAGAGTAACGGGGTATCCGACTCCAGTGCGGATCCCGGTGAGGCTGCTGAGACCGGTGCACACGTGGTTCTGCCCCCACGCAGGGATGCTCGGGGCCATACCGGGGAGGCAGGCAGAGTTAGCCGAAGACCCAGAGCACGGTGACAACGGTAGCGTCTTGGCGGGGAGTCGGGGGAGGAGCCATCTGCAATCGGCTTCAGAAACAGCTGCAGCTAGGATGGGGAGGAGCCGGGAAAAGCCGAGGAGGCCCGTCAGGGAAACGGATACCGTTGTCGCTCGTGGGGAGACGCTTCGGGACTCCGAAGGGCAGAGGAGCCCTTCGAGTGGAGGACGAGTGTGGGGCTGCCACGGCCGTTCGTGTGGGCGCAACAGCCCCCCGCGCGGCCCCCGGGCCTCCCTTTCGCAGCTCCCGGGGCATTTCGTGTCTTCCCCGCGTGGCTCTTCCCCGCCCTGCTCCTTCAACCTCATTGTCACTTGGCCGGAAGCTTCCTGAGGGCAGAATCCTCTCTCATCTCTGCCTTCCCAGAACCTAGACAGCTGTGATCGCCTACTGACTGTCTAGTGGTTTTGTGAGTTCGGTCCGCACTTCGGAGTGTGATCCCGTGAGCAGGTTGCTCGCTCATCAGTATCGTAAAGCAGGCGCATTTTATTCGCGTGGCCCGACAAAGGAAAGAAAGACCCCAAATCGAGTCACAAAGACAATGACCGTAGTCCCGTGGGTCTGGGTGGTACAAACGTCAGGAGACGGCCTCCCGGCCCCCGCGTTCGAAAGGTGTCTTGTCCTGGTTTGTGGCAGGACTGACGCTAATTGACGGTTTTCTTTTCACAGATTCGATTTCAACCTAACGACCATAAAACTATCAAGGAAACTGCAGACGAATTGAAAATCTTTGAGGGCATCAAACACCCCAATCTGGTTCGGTATTTTGGTGTGGAGCTGCATAGAGTAAGCCAACTTTGGTCACACGGTTTTGTGTGAGGAATCAGTTAAGGGCGCAGGTGGAGTCCTGTTCTACATCACAGGTCTTCTCATTTCAGAGCACAGTAACTTTGCCTAATTATCAGGAAATCTCCATGAGTTACATCATTTCTGCCTTCTCTCTGAAACTAGAGGAGTTCTTCCTAAAATGTAAGTTGTAGACTGTAGTCGTTAACCCGACATTATAAAGCACTGAAACCCATCCTGCCAGTCAGAAGATTCTTCCAGCGTGCCCCTTACACAGCGCGTTACTTTCCCCCCAGTTTTCACTGAACCGCTGTTGTGTGCGCTATCGAGTAACGCTGATTTTCCTTTTACACGTGTGTAAGGGCCCATTGTGAAACGAGAACGTTACAGCCTCAGATTCGTTTCCCCCCTTGTGTTTAGAAGTAAACACTTGGAGGGAAAGAGGATAACTTGGAGCGTCCCGGTGGAGTCTGAACTTCCGGGGGAAGTTGAACGGTGATTTTTAATGTTTTCCCAAACAGATTCGTGTCTGAAAAGGATGTGTTTCAGTACTTAATAATACATTCGTAGGGACAGCCCTGTTGGTCCCTGTCTGAGATTATATAGCAGACTTCATTTCAGAGGCTTATGGACACTTATCACCTGCGATTTGGAGAAGACGTTCTTGTCCCAACCAGCTGTATAATTCCAGACAGAGGAGGCAGGCAGACACCTGTGTGCAGGAGCGAGAAATGGCTGCTACAAGACAGATTCAGTGTCGAGGAGGACAAGTGTAGCCTACCGTTAGAAAGAAGATTCCTTTGGGGTGTGACCTGTGACATTTTCCAGATTCTTCGCTTAGCGTACGTGTGAACACGCGGCTGCGTCTTCTTCCACCCACAGGAAGAAATGTACATCTTCATGGAGTACTGTGACGAGGGGACATTAGAAGAGGTGTCGAGGCTGGGACTTCAGGAGCACGTCATCAGGCTGTATTCAAAGCAGATCACCGTTGCCATCAACGTCCTCCACGAGCACGGCATAGTTCACCGAGACATTAAAGGTAACCCCCTGGGATGCCTGGAGGGCTCAGTCGGTTCAGCGTCTGCCTCTTGATTTCGGCTCAGGTCACGATCTCACGGTTCGTGGGTTCCGCGTGGAGCCTGCTTGGGATTCTCTCTCTCTGCCCTCTTCTACATGCGGGTGCTTGCGCACGCTCTCTCGCTCGCTCGTTGTCGCTCTCGCTCTCCCTCTTGCTCTCAAACTAAACATTAAAACGAAGGTGATCCCCATACTCACCTGGCTGCCGGAGACCAGACTCCTTGGTGCCCAGCACCAGAACGTGGCTGCTGCCAAGACACTCGTTCCCACTCCCACACGTCACTTCTCCACAAAGAAGTACCCTTACTGGCAATATGCTTCCACAAAGAGCCCAGTATCGAGAGGCCACGTAGAACACTTGTCTCCACCCATGAGCCGATAAGTCTGCTCTTTGCGGGTCACACTCTTTTCAGTGAGGTCTGTTTTCTAAGAATAAAATTTGCGGGGCACCCGCAGGGCTCAGTCAGTGAAATGTCTGACTCTTGACTTTGGCTCGGGTCACGATCTCAGGGTTCATGGTTTCCAGCCCCACATCAGCCTCTGCACTGACCGCAAGGAGCCTGTTGGAGATTCTCGCACTCTCCCTCTCTCCCTGCTCTTTCCCTGCCTGTGCTCTCTCTCTTTTTCTTTCAAAATAAATAAACTTTCAAAACAAAAAACGAAATTTGCTATTTTTATAGGCTGATTTAGCCAAGCTTGTGTATTTACTAGACGTTCACTGCCGGAGCTCTTTTCCCCGTGTCCGGACTCTTTGGTATTTCCATGTGGACCTCGTGAATGTGTGAAGTGACAGTGAGTCTGAGATGGAAGCCGTGTCCTGGGCGAGAGCGTTTATTGATGCCAGCCTCCTCCAGTATAGAGTTCTGCCAATGACTGACTTGGTCACGCTGATTGATTTGAAGTGCTTTTGTTTTCTGGCATGAGGGGAATGGTCCTGCTGGTCTCAGAACTGTCCCTCTGGCGTTTGCCCCTGGCCTTTGTATTTGGGAGTCTTCGAGGTAATTCAAGTGACGAATTACTGGTCTCCCATGGGTCCTCGAGTAAAGGACTCCACTCTGTCACACAGCCTGAGGCCAGCCTAAACACGTTCACTCTAGAATTGGCTGACTTCCAGCCGGGCCCTAGACCCCGGGGCGGGGATGGATTACACCAGAACCTGCTTTGGTCTGGGTGTAAGAGTTGTCCACCCTCTCTGCAGTGGCTTGCCCTGAATCCCCAGCGTCCTCCAGTCTCCTTGCCTCCCCACCTGCCCGTCTGCCGACACCGCTGCTGGGGTCATTCTGAGCACTTGCTTAATTGGTTCTTTGTCAGGCCACGGCATTGCCTGTTTGCAATTGTTCTGTCTCTGACCGCTGTCACAAAATGGTACCTTCCTGTCGTCGGCACAGTCAGGGTCCTTGAATCAATCCATTCACTTGTGTCCTTGCGACATTTGTTATAATTCAGCACCGCCAGTGTGCACATGTGGGCCAGCTCCAGAGTCGTGAAGTTAGCGCTGTCGAGTCCGCTGTGGGGACAGCGTACCCTGGGAGCACTGGGGCGCTGAGGACTCCCTGTTAGATGTCAGCTCATTGTGTGGCTGCTTATCTAATGCGAGTGGCTCCGTCATGCTTTTTGAGGAAGGTGCCACAGGACGCACGGTGCCGGAGAGATCGTGGAGCCTCGAGCTGCCCGGAGCTGGGAGCGTAAGCCTGGACTCCAGCTGGGGTACGCGAGGCACGTTGCTTGTAGAGACCGAAGCAGGCGGCAGAGCGTTCTCTTCAGGGAGAGGGTGACGTCCGCCCAGGGCGGCCTCGGTTGGCCTACAGGGCAGCGGTGCGTGTGCCGGGCCTTCCGTCCGCGCCCACTGTTTTCAGGGACCGACAGCACAAGCATTTGCACCATATACACAGCTCCTTTTTGTCTCTGGGTTTTTAGTGTCAGAGTTTGTGCGTGTATTTCACTTCAGAACCTATCGGTCAAAGCTGTTTGTACGGATATTAAAATTGCTTTGTATTAACATTTGCGAATAAGGCTTAAGAGTCTTTCTGTGATTATCTTTGTAAGTGGAGTTTCATGAAGCTTTGCGTAATTCAGTTTGTGAAGCAAGTCCCTGGGAGTTCTGGTTACCGTGCAAGCTTAAATGCACCTGCGTGCCCTTCTTCTTCCGGTTAGGGGCCAACATCTTCCTCACCTCGTCTGGACTCATCAAGCTCGGGGATTTTGGATGCTCCGTAAAGCTTAAAAACAACGCACAGACCATGCCGGGCGAAGTGAATAGCACCCTGGGGACCGCAGGTAGGGACTGGCCCGATCGGGCTTTGCGAAGGCGACTCATTACAGTGCGCTTGCCGTCTGGGCTTTCCATCACCCCTGTTGTCAGCTCGACCCGGGAACAGGGAGGAGGGTTTCTAAACACCTTTTCCCCCAGAGTGAGAGGCAGGAGGAAAGTTCTCCTTCTCTTCCCCGGAACACTATTGTTTGTTGTTCACATGGGGGATGTTTAAACGATTCCAGCCCAAACTCAGCCGTATGTATATTAAACACGATGGTATGGGCTGGTTTGTTTTTTTCTTTTCGAACCTAACCTCTTGATTGTCCAGCACCTGTGACCGTTTCATGTCTGTCTAAAGCAGACAGGCAGTTTAGAGCATTATCGGCCCTTCTAAAGGAAAAGGAGTGGGTAGGCACACCCAAGAGTAAGTGAATGTCTTCACACACGGGGACATGCTACCCACACAGCCACGCCCACACCTGGCCTGCTCCTCACCACGGTCCACTCTTTTGTCCCCTTTAAGAGGGACGTGCAGAAAGGGTAATTAATTTGTTTCGACTGTTCAGTGGCATAAAGCTTTTCATCCTCTTTTGTAGTGCAGGTTTCACATTTTTAATGTGAATACAGTTTATCTGAAGATTTGCTATTCAAAAATCGTCCTTTAGATAGTAATTCAGCCTCTTAAAATGTTCACTCAGAAAACTGATTCGAGATGTCTGTTGCTTTTGATATTTCCTATTACATAACTCAGAGAAAGATCTCCCTGCCTGCCCCCAGCAAATTAGTTGTGTCTTTTATGTGGAATATTAGACAATATTAATTCCATGGTTGGCTTGATTACCATGTGCTACTGTGTTTATAACCTATTCCTATCCCCGTATCTGTGACTTTTAAAGCATACATGGCTCCAGAAGTCATCACTCGTGCAAAAGGAGAAGGCCACGGGCGTGCCGCTGACATCTGGAGTCTGGGGTGCGTCGTCATAGAGATGGTGACTGGCAAGGTAAGCGGGGTGCACACCTGGGGGCAAACCCCTGGGGGGCTCTGTACCCTGATAAGACTGGACGTGTGCTTGTATCATTTATTATCAATACCACGGACATATCTGCTAACTAGAGGCCATGACTAAAGATTAAAAAATGTGACCTGTCAGGGCACCTGGGTAGCTCAGTCGGTTAAGTGTCCGACTTCGGCTCAGGTAATGATCCCGTGGTTCATGGGTTCGAGCCCCGCATCGGGCCCTGTGCTGACAGCTCAGAGCCTGGAGCCTGCTTCAGATTCTGTGTCTCCTTCTCTCTCTACCCCTCCCCCACTTGTGCTCTGCCTCTCTCTCAAAAATAAACATTTAAAAAAAAATAAAAAAATAAAAAAATGTGACCTGTCAAAAGATACAGTACTGTGAAGACGAGTGACAGACTAGGAACCAGATATTTATAAGATTTGTAACTTTGAGCACTCTTACGAGGGAATAAAAAAAGTATGAAGCTGGAGTTAAAACACTGAGAAGCGAGGAGCTACAGAAAGAAACAGGAAGCCAGAAACTTAGGTCCACTCAACAACTGGCATGTGAGGGCAACTTTATTCATAACTTGCCAGACTTGGAAGCAGCAACCAGGGTGTCTTTCAGTAAGTGAGTGGATGAGCAAACTGGAAATGCGGACAACGGAATATTACGCAGCAACGAAAAGAGATGAGCTGTCAGAAGACGACTTGGAGGAACCGTGAAAAGCATGCGACCACATGAAAGAAGCTGATCTGAAAACACCACATATGTATAGTGTGATTCCAGCACGTGACATTCCAGGAGAGGCAAAACCGTGGAGGCAGTAGAAGGATCAGTTGTTGCCAAGGGCTGTGGGAAAGGGAAGGAAGGGGGAATAGATCGAGCACAAGGATTTTTAGGGCAAGGAGGCTGTTCTGTAGGACTGAGTATCTGCAAAGTCTAAAAACTTCTCTTTTGGGGGGCGCCTGGGTGGCTCAGTTGGTTAAGCATCTGACTTCGGCTCAGGTCATGATCTCACGGTACGTGAGTTGAGCCCCGCGTCGGGCTCTGTGCTGACAGCTCAGAGCCGAGTCCACTTTGGATCCTCTGTCCTCCTCTCTCTGCGCCTCCCCCGCCTCACATATTCTCTCACTGTCTTTCAAAGATAAATGAGCACTAAAAAAAGTTAAAAAGTTTATTAAAAAAAATTTATTTTTTGATGAAAATACTACTAAACGAGGCAAATGTATAAAGGTACCATTGTGTGTGTGTGTGCGTGTGTGTGTGTGCGTGCGCACGTGCAGCAGCATCATTTTTGTAAAGCAGAAGATGTTACAAACCTCTCGTGTTATTAGTAGGAAACTGTATTATACCTTGCGGCCTCTGAATGAAATAGCATTTTATTGTTATGTTTTATGATATATAAAATAACCAGAGCTTCGCACTAATAGAATTTCATGTTCACTATTCAATAAGGTAGTGTAGTAATTCCCTATAACTGTTGAGTTTTATATGTTTTCTTGACATATTTACATCATTTTATGTGTTACATTTTTTATCGTATGATGTGGCTTCTAGGTAATGCTGGGCTAACAGAACACCCACACGGGGTCAGCAGCCTACGCTGACCACCTGGTTTTGTAAATAAGGTTTTATTGGCATTCAGTCACACCCCTTCATTTATACACCTTCCGTGGCTGCTGTCACACCACAGTGGGAGAACTGAGGAGTTGTGGTAGAGGTCACGTGGTCTGCAAGCCTAAAATATTTACCGTTTGGCTCTGTAGCTAAAAGTTCGCCGGCCTCTGACGGGTATTAATATTGAGGTGCCTGAAAAGACTTGAAAGTTTCATTTTTTTTTTTAAGGCCATGTAGTATTAAAACCTGTTTTTTCCCTCTTTTAGAGGCCTTGGCATGAATATGAACACAACTTCCAGATTATGTATAAAGTGGGCATGGGGCACAAGCCACCAATCCCTGAAAGACTAAGCCCAGAAGGAAAGGACTTCCTGTCTCACTGCCTTGAAAGTGAGCCCCGGATGAGGTGGACGGCCAGCCAGCTCCTCGACCACGCCTTCGTCAAGGTTGGGCAGATCGCTGAACAGTGTTTTTCATGTTTCAGTGTCTGAGTTCTGCTTATGTCTGGCACTGAAGGAATTTGGGAACTTAGATATAAAATCCCTATATCTGGAATGGAAAGGAGGTCAACGTATTATGCCAAGGGGTTTTTTATGTTATTTTGGGGGGATAAGTGTTCATTGGGGTCCTCTGCTTGATCCATCCGGGTGTGTTTGCATTGCACTTGAGGCTGTTAAGTGGAATTTTTAATGGAACTGGCCGAACGACCCTGTTTCTACTCTGGAGAGTGCGTAGGCTGCCTGAGTACAGGGTTAGTGATGACTAAATTCTAGGAGGTAGAGATGGAGTTAGTAATGACTACATTCCAGGAGAGTAGAGACCGGGTTAGTAATGACTCAAATCTACTAGGAGAGTAGAGACGGGGTTAGTAATGACTGAGTTCTACTAGGAGAGTAGGAATGGGTTAGTAATGACTATGACTAAATTCTAGGAGAGTAGAGATGGAGTTAGTAATGACTACATTCCAGGAGAGTAGAGACAGGGTTAGTAATGACTCCAATCTACTAGGAGAGTAGAGACGGGGTTAGTAATGACTCAAATCTAGGAGAGTAGAGACGGGGTTAGTAATGACTGAGTTCTACTAGGAGAGAGTAGAGGCAGGGTTAGTAATGACTAAATTCTGGCAGAGTAGAGACGGAGTTAGTAATGACTGAGCAGTCCGTATGTTCAGAGCTGTGATAATGGTACGCATGCTATGTTGTGGGGTCACTGAGAAGAGCAGTTTAATCCAGCTAGGTAATCTCAGGTATTGCTTGCTCCGGAATGAGATGCCTGAGCTGTGTGGGAGGGTTTGGAGGGGTCAGGCAGGGAGGGAGGGGTATGGCAGGGTGAAGAGGGTAAAACAGTCAAGGAACTGTGTGTGTAGATGGATCCTAGGATGTGGAAACTGGTAAAAGGTAAGGCTGGAAAAGTAAGCAGGCGCCACATGAAGGAATTTCAGTTTTATTATAAGCATAATATTAAATAGTGCTTTAGAATGATCCTTCTGGCAACAGAATAGTGAGGAAGTTGCTGATACAGCTAATAGGCTGGGCATGGGGGGGTCAGGGGCGAATTATCAGCAATATTTAGGGGTTAAAATGGCCACCACCAAGTAGCTGATGAGCTGAGAAAGGCGAGTGAGGGTGGGGTCCAGGACAGCTCCCAGGCCCCGGCTTGGGTCACCAGGTTAGAGACCCCGTTGGCCAAGAGGGGTACAGAGGCAGCTGGCGGGGTGCTGAGTCATGGAGGTGGCGGTTCTGTCTGTGGCGGATCACGGTCGAGGTGCGTTTGGAACGTCTGCTCAGAGACTTCAGATGGGCACGTAGGTGTTGCGGGCCCGCGCCCGGGAGAGAGTGGGGCCCAGATGCAGACCTGGGAGACAGAACGTTGCTGGGAGAGTATTTCAGGGAGAAGTGGGGTGCCCGTGAAACCCTGGGGAAAACAACACTGGAAGGGCCTTGCAGGGGAGCCCCCGATAGAGGAAAGGACGATGCGGAAGAGAGGAGTGACCACGTTCATGGGTGGGTGGAATTAGGGAACAGACAGCTGGATTTGCTATGTAGATATTAAGGATCTGTGATTAAAAAGACACTAATTTCTTTGTTATAAAGCATACAGACAGACTCTTACCGCTTTCAGTGGTCAGGTGACAGAGCAGTGACTTAGCTCTGACCTTACTCGCCGCACCAGCCGAGCCTCCCCCTGCCGGCTCAGCGCTGGGAACGTGGAGGCGGTGGCAGTGACTCACCGTGAGTTGTGCAGGGACCGTGAATCGTGTTCAGCTCTCTCCTGCCTCACTCACAGGTTTGCACAGATGAAGAATGAAGCCAGTCGGTCTGTGGCCTGGTGGTGTGTGTGCTCGGAGAATTCTCTCAATCACTACTGTATGTAATATTTACATAGAGACTGTGCCGAGAAGCAGTGTAAGCCTTTTTAACCTTCCAAGACTGAAGACTGCACAGGCGACAAGCGTCACTTGTCCTGCTGCTCCTGTCTGTTCGATGCGGCGCGGGGCCCTTCCGCGTGACGGTGTCCACGAGGTAAAGAAGCTGCATGTTAAGTGCCATTACTACTGTACACGGACCATCGCCTCTGTCACCTGTTTCTCGTGTGACTGAGGACCGTGACGTCAGTGTAGTATTTTTGACCTTCCCAGGTTCAAAAGCAGTTGTAGTGTTATCGGTGTCCTGGGCCTTGTTGTTAAACTTCTTGTTTGTCGAGTGCACTGACTGTGAAACCTTACCCTTTTGTCGTTGGCAAGCCACGGGCTTGTTACGCAAAGGCTGATTGATGAAATTTCAGAAAAAGGTTCTTTTTTCAATAAATGGTTTATTTTAGGAAAGTTCAGTTATACTGTCTCTTAATGGTTATCAGCTTCAGGGCCTAGACGTTACCTGAGACAGAGGTCTGTTGCTCTCACTCGTGTGTTCCCGTACCAAAGGGGTGCAGTCAGATGCACTAGAGACCGGCGCCGTCCTTCAGGACCTAGGACCTCCTGGGTTTTCGTGAAGAGTGAAGCAGACAAAGGAAACACCACTCGGGATGCAGGAGGGCCCCTTTAAATTCTCCTACGTCACCCGGGCAGTGTGGGAGGGTGAAAGGGTAAGCCTCGTTACCGCATGCTGGATGGAGGCCGTCGATGTGTACCCCAGGATGGAGAGGTGACAGGTGAGTGGTAGGCACCGCCGAATGAGCTCTTGAGGAGAAAGCATCTTTGTCAGAAGGTGACCTTCCAGCAGTTAGTTCTCTAAACTAGCCCAAAGTATATGTCATTGATGGTGTTCTTTAGTTTCTTTTTTGCGATTAAGTTTTTAAAAGATTGAGCTTAAAGCTTCCTGAGATCTTTTCGGAAGCTGACACTGAACGGCTGACTCTGGGAGACTCATTTCTCCGGCACGTTGTGTGTTCACCTTCCCTCCTGGGCGGTAGTCCCCTTCAAGAGATGAATGGCCAGAGAACGTTGGCATCACAGCAGGATTATACAGACACTTAGATTTTTTAAAAACATTTCAGCTCTTTCAAACAGCTCTTTGAGGTAGAATTCACCTGATCTTGGACGGATACCATTAGGTGACTCTCCGTAATTAGTTGTACGTTTGTACAGCCGGCCGTCTTCACAGTCCATCTCAGAACACCCCTCCACGGAGAAGCCTCGTATCCGCTTGGATCCCCCTTCCCTAGCCGTAGGTGACCACTCAGCCACCTCTTCTGATAGCTCGCCCTTTCCGGGCATGCCATTCAGACGAATTTGACTGTACGTGGTCTTTTGCGTCCGGCCTCCTTCACTGAGCTTGGTACTTCTGAGGCTTATCCGGGCCCTTGCACGCACCGGGACTTTCTTCCTCTGCGGTGCCGAGCGCTCCAGTGAGTGCAGATGCTGCACACGCGACTTCTTCACCGACGAGCTCCATGCTTTGCTTATTCGGGGGCAGCGCTGCTCTGAACATTCACTCGCACGTGTTCGTGTGGACAGACGTTTTCATCTCTCTCGGCAGTGGGACTTCTGGGCCACGTGGCGAATCCACGTTCAGTATTTTAAGAACGTGCCAAACCGTTCCCACAGTGGCCACACATCCTGCGCTCCCACCGGCCACGTGCGAGGGTTCTGGCTCCTCCATAACCTCCACGGGACTTGTCGTTCTGATCGCGTCCACTCTGTGGGAAACGCTGGCTCACTGGGGGCTTGGTCCGCATTTCACTGAGGAGGGTGAACATTTTTTCTCCTGCGTGTTGGCCATTTGTATCTTCTTAGGTGACATGTCTGTTCAGGTCCTTTGCCCATCTTTTAATTGGGGTATTTGTTGTCATCTGATTGAATCGTGAGAGGTTTTTATATATTTTGGATACAAGCCCTTTACCAGGGATATGATTTATAGTCGCTTTTTTCTCCCCGTCTGTCTTTTCTCTTAACGGTGTCTTTTGAAATCTGGCTCATTAACTTGTTCTTTATTGCATGCTCTCTTGATATCCTATCTAAGAAATCATTACCGGGCCCAAGGTCATGAAGATTTACACTTAGGTTTTCTTCAAAAACTTTTCATAGTTTCTGCTCTTATGTTTAGGCTCACCGTCAGTTTGTAGGTAATTGTCATGTGTGACGTCGGTAGGGTTCACCGTGCACTTCAAGTGACTCGTTCCCTAACTTCCACTGTGGACGAGACAGAGAAGTGGAGGAGGAGCTGCCCCACCCACCGCCACCCCTGTCCTGGAGCCTCGGCCTTTCTGCCTCAGATGCGCACCGCTCGTTCTAGACGCTGCCCCGTGTGGGCAGGGGGTGGGGTCCTGTGGTTTTGCGATGTTATTTTGCATAAACTTTAGAAGTCTGAGCCACCCTGCACAGGTTGATCACCTTTGTTAATTCTCTCCACTGCTCTCCTTCCTCATCGTTTGCAAACATCCAGATGGAAATGGCTCTGGGCTGCACTGGTAACTCCTGATTTCCTAAAGTGCTTGGGAGGGATCCCGCTAGAGACTACAGAGCAAGAAAACGTGCGATTTGTGTGGTGTAATGCAGTTTTGAAGTCCAAAGGGATTGTTATTCCAGAATCCTAACTTTGTATTCATGCTGCTTACCTCCTTAAATTTCAACAGAACAGAGATGCCAGAAATGTCAAAAATACCCAGTTTCTCCAACATGCAAAATAAGACTTTCCTTTCATATGAAAACAAAATGTTAAAGGTAAAAATTGTATGAGTCTTATTCAGTGGGAAGCTTTACTAACATGGTCGTAGGAGTATTTTCTAGATACTGAAAAGATCTAAGTAGGTACTTGATAAGTGCTTGTCAGACCATTCAGAACCTTAATATTGAAGCAGAACGAGGCTGCAGGGGCTGAGGAATGCCTCGTTTCGAGCTGCTTATCCTTCACTGGAGAAAGCTTTGCTTTTTTTCACCACCAACTCTGCTTCAACGTACCGTGTATAACGTCCTGGATTTTATTTTGGCCCGTTTGCATTTAAGAAAGGTTCTTACTTTTACTTCAGGAAAGGGAATCAAAAGAAGACCATGGAAGGTCACTTACTAAAGCGTCTGAGTCACGCCCCCTTCATCTCACCAGCCTTCCCTGAGTGCCCCGTGCCCCGGCCCTGCCCTGGAGGGCTGATGCTCTCAGGAGACATGCGCTAACCATTTAGGTCAAGTTTCCCGTACTCTGTGTCTGACACCTTAGCAGTTGGTGACAGGTGCTGGGAGTGGTACAGGATGTCATGGGTCTAGAGAAACCTGAGTACGTGAGTCCCCTACCCTCCTCTCAAGTTGTAGGGCGGTGCTTGGCAGCACCGTTGCCTTAGGACTAAAAGCCTGGAAGCCTCTGGAGTGGTTGGTTTTCGTTTACCCTTGTGGAAACTCTGGAAGTACTCAAAACCCAAGCCAGGGGTGCGGGAGCGCGTTGCAGATTGTGGTGTGCGTTCTTTCGTGGCTGACGTGCCAGGCTCCTGTGCCGCTCGGGGCGCTCGGTGCCGAGGGAGCCTCACACGGGCCCCTTGGGGCGGGGGGGGGGGGGGGAGGGAGGGCAGGGGGGCTGGCCTTGAGAAGGGACTTGCCCTTCCTCTGGCATGTCGATCAAGGAAGTGAGCTTCATTCAATCCTGGCAAAAAATTAAAAAATGGTTTTAAAAATGGTTTTTAATTAAATCTCTAGGGATACTTTTAGGAAATCCTCCTCCTCCGATGCAACCAATTCTTTATCTGCGCAGCCACAGTGTCCTCGTAGAGGCGGGGAAGAAGCCACAAATGAGGGAGTTTCAGCAGCTGGCGTGACATTCCCACGCGATTCCTTGGCAAAGGCAGCAAATGACCGTGAGTCTGGCCCTGGGGGAGGGGCCGCGCCCCCGTCCAGGGCGTCCAGCCCCACGTCATTTGTCTTAAGAGCCCCTGAGCTGGCTTCCCAGTTTGCACACGCAGCAGCTCCCGGCCGTGTGGACGCACGGGAAACCTGCGCACGCGCGTCACGGAGCTGCGTCCACCGGGGAGCCGCCTCTCGCCCCCGCCCTGGCAGCGCTAGGCGTTAGGACCCGTTTTGTCAGAGGAAGAGCATTTACGAGGAGAACCGGGGCCGGGAAGGCGAGCGGCCCTGCGGGGTCGCAGGTGGGGCGGTGCCCTTGCACCATCGCCGCCGCCCCGAACACCGTCCTCCGCAAGCCCCGCGCCAGAGCCGCTTCCGCGGAGGCTGCAAGACCCGCCCGCTGAAGGAGGGCGGACACCGGGTTCCCGGGGGAACCCGGCGCACGGTGACCCGGGGGCTGATACCGCGGGCGCCCTGCCCGGAAGCTCCGGGAAGGGCGGGGTGGTTCTCGGCCAGTGCGGACGCGGCCGGCAGCCCGGTGGTGCGGCCCCGACGCTCCTCCAGTGGCCGCGCTGGAAACCGGCTGCCCCCGGAGCATTTGTCCTCACCTGGGCCTAGCAAGTCGGTGAAGAGTCTGACCAGTGCCTCGGGGCAAGCTGGGTTGGTTAAACCGCGTTTTGAGCAGAGAACGGGTACCCTTTGGTCACTTTTGTCCATATTTAGGAGTAAGTGCTACACTCTGCAAAGCCGAATCCGTTTCGCATGGGGACCAGCCAGGCCGCTGTTCCATTCTACCGGCAGAGAAACCGGAAGCTGCCAGGGCCCCTTCCGGTGACGTCACATCATCTCTTTCTACGTCATGGCTGCATGATTAGCATTGGATTTTACTGCTAAGTCACTGTGTTTCAGATCCACTTTTACGGATATGTTGGGAAAATATTAATGGTTTTAATTTTTAAACACCAGTGGCTACTACTTTTACAAGGGTTTGCATGCACTCATTTAGAGAATACAGCAAGTCAAGAGATACTCCAATACTACTGTGTGATCCTATGAAAAGGGTTGTGGCCTCTCTTAAAAAAAAGCAAGATGATAGGCTCACAGAGCGCATGAGTTCCTCCTCCACAGTTGCTCCTGGTCCTTTAGCAGGCCCAGAATCTGTCCACTGCCCCTGGCTGCAAGCTGCATTTTGGATGGCTGGGGATTTTGGTAAAGAAAGTCACTCTGCGGAGTTGGCTTCCTAGAAGTGGTGCATCAAACTCCCTGCCTCAAGGCTGCAGGAAGCCCGGGGTGTGGCTGTCCAGAGTGCAGGAAAACGGTGTTTTCCTCTGCTACGCTGGATCCCAGCGCGGGCTCTGGGCAGGGCTGACCCAAGCTACAGTCGGATGAAAATGTCAGGACGTGAAGCTCCTCATCCAGGGCACGCCACCAGGGAGCACTACAGGGGGCTTAAACCCCAAGGGGTCTTAATTCGGGGACAAATCTACATCCTGGGAGCCAGAACGGCTCCTTGCTGAAGAGAGTCTGGCATCTGTGAGACCTGCGCACAGGTTAAGGGGCCCAGGGATGGGTCTTTCCAAGGTTCTGTGCTCGTCTCTGCCATTACAGCAGCAGGGTAGGAGGAAAACCAGATCCCCGTGCCTCCTGACAAAATGCTTCTTCGTGGGAGGGCAGACAGCCGAAGAGAGGACAGGCTCTGTCCCCAGTACCCCGCATTCTCTCGCTGCCTAAGGCAATTCTGAGAAGTTGCGCGACGAGTCCTTTCCCAGGAGAGCATTCTGCCTGCCCTCCTCCGACCTGGACCCACGGCACGGGTGCGCAGCCTGCGTCTGTCTGCTTGTCAGATCCTGTGTTTGGTCCCAGAACCAATTCAGAAAAAAAATAAATGTCTCAGGGCCCCTTTTATGTTCTGAAGTGAAGGCAGGGTATATGTTATTAGAACTTAATCACCACTGTATTGAATGGGGGGGGGGTGTGACAGGAAAGTGACACATTTTTGGACACCTCAGGGTGGTTTCTGAGCACTTTGGGAAGTCGCGAGGTGGAGGGCAGCTTTCTTATCTCTGATCCCTCTTTTGTTTAGTGCTTTAGAATTCTTACAGTGTGTTTACCCTTGAAACAGCCCAAGAGGTAGGTGTTATCACCTTCGTTTTACCAACGGGGAAGCTGGGACTCGTGGCAAAATGACTGGCCCGAGGTCTTGGAGCGAGTTAGCGGCCGAGTGCTGTGAGGGCGGACCACACAGCTCAGGGATGACGGACTCTGACCGCTTTACTCTGGTCCCCTGCAGAGCACGGAGTCCCCAGCGGAGAGCGGCCCCCACATCCAGGTGCAGGTTGACACATGGGAACACGTATACAGACACGTAAGCCGCTCCAGGGGCCTGCGGGGGATCTGCCCACACCTCTCTATTCTTTTTGCTTTGTGGGAACCGTGCGTCTGAAGCCAGCACGTGGCCTTACGCAGGGTGAGCACACGCGTGGGGCACATCCACCCTGCTCTCAGGCCCGGGCCTCACCGGAACGCCCGTCCCACAGCCAGAGTTTGTTCCTCTTCTCCCTTCTGCAGCTTATGTCCACGATACGTTACTGTCCCTCGAGCAGAGAGAGCTTCTGTAGAGATGACGCCTTTCAGTACTATTTGCCCAGCTTCTTCTGGGAGCACAGAACAGACCTCTGTCCTGAGCAGCGTGTCGCTGAGCACAGAAAGGCTTCTCCCGCTTAACTCTTCGCGCTTGGAAGTACCGTCGGTCCAAGTGCCGTCACGTCTTGACCCGAGAGGACACAGTGGCCGGTTCCTACGTGTTCTCCACCAGAAGCGTCACTGCCTCTCTTTCGTGTTTTGTGTTAGGCCTGTGGGGCCTGGCGGCGGCTTGCAGAAGCCCTGCGTGTGCCCGTCACTCCCAAGAACACCTTCCATGCCCAGGAGCAGCCCTCGTTTGTGGTGTGAGTCTGGGCTTCTGGGAGAGACGTGGAAGCCCAGGGAGTGCTTGTACCCCATGTCTGCTCCAGCCTGACCCTGCTCAGAGGAGTCCCGTGGCCCCTGCATGGTGTTTGCACCAAAGGAGCCTGTCCTCGTTTGAGGGACCCAGTTTCTACCGGCTACTGAGGTGGGCAGCGGACGTAAAGTCATTTCTCAAATCACTGCAGACCGGAATGCTTACGATTTTTCCATTCGGTTTCCTCAGGGAACCGGCCACATCTTCAAGGCTTGGGCCAGGGAGACTCCAAAAACCAGACCTCACTGGGCCTCGCGCTGTGTCCGACAGCCGCGCTCAGCCCGCCCCCGGCACCGCCACACCCCTTGAGCACGCGCTCCGGGCTCCTGCCCCTGCGCCTCCTGCCGGGAGGGCCCCTTCCGGCTGCCCCTGGCGTGCGGAGTCCCGCCTGTCCCTCCCGGCAGTGCTGCGGGGTCACTGCCACCTGGACACCAGGGCCACGGCAGAGAGCCGGGTGGAAGCGTGCGGCGGCCCGTGTAAACACGTACCACAGAGAGCCAAACACTTTAATTGGTTTGTTTTTTTTGGAGGCATAATTTAGTCATCTTACCTAAAGCGCCTTTCACTCTCTCGCGATCCAGTACAGAAAACTCAGCACCAAAGAATGAAGGGGAACCCCTCTGTTCCCCATCCCTGCCCTCCCCCTGTGCCTCAGATCCCCCCCGAATGATCACAAAATAAGGCTTACACTCAACCGCACACCATTCTTACTCATATGTGTTCTTTCTCTTACACTCACACACACACACACACACACACACACACACACACAAAGAAAACCAAAACCCACTAAAGTGTGATGGGGGAAAAAAGATTTAAGAACATCTTCCTCCCCATCTGGCATTGAGACCAGACTCCCTGGCTTCCCAGCAGGGGCTCACCCCGCTTCGTCCCTGGGTCCCACTAAGGATGACAGCGTCCACCAGTCCCCAAGGTCCCCTCTGGGTGCTGATGTGTCCGGGGTCAGTCGTTCCGTTTCTGCTTGCTGTCGATGTTGCCGTAGGCAGAGCCCTTGTCGATTTCTGTCACCCCAATCATCCATCGGACTCCCATGGAGGCTGCGGAGATGGGAAGGCAGGGACTTAGGAGGAGCCTTTGAGGGAGATGCCGACGGGAAAGCCATCTGCAAGGCTGCAGCATGAGCTGAGGGGCTAACCTGGGCCCGTTGCGTCCTGCTGCACGGTTACCCTTGAGTACGAGCGTCAGGATAGACTAAGTGACACTAAAACAGAGCAAGGCTGTTCTGCTGGGGGGTTTTATGCTCCTTCGACCCTTCGAACTGCGTGAGCCACGCTCCACTATACGCACAGGCTTATGGAATTCCTCTGCTTCCCGTGGGGCCCCCGAGGCAGAGAGTATTCCCTCACGAATGCAGGGCAGGTGCTTACTAAGGCCCCTCAGCGAAGCCTGATAGCCCCCCCAGGAGCCTGGAGATTGCTAGGGCTCAAGTATCTGTTCGGTGCCTGGCACTGCTGTTGGTATAACTATAGAGCAGAGAACAAGGAAAGTCTGCAGAAAGCCTTTTCTCCAAGCGAGGTTTGGCCCAGAGAATGGGAGGGACCCTCGTGAGAACCCAGCTGAGCCACCAGGAAGCTGGCAAACAAGGCCAAGTTCAGATGCTGTAGTTAAAGCTACTCCCTCCGAGAGGGCAGACTTGGTGAGCTCGCTCAGGGCAGGGAGCTCGTCTTAATCACCCTGATGAGCCCAGCACCAAACACCCCAGGCCCGGCAGACTGTGTCGCACACGTTTCAGAATGGATAAATGGGTGACAGCTGAAATCTCCGTGACGCACGTGTTTAAAAACGCAAGCAACGGGGCGCCTGGGTGGCGCAGTCGGTTAAGCGTCCGACTTCAGCCAGGTCACGATCTCGCGGTCCGTGAGTTCGAGCCCCGCGTCGGGCTCTGGGCTGATGGCTCGGAGCCTGGAGCCTGTTTCCGATTCTGTGTCTCCCTCTCTCTCTGCCCCTCCCCCGTTCATGCTCTGTCTCTCTCTGTCCCAAAAATAAATAAAAAACGTTGAAAAAAATTTAAAAAATAAATAAATAAATAAATAAATAAAAACGCAAGCAGCGTGGCCAGTGAACCATCGGTCAGGCACCCGTGGAGCTGACTGGCGTGCCTGAGCACAGCCCGGCCTGATGGGGCCCGGGTATCCCACGGGCCAGTTACAAACCAGCCGGGCTTCAGCCTGGGCCAGTTCTAAGGAGGACCCGTTCCAGTGGCCGAACCACCGTGCGGTGGCTGCGATGAGAGCGTAGAGAGTAAAGAGCTGCATAAAACATCAGCCCCGTTGCCCAAAGGCCTTATAAGGGGAACAAGACACACGGCAATCCAAGACAGAGTGCAGGGAGGCTGGGGCTCGCAGCTGATGAGGCATAGGGGCAGGGGGCACAGGGCAGTCTGCTCCTCCAGAGCTCCTGGGGACCGCATCTCCTGGGGGAGAGAGTTCAGCCCGTTTTGGCTGTCACCACACACCTTCATCACCAAGGAACCAGGTTCTCCCAAAGGCACGGGTCTCTGCCCCCTCCCTCCTCCCTCTGGAGACCCTGACCACAGGAGCTGCCTGTCACCCAGCCAGCAGGCAGCAGGGGGCCCTCTGGCCTGTGGGGGAGGGGGACTTAAATCATTGGAAACGGGGTTTCTCTTACACCCCCTTTTTTCTACAGAGAGCAGGTGTTATTTTAATTTGCAACATGAAAATAGACCTTTTAATTTTTAAAAAGACCAGAGTAAGGTCTGTTTGGGGAATAACAGCCAGTTTGGCCTGTTGTGAATAGTCTAGAATTGGTTGGTTTGACCCAAAAGGATGAGAGAGGTCTCGTGTGCTGTGACAAGTGCAGGGGGCCGCAATTTAGGAGGTGAAAACACGGAGCTAGGGGAAGTCCCATCTGTGTGAATTTACATACGCACGTGTGCGCGCATCTGGAGGAACGTGAGCCAAACTGCTAGCGATGATCATCTCCGGGAAGCAGGCTCACAGGGTGATTTTGTCCCGAGACGCTTTCAATTTGACACGCTTTTATACTGTTGGCGCCTGGCGCGTTCGTTCGGCGCCTGCGTGTTTCGCGGGAGTAACTGCGCCTGCCCCCGGATCGCGGCACACGCGTCTGCTCCGTCACAGGGAAGCAGGCTGCCCTCTGCTCACGCTTTCCAGTCCCGAGAGAGGATGCCTTTCCTCCCAGACTCGGGGCGACCGGCCGCTTCGGGAGGCCTGGCTCCCGGGGGATCCTGCCACGTCTCCCTCTGGCCCCAGGGGCACCTGACTGCAGGGAACCTTGGTGCGAAGAAACCACAGCAGTTCGAAACTGCTGTCCGTGAAGCCAGTACGGCTCAATGAAAACGCTGTCACCAAACCCCTCTCTCGGGTGTCGGTGCGCGTGGCAACGAAGTTCAAGAAGCACGCGCACGTCCCCGAAGGGGCCTGGACCTGCTTCGAGTGGCCAAGAGCCTTTGTCGGTTTCTGTCGGGCCCCAGGAAAAGGGTTTTCCTGGGGAGAAGGCAGAAACGACTACAGTTGAGCGGTGCTGTCCGCAGAGACCCCGTGACCGGATCTCCTGCCTCGCCGGGCCACGGGGAAAGATTCCTCCAGGCCTGGGGTCCCGGGTGTGTGTGGACACGGGCCCTGCGGTCCGCTCCTCCCTGTGCACCTGTAGCCTGCGCCCTCACTCCACAGGCCGTGCGGCACCCATGCGGCACCAGAGGTGACCCCCACTCCTGCCTCCACCTGTCTCCCCGTCAAACGCTCCTGGAGGTGGCGCAGGTGGGGTGGTCCCTACTTCCGGGCCTCTCGTCTTTACTTACCCACAAAGAAGACGAGGACAAAGCTGGCCAGGGTCAGGGAAGACCCACTGCTGATCATGTTGGTGAGGAACCGGAAGAAAGGGTAGAGCAGCAGGGAGGCCCAGAACAGCCAGTTGATGAGCGTCCAGGGCCGCCGGGGGGGCACCATGGGGGTCTCTGGGAAGGTGCCCGTCCTGTAGTACTCCTCCTGGAAGGCATCCTGGGAACAGAGAGGCGACCCTGAAGCACTTCCCTCACGCGCGACCCCGGGCTGATGCGGGCCCTTCCCAAGGCCCCGCTTCTGGGGGCAGCTCATGGCCCCCCCCCCCCCCCCCCGGACCCTCCCCCCCTGCCTCTGGCCAGGTGACCGGCCTCTGAGGCCCAGACTCCCGGTCTGCAAGACGGGCAGTTCTGCCGCCCAGGACGGGCCAGTGGGGAGCGAACTGAGGCGACGCGCTGACCCTGGCCCTCAGTGGACGCCCGCAGAACGGACCAGAACCCCGGGGCTCAGGAAGAGCCAGGAGCTCGCCCTCTTGCACCTGACCCACAACACCGCTGCACTGTCCTGATCGTCTGGCCCGGGCACCCCGGCCGCATGACCACGAAGGGCTGTGGGGGCTGCTCGAGGGAGGCGAGGTGCTCACGGAGGAGGCCGGGCAGGGGAGGGCTCAGTGCCCAGCCCAGGCCGGCCTCCAGTGGCAATGCTCTCTGTGCCTCCTTCCTTCTTCCTTCCTCAGGATCCAGCAACCGTGTGCAGTGGCTGTCAACACAGCCAGATGGCCAACAGCCTCCTGTCTTGACATTTCAGTAGATTCTCATCTACTGAAGACCCGACCCGAGACTAAATACAGGAGTTCCTCTCCCGCCCCTTCTCTGCGGGCTCCAACCCCGCCCACCATGGACGCCTGCACCTGCTGAGCCCTACACATGCCGCGTCCTTCCTGTATGTAGCCCTTGTGCATAAGAGAGGAACAGCAGTAACAAAATAGAGCAGTTCCAACAACGTTGTAACCAAGGCTCCGTGACTGTGGTCTCCCAGTGCCTTCACGCACGTACCCTCCCTCCTAGGGACGGTGTGAGATGATGAGATGCCCACGGGATGAGACGAAGGGAGGAACGGCGTGTGAGCCGCCGGCCTGCCACTGACCGGGTGCCGAGTCAGAGGAAGGATCGCCTGCTTCTGCACCGCCACCGATCGCGGGTCACAGACCGCGGGTGAGGGGACGGCCGGTGGTCCAGTGTGTGTGTGTGTGTGTGTGTCAGCGGGCCATCACGGGTCTCGGTGGGGGCACGGCGAAGCACAGGGAGCCCCGAAGCCGGTCCTGCGCAGCGAGCTCGCCCAGCTGCTCCCCGGAGCCCCCAGGTGGGAGTGAGTGACACAGTGGGACCAGGAGGCGGCCCCGAGGAGTGTGCTGCCGGGAGGGACGGGCACCAGGACACCGATCGGCACTTCCCGGCACCGTGTGAGGATGAGGGCCGGCAGCCGTGGGCAGTTTCCCCATTTCTGAATATCGGCAACAAATTAACATCTCCTAACAACACCCCGGGGGCTGACAACACGCATGCTGCCCCAAACCCATCTCTGGGTCCCGCGAGCCCCGTGTCTCAGCCCAGTAATGTCCCTGTTGTCTAAGGAGGCGAGGGTCCTGGAAAACAAGCCTCCATATGCCTGCGACTTACACCTTAGGTACCGAACTGTTCCCTTCAACGGCTTGAGATAGAAATCTCTAACATACATCCCACTTCTCTTTTCTCCCAGTCAGGAGGTACTGAGGAATATGCTTTTTGACCACTCAGGGTCATTATTAAAATGAGTCCGCAAACGGGCCTTTCTGGAAGGAGAGCCTCTGACCCCTTCTCTGGGGATTCAGGCGCTCTGCACCGCAGCCCCTTCCCAGGCCCGGTCCAAACTTTCCTCCTGCGTCTCTGCGCTTGGGCCAAATAATCAAATAATTTTAGGAGAACCGACCTGTGTGCTGAGTGCTCCCGACGCCCAAGTGACACAGAGCCTGTGGCCACAACAGACCACCTGATGGGGACATGCCCGATGCCCAGAGAGAGGGCACCTAACTCCGTCAAGGCCTCCCATGGTCCCTCCCTGCCATTAACTTGGCTGATGCTTCTCATCTCAGGTTGGGGCCACGGGAGCCCAATAACCAGATAAGGGGTTTGCTGCGGACTGATTGTGCCCCCCGCAGAATCTGCATGTGGAAACCGGATCCCCAGGGCGGTGGTTTCAGGAGGCGGGGCCCTTCGTGAGGATGCAGCCCTCATGATTGGGGCCCCCCCCCTTAGCACAGGGGCCCCAGAGAGCCCCTGCACTCCGTCCAGCACGTGAGGACACAACAGCCTGGGCGGGGGGAGGCCGGGGGGGGGGTGCTGGCCTGGCCTCCTGAGCTGCGAGAGGCAAAGGTCTGCTGTGTACAAGCCACCTGGTCCCTGTCACTTTGTCATACAAGCCTGATTGGACAAAGACAGGAGGGGGTACCTTTGCGCCTTAAAAAAACCCCAAACAGCTTTATTGAGGTGTCATTTACATATCATAAAACTCCCTCATTTTAAAAAGTGGAGTTTTGGGGCGCCTGGGTGGCGCAGTCGGTTAAGCGTCCGACTTCAGCCAGGTCACGATCTCGCGTTCCGTGAGTTCGAGCCCCGCGTCAGGCTCTGGGCTGATGGCTCAGAGCCTGGAGCCTGTTTCTGATTCTGTGTCTCCCTCTCTCTGCCCCTCCCCCGTTCATGCTCTGTCTCTCTCTGTCCCAAAAATAAATAAAAAAACATTGAAAAAAAAAAAATTTAAAAAAAAAAATAAAAAAAAATAAAAAGTGGAGTTTTTTTTTTTTTTTTTTTTTTAAATTCTTCTCTTTAATAGTCTTGATAACAACTTTTCTCTTGTGATATTTCTGCAGAGGGCCCGGTGCCACTTTCCCCATCTCTTGCCAGAAAGACACTGGCTAAGCCAACATTTATTTGTACCTCTAGCAAGAGGAAAAAGCCCTGCTTTTTCTAGGGGGTCAGAACTAATTCAACCCAGAGTTTTCTTTGTCTCTGTTTCGTTCAGAAAACTAAGACCCTTCACTGCCCCCACTGACATGGCTGCTGCAGTAACCCTTGCTGGCCTCCCCGGGGGCGTCACAGTGACTCTGTGACCCGGCAGGGTAGCCCCGAAGCACGTCTGGGGCCAGACGTTAGCTCCAGCAGCATTTATGGCCTCTCTTGGTCACGTCCCTTCTTTTGCAACGAAGTCCGGCCCTACGGGGAGACGTCTTTGGTTCACGACGCTTCCAGTTTTTGTTTCCGTGTGTTAGGATCACGTGGCACAGGAGAGGCTGGAATTGGGAAATGTGTTTAGTGAAAGGGGAGTTGATTTGTTTCCAGAAAGAGCCATCAGCCCAAAAGCGTAAAGGAGGAGGAGGCCCCCTGACGCAGGGCAGAGCCCCTGAGCACACACGGTGTGCACACAACCAGAGCCCCGGGAGGCAGGTACCACAAGCCACGCCGGCCAGAAACAGCCCGGCTGGTTGGGTTTTCCCAACGTTTGGCTCAGCAAAACGAAACGTCTTCGATGGTGCTGGGGGAGGAAGGAGGGAGGGAAGGGAAGAGGAGGAAAGAACGAGAGACAGAAAGTAAGCGCGTCTGGGCAGGAGGGACATTTTCAGAGGATGCCTTCCCCGGCGTCAGCCTGACATGGGGGCAGAACTCCGGCCTGGAGTGTGCTGTGGGCAAAGGACGGTACCACGGGGCCAGGCCAGAGACCCTGCCGCCTTTCCAAGGAGCGATGCCCTCAGTGTAAGCGCAGAGGCCCTGGCCAGCTTGGAAAACCCTCAGTTCTTATGCGTGAAGAATTTCCCGCTGGCTTCTGCACCCCACACGGAGAAGCTGCCAACCGTGGCCCCTGTGGCCCCTGCACGCCCACGAGACGGCTCGAATGCCCCTTTCCTTCACCCACTTTTCATCTGGCACCATTAAGGACTAATTCTTCACCCCTGCAGCAGACTTCAGACTGCACGCCAGGGAACTGAGTACTTTAAGTCACAAATGAAAAGTTAGCGGGGTGCCTGGGTGGCTCAGTGGGTTGAGTGTCCGACTTCGGCTCAGGTCACGATCTCGCGGTTTTTGGGTTCGAGCCCTGTGTCGGGCTCTGTGCTGAGCGCTCAGAGCCTGGAACCTGCTTCAGATTCTGTGTCTCCCTCTCTCTCTGCGTAACACTGCCCACCCCCCCCGCCCCCCCCCCCCCCCGCCACTCACACTCTGTCTCTCTCTCCTCCAAAACTAAATAAACATTAAAAAATTTTTTAAAAAAAGAAATGAAAAGTTAGAATTTGTTTAAGCCACATGACAGAGGAACCATCATGGCTCTGGGGAAGGTGATTTGGGAGCTGCTGTTGTCCCCAAAGGGGTCACCTGAGGGCGTGCCTGGTTTCTCAAAGCCCACACCCTGCAGCCGGCAGCAGTCCTGAATGCTGACAAGTGATCAACATTGTGCATTTCCGAAATGCCAAATTTGTTCCACTTAAAGGATGGCCCGGGCTTCAGAGATGATGCTCTTCCTATTTTAGGGTGTTAAAATGGCAGTCGTAGCTAATGGGTTTCTATCTATCTATCATCTATCAATCCATCTATTTTGAGAGGGGAGGGGGAGACACAGAATCCCAAGCAGGCTCCGTCTGCACCATCGGCCCTGAGCCCGACGCGGGGCTCAAACCCACAAACCATGAGATCATGGCTTGAGCCAAAATCAAGAGTCGGACACTTAACCGACTAAGCCACCCAGGCGTCCCTAGTGGGTTTCCTTTTGTGTCTCTGCTGGAGCAGAAGAAAGTGTCAGCACATCCCTGTGTGGCTGCCACCACCCTGTCCCACACTGACAGCCACTTTACTTGTCTGTGACATCAAAAGCCTGAGAATTACTGCCTTAAAGTCCCAAGCTCAAAGTCAACAGAATTGTCTTTCAACACCATACATCTGAAAGATGACGATTAAAACAGAGCCCCACTCTGACAAGCGTGGTGGGGCACCGAGATTTCTGGTATGTAAAGAAAGCCCCAGACCCAGCTAGGCTCCTGAGGAAACAGGGCTGACAGAAATGAAAGGATGCCATTGTTCCCTGCCATCTGGTCACATCTCGTCTTGGAGGCACTGCTGACCCTTGCAGTTACTGCCTAGCGGTGTTCCCTCCAGGGAAAAGACCCGCCTCAAAGGTCTGCTCACCGGCAGACACAGCCCTCCATAGAGAGGAAGAACTTGGCCTCGGGAACCCGGCTTTATTAGTGAGCTGCGAAGATGGACAAATGATGTCATTCCCTGGACCTTAATACCCTCATCACTAGCCTAAGAGCTTGGAGCCAGATGATTGTTTCAAGAATCCTCTCCAAACTGAACGCTATCATTTCTAATGCATACATGGTTTAGGGAAAACCTTCCCGAGAGAGGTCGGCAAGAAGGAAAGGTGCCTCTCCACCAAACACCCAAGTGGCTCGGTTCACACGACGGCCGCCGCTCTCGCGCCCGAACACAGGAGACAAAGGGCCGAAGGAGAAAAACCTCCTTTGCTTTGGTGAGTTTTGGGTCCTGTGCTTGTTAGATTTGTGTGGTTCTTTACAAAGCGATTCATTTCTTAGGCTTTTGCTCTTAGCACGTTTTTCTTCTTACTAATAGCGACATTTTTTTATACTGCCTAAATGACTAAACCACAAAACCGCACAAGGAAAATGCTGCCTCGTGCATGAAACCAGAGGAAAAGAGTTTGTATTCTTTGTGTGTTTCTGTCGGGCCTGGGCCCGTGGCAGCACGGAAGTGTGATAACTGGGAATCTTGCTAAAAAGCATCTGCAGTGCATTTCCAAGGGAGGGTCTGCAGGCCGCGTGTCAGAGGCGGCCTTCTAGAAATACACGTTTCCAGGGCTCCTCAAACCCACTGCATAAATCTCTGAGGCTGAGGAAGATGCATGGCTCACACTCCGTGACAGGTGTTTACTGTTGACTATTCGTAAGAGGAAACTGGATGCCCATCCCTATTACTCGTCCAGAAAAGACACGAAGCAAGTTCCGTGAATGCGCTTTTAAAGGCACCATCGGAAAATCACTTCCTTGGGAACACAGGAGCGACTTCTTGCTAAGACAGTATGAGGATCTTGATCCCCAAAATGGAGCCTCTACTTAATCTGATGGTAGTAACTGGGAAGGCTTTGGGGCCAAAGCACATTGGCAAAGGCAGGATTAAAATTCCTACCCCACTGTAGGGGACAGCCCATAGAGTTCTGGGCAATTATCTCTAGAGGGATGGGTCGGGGGGGGGGGGGGAAGACAGCACATTAAAAAGGCAGGCAGTCTGTATTTATGGAGTTTGGCAACAGGAAATCAGTATCCTGCTTATTGAGCTCGATTCTAGGTAATAAGCTGGTTTGCCCTTAAAATGTACGATGAATCAGAAATAAGTCTTTATGGGCAGTGAGGCTTGGTCATAAGGACGCCTTCCTCATAGGTGGAAGCTAGCCTTTTCTCCTTCATAAGATCAGGCAGTTGGGACAATGATAGTTAGCCTGCCTCTGCCCTGAGCAGGTCTTTGAAGAGAGAAGCCAACGGAAGGTAAGGTCCTGCCCAGAGGAAGCAGAGACGGTGTGTGTGGTGGTGACGGGGACGCGGGGGGGAGCTGAGGGGCTGGAACAGACAGGAGGCAGGGGGGCGCTGCACCAGATCAGACCAGCAAAGTGGGTCCTTGCAATGCGGATGCTGGTGGTTTTGAGACCACAGGCAGCCACGCTGCAGGTCTGGAAGCCATCGGGATCGTATGCATTACTGAAAGAACATTCCACCCCCAAGTTCCAGACGCGGGCTGTTGGGGCCGTCACTTCCTCTTCTGTCCACTACACCCATCATTCTTCCTGTGAAGCCCCTTTGACACATATTTTGCTATCTTCTTTTCCCCACTGTTGAACAGAGCGTCAGCCCCAGGGCAGCTGCTAACTAGGCAGTGGGGTCTCGCCACCGTCAGCTCCCAGAGGCCCCCACGGCGCGCCCACAGCCGCAACTCGAAACGGGGGTCGTTGGGTCCCACAGAAGCACCCGCGGCACTGACCTTCTCCTGGTAGAGTTTGTGGAGCCAGGCTGAACACTCATCCTCGTCTTCTGGGACTTCTTCTAAAGGAATCCGCCTGCAAAGCAGAGAGCAGCTAGCAGCAGGGAGGCCGACGCCAGATGCCCCCACCACGGTTTCAGAGTAACAGTGCTCGACCTCTCTGGGCTTCTGTTTAGGTAACCTGACCATGTGGCTGTGAGGAGCGCAATTCAATTGATACAGGCCCAGTTGTAATCATAGTTCACGAAGGAGTGGCCAACGGCAGGTTCAGGGACTCAGACACCTGCCTCTCTCCGTCCTCCCTCCCTACCTCATGGAAAGGCTCCCAAGACCGGCTGTTTGCTTCTCCAAGAGAGGGCAGAACTGCCTCCGTTCCCACATGTTAGAATCCAATGTATATGCAGAGAATCTACGTGTAGGTGGTAATCTGCTAATACTTCTGCCAGCCAGGTAATGACTAAATACGGTGGTGAAGTGTCTCCCATCAAATGATTCCTTTGACCTCTTGGACAGGTTAGAGGTGGATCCCGATGTAAGGATTTCGACAAACAGAAGGACGTGTATGTTGGGCAACTCCTGTTCCCCGCAGGATGGGAGAGATAGGGGGTCCTGGCCAGGCCCTGGGGCTCTTGGCTCACCAGAGGTGGAGGAGATCCCAGGGTGGCTCTGGGCTGGGGGCTCAGCCACTTGCCAACAGCCCCACTGAGCAAGGGGGAGTCACCGGACCATGTCTCCTATTGTACATGCATTTCTGTGTGTTCCCAGGTTGCTGGCTTTTGCGATGCCCAGCCGTATTCATTCACACCTGATTTTATCCATGTAAAATTCTACATCCCTCATGACTGCCATGGGTGGACTGGGTCCTCTCTCCGGCTTTGGACTGTCTTCGCACGAAGATACATCTTTAGAACTTATCCGTCACACTATAGCCCGTTACGAGAACATGCGATTTCGTCTTGTAACAGAGGCAGTATTGTTCAGGGTGAGAAATCACCCGGTAGGCCCCTACAAATACTCCCACCAATACCCTACTCCTGCGCTCTTACTGGCTCACCCTGGTTTGGAAACCGGATCTCTCAATGTGTTTCTTGAAAAAGGTTAGAAAGCCTACATGCTATTTATTCCAATAGTAGGAGTTTAAGGCAATTTTTCTCTTTTCAGTAACTTATTTGACATTCTTCACCTTGCTTTTTGAACACTTTGTATTGCGGTAAAACACAAGAAAGCCTCTCTCATTTTGAAAGGGCCCCTGCACCACGAGGAGTGGCACGGTCTTCGTCGGAAGCCGTGAGGGTGTACCAACTTCCGTGGGCCTGCTGGGTATCGCATTTACAACCGTCATCCGTACATGTGCTCCAGAGAGGTGCAGTTACCCGAGAGGTGGCCTAGTAGAGGTGCAATAATCTTGCATAGTGGGCGAAGTTTCCCCAAATAGCAGGGGCCCAGCTGGCCGCTGAGTGGCGCTTCTGCTAGGTGATAGAGTTCAGGGGACAAAGCCTCCTTTACTTCTGGAAGGAGGCCTCCCTTGGGAAGGTTGCGTTTCCTACCCTCATCTGCCTTAAACTGAGTGATAAGCCAGACTGTTGGCCGTGGCCTTAGAAAACAGTAGTATGATGCTCCCTCCTCTTTGTAAGGGGGAGCCGAAGTCATTTCCGGCTAGAAAGCTGTTTAATCCAGGCTGTCAGTCCTGGAAGGTTTGAGCTTTTTCTTGAAGCCCCGTGGTGACGATCAGCCACCGAATTTGCATCCTGTGTTGACTTTAGCATCTGTAAGGTCTTTAAAAAAATAATCAGAATGCTATAGAACACTTGGCTAGCTCTCCAGCAGTGGGCGTGTCTGAGCACCTTGGTTCGCCTTCTGGGCAGACCACCTACTGCACAAGAAACCAGCGCGATCCCTCAACCTGGTCACATGGGGTTTCATGCGTGTGCACCATTGTGTTTTACCACCCGCAGTGTCTTTCAACGGTTTCCCATTAATCTCGACATTGCAGACGACCAGGGTGAGATCCATTCTGTCAGTTGATAAATGGGCAAAGAGAACTAGCTTGTCTAAAATCTCGTGAAGTGTTTTCAATAAAATCGTAATAGCTTGGAATCTAACCCATAAGTAAGATACTGCTAAAATGGTCTCCGTTTGTTTCTAGACCTCCCTATAAATTACACACCCTCTTATCTGCGGACATCTGTGTGCAGCAGACACATCCTCCAGGAAAAGGGGTCAATGAAATAATCTCTTCACACTCAATCTCAAAATGACTATAAAATGACTAGGCTTCCGTCTGGCTAGCCTGAGCTCTACGATGAGTATGAACTGGTCAGAGAGAATCAGAAAGTAGCTGAGAAGAAACGAGGCCTCCCCTGATTATTCCCATGAGTGGCCTGTGTCTTGAGTTTCTAATACTAACACGGGTAGTGAATGGGTCCGTTTCAGTACAGATTACAGACAAGAAAATATTAAACAGATTCTCCCGGAAAGAGGTTGGCCGGCCATTTGGGATTTATTTACTTCGATGGGCGCTCTCTTTTTTGGAAAGAAAATGGAACCCACTTACCTGACGTATAAATCTGCATGATATTTCTTCCCGTTTAGGACCCCCAACAGTGTTGGATTTTCATTATTTCTGAAATTGAGTGTACAGTCATATACAGCTGAAACTATAAAAAAATAAAACAAATACAAAGCAGTATATAGCGTGTGAACCCATAGATACACACATTGGAAAACAATACTGAAATCTGCTAACTGGGTATCTCAGGATGGTGGGATTACTGGGTTCCTCTTCATGCTTTTCTATATCATCCAAATGCCTTCACTGAACACACATCACTTTCTGTAATCAGACAGCACACTAACTTAGTAGCTGAGAACAGAGTTATTACCGAGGTCAGATCAGTTTAAAGCAATACTGCGATGTCCCTTCTAGACGTACTACAACAAGGACCCATATTTCGACAAATACCAATAATAAGGTCAACGAATCTAACGCAGGCTAAGGACATGTCTTAAGTTGATGGCAGTGTAACCATTTTACCAGCGTTTCTCCCTCTAGAAAAATAAGATAGCTACAAAACTAGAAGTGGATGTGGGGAACCTTTTAAGGAATTGAACTAGAGTCGGCTGAAACATGACAGAGAAACAAAGAAGAACGTGTGGTTTCAATGCGTCTCCCAGGCGGTGAGTTAACCCCGCAGCTTGCTGTCAGAATTCACTGTTGCAGCTTACTGGGGGGAGGCGGGGAGGGATGCAGAATGCCCGAGGGAACAGCCGTGGAGAGGGAAATACGGAGGGGAGACAGATGCCATTCCTGTGGCGTCAGGACGACAGGACGGGGCAGCAGAAGGAACAGGAGTTGTGGAGTCAGGCTGGTGCCTGCGGGATCTTTTCTCGGACAGGCCACCCAGCCTCCTGGAGCCTAGCCCCCCCTGGACCCACGATGCCCTCCTCCCACGCCTGCTGAGCTGGCGAAAGTCACCACTGTCCGCAGGGCTTGGCACACTGTGCCGGGGAGACTGTGCGCCTGATACGGTACCGAGATCCTGGCATGGGTACGGCTACTCTTCATAAAGTGGGCAGGAGGATGACGGGATGTCTTGGTTCTAGTTGGGAATATGAAGAACCAGCATTCAAAACCCGGTCAGAAAAGCACTGTCCATTAGCTTCGACCTGCTGCCTGCCCGCCAGCGGGGTCTGCGTGGGGCGCTGTGGCAGCTGGAGCTGGTCTTTGCTGAGGAGAGAGGGGCTCTGGGGCTGGCTCGCAGGAGTGCCCGGGGGGGGGGGGGTGGCCCCCCACCCCCCAGCAACCCAGACCTTTGCCCCATCCTGTCATTCCGGTGGGGAAAGGTGTGGCTCTCCAGGGGCGAGTGAGGCTGGTGGAGGCATTATGGTAACAGGCATTCGGGCTGCACCGGGTGTGGCTGTGGGGTCACCGGGTCTGGGAGCAAGAAGGGCGCGTGTGGCTCATGGAGTTCAGCGGGCTTCAGCCTCCTTCCTTCAGACTGGCTCCTACACACAAGTGGGGTGGCTTTGGTTAATTAAGGACAGGGGAGCGCCAGGGGGTCCCCAGAAGACAGCCTAAAAACTAATGACTTGCACAGTTCTCTTCGTTTCCAGAGGAGTAACCCCAAGAGAAGCATCTTGAAGGGACACAACGGCCCAGCAGGAAACCCATCTGCCTGCAAAGCCCTTGAGCCCCAGCCTCTGTGGACTAGTGGAGCCATTTGGAATAAGTTCCTTAAATTCTCTGTAAGCCCCAACTTCCCCACCTGGAAACTGGAAGTAAACAAAGGGTTGCGTCGCTGGATCTGGCAAGCACACTCTGGCCGCGCCACGCGTGACGAGCCTGCGCACAGGACAGATGACAAGTGCCCTGCGCACGCTGGCGCTCATTCCGGGGTGGGGGGAGGGGCGGGGCGGTGGGCGCACGGATGCCGCGGCCTGCAGGCCAAGCTCAGCCAGGGGGTCCGTCTGGGCGCGGCGCCGGAACCCCGCGGGGAACACCCCACCCCGAAGCTGGGCGCCCCCACCAGGGGGCGAAGGTGAGGCGAGCAGGGTGAGGGCTGAGTAAACGTTCAGTGCGCGCCAGGCCCGGGGCCGAGTCCTCTACCCGTTTTCTCACTTAACCCTCGCGACTCCAAGAAGCTTTGCAAGGTGATGCGCCCGGGGCCCCACGGCGCGCGCGCAAGCCCCCCCCCACCCCACCCCCCGCCGCCCCCGGCACTCAGGGCTGGGTCTCAGGTCTGCTCCCGACTCCCCGACTCCCCGGGGCGGTGCAGGACGCGAGCAGCTGGTGTCTTGGGAGGCCGAGGGAGGGACCAGGAACCAGGCGGGCGACCTCGGCCCCGGGGGCAGCGGGGAGCTCAGTGACGGGGTCTAGTCTCCGGGCAGCTCTGCAGGCGGACCGGGGGGGGGGGGGGGCCCTCGGTGCGCGGCCTGGGATCTGCGAGCGGCTGCCCGGGCTCTCCTTTCTCCCCCCTCCCCGCGAGCCAGCCCGGACTGACGTGCTGGTGTCTGGGCGGGAGGAAACCCCGGGTCAGCCTTGCGACCGCGAGGGGACCAGGGGGTGGGGCCGGGCCTGGAGCAAGGGAGGGGGCGGCCGCGGGGCGGGGCCGAGGGCCTGGGAGGCTCAGCTCCCCTGCGGCGGCGGCCGCGGGGCGGGGCGGGGGTAGGGCCCCCCCCACCCGAGGACTGGCTGCCCCGCAGGTAGGGGCCCGGCTCGGGCGGGTCCGCAGGGGGCCTGGGCGGGTTTACGCGCGACCCCGGGCGCGGGCAGCGCCGCAGGAGACCCCTCGCCGGACACTCAGATCCCTGTGCTCCCAAGAGGGAGACGAGACCTGGGGGCCTAAACAAAGAAGACCGTGTGCGGACAGAAGCTGTTGGACCGGCTGCCGGACTCCGGCCCGGGCGGCGCCTGGCCCCGGGGGACGTGGGCCACGAGGGTCACCAGCCTCGCTCAGGGCAGACGAGGAAGGGGGTGAACCTCTGGGAGGGGGCTGGCTGCCCGGGGATTTAAGATGAGACGGAGTCATGACCGGACGCTGGAAAACAAATGCTCCCAACTCGGGGTCAGCGGGGACAGATGGCAAGGTCACAGGGTTCATCAGCTGGAGGCAGCTGGTGCCACCAGATGGGCAAGAAATGCCACACAAAGCAAAACGGCAACAAAAATCTGGGCTAAGCAGGCGTGGGGCCTGGCTGACCCCAGGTGAGGACCCGGGAATCCACAAGGTCAGCACAGCCCTGCAGTCCCGGTGCTGAGCAGGAGGGGGCGGTGTTTGCGCAGAGTTCGTGCGCGTGTGCGTGTGCGTGTGCGTGTGCGTGTGTGTGTGTGTGAGAGAGAGAGAGAGACAGAGAGAGAGAGAGGGGGGGGGGAGGGGGGGAGAGCGAGCATTGGCCTGGATCCTGGCAAGCCATCCTTTGTCCCCCGTTTGCCCTCCCAGCGACCCGCCGCCATCAGCTGGGGCGCGCTGCCAGGGGACAGCCATTCAGATCGGGTGCTGGGGCTCGGTCTCCTTGCTGCAGGGGATTCTGGGATCTTCCTTACCTACATTTCTCAAACTCCTCACGGTGACGGCGAAGCCTTTGGTGCGTGGCAGCAGGTGGTACTTGAGGCTGGGCAGCCCCTTGGCTCGGGCCACCTGCATGCTGATCTGGTGCTTCTTCTCCGTGAAGCGAGTGCCCTCGCAGTGAATCAGGAACTGGAAAGGACAGGGCGACGGTCACACACAGCTGCCGGTCTCACACACAGGGCCCCCGGTCACGCTCATTCTCAGAGTCACGTGCTGCCCCCGGTCACACGCCTCGGTCACACACGGTCCCCCAGGAGCCCTAGGGAACGGCCCGAGTGGGGACAGCCCGGCGGCTGCGTGGCCCCCGGCCTCAGGTGGGGCGCAGAGGTGGCCTTCCTGTCTCTGAGCTTTGGAGACCAACGTTTACCCTGAGGATAGAGGAGTGAATGTGTGAGTGTGTGACATGAGTGTCCCGAGTGTGTGTGACAAGAGTGTCCTGAGGATTTATTTCTGCACCAGTCAGTTCAGAGGGAAGGACAAGTGTGCGACCGTGGGGAGGCCAGCGGGGCAGTTGGCAGGAGCGAGGCGTGTCGGGCCCTCAGAGCACCGGGGGGCGTGGCCCCGCGGGGTCGGGGGTGGGGGGTGGGGGGTCTCACGTACAAAGTACTTCTCGGGGTAATCCCGGAGGTGCAGCAGGCTCTGCGAGACGGTCTTGCGGTCTTGCTCCCACTTGCGTGTGCAGAAGACCATCTCGGTGAAGTACCACATCCAGCCGATGATCGGGACGTAGGCCAGCTCCTTCTTGGCCAGGACTTTGGAGCCCTGGAACAGAGGAGGGGGCCCGGGAGTCCGCGAGGGGGCTTTGCGGGGCCTCTCCCACGGCTGTTGGAGACGCTACTAGAAAAAGGGGAGAGGACGCGCTCTCCGAAGGCCTAAGGGGACCATCCCACAGCACAACGAAGCCGGAGCCTCCGCACCGGTTAACTCGAGGCCAAGTTTGTGCTAAGTCTGCGGGGCGGGGAGGAGCGGGGGGTTCTTAGCAGGGGTGCGCAGGCATCTGGGCAGCGTCTGGAACGGCGAGGGACATTGAAGGGTCATCGATGCTCAGCTCATTTTCCAAGCTGGCCATGCAGTTGTAACACCAAACCCTTTCTGTAGGTCTCACTCAGTCCTCAGGCAAACTTGGCTGTGCGGGCAGGGCAGGCATGATCTCCTTTCGCAGACTAGGAAATGGGGTGGGGGTGGGGGCGGTTCTCTGCATCGTAGAGCTGCAAAATGGGGGAGCCTGGAGTTGAGCGTAGCTCACCAGATCGTGTTGGGGGCTCCCCACCCATCCCCTCGCTGGCTCATCTCTAAGGCTGGCAGTGGGGTCGAGACATCCGCCCGAGGCTGGCTCAAGACGCAAGGGCTTGGCCCACCAACCGGCGGGCCCCTGAGGCCGCTCAGCCAAGGCCCCTAACCAGCTATGCCAGTCTACGTGGCCTGTGCTGGCCTGGGGAAGACCAGGGGTCCAGGCGGATGAGGGGAGACCCAAAACTGCCTTACATCTAGTGGGTTGGGTTCTATATTTTTCACCCTTAATTTTGGAATTGGCCAAGATACTCTTCGAGATAGCCGTCATTGATGAACGGCATGGGAGACCGAGGCAGTGATGCGGACAGTCGGGCAGCCATACGGACTGACGACTGTCTACTTATGCCCTGAGCCTACGAGACTTGTCACGTCCCCAGCAACCACACAGCTGCAGCTAGGTGAAGACCAATAAGCCGATACGTATCCCCTTATGCACCTGTGCAGACTGGAGAGCGGCAAAAAACAGCCACTTGCCCCCTTTATGTTAAAGCAACAACAAACATCTTGCCCCACGGTGGGGAAGACAAAGCACAGACACCGTTCAGGTTCAGTGTCTCTATGTTTTGATGGGTTTTGCTTTTGTTATTCTCACAAACCCAACATGCAAGTTATCTCGAAGAGAACCAAGCCATAAGATCTGGGGCCTGTCCCCCGAGGACCTAAGAGGCCAGTCCTGCTGGGTCAGAGAACCCGCTGTACGTGGGCGGGGGGGAGGGGGGACCCACTGTGTGCCAGGCATGGGCTGTGCACTTATATAAATTCTATTCAATTTGAAATCAAGAGAAATAGCCCCATTTTATAGATAATCAAACTGAGGCTCAGAGATGTGAAGTAGCTAGCCCAGAGTCACGTTGCTAACCGCTATACCAGCCTGGTGTCCCCTCCTGCATCCCTCAGCTTAGTGTGGGCACTGACCCAGTTCTGGCAAGGTGGCTCAGAGGTCATGGTGCCCATGTTCTGGGGCTTCTGGAAGCTTTTGCTCCATGACAAAAAGAGAGATGGCCAGGAGGCCCGGCTCTTTTTCTGCCGTGAACACGGATGCCAAGTGTCTCATGGCTTTGACCATCATGTTGTGGCCCTGAGACAACAGCCTAGAAATGCTGAGGCCACTGGGGCCGCTGGGCCAGCCCAGAAGGCGTCTGGCCACAGCCCCGCTCTCCTCTGAGGCGGCAGAATGTCTCCCAGGCCAAAGCCCCTGGGTCAGGGTTTCCGTACATCTCCAGCTGACGAGGGCCTGTGACAGAGCATCAATCACATTACTGGTGAGAATCTTTCCTACGGTCAGCTTTTTTTTCTTTTCAACATGGGGTTGCTTTAAATCCTAAAAGCGTGAACGAATTATCCTGACTTGTGCTCTCTCGCACTAGGACTGAGAAGGAAGTGCCTGTCACTCAGAACGCAAAAGCAAATGGCCTTGGGGATCATCACTCTGCCCATAGGAGCCATTTAACAGTCCACCTGGTCTGTCCACTGCCAGCTTTCAGGTCGTGGGAGGCCCTGCCTCCCTTCCCTCAGCCTCCTCCTATTGACAGGGATGTTCTCATGCTCTCTGTTTCCTGTTACCTCCCTACTCACAGCCTGTGAGATGGAAACAAGAGAGAAAATCCCCCCCAGTGAACTAAACTTACCTTCTTGGTAGGTTAGGACTACTTACAAAAATTACGTATCCTTGAACTCATCCCCAAAATACCTTGTGTCGGCGTGAAGGGATTCTAAAACACGATCTGTTCTATAACGGAGAAGGGGATCATGTTCTATAAGGTAGCAGCCACTGGGGCTAGGAAGGTGAGTGGCCCCATGCTGTCAATCACAACGGCTGTCTGGTGGGGAAAGTACTCTCAGGGGCATTTCCTATTAATGGCCTATCCCACCAGACGCAAGTGGGCCTTTGGTAACCTACTGCTGAAAGGCAATGAACTTTGACAGTGATGTAGGATCTATGTGTAGACCAAAGAGGGGAGCTCAAGAGTCTATATGTCCATCACTGTCCTACTGTGTCAGAACACCGCGAACCATCTAAGTGCCCCACACTAGAAGGGCTCGATGAATTATGGTATATATGGCAGACTGTATATACAGTGCATAATATGATAGTATAGAGCAGTTACTGTAGCCCGTCGGCCAAAGCGGCTCCACCACATGCTTTTATAAATAAAGTTTTATTGGGACACAACCACTCTCCTTTGGGTACGCACCGCTTATGGCTTCCTTCACACTGCAACAGCTGAGTTGAATAGCTGTGACAGAGGCAACATGGTCCATAAAGCCTAAAATATTCACTGTCCCTCCAATTACAAAGTCTGCCAACCTTTCATTTGGAGCCACTAAAACTTGTTTTCTGCAGATAACTTAATAGCTGGGGAAATGCTTATTATATGATACCAAATTTTTAAAAGGTCTGGAATGAAAGCTGAGTCTATAGCCTGATTATGACTCCATGAAAAAAGTAAAACAGTAAAAAATAACAGTAGTTACAGCCGGGTGGTCAAATCAGAAGTGATTTTTTTTTTTTTATTTTGAGAGCGAAAGAGAGCAGGGGAAGGGCAGAGAGAGAGGGAGAGAGAGAGAGGGAGAGAGAGAGAGAGAGAGAGAGAGAGAGAGAGAGAGAATCCCAAGCAGGCTCTGAGCTGTCAGTGCAGAGCCCGACATGGGACTTGGACCCATAAATCATGAGATCATGACCTGAGCCGAATCCCAAGAGTCAGATGCTTAACCAACTGAGCCACCAGGCAACCCCCCCCCCCGCCCCGATTTTATTATTTTATTATATTTTCCTGTTTTCTTTCACCAACAAAATATTTTGCAGTGTTAATAACAACTACCATTTTGGGAAGTTCTTGACATCGGCACATTTCAACCACTTAAGTGAGACTGGATCAAAGCAGCCCATTTGGTGATGATCAACAGGGACAGAGGAGGTATTTCTGTTTTTATGGGGAATTAATACATCTTTCAGCCTTCAAGTTCCGGATGTTATCATTAGGCCTAGGCCTTGATGCTGACTATGTTTACCTGATATAAGAACTGTTTTAAAATATTGAGGTAGAAACTTTTGCCTTTCAAATCAAAGCAACTTTATTTGATTTCCTTTCCTTGGCAAGGATAACAGGATTTGGAAAGCGTTGACATCAGTCCTGGTTTCGGCCAGGCTCTACCACGGCTCGGCCGTGTGACTTTGGTCCGGATACTTAACCTTCCCGAGCCTCAGCATTCCCAGCTGTCTTCTGAGGAAAGTCATACTTATCGCGACGTGCTGTTGTAAAGATTGAATGCCACATGGAAGCAGACACAAAAGTGCCGAGTTGAGAACCTGACCACGGGTGTTCAATAACGCATAGCTGTTATTATCGCCACAGAGTAAGCACAGCGGCGAAACGTCCTTTTTTATTCCCCCCGTTTCTGAAACCATGCTTCAGCATATGGTAATAGCGAAAGGCTGCAGTTATTACAGGGCTCCCTGAGAGGCAGTGTGCGAAGAGATTTACCCAACTTTGCTCTATTTCAGACCAAGAGACTAGAAACTTTCTCCTCAGTGTGCTTACGGTCCTCCCGGAAACTCAATGTGCCATCACTATCATGACCCCCCCAGGCCACGCAAGGGTTTCTGTGTGTGGACGGTAACGTCTTCAGGAAAGACACTGTACAAAAACAATACCAATTTTGTTGACTCTGGATTTATTTTGAGGGTAGACCTGAGAGGATTTACAGAGGAGTTAGATTTACCACAGGCCCCTCTAGACACTTTGCATATCTGGAAGATCAAAACTGTTCATAGGAAGCGCAACTTCCTGTGAGGAATCCACAACGACAAGGACCTGGCCGTTTCTAGTAGCTGTGGGGAGTTGCTGATGTGATATCGCGTTCTGCAGTTTATGAAACTTTTGAGTGTGTGTGCGTGTGTGTGTGTGTGTGTGTGAGAGAGAGAGAGAGAGAGAGAGATGGTGTGTGTAGAGAGAGAGTATGTGTGAAAGTATGTTATCTATATGTGTGTGTTTGTGTGAGAAAGAGGGAGTGTGTATGAGAGTGATTGTGTGTGTGTGTGTGTGAGAGAGAGAGTGTGTGTGTATATAGAGAGTGTTGTGTCAGAGAGTGTGTGCGTGTGAGAGAGAACCATCTTACTACAGCTGCCCAAGAATCTAATCAATCGGCCCATAACCTAGTTGGGACCACCCAATAGCTCAGGGAAGCAGCCAACCCCACAAGCCCCTTCAGCACCTCCAGCCAACTGGTCGACCCCTGTGCAGACACCGTGTGGTGCCAGAAAGAACTGCTCTGAAGATACATCGAGATCCGGTCCATTCCAACCCTGAGACCGTGTGGCTCTTGCCTCACTTTTCTCAGCTCCACAGCCTCTGTGATGAAAACTGGGCAGAATCAGGGCTTTCTAGCTGAGGGCTTTCTCCAACATGGCCACCCGCCGACTGATAAGATGAAACTATGAAGTGTCCATGCTGGGTTTGTAGGACGGTTGGAACAGGTAGGGCATCCTTTCTTTCCACGGCACCCCCGCCTCCTCTGACCGCTCCGAAAACACGATTAGGGACTAACACTAGTCAGTAGGATGGTCCCTGGTCACTGTGTTGTTTGTATAAATATCTCTTCCTGGTTTCCAAGCACATGGGCGTTCCTGGAGGTTGACCAGTACAGTCACCAGTTAGTCATTTGGATTCACCCCAGGTCACGTATTTCTATTAAATATATGAAATACCTGGCTGGGGTATCTTAAGTGGAACTCCGAAAGCCGGCTAAAACATCCACACTTCAACCCTTTGGATGTTTTCTTGACTGTGAGTGAGGCCCCATCTCTGCAGAGGGCTAGCAAGTCAGCCGACGGTGCAGCCTCTTTTCTGATGTGTGGGCTTTACCATCAAGACTGTTCTGCTGGGGCGCCTGCGTGGCTCAGTCGGTTGAGCGGCCGACTTCAGCTCGGGTCATGATCTCGCGGTCCGTGAGTTCGAGCCCCGCGTCTCAGGCTCTGTGCTGACAGCTCAGAGAGTGGAGCCTGCTTCCGATTCTGTGTCTCCCTCTCTCTCTGCCCCGCCTCCACTCGCACCCTGTCTTTCTCTCTCTCAAACATAAATAAACATTTAAAAAAAACACTTAAAAAAACCCTATTCTGTTCGGTCTATGCAACAAGTGTCTGTTAAATACCTCCTTTGTACTGGGCACTGTGACAGGTGCTGGGGACACAGAGATGAATAAGGTTACCCACGGCCTTGAGACGCTCAAAGTGTCGTGGGAGGAGAGAAACAGAAAGCTACCAACTTCTGTGTTACCTGTGCCACTCTGCGAACGAGCGGAGCACACGTGCTCTCTGGCAAAAGAGATCGGTGCAAGAATAGAAAAGATGGGGCTGGAACGTGTCTCTGAAATGTAAGTCGCTCACTACAATAAAAGGCAGGAGATAAGACTAGAGCTCAAAACAATGAGCCGGGCGTGTGTGTATGTGTATGTGTGTGTGCGCACGCGTGTGCACGTCAAAAGGTGAGACTCCGTTCGTGCCAACTGGGGTAACGTACACGTGGCCTCATTCTGCTTGCCCTCATTCCTTTCTCTTGCTGTCTCCCTTCTCTGATGCTAAAAAAGAAAATGCTGGGGACCTCGCACTACCAGAAAAATCTCCGGAGAGCCTGAAAACAAAATGAACACTGTTCCACAATTAGTCACAGCCACAGGGAAATGCACAAAACAAACAAGAGACAAAAGCACTCTCTGAGAATTCATCTCTCTTCGACCGGAAATAAACGTGCGCCATTTATCCAGGTGGAGCACGACACTCAAAGCTCTTCATAGCATCTCCTCCCGCCCTCCGTCCCCCCTCCCCAGTCTACACCCCTGCCCTTACCAAACCCAAAGCTCTCCTTAGTTTGCCTGGTGCGCAGATGCGGAGTGGGGAAGGAAAGGGCATTTGCAGGCAAAGTAAACTCTCGGGCGTTGGGTATTTATCACACTTGACTCTGCTCAGCGGATCGGGGCTCCCTGTAAAGCAGATGAGAGAGGAGCCCCCCACCCCCACACAATGCCCTGCTCCTCTTTCCTGAGCACAGATCCGTGTGTCCCCTTCCCATCCTCTATTCTGAATGGCCCTCCTGAGTCCTGCCCCAGGTGGCCCCGGGCCTGGCCAGATGGAAAAACAGAGCACAAGAAATCCAGGGGCGGGGCTGGGGGACCAGCGCTCCGCAAGGGCAGAAGGTAACAGGACAGCTATACCGCCAACCTCTTGTCACCAGCAGGTGTTTGATAAGCCATTGAAGAGGCACAGGGAAGATGGGGGCATGGAGGGCCCCGAGCACCTTAGGACACGGGCGTGACAAATAGGGAGCAGTTACTGGGGCCCAGCACAGTCAGAGCCGGTTCCCATCACCGGCTTGGGAGGTCTGCTGAGGGCTGTGTGAAGAGCAGGGAGGAAGCCCCATGGTAGGGCTGCTTAAACAAGTCTGGATTTACGATCGGTTGGTGTAATCCAACCCTGGCTTGTTAAAGACATTGCCAGAGGATCCTGTTTAATAAAAAAAAGACCTTGGTGTGTCGAACTCGGCACTACGCTTTTAAAAATAAAGTGTATGCTAACATGGCCAGGAATATACTCAGGTAAGAACTCAAGGTGCATATCTGTATTTCCACGGAGCTGCTGGCTTGTGTCCTTAGCCAGTGAGTCATGAGGCCCCCCGGGTTGTAAGGGGCCTCCCCTCATCACTATTCTCTCGGTCTCCTTATCTGTGTCATGCCAGATCCCTGCATGCCTGGCCTGATAGGTCAATACTTAGAGGCAAAGAGTGGCATCCCTGCCCACTCTTAGTATAGTGGGTGGTACCCGAGTGCAATATGGAGGCTGCTGATCAAGCCCCTGAGGGTGGGGCGGCGGGGGGTGGGGGAAGCATGCTTCCCTCACGCCGTGTGATACTGGCATTGAGCGTGGTGCAAACTCACCCTAAGGGAGCTGATAAACCATAGCTGCAGGTGTATCTGATGGGAAGGAAAACAAAACGTTTCTCCCCATCTAGAAACTTCCAATCTCTCTGGGGCCAAAAGGAACCTGACTGCCATGTATGAAGAAACCAAGAGAGAGCGAATACAACCACACTTTGCATTGCACAAAAATGATGGGATGGGGGAGGTGTCAGTTGCCTGGGGGTCTAGCACCAGCCAAAGCCCACTTCATAAAACCTTTGTTCTCTCTTCTGTCTTCCATACCCTTTCCTCCTTCTTGTAAGATGAAAACATTCAATGAAAGGAAACTAATTAGGGTTAAGGAAACTAATAATTTTTGCACGCCTACTTTGTGCAAGGCACTTGAACTAACTATTTTACTTATACTCATTAATCCGAGGCATATATCCATTAAGCCCTATATATTTACTAAGCCCTTACAACACCACATAAATGGGAATTATTAACTGCGGTTCAGAAAAGTCAGATAACCTCCCCAAGGTCGTGCAACTGGTAAATGCAAGAGTCAGGGTTCCAAGTCCCAATCTGTGCGACTCTAAGACATCGGGTTTTTGTGTGTGTTTTGTTTTTTGTTTTGTTTTGTTTTGCCTATACATCTATGTCTCCCCTGCCACCCTCAGGAGAGAACTGTTCTGGAGTAAGTAGAGGGAAAAAGAAAAAATTGCTCTTGATATCTGAGCACAGAAGGCATGGATTCATCTCTCAAAGTGTCCACTTTCCTATTAAGTTTTACATGTTTGAACACAAGACCCAGGAAACCTACAATTTGAAGGAATGTTATAGTTGACGGAGGTTTATAGGTAACAACAGTCGTGCAGCCTTTCTAAACAAATATGCGTTGGTATTTTTCCTGCAGGAAACCTCTAGTGAGAAAAGGGCTCCTTTTCGTAATCAAACATGGAGAAATGCTGGTTTTCAGATACATGTCAACCTTTCACAGAGAGAACCATATTCAATGTTACGGGCCACAAACGTCTTGGCAAAATTAAATCGGGGCACCAACACTTTGGGTTCCGTTCTTGTTTCAGCCCCTGAGTGATTTCCTAGGGCTTTATGACATCTGCTGGCCGTGTTACCCGGAGCTGTGCAGGCCTCCACCTCGGCCCAGATGGGTCCGCCAAAATGGCAGCAGCCTGCCCACACCCTTCTTTCTGACTTGCCTCAGTAAGTCTGAAAGCAGCCCACAGTGGCCTTGAGCTGGCGGCCCGTGACACGAGTGGGAAAACTAATACGCACTCCTGGCCACGCCCAGACGGCGAAGAGGGGCGTGACGGCTGGCAGACGGGGGCCTATCTCTCAGGGTCTCCCTTTAGGCACCTTCCCACCTCTATGATCATCCCTTCATCTACATCTCCCGTGGCTCCTCAAATCATGCCCTTGAGGCCTTGGTCCAATGCTATCACCTTCTGGAAGTCTTCTGTGTCCCAGGGGCCCCACAGCCCATGTGCTGGTAGGCACCAGAATGTTACATCGGTTGTGAAAATATTGAAACCCCTCCCCACAGTTTGGTCAACAGAGCTGCCCCAAATACCCAAACTCACCCCCCAATATCCCACCTGTACCACAGTGAACCCAGCTCGTCCCCAGGCCCTCCAGGGCTAACAAAGGGGTGATACTCGGAATGACGGAGGCCCCCAGGATAGTGCTGTAGGGCTGACTGGTCTGTGATTAAATGCGCCGAGTATCACCACCGCCCACCCGCACCTTGCCGCCCCAAGGGAACCGCTCAGCCCTATGTTGTCACCCTCTTCAACCCCCTGTGTCCTGTGGCAGGCGAGTTCCTTCCTTACCTCTCTTGATAGGTTACAAAATCACCGAAGGCAAGGACTGTATTTTCCGATCCCCCTTTGTATCTTCCTAATGCCCAGTGGTATCATCTACAGAAACGCAGTCCCCTTTTGTTGGGAAAGTATTTTGAAGATGCCTCAGTGGCTGTCGTCGCCATCCTGAGAGCTTTGTGAGGGACATCACGGTGCCCTCTGCTTAGGGTAATGATTCTACTACTCTCCTTATACTTCTCCCTATATGAAGAAACGCAACAGAAATTCAATCTGTTCTCAGGCTGAGCTATCATATACTATGTTTATGTGAGGTCTGAGAGCAGATGTCCTGCCGTGGTGTGGTGGCAGGGTCTACACTGGCCTCAGTGGTCCTCGCCTCCTGGTATCGAAGCTCTCCTGTAACCCACCCTACTTCCTGGAGGGTGGGCTGGACTCATCTGCTCACTTCGGACAGATACGACGTGACCAAGCGATGATGCCACTTTGGAGTTTTGGCCACAAAAAGGCTGTGGGTGCTGTCTCGGGGGCCTTTTCCTGTTCTCTCCGGGACAGCTCCCCCTGGGGTAAGCCAGTGGCCACGTCCAGGGGAAAGCTGAGGAGAAGCCCAGGGGAGGGGTCAGGCCTGGCAACAAACACAGGGACGAGGGTGGAGGCAGGTCACCGCACGGCGAGCCTTCCGATGAGACCACCACCCTGGCCGGCAGCTTGAGTACAACCTCCAGAGAGACCCTTGCCGGGACCCCCAGCTGAGCTGTGCCTGGATCCCAGACCACACGGGCTGAGCCAATACGTGTTCATTGTTTTAAGCTGCTGTGTTTGGTGGCTTGTCTCACTGCCACAGATAGAACAGATCTGGGCTCGTTAACAATCTAAAGGACAATATCCCAGTTGGCCTCCACATTAACCTACAGGCCGCACCTACCCAGCAGGTAAATATTGACCATAGCCGCTTCTGTGTATGGAACGCTCACCAGGCACCTGGTGTCGCTCAAAGACCCAACAAATATGACCTGGGGTGACCTGCCAGGGCCACTATGAAGTGACACGTATGTATTTTGCTGGGACAGAAAGAGAAGCTTCCGGAAGCTCCGGAAACCTGGCCCCTCTGCATTGTATTTTTGCTGGACGCTTTAGTGATTCATGCTCTTAACTGTCCACCGGCCACGCCCGTCCCCAGGCAGGAGGGAAGCACGTGTATTCTTCAAAGTGATAACTGGAGCCTTTGCCATAACCCTGGCCTGTGCCACGAAGTGCCAGCTCTGAGGGGAGAATAGGCCACTGGGATGACTGTGTGGGTCCTCAGATGCTTATAAAAGGCAACAAGTCTTTTTCCTTTTTAAGAAAATCCCACCCCTTTCCCCCCAAAACCAATTTCATATTTAATGACCCCATTCTCAAGAATTTCGGCAAATTTCATGGCTTCACTATGAACGCACATCCTCGTGGGCAGTTGCACGGGCAGGTGAAAACTGCCCCCTTAAGAACTCCGTCTTGTCCCTTCTTCTCTAAGAAGCTTCTCTAAGAAGCTCTGGAGCTCCTTAGACTCCAGAAGGATCTCGTTGTCACGTGTTATTTATTTAGTCATTTATTTTGGGGGGCAGGTGATTTAAGGCCAAAGGGCACTACTGAACAATTAACGTAACAAGACACTGCTCTGTGGACGCTGAAGGGTGGCAGGAATAAACGTGCCACTTTGGAAAGAGGCCAAGCGGCTCATCTGGCATCACGGCCGCTGCCTGGACCTCGGCTGCTTGAGCAGCACGTGTGGATGTGAACTGTCTCCTGCAGCGCAGACAGGGCAGTCCCCGGGGAGAAGAGTCTGGCGGCTTCCCCCTGACTTGGCCCAACCCCCGACCCCGACAAGGGTCGCTGACACCTCCATCACGCTCTCCTGGCACCAGGTACCTGGCCGGCACGAGGCGACCTTGGAAAGTGCAGCCACACCACAGGCCAGTGCTCAGTGCTGGAGGACAGGGGAAGGCGGCCACCTCCCGTCCCTGGCTGTACTCTCCCTCCCGTCCCGGCAAGGACTCTGGGGCTTCCGGAAGCTGAGGCCCCACTGAGTAGGGCTCCCCAATTCCAGTGAGAATGGGACATTCTTCACCCAGGCTGAGGCTTCAACCTGCTTCACAGCCAGGCAGCCTCCGAAACCTGTGAGCTCCTAGAACAGTCTCTGATGCTGGGGCTCACACCCCCTCACAGGCAACCCTGGCTGCTCAGTTTTCAACAGTAAGGAAGGAAACCCGACGGACAGGGTATCCATTTACAGAATCACAGCTGGAGGTGAGAAGTCCCTGTGCTGTTGGCCAGATGGCGGTGTCCTGTTAATAACCTTCCGGCCATCAGCACTCTTACCACTGTGCTCCAGCCTGGTCCCTGTCCTCAGGTAGCCCCGGTCATTTTCTGACGCAAAGGCTCCAGGGTCCCCAGGGCCCCTGCGTCTCTTCCTCCTACCACCATCGGGGGAGAAGAGCAGAGCTCTGAAATCAGATGTGCTAGTTACACTCCTGGGACAAATGATTTAGCCAAACTGAGGCTTTGGGAGTTTATGGAGTGTAAATAATGACAATGTCCTAAGAATTAGAAATAGCAAAATCCAGTGAATAAGTACCCAGAAAGAGCTGGTGGTCATCGAGCTACAAGGGTACGATGTGAACTGGACAGTGCCACCCAGATCATATGCGTGCTCACATCCTGAGCAGGAATACCCCCAAAGCCTTGGGAAGCCTGGAAAACACCAACTGTCCCTCAACCACACCCGGAGTCCCGGGCCTGGGGGGACACTGGCACACCAGGAAGTCTAGCTCGGAGGCAGTAGAAAGAACGTTCTAGCAGTCAGGACGCAGAGAGACTAGGCACCCTTTCTCCCAAGGCAGAAGAAGGACCCTGTCATGACCATTCGTCTCCGTGGTGGGGTTCGGATTGTGACACGTTAGGGGGTGGTCTCCTCTCGCAGAGAATCAAAGCACAGAACTGTAGCTGAAACCAGGAGCCCGAAACAGAGAAAGGCAGATGCTAAAGTGTTTGGTCTTGTTCCTGAAAACATATTTAACACCAATGTGCACATAGATACCAAGTCAGAACTGGAAGAATAAATAGGAAAACAAAGGAGAAAACCGTTGGCCGGAAGGCCTGTCCCTTTCCTAGAAATCCCTTCCGTGACTCGCTCATAGGCAACCCAGCTTTCTTGAAGTCTTAAGGTGGCAACGGTGAAGGAACACACTGTTTCTATCTCTTGAAAAACTGCTAAAGACCTTGCCTGCCTTTTGATGGTTTAAGTGCCTAAGAAGGAGTCTCATTTGTCCCAAAGACATGAATGGGACTTGATTCTAAACACATTTCCTTCTCTCTCCTTCTGCCCCCAATTTAAAAGTGCATCAACGTTTAAACGCAGATACAAAATGTAATCCGTGCAGTGCAGTCCTTCTTCATGAAGGGTCTTCCCAAATAGGCAGTCACAGGGCCCCCCCAAGTGCTGCTGGCGTCTCTGAGACTCCGCAGGCACATCGGGGACTAGACCCAGGCAGCCTCCCCACCGAGTCAGACGCGTGGACCCCATCAGCCCCACCAGCCTCCTAGGCTTCAATCTCCGCCCCTCTGAACACTACCATTTTCTCTCCCTCGTCCAAAAACAATGTGAGCAGACACCCCGTCTGTCTGCAGGAGTTGTTCCCCGCAGACGGTGCCAAACAGGAGCCCCGAGTTCTCGCTCAAGCTGTCCCGGCCCTTCCTCGCCCCAGGCCGGCACCCCTCATCCCGGTCGGGACGGCTCAGCCTAAGCACCTAGACAGCTCAAATTCGCTGATCGGATCTGGGCGTGACTACACAAAGTGATGTTTTCAAGATGATGAAAGTCAACCCAGAAAGCCCAGTCCCAAAGGCGTGCAAGAAGTCAAACTACTTGGGGGCGGGAAACAGAAGTTCGTATTTATTCTCAACTCTGACATTGAAACTCTCTGGCTTGGGGACTCAGCGTGCTGAAGCCCACAGAGGGGAAGGTGCACCCTGGAATGACTCCTGGCCGGTAGCCGGGAAAGCAGTGGAGTGCAGAGACGAAGGGCGCCTCAAACCAGAGGAGCCCGAGTCCAAATCCACTTGATAGCTCTGTGAGCTTGAGCAGATCATTTAAACCCTCTGTCACTTAGGTTGTTAAAAAGGGGAGGGCATATATCATCTATTCATAAATGTTTCTATAAGGAGCAAATAAACTCACGGTATATGAAATACCTAGCACACAGTCGTCGCTGAATAAATATCACTGTCGGTCATTAGAAGATGTTCATCTTGGGGCACCCGAGTGGCTCAGTCGGTTAAGCATCCGACTATTGGTTTCAGCCCAGGTCATGATCTCACGGTTTGTGGGGTCCAGCCTGTGCTGACCGTGCAGAGCCTGGGGGGGGGGGGTGTCTCTCTCTCTCTCTCTCTCTCTCAATAAAAAAATAAACTTAAAAAAAAAAAAGAAGATGAATTTCATCTTGACTCCAAGCAGGAATGAAAAGCAATTGGTTAAGAACATTTCATCAGGTAGAAACTGTTAATGCTTCTGCAATCCCGAGTGGTTGAGAGAAAAGGGCAAGTCATGGTGTTGCACAACGGAAGTGTGTGAGGCGGAAAAATGTGAATCCAACTTACCCCTAACACCCCAAAGCGTTCGGCCAGGCTCCAACCACAGAGAAAGTCAATCTCAAACTTGTGGTTCAGAACCACGATGGCATTTTCCTTTCCGTACTTGGGGTAGGCCTGGGGGTCTGTATGGATGATGCATTCCGTGCCCGACCACCACTCCAGCAACATCACCAGCTCTGGAACAAACCACAACAACAGACAGACGTTTATTTCACGCGTCCTTGGTGACCAAGGCTTGGTTCTACCGGGCCGGGCAGGAGCAAGGCTCTACCCTCCCGGCTGGGGCAGAAAGCAACTTCTAGAGGTCACTTTCTAGATCATTTCAGCCCAGACCCCTGTCCTTGAAATGGCTTAGAAGCAGAAGGAAAACAAGGAAGACTTCACAACAGGGTCCGGGGAAGGAGAGGAAGCGTTGAGAAGCCAAATGAGTTGCTTGCATTCCTTGATTAAGTACCTTGGGGAGAAGTAAATCAGAAAGCCAGAATCCATCAAGAATGCCTGCCCTCGTGTTTCCAGCGCTCTGAAAGGCAGCGTGAGATGATGCACAGAATTCTTAAAAGCCTGCAAAATGACTAATTGGGATTCTATTTTTTTTTAATTTTTTTTTTAACGTTTAATTATTTTGTGAGAGACAGAGACAGAGCATGAGCTGGGGAGGGGACAGAGAGAGGGGGGGAGTCACAGATTCCGAAGCTGGCTCCAGGCTCCGAGCCATCAGCACAGAGCCTGATGCGGGACTCACGAACCGTGAGATCATGACCTGAGCCGAAGTCGGACGCCCAACCGACTGAGCCACCCAGGCGCCCCTAATCGGGATTCTTATAAACTCCATCAAAGAACACTAAATACCTAATTTCTCTCTCCCATTCACGATGTTTGTGTGCACCTGAAATAATGAAGACCCACGGTGTCAGGAAGCCAGGATACATTAGAGCCATCGTACTGCAGGCCTTAGTGAAACTGTTCAAATATTCTTTACAGGAAGGAGCTTGTGAAAATAGAGAAGTCCTTCCCCCTCCCCCTGCCCCAGGCAATAATGACCAATTTGGCTTTATTCTTCAGTGATAGCTTTATTCCTGGTGACCCCTTTCCAACCTGGTTGCCTCAGGAAAAGCCTGCCTCGATGGTAGAAATGGCTCAGAAAAATAGTTGCATGTTGGGGATTAAGACTCTATCTACTACATGGCAGCCTTAAAATGAATTTTGAAAGTTGAAGGTGTTCAGCAGGTGGATGGGTGGTATGTGAGGCCTGTGCCCCAAGGCCATAGCCCTGTTTATCACCGGTTAGTGGGGTACATATCTAGCAGAAGACTCACTCCTCACCCACCCCCTACACACACACGCGCGCACACACGCACACATGAGCAGGTGCAGTCTTGACTGGAGGTACACCTCCTGTTTTAAGGGCGTCAGTGGCTGCCCTTGGAAACCTTTCTCCTTGAGGCTGGAGACTGATGCTTTCTAACTGGAGCCCTAGAACTCTCTAGAAGGCATTACAGGCTAGTTTCTAAGCAGTGAGCACTGTGGGGCTTTGGACAAGTGAGCCTCCTGGTGCCTCAGTGTCCTACTCTTTAGAATGGATTCCCTGAGGATTAAAGAATACAGCACACAGGGGCCGATCCACACACAGTACACAGGAAGTTCCCAACAAACCAACCACTCAGGATCCAGCACTCTCATGACAGACAAACTGACCTGCTCCCTTTACTTGGTAATGAAAAGTGTCTGTCTAGTCCTCAGAGCTGAGAAAATGCCAAGTCCCCGGTCAGTTGTCCCACAGGCAATGACATCAGTGGGACCTAACACAGCAAGTTGGCAACAAGGTAAGTGTTTAGGGAGGGCAGGAGGGCCGGGCAGCACCACCCAGGACAAAGGACAGTTGTTTACCACTGGGTAGGAGGAACTTATATTGCTGTGCTGATTTCTTCTAAGAGCTTGGGTGGGCAGGACCAATCTACCCCATTACTGGCCACGGAGCACAGATAAGCCCCCAAAAGCAGAACTACGTGGGAGTCTGCAAGATAAGGCTGTTGTTCAGTTCCTGTGACTCGCATCCCACGGCCATTCTGCAAATACCCCCTGATTGCCTCTCTGGGCTCCACACCTCCCTACTGGGGGCCAGGCTGGGCTGATTCACACGTGCCGCCCCCCTGCACCCTGCCGGGACTTAGTGACAGAGCGTGAGACCAGCTCCCCTACTCCACAGCACAAGCCCTGGGAGCAAGGACTGCATCGTTGGGGTCTAATAACCCTAGCTGCAATCCAGAACCCAGCACGGCACCAGCACAGTCACGCTTTCAACAAATACCAGTGACCTAATGTGCGCGAGTTCCATGCGGGGCATTGGAGACGTGGCTCAGATGCCTACCCTCCCAGAGCCGACTGCCCCGGGGAAAGCCCGTTACCCACTCACGAGGCGGTGTGACAGGGAAGGAAAGACTTGTCCCCAGGATGGATGGTTCTGAACATCATGCTCATGGGTATGGGGGTCAGACACTCCAGACTCCGATCCCGGTGGTGCCGCTCGCCCCTTGCTCGTTTCTCTATGTCCCTAAGTCTCGGTGTGCTTGTCTGTAAACTGGGCACAGGAAAAGCTTTTAGCCTGTACCCCATGCCGTGGGTATTTAATCAGATGACATCGTCAAGGCACCTAGCAAATGCTGTGCACAGTAGGTGGTCAGCCAGTAGCCAGCCATGAACTACTGTAATCTGCATGGTAACTTTATGGCACCCACAAGGCTCTGTGACCACTGAAGGCGAGAGGGAAGAGGTGGGGGGAGAGAGACAGAGGGAGAGTGTTACAACGACTTCTGGACCAGAGTGGGGAGCTGTGATTTATGGCTTCATAATGAAAGCACTGAGAAGCCACTGGAGCATTTTTAAACAGGCACACAGCAGCATCTAATTTGCATTTTGAAAAGCGCACTCTGGCTGAAGGGGGACCAGACTGTGAGAGTCGGCCAGAAGCAGTTAGGAGGTGAGTGCAGTCGCCCAGGGAGGAGGCGATGGTGGCCGCGGCCAGGCCAGGCGTGTAGCAGCGGAGAAATAGATTCTCAGGACACCGTCAGCAAGAAATCCAAACGTTAGATCTCACTGGGAGGAAGAGTTTTCTTTCCTTGTTTTTTTTTTCACCAAGGGCTTTCAAATTTTTTTTTCATTCATAATAAATACATTTTTAGGGTCACACTGTAAGAGAATTTAAAAATCCAGATGTATATAGAGGAAAATGTGACATTTCCCCCTTGATGGCCTTGTGGCCTGTCCCTTAGGCTAGGCTGGACTAATCTCCCAGACTCCCTTGTTTGGTTTGTTTCCAGTTGGGGGGGGGGGGCACAAACACTCTTGGGAGGTCTGGCAGGTGGAGGGGACAAAGCGGCATTCTGTAACACACACACACACACACACACACACACACACACACACGCACGCGCGCGCGGCTGCAGACCTGCTGATTCACCTCTTCCGCCTGAGGCAGCATCAGCGCTGGGTCTCCAACTGCCCCTCCCCCCGCCCCGCCCCCAGCTCGTCTGACTCCTGGGCCAGGTTCTGTGTGTCCCCTCACTGACGCAAGCCCTCCTAAGGCTTCGGGTTGCACTTGGCGGTTCCAACCCCTTGATCTCCCCAACTTACATCCATCACGCCTTGATTGCCTGCCCTTGGGGTTTCAGGCTCCAACATGAGCCGCAGAGATGACACCCCCAGCTGCAGAGACAGCCTGACCCGCCCCATGGTGGAATAAGGATGGGTCCCTGAGACCAGTCCCTGAACAGGCGGCTGCCTTATCTCCCAGCAGCTCTCCTCCCCTTCCCCCTCCCGCTCCCTTCTCCAGGGTTCACCTCTAGGAAGAGTTTGGAAGGAAGCCTTCTAGTCCGTTTCCTAGGCATTTACTCAACGACGCACACACACTGGCTCATGTGTTTCCCACCCACAAATGGGTTCATATTTCATCCGCCTTTGTAAAAATATAAATATAGTGATTTTCTCCAAATGGTGTATTTTGAATCTTTCCATGTTGACACATATACATAGTGATATTAGCACACATTTGTTGGGCTCCAGCCATGTGCTGGGGACTGTCCCAAGGGCTTTGCACGTGGTATTGCATGAAATCCTCACATTAATTCTATGAGAGTAGGAGGCACTATTATTATCCCCATTTTGAAGATAAACACAGGCACAGGGATTTCTGTTCAATATATGAAACTGCCATTTGTTTTAGGTCAAAAATAACCAGAATGACAATTTCATAAAGGGTAACATAACAGCTGTGCTGTTCATGCTATGGATATACCACGATTTATTTAGCCATTCTGCTACTGATTAGCATTTTTACTGTTACAGATACGGCAATAAACACCCTTGAAAATGCATGTTTTAGAAAAAAAATATTTGTGAAAGTATTTCTCCAGCATAGGTATACACAAAAGTAGAATTATGGGTTGAAGAGTACGCATATTTTCAAATTTTATGGGTATTTCCAAATTGCCTTCCAAAAAGATCCTACCAATCCACGCTTGAATCACCAGCATGGGAGGCAGTCCGTTTCCTACCTGTCCGGGCTAACACTGAAGCGCCTAGTAGTCTGGGACCACGCGTGTCCTTCAACACGAATTCCCACAGAGTGTGGGGCGATTCTTGTCAGTTACCTCATGACACCCTCCAGGCAGCACCCACGTCCCTTCCTCTTCGTGTCTCCGCCACCCTTGTCCCAGTACCCACCCTGGTAGGTGCTCAAAAACCTTTAGTCGAATGACTCAGCAGTTGATGTTTTAGTGAGATGTGCCATGTGAGTAACTACATGCAACTTACAAATACCTCCCCGAGCGAGGTTTCATTCACCCTCTGGTGTGGCTGCTCTCGGCGCCGTGGGTCAGGGCCTGGCTCTGCGGTTTCCCAGCCAGCTGCCAGGCAGCCCCGAGAGCACCTGCCCGGTGGACTGCTCCCATGGGAGGGGGGCGGGACATCGGTCACTCGAGCTAGATGCACTCTGCCCTGTGGCGTGTTGAATGTCAGGGTTTCTGGCGGCTCAGGGCGCAGGATCCTGGGAGGTCTGCCAGCAGCTCCCTCAATGGCCTGTCTCGCGGGCTCTCACCATCTGCCCAGGATGGCAGCAGATCCTGGGATTGCTCTGACCCTCTCCCTCCAAACGACCCTGGACAGGTGAGTGGTGCCAATGACGCCCATGAGAAAATGGCGGGAAACATCACTTGTCAACTGTTGGGATTTGCAGGCCCATCAGCTGGCATTACGACGCCAGGGGGCAACAACAAATACTACCAGGGCAAATATAAGAGATGCGAAATGAGGTCTTTGCCCCCAAAGCACTGACCTTCTTGTTTGTGTATCCAAACCAACCCTCATTGAGCAATCGGAAGGAAAAAAAGCAATGGAAGTTTTTGCCTCACGAGAACTGGAGCCAATAACTGAGCAGTTAATTGAAAAATAGTGCAGCTCGGAATTAAAACAATGCATCACATCAAAACCGAAGCAGAAGAAGGGGGAAGGGGAGCTCCTCTGCCAGCCCCAGACAAGAGCCTAGAGGCTAGAGGCTGCAGCGGTGTCCTGAGAGGGCTCTCTCGGTGGGAAGATGCTGGAAGGAAGGAAACCAGGCCAGCAAAGTGCCAGCAGTTTGGAGGTTCCCAGGGCCTCCCCAGGACCCGCTCTTCCATACTCGGCGGTCATATCTTGGCCATGAGGGTGAGCGAGTGCAGGGTCTCTCCGTGGACACGTCCACTCAGGCTACCGCCCCACACATCACCGACCACGGGTAGACAGTAGGAAGGCACAAGGGAACAGGACCACTGGGGCCCCTGCCCAGGAAAGTCACTTGGGAAGGTGGCTGGGATTTGACTCTTCCAAGGTCAGGTGCTACAGGTAAAGAAAACATCCAGACAGACCTGCTGACCTCCAGGCTCCTGATTGTTTGGTGAGCCAAGGAGGTCACCCCCCTGAGGCTGGGTCATCCACGGGGGGCCTGGAAGTACTAATGGCCACGAGACAGAAAAGGCAAAGACCAGCAGAAAACTTTGGAGCGTGGAGAAGCCACTACTGTCCCTCAGTGATGTCCCCACGGAGCACCTCACTAACTAGAGCCTTTGGGTGATGCCGCCTGTGTCTCCTTGATCAGCCCGTACCTGCACTCTGGAAAAAGTGAGTGACGAGTGGACCCACGTGCGACGGAAGGTGGCTGCAGCGAGTCGTACGGAGACCACGAGTCACACAGAGACCACGAGCCACCCCCACATAGCGTCCTCAGACCACCGGAGCCACCTCCCTCCCGGCTCTTCCCGAGGCCTGCTGGTTGGGCACATTTTGCTGTAGGTTAGAATAACCGGGCTATATCAGTGGCATGAAAAAACTTCCTTCGCTGATCTAAGAAGGGACCTGGGGGTGCGGGCGGGCGGGTCCCTCCCTCTTCTTTGCTGCCCTTCCCCCAAGGAAGAGTCCTCTCCATTCTGTCCCTGAAATCCTTCTATCGGGTGGCACTGCCTTAGGTTGGGGACTCCACACGTTTTTCTGTGGCCTCTGCGGTGGCCGAGATGCTAGGGTGACAGCAGGCCCTGCAATCCTGGGACATGGGGGTGGGGGGGGGTGGGGTCTGCTGTGGCCAAGCCAGGAGCTTCCTCACCACACTGGCTGAAGTTCAGTGGGTGCAGAGACTTCTGGACTCACACTCTGTCTGGGTTCCGTCCTTAGTACCTTCTCCTGTCGGTCTCGGTCCTAGGTCCTCGAGAACATTCCCATATCATCATCAATGCAGACAGCGCTGGGTTTTGTGGGTCCCGCCCTGCCCCAGCCCCAATCCTCAAGCCCCTTTGCTCTGACCTCAGAATAAATCTAAATGGAGATATCAGTGTTTGTTCCAAGCAGACGACGGAATAGATGCAGGGGACACAGGAGGAAGGGAGGCACGCCCCTCACCTGCAGTGAAAGCCCCTTTGAAAAGGGAGAGGGAGAAACGTGAGTTTCCCCTGGATCTGCAGGGCCTCAGTCCTCACCTTCGCACCGAAACTGGTTCCTCCCCAAGCTCTTTCCCTCCTCACCCATCCCCTCCCACCCCCTCCCCGCCCCTCCTGTCCCCACCCATCCCCTGCCTCCCCTCTCCTGTCCCCATCCAGTCCCTCCCCTCCCCTAGGCAAACCAATACCCAATTTATCACATTCCCTTCCCTCCCACTCCAGCAGCCTCAAGCTGCATGTTAATTCCTTGTGGGAGGGAGGGACACCCAGTTCACCGGTTCTCCTCAGAGGCACCGAGTGAGTGGCAGGGCCACTGTGAGTGGCAGGGCCTTCGGCCGTCTGAAACCTATGACAGATAAGATTTGCTTAAGATTTGCGGCCAAGGTTCCTACAATATGATACAGCAATTTTGAAATTTCTGTTCCATCTAAAATTTTTGGTTTGCCGGGGGTGACCCGGTGGCTCAGTCAGTTAAGCCTCCGACTCTTGGTCTGGGCTCAGGACATGATCTCACGGTTCGGTTCGGTTCGTTTGGTGACATTAAGCCCCACGCCAGGCTCCACACTGACAGCCAGGAGCCTCCTTGGGATTCTCATTCTCTCTCTCTCTCTCTCTCTGCCCCTCCCCTACCACCCCTGGAATCTACACTTGGGGCCATACCTGCCTCTGCCCACCACTGGGGCCCGTTTTACCAACTCCGTTTGGAGAACCGGTGGGGGCCAATTCCCAGTTCTGCGAGGCGATGGCCAGGAGGGGCCTGGGGCGCAAGAAGTGACTTTCACCGCAAAACCCCATCTGCGGTCTAGGATCTCAGGGGCCGATGGAAGCACCAATGCCAGGTGGCTATAGAGACAGACGGTCCGGAGCACAGATTTACGTCTATTCTGTTTGCTGCGGCGCCGCTCCGCTTAACCGCAGGTGGGAAACAAGAAGTTAGAGGGACAAGGGGCGCCTGGGTGGCTCAGTCTGTTGAGCGTCCGACTTCGGCTCAGGTCATGATCTCACGGTTTGTGAGTTTGAGCTCCGCATCGGGCTCCGTGCTGACAGCTCAGAGCCTGGAGCCTGCTTCAGATCTGTGTCCCTCTCTCTCTCTCTCTCTCTGCTCCTCCCCTGCTCACGTTCTGTCTCTCTCTCTCAAAAATAAATAAATGTTTAAAAAAAAAAAGAAGTTAGATGGACAAAAGGAAAAGTGGGGTAGGAGGGGAGGCGCCTATTTTCCTGTCTGGGAAGAAGGGTAAGAAGTAGCACACACTGAGTTAGCTCACAGCATCCTGGAGAGCCAATGTCCCTGCCCCCATCTTGCCGGTGAGGACAGGGAAACGGTGGGGCAAGGCAGCCGGCCACACTCCCAGAGCGGGGACGTGAGCCTGCCGGGTGTTGAACCCAGAGCTGGGGACACTGGTGCCCGCAAGGCCCCTCCGAGGTTGCACAGACACTAAAAGCCGTGATTATAAGGGGTGGCGTAGGGGAAAGAAAGAGAGCATTTGGGGAGGGGGGCGGATAAGAGGAAGATTACGGTGAAAGGTCAACCCTGGCCTCAGGCAGACGGTGGTCATTCCTTATCTATAAGATAATCAACTCAGGGCTTCTGGTGAAGGTGAAATACACTCAAGTATTTAAAGCATTTAACCTGCAGCCGGCACACGGCTCTTCTCCGGTGTCTCACTCAACCAGCGACCAGACAGCCCTGAGGACCAAAGACGTAATTAAGAGATAGCGGAAAAACAGCCAGTTAAGAAATGATCAACCCACCAGGCGGAGTGTCCATGTGCGGACCGCCCCCCCATCTGTCATCCCCAGACACCCCGTCCTCAGTCTCGACATCCCTCTGGACACAGCCGATGCTGAGCCCACCTGACTCCGCTCTGGCGGGGGTGCTGAGCGGAGTTCTCATCACACACGAGAGGCAAACCGGCTGCAGAAAGGACCCTGAGATCCACACTGTTGAGCAGAGCTCATTGTTCGAACTTGCGTCAACAATACAGCCTCCCCCGCATCCGGACACGGGGGAGAGATGCTACAAAGCGAAATAGTAGTTTCCTAATTAACTTTATCTAATTTAAAAAATTGTACAATCACGTCCATGATGATATGTAATCTATAAACTAATACGTATATACAATTATGGGTTTATAACCGTTTTTATAATTTGATAATAATTAGGTTAAAACTTAAACCTCTCGTCTTCAAAGGACCCCAAAAGGCAAAAACAAAACTCTGAAGCATCTGGTGCATGACGTGCTGTTGTGTCTCCATCCTGTACGGAAGGCAGGCGGGGGACACGCCTCTGCCCTGGCCACGTGGCACTGGGGCCTGGGAGGAGACGGCGACATTCTCCGGTGCACCCGTCCTGTGCCCTTCACCTGGAAGCCATTCATCAAGTCGCAGGCGCCCGCCCGCACTCTCTGGGCCCCGGGCAAAAATTGGAATAAAAATATGAAACTGAAGATTTACTGGGAGCTGAGGAAACAGGGAGGTTTTGCCTGGGCTGTGGCGCCCAGCGGGGGGTCTTGCTGCTGAGCAGGTGCTGAGCGGCACGCACAGGGTCAAGGGCCGAGCGTGTGGGCCCGGGGACGGTCAAGCGAGTGAAGTTCCGTAACCAAATGCGCCCGACGCAGCTGCTGGGGTTTCTGACCTGAGAGCAGATCCTACATGCCGGTCCCCGTCCCCCTCCAGGCTCGATGTGCAGCCGCCTACCCTCCTCCTCGTCCTCCTCACTCACAGCCGGGCCCAACCAGCTGCAAACTGGCTGGAGCCGGCTCCTCCTACACCCACCTTCTCTTCCTTCCCCACTCCTGACTTCCCACCACGTCTCTCCATCCTTCCAGGCTCAGGGCGTGCCCAGATTTCTGTGACGTCTCAGATCCAAGGCCACGGAGCCAGGTCTCCCTACCTTCCCGATGCTAAGTGTGTCCCACTCATTTGGGCACTTGCTTGTGTTTTGTTCTGGGCCACTTCCCGTGAGCTCGGCGGCGGGCGCCTTTCTGCCACAGCCAGCTTTCCCGCCGCCTTCCCACGACACCACGCGGGGAGCCCAGTGCGCTCGCCACACTTGCGTCCACGCCCCGGAGTCAGCCCGGCTTTTCCCACTTCTGGGTCCGGGTCATCGGATGACGCCAAGGCCAGACGCCCAGAAAGGCACACACGGTACACCGGTGCTGTTGCCGTTTCATGGGGCCGCTGAGGAAAACAGCGTCTAGAAAGACACTGTCGGGGAGAACGAGGGAAGTTTGAGAAGCCCCGCGGCACGCGTCTGATAGAAACTGATCTGCCAGGAGCGGCATCGTGCGAAGCCACTTACTTTCGACCACACGCCCTCCTGCATCACCGCCCCTCTCCCGGCCCCCGGAAAGGAAGTGCCTGTTTCCAGGCAGGCTTTGCCCTTGGCAAGGTACGGGGGAAACGGACTCGACCTGGTATGTTCTTGGAGCCCAGATCGTAAGAAGGTAATGTTGCCGCGCCGTAACTTTCTCCTGAAGCCTTGAGCGGGGGGGCGATGAGGGGCCGTGAAAACATGCCTGAACCGCGCAAGGTGAGGGGGGTGCTGTTTCCTTCCCCACAGTACACAGAGCCTTCCAGATGAAGAAGAGGGGGTTGGGTAATGGATTTTGAGCTAGAGGTGGACTGAGAGTGCCTCACGGACTTCACAAGTACGAACGTCACAAGACTTCACAGTATGAACGGTGGAGTGAATCATGTTAAGGGTGAAAAATCAGCCTTTTATCAGGTGGAGTCAGCACTCTGCCTCCAGTTACTGGGTCAGTCTTTCAGAAAGGCAGGATGTCAAGAAGCACGACTATCTCGAGAGAGAGGAGTGTAAAAGCTGGGAGAAGCCCTATGCTTCCCACCCTCAACCAGAACCTTCAGATGGGAGGAGAGGGAAAGAAAGGGTCTAGAACCCAACCTCCCCCCCCGACCCCGCACCCCACCACTCTGGTGCCCTGACGTCTGGCTTCTCAAAACTCCCTTCCAGTTAAGCAGCTCAGAGATCACTGGGCTGTGGTATCTCCACCATCTGATTTTCCAGGCCTGGTTACGTGAATGACCTTACTTATCCAGTCATCAGATCCTGGGCCCACTGGGTACCCAGCACAGTCGGAGGTGCTGGGATATGGCAGTGAGCAAGCAAATTCCAGCCGGGGAGATACAAACGCACGGCCACAGAAACACGTAACTTAGAAGGTGGCTGTCAGTGCCGTGGGGACAGCAGGGGACTGTTGAGAGGGGGGCGAGGCTGATCTTCCAGTGGGGGTGCTCACAGGAGACCTCTCTGGCTGTCGTGGGAGTTTAGCGTGAAGCGCACCGTGACCTAATTGAATGTGAGCTGCTAGAAGGTGACCGCTGCCAGACGAGGGGCTGGTTTTGTCCACAGGGGTGTTTCCAGGGCCTACAGCTGGGAACACAGTTAAGAGGTGACAGGCTGCTGTCGGGGGAATAATGTCATTAGGTTCAGGGTGGAGACCAGAGAGCGGGCTGTGTGATCAGCCAGGGAGAGGGCAGAGGGCGGTGGACATGTGGAAGTGTGTTGGGTTCCAGCGGGTGGAACAGACAGGGTCTGTGGATGGGCTGGGTGGGGTGCAGGACAAGAGAAGGTCAGGGAGAGATTCTGAGGTTTCAGCCTGAGTAGCTGGGGTGGACGAGCTGGGAAACATGGGGCAGGGAGGGAGGTGCGGATGCCGGGGGGACGGGGGCGGGGGTTGGCACGTATTTGTCAAGTGAAGGGATCCTGCAGTCCTGGCTTGGACCCATGCAGTGGTAATGGTGCTATCCCACCTTGGCCTTCAAGCCTCCCCCTCCCCTGGCACCACAAGCCACTCTGTCCCCAGGCCCTGCCCCACCTCTTCTCTCCCAAATGCTGCTGGTCATTCTCCTTAAAACACTTTCCCGCTCAGTCACCATGTTAGGTTTCAACGCCTTCCAGGTGCTTGGCAGGACAAGAAATTGAACTTCACTAGGTCTGGAAGCAGCGATAGCTCAGGATTAGCAAGCACCATTAGCACCTGGATTTTGTTCTCTATAAACTGCCCACAGGGAGGAAAAACAGCCCTGCCGCTAAATGTTCTCTTGCACCACACGGAGCCTGGAACCATGGAGCGTTTATGCCCGACTCCCAGTTACCAGGGAGGGAGGAGCAGGTAAAACCCCACCCCCATGAGCACTCACACGCTCAGAATGTGGGACCTTCCGCAGGGCAGAGGCAAGAAGGGAAAAAGGGTGAGAGGGGTCTGTTCTAACATAAGAAAGACTTCTAGACATAACAACCAAATGCAGTATATGGACCTTATTCAAGTCCTGATTTCAACACTCCAAACGTTACAAAAACAAAAACAACTAAAGACAGCTTGGAAGCCATTGGAGAAATCTGAATCTAGATGGTATAACATGATACTAAGAGAATGTTAATTTTGATAGTGCGATAATATCGGGGTTATGTTTTGAAGGTGTACTTATTTTTTTTCTTTAATGTTTATTTTTGAGAGAGAGAGAGAGAGAGAGAGAGAGAGACAAAGCATGAGTGCAGGGGGCAGAGAGAGAGAGGAAGACACAGAATCTGCAGCGGGGCTCTGTCAGCACAGAGCCCAACATGGGGCTTGAACTCCTAGGCTGTGAGATCATGACCTAAGCCAAAGTTGGACTGAGCCACCTAGGTGCCCCAAAGTTGTCCTTATTCTTTATAAAACATGCCTTGTGATAATCTGGAGTGGTATTTCATGATCTACAAGGTCTGGGATTCACTTTATAGATGTCAGTATGATGAAAAATTAAGTCTAGGTGCTGTGAATATGGGGAATCCTTACACTATGTCCTCTAACTCATATTTATTTAAATGTTCCATAATAAAAAAGCAAAAGGAAACAAGTTCCCTCTTCTATAGAAGAGTATGTTCAGGAAGCACTGAGTCCAGGGTCAAGGGCATTCCCCCAAACACCTTAGTCCTGCCTCAAGCATTCACTGCCGCTTCTCTAGACGCAACAAGGAGAGAGAGACAAAGACGAAAATCTTATGAAGATACCCACGTGTAAAATGTAGACCAGCCCTGCAAATGGATTTCTGGTTTTTTCATTTCTGAAGGAGATGAAGATTAAAGTACAATTTGAAAATAGTTTGCATTTCAATGCCACTCTATTAAGCGATGAAAAGGTCTAAAGTTCTCCAGAGTATGAAAGCCGTCACTTCTCTGCTTTCCTTTGCTTGCTCCGTGGAGTAGCAGTTCGCTCTCAAAATCTCCGCTGTTCCGCTGTTCACGCTATCCCTGAGTCAAGTTCCCAGGCCTTGAGGCCACATGGGGGTCAGTCCATGGAAGTTGGACCCCTGAGTTTCACCCCTTCTCAGCAGAGTGACTTTGGGGAGCTCTTCCCCCCATCTCAGTCTCCTGATGTCTAAAGTGGGGACAAGGCCACCAGTAGGCTGTGGCAAAGCTCTCATGTCAGTGGTACATAAAAGCCAGGTGACTTCTTGTTAATGGTTATTGGCTGTGGACGATGTTTCCGACCTTGATCAAATAAGTCTTGCTAAGTGCTTTCTCTGCCAGGTCTGGGCATTGCAGGGTGGGCTGGGAGGAAATCCTCCAGGCTTTCCCCCAGAACGGAACCACCAAGCGAAATGGGGATTTATCAACACCTTGCAAAGGGTCTGGCTGACAGCAGACTCTCAAGGGCAATAGACTCTTACCTGTCTCCTCCATCCAACCCTGGATACACAGACACCTCTCTGTTTACCTGATCCAAATCCTAGTGCCCTTCAAGACCCCATCAAACCTCCCTCCTTTGGAGAGCTACTCCAGACCCCAAATTGAAGTGCCCTTGACTTGTGAACTACCTGGTCTCTGTGCCTTCCGCTTAGCGGTGGGAGGTTCATATGCCTCTGGGCTCTTTTATATCCTTGAGCTATGACTAAAATGTGTTTTTTAAATTGCCAGAGGTGGCTGAAGCTCAGACTTCTACTGCCTGCTCCTAAGGTCTCAGTCAGAGTGGTCCTCCCAGAATTACTTGCTAAGTTGTTTTAAAGAAAGAACGGTTTCTTAAAACCAAGAAGTATGAAGGCCATGGTCATATTCTGAAGTGTTGACCTTCCCATATGCACAAAGATGTTATACCCTTGTTAAGCCTCAGGTCCAAATGTTCTCCTTGAAGATAAGAGTCCTTTCCCTACATCCTTGAATGGAAGTTCAACTTTGCAAGCTGGGTGTACCCTACACCCGTGTGGGCGAAACCCACATTCAGCACTGGGTTTCTGCCAAAGAGCCTGGAAATAAGGCGCAACCTGGTGCTCTCACGGTAAAACTGTAAAAACATATACCAAGGGACGATGCAGGCATGTACAGAGTCACCTTAAAGAGAACCAATGGTTTCCTGGCCAAGACTCAGATACCAGCTTCACTTAAAGAAATGGATACAACTGTAGGAAGAATGAATCAACCAGAGGCATGCTGGTCATTCGGGAGTGAGGCCTGTCCACATGGCAGATACACCTCTACCACTGCATACCCATCCAAATCCCTTTGCTGAGATTGCAAATGTACTCCTCTACCTCCTGAGTGTAATCTGAACTCAAGTGCAGATCAGCTTTCAGGGTAAAAATGTATTGATCAGCAAATGTCAGCATTCACTTAACCTTATTGTCTCCATTGAGAAATAGATTAACTGCATTCTAATTTTCCTGCATAAGTGTATCAGAAGATTGCTTAATATTAGTCTGTTAGAGCCCGATTAAAATAATAATAAATCAGTGTCACAGCCTAACAAAGTGAGGATTAGACTCCGGAATGTGGTAACTATTCTGAGTACAATCAGCCTACGCGGAAGACCATCCCTCATCCTGCTATCTCTGGAGCTCCTCTCCAAACAGCCATTTATTGTGGCCAGGGATTTTCACTTACAGCTCACCCACGGGTCAACTGTGCACCCCACTATAGTTCCCCCTGCCATCCACTGCCATCGCTCCAGTCCCCAGTCCTGCTTTGCCCACGTCTACTGCTATCCACCCTCTTTTCCATTTTCAGTGGTGCCCTGTCACCCCGATGACCTTCTATCTGGTCTGTCTGCCTCCAGTGTCACATGCTCCTCTCATCCAGCCTGTGCCTGATGCCAGCTTTACCCTGTCAACACCCTTGTTGGCTCCCCACCATCCGCAGAGGCAGGGAGACTCCTTCACGAAGTCCTCCTGCTTGGCTCACCTCATTAGTGCACCTCTTCCTCCCACACACCTTGAGCTCAAGTCCAAGTGAATTACATGCTATTCCTGGAACTACCTAGAACTCAGTACCTACCCCAAGGTCTGGCCTCTTGCTCAAGCTCCTCTCTTGGCCCAAAGACCCTTCCTTTCCAAGGCATGTCAAAACCTGATCTGTCCACCAGGTCTCTGCTCACCTGAGCTCTGCCCGTGAACTTGTCCTAGATGCTACCCAACCCCTCTGTCAGAAGTGACCTGTCTCTCTTCCAAGTCCCCCCCCATTTAGGGACTCTGTGCTGATAGTACAGCCAAGTCAGACGGACCTGATTTGAAATCTCACTCCATCACCTACTAGCCTTATAACATCAGCATGTTACTTAACCTCTCTGGCCCTCAGTTTTCCCTGTAAAAAAGGAATAATGTAATATCACTCACAAAATTGTTGTCAGCATTAAGTAAGACTAATGTTTGTAGAAGGACCTACAGGTAGCAATGGCCAGTCAGCCTGATTCTCTTCTTTCTCACATTCCAGAGGCCTGTTTGGCTGGTATTTCTCCCCCCAGAGAACACACATTCCCTCGAGGGAGGGTTCGGGCTTTGCCCACTTTGTCACTTTACTGCCTACGGCACACAGAACAGGGCTTGTACGAACATCAACAAATATGTCATTCATCAACCTGGGGAACAGCACGAGTTTTGGGTAGGAGAAAATTCACAAAAATCCAGATTATGTCAAAAGTCAGTTAAGGAAGGTAGAGTCCTCAAGCCCATGACATTTTTTTTTTTTTAATTCTAAAAGCAACATTAAGAAATTACTAATCACTTTGAGAGCATCTAAAGCAAATTTTAGAATCTACTTAAGATAAATACCTGCTCTTAATTTTCATCTCTTTGCTGTCTTCGCTCACTTTCCCTTCATCGAAATATAATTCGGCTTATTTTCATGCCTCAAATTTGCTACCCACAGAGAAATACGTATAGTGTAATTTTGAAAAGGATAAAAAAATTAAGATGCTAAAATATACACAAATCCAAAAATAATTGTTAGGGTCATGTGAAGGAGAGGCTGTCTTGGGATTGTTTTTTAAAAAACCTTTTCTTCAGGGCACCTGGCTGGCTCACTGGGCAGAGCATGTGACTCTTGATCTCGGGGTCATGAGTTCGAGCCCCATGTTGGGTGCAGAGATCACTAAAAAAACAAACCTTAACAACAACAAACCTTTTCATCACATGAGACACTCCTTCTCTCAGCCTAGGACGCCACGAGGTACTTAACTTTGTTTCTTTAATACAGGACCAACTTTGGTGGAACGACGTTTAATTATCGAGAATAATGTATAAATTGGTTCTTCTTCACGCAGAACTGATAAATGAGGCTGCCAGATAGTTCTGAATCTATCCTAACACCAGCTGTTTCAAGTGAAACATCTTCCTAGTGTTTTCAACAAGTTAATATTCTGTCCCTGTTAAGGTTGCCAGATAGAACACAGAGCGCCCAGTGAAACTGAATTTCAGATAAACTACAAATGCTTTTGCAGCATAAGTATGTCTCCTGCAATAGGAAAGGAAAGAGATGGTGAAGTACGAGCCATGGGCTATCCGGGGCGAATTCACACTAAAAAATTACTCGTTGTTTATCCGAAATTCAAATTTCACTGGGCATCCTGAATTTTTATTTGCTCAATCTGGCAGCCTGAGCCCTTAGCAAGCCGGCAGTAGCCATGGCAACGAGCGATGATGAGGCTCTAGAAAGGCAGCTCTGGGATGGACCGGAAGCTCTCGGGGCTGACCAGCCTCGACGGTCCCACGGGCTCTCATGATCACCTCGTGGAACCCTGACAGCCATCCGGGAGACGGGCTTGCCCCCATCCCCCTTTCCAGATGACAAGATGCAAGGTCCAGGGCCCCCCAAGGTCACAGATCTGAGGGAGCAGGATTCCGGCTGCCATCTGGAATTCCTGGTGGTCGACGGGAGAGTTTTCTCACCTCGCTGATCTCACGAATATGCACAACACGTGTTTCTTTGAATTTTAGCAATTGTTAAATAATAAGCCTGTCTTCAATTATATCCCAAACTTTCAAAGGTCCCCGAGAAATCATTTTACTGGGGTTTGTCTGAGCTTTACCTAATCAAGTTGGAAAGCCAGTGAGTGGCACAACGATCCGTCACTAAACCCTAATTGCTCCCCGGCCCTGGGGACACCAAGGCCAAGAATTAAGAGGCTTTGCTGTCTGTGAAGTGTCCTAGGTAATCCCCACCAGCTCTGACTGCGAAGGCTACTTCCTGCAGGCAAGCCCAAGGCTGACACGAGGGCTCCGGCATCTGGGACTCACGAGATGCAAGGTAAGGGAACCCAGCCCAGGTTGACTGGGGGATGGAGCGCGGGGTGGCGGGGGGAGGGTTGGGGAGACAGTGGAAGGACACAGAGGGATGGTGCAGGAGGTGAGGGGGGGAGTCAAGGAACGAAGGCAGAGGGGAAGCACACATCGTGGGCAGGCGGTGAGCAAGGCTTGTCACACGCCGTCACCCATTACCGAGCGCCAGGGTCACCTGTGCGGGCCTGGACTCCATGTCACATTTTTATCAGTCCTGAGATGCTATTTGTTCTCGTTTTCACATGCCCGAAGGCAGGGCATCTTACGGTCAGTGGCGCAACTCGGCGTAATCGCAGTGTGTCTTTTTCTTGCTTAGAGATACCTAAGTCATGATGCACGTCACAACTGGTGACATCTTAGATTCTGTGAAAGATAGGAATTTGAAAAAAAAAAAAACTGACCTTAGGAAGCCGATGTCCTTTAGACAGGCTGCATCTGAAATGCGGCCGTGTGTTAGAGCAGTGCCAGCGGTCAGGGTAGCAGGGAGGAAGGGAGGGATGAACAGGTGGAGCGCTGGGGTGTTTAGGGCAGCAAACTGTTGTGAACGATACTGTCATGGCCCATACATGATATTATGCATCTATCAAGACCCAAAGAATGAACCCTGATGTCAACCATGGGCTTTAGTGAACACCAGCATATCAGCACGGGTTCATCAACTGTACCAAATGTACCGCACTCACGCAAGATGCTAATGATAGGGAAACTCCGTGTGTGTGTGTGCGTGTGTGTGTGTGTGTGTGTGTGTGCGTGCGTGTGTGCGTGTGTGTGCGTGCGTGTGTGTGCGTGTGTGTGTGTGTGCGTGTGTGGGGGGGGGCCAGTGGTGGAAGTGAGGGTTCCATGGGAACTAACTGTGCTTTCCACACAGTTTTCTGTAAACCTAAAACCATTCTTAAAAAATAAAGTCTATTAATTAAAACAAGCCAGGGTGAGTTGATCCTTTTATATTTCTTTTTATATTTCTTCCGTAAAAAAAATGTTACAGGGGCGCCTGGGTGGCTCAGTCGGTTGAGCGGCCAACTTCAGCTCAGGTCATGATCTCACTGTTCATGAGTTAGTTCGAGCCCCGAGTCGGCTCTGGGCTGACAGCTCGGAGCCTGGAGCCTGCTTCGGATTCTGTGTCTCCCTCGCTCTCTGCCCCTCCCCCGCTCATGCTCTGTCTCTCTCTCTCTCTCTCTCTCTCTCTCTCTCTCTCTGTCAAAAATAAATAAACATTAAAAAAAATTTTTTTTTAATGTTACAGAAAACACATAAACTATTGTTTATGTTTCTGCCCTTGCCGGTTTCTCTCCCGCCTTTCAGCTGGTGTGAGTTCTCCGTGGCCCATCAACAGCAGGCTGATGAAACACTTTGTCATGAAGAAAGCAAACAGAGGTGCTATCAGATCCCTGGCTTTACAACGCTGACGGAGAGAGGAGAAAGACTCTCCACTCCACCTTCACCTCCAACACATCAAATCTCTGCAATCATGGGGACGCGAAAGGGAGATCAGCAGCTGCCAAGCCCCAGTAGGTCCAAAAGAAAAAGGAATGATATAGACATGACCTTAAATATCCATCTCTCGGGTAAAGGCAAGCGGAAAGGAATCAATTATTATGAGAGTCAATGGCTTTGGCTCTTGGGCCATAATTTGATCTATTTAACGAATAGATAATATAATCTAAGGTCATAATGGTAGTCAAGGCTTGTTATTTGTTCTTGACAAATATACCCAGTCTTCCCAATCTAGATTTCCCACGAATAGAGGTCTATTAGACTCACTGCTACTTCTGGTATTTAAATCTCCCAGCATCATTACATTGGTTTCTGAATCCCTAAAGAATATAATACTAACAAGGCTAATGACCAGGTTCCAGGTATAATAATGTATTTATTAAGTGCTTGTTACGGGCTATGGGTAGTGGCAACGTTTACAACATTATCTTATTTAATGAAGTAGTTATCGTATAGAACATGAAAATACCAAAGTATAGAAGACTTGAGTAGACACACAGGGTCACACAGCCAGACTCTACCTAGGCCCAGTGGACTCAAATCCCACACCTTTTTTTTTTTATGTTTATTTATTTATTTGGGGGGAGGGGGAAGAGAGAGAGAGAATGCACAAGGCAGGGAGGGGCAGAGCGGGAGGGAAAGAGAGAATCCCAAACAAGCCCCATGCTATCAGCACAGAACCTGATGTGGGGATTGGTCTCACAAACTGTGAGATCACGACCCGAGCCAAATCAAGCGTCAGATGCTTAACTGACTGAGCCACCCAGGCGCCCCTTTGACCCCCCACACTCTCAAACACTATGCTGTATGAAAATTAGGAGAAATATGTAGAACAGTAAAAATTTGGTAATTAAGAATGGAAAGAAACTAGGACAATTATACCATCACAATATAAACTCAAGTATAGGGAAGTAAGTCTATGACCAAGGGAGACAACCCCCCAGACCACTGAAGTTAAGATAACAAGTGGCAGAAAGAAAAGAGGCCAAACATCTCAAATACAAGTGGAGAGATTTTCCACTTCTAGTAGTTTTTTTTTTTAATGTTTATTTATTATTTTGAGAAAGAGACAGAGTGTGAGTGGGGGAGGGGCAGAGAAAGGGAGACACAGAATCCGAAGCAGGCTCCAGGCTCTGAGCTGTCAGCACAGAGCCCAACGCGGGGCTTGAACCCATGAGCGGTGAGATCATGACCTGAGCCCAAGTCAGACGCTTAACCGACGGAGCCACCCAGGCACCCCCCACTTCCAGTAGTTCTGATGGCTGGTGACACTAGAGCCAGACAAGATTAAAGATGTGTATATATTTTCCCACCTGTCATAGTCCTGGAGACATTGATTGAGTCATTAGAGTAAGGACACAATCAAGGTTAAATTGCAGCCGTTTGACTGTTGTCGATTGACATTAAAATATCAATAACAAAGATTTTTGTCAGATGTAGATTAAGGGAACTAAGAGAGTGCATCCGCATCATCCCAGTGGGTAAAGATGTAGTTTCCGAAGAAGAGTTCCAGTTAATGTGGACAAAATTAGACCCCGACGGGGTTATTGTGCTCACGTTAAGTTCAAACTCTGGAGTCAGCACAGACTGGGTTTGATTACTGACTCCACTTCTAGGTGACGACTTCGGGCAAGTCATTTGTTTTTCTTCAATCTTGAAAGCTGAAATGATGCTTTCAGCTCAATGCCCACAGCCTAGGCTATTGTGACCAGCGCTATACGGGGTCTGGGGTGGTGCACTGCTCTCCTACCTGGACTCAGAGTCACATTATTCCTCCCACATTTCCAATGTGTCTTTCTTCTCTCTCCTTTGTTGCCTTCTTCAAAATGATCAGAACACTCTTGGCTCCTGTCTTCTCTTAGATTTTATCTGGTATGTCCTTAGTGTCTTGACAGCATTTTGATACTTTGAAGAAGATTTTCAAAAATATTTTTTACTCAGTATAAAAATATTTAGGTTGGTTTTAATTTTTAGGTTAGGTTTCAGTTTTTAATCTTTCTTCTTGCAGAAGAAGAGTGGGCAAAATACCCTAAGTGGCCATATTGAAAGTGGCTCAGTTCTCTTCAAGGTAGTTAGCTTTTCGAAGCCCCAGTGTCTCCATCTGTAAGACGGGGATGATAATGAGTGTCTACAGCTGTGTTGTCCAGTGGCTACACCAAAGGGAGGTATGCTGTAGGTGTATACACTGGGGTTTAAAGACATAGAACAAAGAAGAGAATGTAAAATGTCTCAATATTTTCTTATAATGGTAACATTTTGAAATGAGAATTTGAATGTATTGTGGTGGCAAGATATATTATAAAAATGAATTTCACCTGCTTCCTTTAATTTTTTTAAATGTGGTTACCAGAAAATGAAAGATTGCCTATGTGGTTCTCGTTAGACTTGTAATGGACAGCTCTAGTCTAAACGTTAGAGCTCCTTAGCATCTTGCAAAGACCCTTTATGAGCTGCTCCCATGTCCTTGGTGAGCCTCACTGCCAAACTTGGTCACCATTCTTGTGTGTGTGTATCTGTTCTCCATAAGACTGTTATTTGGGGGAAGGAAACACTTTTTTTCATCTTTATGTTATCAGACTTGGTGCCTACTACAGAGTAGAAGGCCAGTGAACATTTGAGTAATGAATGACTGAAATACTTTCCAAGGTAAGTCATCTGATACTCTTTATTTTTTTAATGTTTATTTATTTTTGAGAGAGAGAGAGAGAGTGTGAATGTAGGAGGGGCAGAAAGAGAGAGAGAGAGAGAGAGAGAGAGAGAGAGAGAGACAGACAGAATCTGAAGCAGGCTTCAGGCTCTGAGCTGTCAGCACAGAGCCTGACGTGGGGTTTGAACTCAAGAACTCCAAGATCATGACCTGAGCTGAAGTCAGAGGCTTAACTGACTGAGCCACCCAGGTGCCCCTGTGATCTGATACTCTCAACTTTCAGATGGGAACACCTCTCCTGACTTCTGGTTTCTCTAAGCGAACACTTGCCCTTCCAACAGCCCTTTACTCACCTGACCCAGGAGAAGTGGGGTAATTTACATGACTGGTGAGTTGGGGAAAGTTAAACCGGAATTCTTGACTTGGCTCTGCATTCCGTCTGAAACTGAGCATTCCTCTACTCTCCAGGAACTGCCGTCTTTGACCTTGGGAGGCTGCTCTGGGCCAACACTGCTTGCCCAATTCTGGGGCTCAGTCAGCGGGCCCGTTTGGCTCTTACAAAGCTACAGCTTCCAAGACAGGCTCCATCAGGGACACAGGAAATATTCTGGCCACCATCCTCCGTGTCTCTGCTTATATTCAGAAAAATAACTGAGCACAGTACTATGTATCAGGACCTCTTGGAGATCATCATCCTCGAGGTCCAAAATGACACAGATCCTTTGCTCCAAAGAGAATATAATACAATTTAATTTGACTACGCTGGAAACATTATTCAGAGCTTGAAGCGAACTCCCCATTTAACTCAAGATCAAGTTGAAGGGTAACTCAAGACCAGAAACGGGCTATTATGTTCAGGGTAAGATTCTGGCTTTCTCTTTCCAATGTCAGTCTTCCCAAATAAAGGGGGGAAAGCAATTAGCCAGAGAAGACAAGCACTGTAGGACCACGACTAGAAGGCAAACTGGAATAAACACTTTTCAAGCCAACATTCATCGTGTGATGTGTCCTGCAAAGAATACACGGTCATTCCCAGGTCTAGAGCCACCTCGAATTACAGGGATTTCGTGATCGTTAGAAGTAACACCTCGTACAGCAACCAGTCATCTTTGAAAGGCCAAAGAAGGTTTGTAGAGTGCGCTCGATGTCACCGTTCACTCAGCGTGTTCGTGGTGTGTGCAGCCAAGGCATACTTGGTAGGACCTCCTTAAAAGACTCAGAGGTTGACAAGAAACCCTGAGATAGGGGATGCCTCAGTCGTCTTTCTTCTGAATAGAATACAATTCTAGGAAAGTCACCCTCTATCTCTCAGATCCCCAAACTTCACATGCATGGAAACTTCCGACATGGGGACGGTTAACACTCCCGACGGGCTCATTCAACACACACAGTCACTCCCGATTGCCTCTTCTTTGCAGGTGCAGTGGCCAGTGGGCACGTCGATTCTTTGCCATCAGGCGTTAAGGCAAGTCCAGAATGTGACACTTCTCAAGGTTTACTCCAATCACATCTTCCCTGAAGCACTGTGATCACGTGAAGGCTCTGCTCGCTCTTGCAGAGTGACCCGTGCACCCCACTCGTACAAGGTTTCACGATTCACGTGCTGCTACACGTCTTGATAGTCAAGAGCCCTTCCAGGTGTCAGTTTTAGGACTAGCGTAGCTTAACAGACCTTAACAACCAGTCACAAAACAGAAAGGTCAGGCTTCTTGGCTGGGTTCACCATCGTCAAACACGTTTTCTAGGAGACTGAGAAATGCAGCAGGTAGGGACATGGTAGGTTACACCGTGGACACTGAGGGCTGAATTTTTACCCACATTTAAAGCAACATTAAGAAAAATCCAGGAACTGGTGAGTCCAGGAGTCTGGAGGGAAGGCGGGAGAAAAAAAGAGAAGGGAAAATTTCAAAAGACGGAAGGAAGCGGTCATGTCACGTGCAGTAGGGAAATCACATCAAATAACACATGGTGACTGGGCGGGGGGGCATCACCTCTGACAAACTGGACCTGGAGGGGAGGACATAGGACCCCAAATAGGTCTGAAGCAACAGATTGAGGGGAAGACGAGAGTTAAGGGCCAGAGTTCAATTTAACGTGTTAAATCCTAGAAGCAAGGAGAGGAAAACTGGCAATGTGAGTGTCGGGAGGGTTATATCAGGATACAGGCACTGAGCAGGCTGGGTGGCCGGCTCGGAAATTCAGCCATGAACGAGAAAAGCAAGCATCTGTCCTCTTAGACCTTGCACACTATGGAGGTGACACTGGGGGAGCAGGGAGTGGTGCGCACATTACGGGAAAGTTTGGCAGGTGAAGGGGAGTATTGGAGGAGGAGGCGGTCAGGGAAGTCACCTGGGAGGCAGTACTTGAGCGCCTATGATGTCGTCGGTAGCCAGGGAAGGGTCTCCAGCACAAGGGACAGAAAAGGCGAGTCTTGCCAGTGGAGTGTGCACAGAGAATGCAAGTCCCTGTGGGAGGGTACAGTGACTGAAGCGCGAGGTGTGAGATGGGAGTGGGAAGAGGGAGTCAGTGGACACAGGCCAGGCCAGGCCAGCCTCAGAAACCACTCACTAGAAGAACTTTGGATTTTACTATAAATGTGATGGGAAGCCACGGAAGGGTTTCAGCCCTGGAAGGACTTCATTCACCTGGTGTGATTTTAAAGATGGTGTGAGGCTGGAAAGTGGGAAACGGAGAGGTTGGGTTTCCGACTAGAATATGACTCTGTTTCTTCAGATGGGAAGAGAAAAAGAGTGGAAGTTGGGGAGGGGAGCTTGTGGAACGTAGGGTTCAGGGCGGTCCAGTCGCACCAACGGACCTGTGTCACAAGCCTCTTCCAGAAAAGCTGATCACAACTGGTCCAAAGCATGCAGACTTTACCCACACCCAAGAACACTTTCCCATACTCTGCCCCACGGAACCCCAATTCAGGAACACTATTAGGTGACATTAACAAGTGTTTGGGGAGATCGGCATTCAGGGAAACAAACAAAAAAAAAGACACATATCAGTGTCTTCACCACCAGCCTTCTCAGGACACAATGTGCTGATGAGACTTTTCAGAGACGGGTCTTGGCACCCACCTCCTGACCTCACACTACGGCGCTGTTAAGGAACTAGTATTCCAGAAACCGTAATCCCTGATGGAGTAAGTGTACCCGTCTATCGTGATTTCTTAATGTTTTGTTTCATGTAATCTTGGCAAAAAGTCTCAATGTCTAAACCTGGTTGCCCCATCCTCTGGGAAATCTCCCAGAGTACCAACCCAGCTCCCTCCTGCCTCGGCAGGCAGGCCTGGATGGAGGTACTGACATGGACTGACTCACGTTCCTGTTTTTATCTCCCAAACCAGGTCTGGAGTTTCCCTGCTGCTCTTAACCCAGAGAGGTCATCTTGCAGAAGCTCCCGGAAGGATGGGGACACGTGCGGGGGGGGGGGGGGGGCAGGGGAGGAGAGCCTCTGATGACCCAGCCCCTTCTCCCAGTGAGATCATGGCGGAGGGCACCGGCCAAAGGGTTAAGTGCCTGCGGGCCCTCAAGTTCTGGGAACACCTGGGCTTAAGCGGAGATCGCACAATCAGCCAATATTCACTAGTGACTGATTGAAATTTGGTCCTGGCCTCACCGTCACCAACCTGAGCAATCCTGCATAGTTGACCCAAATTCAGGCTAGCAACTTGTTAGCTCCTTTTTAACGTGCTGTCTGTCGGGGAGGACGTATTTTCCGCTTCGGTTTTTAACCCCTGCTCTTCCTCAACGTCCACATCTCTTTCTTCCTCACTCGTCGTGTATTTTGTACCTTTATGGTTGTCCCTCCCCTCCTTCTCTAACGACTGAGCATACTTCCATTGCAATTACTGACACGCTGATAGAAAAGTTCTGTGTTTCTCGTTCTTCATTTTAAAAGTGGATTAGGTACAATGATTTACATACTCTTTCCAAAATGTAATAAAAGCCTAGAGATTACACAGCTTGCTTTGCATCCCAGTGTGGCCACCAGACGGCTTTTCTCTCTCCAGCAGTGGTTTTTCAGCTGAGAGTGCCATTTGGCCACGTCTGGAGATATTTCGGGTTGTCACGACTAGGGGGTGGAGCACCACTGGCATCAGGGAGTTGGGGCCAGGGTGTAGCTAATCCTAAAACGCGCAGAGCAGCCCTTGTGACAAAGACCTACCCGGCCCCAAATGTCACTAGTCAGCAGAGGCCGACAAACCCGCTTTATGACCGTCGACAGTGAAAGAGACGGGCCGGGTTGGCCACACAGTTTTACGGTTGGATCTGGATCCGTAATTGCTTGGTCTGCCTTGAATTCTAGCTCCATTGTTTACTGTCGTGAGACCCTGAACAGGCTATTTGACTTTGCGGAGCCTCAGTTTCCTCCTCTGTAACCGATCTGAGGTTTCAGTAAACTAGCACATATAAAGGACTTGGGACGGTGCCTGGAGCATTTGCAGACTGTTGTTTTGTTTTGTTTTATTTCCTTTTCTTGGGCAGATTGTGTGCATGTTAACAGAAGAAATGACCCAGAACTCATCTGTGTCTGTAAATGAATACAGAATTACATAGCTTGTTAAGGAAAAGATACCTTACATTATCCAACACTTTATATTTTAAACTCTAGAAAATCCTCAAACCCTCACATACCGGAATTCCTGCTAATATTAATTCATTCTCTGAAGTCCTAAAACTTGTTTTTGAAATCCATGGTGCAGTAGGCCTTTGGAACAGATTGTCTACATTCTCCACATGGCTCACTGGCCTAGGACAGAACATCTGGATATGACATGCCTAACAATGCAGGTTTTAAGAAGATTCTAGTTGGGTAATTGTAGAGAAATTACAGAAAACATTCATTGGTGTCTCTTCTGCATAAATGATGCGTTACGAGACCATGCATCAGACTTGCACAAACATATAAAACCCTTCCTGCAGGACTGCGAATGTTTTGACCAGGCATTCGTTTGCCATTTCCTCCATGCATCTCCTTGTCGCACTCCCCCCTCCTACTGCTCTTTTACTGTTCAAAGCACAGGGCCAACGAGGCCAGAGTGAAGGTCTCTAATCCCACATGGGCACCGTGGCTTCGTTCCAGCCATGGGTCGTGTGATAGCAGGCTTCTGTGTTAACTTGTCTGGGCTGCGGTGTCCTGTTATTTAATCAAACCCGATCTAAATCTAGGTGTTGCTGCTGGGAAAGGGCTTTGCAGACGTGGAGATTATTATTGTTTTGTTTTGTGTGGGAACCTGACTGGTGCCGTTGAACACACCAACCCCTTACTGAACACAGTGGCTGGCCAAGAGCCGGGGAGGGATGGCCACATTCATCACCACCACTGGAGAAACTGCCTGGGTTTATGCACTAGGCAAATTCTTGCATGAAGAATACATACCCCTTGGGGCACCCGGGTGGCTCAGTACGTTAAGTGTTGGACTTCAGCCCAGGTCATGATCTCATAGTTTGTGAGTTTGAGCCCTGCATCGGGCTCTGTGCTGATAGCTCGGAGCCTGGAGCCTGCTTTGGATTCTGTGTCTGCCTCTCTCTCTGACCCTCCCCTACTCACTCACTCTCTGTCTCTCTCTCAAAAATAAAAAAGTTAAAAAAAAAAAAAAAAAGAACGTATACCTCTTGGCCTCCAGGAACATGAACTTGCCTTTTAAAATCTCGCAGGACCACCATTCTTAAAAAAATTTTTTTTTAACGTTTATTTATTTTTGAGACAGAGAAAGACAAAGCATGAACGGGGGAGGGTCAGAGAGAGGGAGACACAGAATCTGAAACAGGCTCCGGGCTCTGAGCTGTCAGCACAGAGCCCGACGCGGGGCTGGAACTCACGGACCATGAGATCATGACCTGAGCCGAAGTCGGCCGCTTAACCGACTGAGCCACCCAGGCGCCCCGAGGACCACCATTCTTGAGCACGAGCACAGTGACAGAGAGACTGAGGAAAAGGCACTAAAGAGTGTTGCCGGGAAACCCAACTTTGAATTGGGATGACTCCAGGCATAATGGGGAAGGAGGAAACAAGGAAAGAAAGAAAAAGGACAGTCTTCAGCTCTGCATTTAGACCCTGTAAACCTGTATCACTTCCATGAGAAAATCACACTAGAATACTGCTAATAATATTAGTGTTAACATTTATATATTTACTACTCATATAGAAGGCATTCAGTAAGTGTTATTAAATTTTTAATTAAGCTCCGTGTACCAAATATTACAATAAAAGATTTACAGGCCAGGGGCGCCTGGGTGGCGCAGTCGGTTAAGCGTCCGACTTCAGCCAGGTCACGATCTCGCGGTCCGTGAGTTCGAGCCCCGCGTCAGGCTCTGGGCTGATGGCTCGGAGCCTGGAGCCTGTTTCCGATTCTGTGTCTCCCTCTCTCTCTGCCCCTCCCCCGTTCATGCTCTGTCTCTCTCTGTCCCAAAAATAAATTAAAAATGTTGGAAAAAAAAAAAAGATTTACAGGCCAGTAGGTAATGGAGCGGGCTGATTCAGAGAGTATTATCTTCTTTTTTTTCTTTTTTAACTTTACTTATTTATATTTTGAGAGAGAAGGAGAGAGAACGTACAAGTGAGGGAGGGGCAGAGAGAGAAGAAGAAAGAGGGAATCTCAAGGAGGCTCCACACTGTCAACACAGAACCCAATGCGGGGCTCAAACTCATGAACCTTGAGATCATGACCTGAGCGGAGATCAAGAGTCGGACACATAACCAACTGAGCCACTCAGGCGCCTCTAGAGGGTCTTTTCTTAAACAATATGCCATTCCATCCCCAAATAACTGTAGTAAAATTCTAATTATCTGAGAAGATTTGCATTCTTTTTCTCTCCTTCCATCTCTGTCCAGTGTCTTACCAGCCTAGGACTGGACAAGGAGAGAAAAAGAAACACGTGTCTTTAAGCATGACAGTGCCACATAATCTCATGTTTTGATTGCTGAAGAATACTTCGAATTTATCTATGCCTATTGTCCTCTTCAATAATCATGTTTATTATGCTGACTGGGTATACCAGAGGTCCCTGCTTTCCTAGTAAAGAATGAGGGACAAAGTCTTCCAAAACATACCAGAGGGGACTCTCCAAACTCATTTTATGAGGTCAGCATTATTCTGACACCAAAAACAGACAGGAATGCCATAAGAAAAGAAAAGTATAGGCCAATATCTGTAAGGAACATAGATGCAAAAATTCTCACCAAAATACGAGCAAACCAAATTCAACAACACATGAAGAGGCTCATACACCATGGTCAAGTGGGATTTATTCCAGGGATGCAAGGATGGTTCAACATCTGCAAATCAATCAAGGTGAAACACCACATCAATGAAGTGAAGATAAAAATGATACAATCGTCTGAATAGGTGCAAAAAGAGCATTTGACAAAATCCAACATGAATTTATGACAAAAAATCTCAACAAAGTGGTTACAGAGGGAACTTATATAAGAAAGGCCACATATGACAAGCCCACAGCTAACATCATACTCAACAGTGAAAAGCTGAAAGGCTTTCCTCTAAGATCAGGAACAAGACACTCTCAGCACTTTTATTCAATAGTAGCACAAGTCCTAGACAGGGCAATTAGGCAAGAAATAAAAGGCATCCAATTGAAATGGAAGAAGTAAGGTTGTCACTGTTTAATAGACAGGATATTATATTTAGAAAACCCTAAAGATTCCATCAAGAAACTGTTAGAGTAAATGAATTCAGTAAAGTTGCAAAATACAAAATTAATATAGAAAGATTTGTTGCATTTCTTTACAGTAATAACGAACTATCAGAAAGAGAAATTAAGAAAACAACCCCATTAACAATTGCATCAAAAAGAATGAAATACTTAGGAGTAAATTTGACCAAGAAAATGGAAGTGAAAATATACTGAAAACTACAAGACATTAATGAAAGAAATTGAAAAAGAAACAAATAAATGGAAAGCTATTCCATGCTCATGGATTGGAAGAATTAATATTGTTAAAATGTCCATGCTCCCCAAAACAATCTATAAATTGAGTGTAATCCCTATCTAAATTCCAATGACATTTTTCACAAAACTAGGACAAACAATCCTAAAATTTGTATGGAACCACAAAAGACCCCAAATAGCCAAAACAATCTTGAAAAAGAACTAAGCATTATGCTCCCATTTTTTCAAACTATATTACAAAGCTGTAGTAATTAAAACAGTATAATATGGGCATAAAAACATAGATCAATGAACAGAATAGAGAGTCCAGAAACAAAGCCATGCATATACAGTCAATTAATTTATGGCAAAGGAGCCAAGACTATGCAATGGGGAAAGGACAGTCTCTTCAATAAATGGTGTTGGGAAAACTGGACAGCCAAATGCAAAAACAATGAAATTGGACAAGTTTACTATACCATACATAAAAATTAACTCAGAATATATTCAGACTTGAAACCAAAGAAGTCCTAGAAGAAAACATAGGTGGTAAGCTTTGTGACATAGATGTTGGCAATGATTTTTTTTAACTGACACCAAAAGCAAAAAAAAAACCCAAAAAACAAAACAAAAGCAAAAACAAGCAAGCGGGATTGCATCAAACTAAAAAGCTTCTGCACAACAAAGGAAACCGTCAAAAATATGAAAAGGCAACCTACTGAATGAGAGAAAATATTTGCAAATCATATATCTGATAGGGTCTAATATCCAAAATATATTTAAAAAAATACTCCTGTAACTCAACAGCAAAACAAACAAACAAAATCTGATTAAAAAATGGGCAGAAGATCTGAGCAGACGTTCTTCCAAAAAAGACATACGATGGCCAACAGGTAGATGAAATGATGCTCTACATCATTAATCACCAGGAAAATGCAAATCAAAACCACAACGAGATATCACCTCACACCTGTGAGAATGGCTAGTATCAAAAAGACAAGATAACAAGTGCTGGTGAGGATGTGGAGAAAAGGAAACCCTTTTCCCATTCTTGGTGGGAATGTAAATTCGTGCAACCACCGTGGAAAACAGTATGGGGGATCCTCAAAAAATGAAAAATAGAACTACTGTATGATCCAGCAATTCCATACTTCTGGGTTTCTATTTACCCACAGAAAAGGAAAAAACTAACTTGAAAAGATACATGTATACTCATGTTCATTGCAGGTTTATTTACAAGAGCCAAGATACGGAAACAACCTAAGCGTCCATCAATAGGTGAATGGGGAAAGAAGATGCGATGGGTGTGTATTTTACTATTATTATTCACCAATAACATTTTTCACCAGTAATGTTATTCACCAATAACAAAGAATGAAATCTTGCCCTGTGCACCACCACACATGGACCCCAAGGGCATTATGCTAAGAGGACTAAGACAGGGAAAGACAGATATCGTGTAGAATCTAAAAGTAAATAAACAAGCTCATAGAAAAAGAGAATGGCCAGAAGTGGAGGGTTAGAGGTGGCAAAAATGGGTGAACCGTTTCAGTTTGTTTTTTAGTTGAAATATACTGAACTTAGAAAATGAGTAAAAAAAAAAAAAGTATCAGGGACGAACAAATGACATGTTTAATTCGAAGGAGGATCCATCTGTTCTGGGCCATTTGGCGCACGGCCATCACATGGCTCTAGTCTCTGAGAAGGGCATTCTATTTGGCCATACGACCTATCCAAGTTCATAAACATAGAGATCTCCCACCACCTCGCTTCAGAACGACTCCCTGTCACAGTTCGGTTCACTGCTCTCAACCGAAACAACACATCCAGCCTGGGACTGGCAAGCACGGGGCTACACCAGCTGGAGGACCCTTCCATGAGCAGAGAAAGGAGAGCGGCAGCTGCTAACAGAGGCAGCCTGTCCTCACTCTCCAGCCAGCCGCCAAGGTAACAGCTGAGCTGAGGAAGTCGTCATGAATCGGGCAGTGTTACAAAGGAAATCTTGTCCCATTGATCAGCTCGGCTTCCTCCACAATATTGATCTTCCAGGTCTTCCTGGAGAAAAGAAGCTGGCAGGGAAGGGGGGGCTGGAGGCTTTTCAAGGCAGACTTAATTCTATAGCTCATCAGAGAAGGCGAAGGTTAGGAAGTCATTCAGGAAAAATGACGGTTGGCCCTGGGGACTGGATTCATGAGCGCCACAGTCCTAAGGGAGATGTCGAAGTACCAAAAAGAAGAGGAAATTACAGGAACTGATTCCCCCCCCCCTTTTTTTTAAGTTTTATTTTTATTCAAAGAGCACTTTGGGTTAAAAATAGAACACAGAAGTAAGAAAGTCGATTGCGACAACCAGGCAAGATGGCTTTCTGCTTCTTATATTAGTCACTGGTTTTCAAGGCCACCATGTAGATTTCCCCACCATGAGCTCTACCTATGAGGTGCCAGGCACCCTGCAGACGGGCGGGGGCGGGGGGCGGCGTCCGTCCCGTGTAGCAGGGCCTCTCAAACTTTCATAGGCATGTGCACCACCTACAGATGGCTTTACGACATAGTCTTCGGTCTTCAGTCTTAGGGCTTAGATCTGCCTTTTTAACTCCAGGCTGATGCTGAGGCTGACCTAGGGGAGACAGGTAGGTGGATTACCGCACCCCATCTAGGGCCGGGTCCTGCTCTCGGCTCTTTGAATATATTAGTTCTCTTCAGTCTCTGAATGGTCCAAGAGGAAAGCCCCATAACAGACAATTAGTTAGACTCCGGTCACTGTTCACCCATAATTCTGTCCCTATTTCCATTGTTCTCAGGTGGCATTCCCAGGTTCATATTCCTTAGCCTGCCATTCCCAGTCTGAGCCTTTGAAGGTTCGTCACATGTGTTTCCTCCTCCAGGAAGCCTTCCTGGCCCACCAAACCTAGACAAGGTGGGCCTCCTATACATGCCAACACACGCTCCTATATACTTGTTGTACAAGATGTGTTGGTTATTTATCACTTTGTAACAAGTGTACCCCAAAACTGAATGGCTCAGAACTACAAGAAACACTTACTATCTCTGAGAGCTTCTGGGGTCAGGAATTATTCAAGACTGACAGGACCGAGTGGTTCGGGCTTAGGGTCTCTTGGGAGGTTGTGGTCCGGATGTCGGCTGGGGCTTGACTGGGGTTGGAGGGTCTACCTCTAAGGCAGCTGTTCACACAGCAGGCTGCCTGCCGGCTACAGACCCCAATTCTATTTACAGGCAGCTTGAATGTCCTCCTGAGGTGGTGTCAGGCTTCCCCAGAACAGGAGCAGCGGTGAGGGGAGTGAGGGAAAGGAGGAGGGGAGAGGGAGGGAGGGAGGGAGGGAGGGAGAGAGGGAGGGGCAGAAACTATACTTTTTATGGCTGAAAATTCACAGAGCCTCATTTCCATCACTCAGTTTGCTAGAAGAGAGTCACTAAGTCTAGCCAGAATTTGAGAGTTAGAAGAATTAGGTCCCACTTCTTGTAGAAAGGATTGTCAAAGACATATTTAAAAATTACCATCCTGCAGCCGGTTGAATTTTTCACAGATAGCTGCAGCAATATCTCCTATGCCCCATAATCTTCTAGAATGGGGTCATTCCTCCATCAAGAAGTAGAACAAATTCCCCACCCCTTGATTCTGAGAGGGCTGCCAACTTACTCATAACCAACAGAATACGGTGGAAGCAAGATGCGACTTTCAAGGTGAGGTGATAAAAGGCAGAGCACCATTTGCCCTGGGAGCTAGGACAGGACACTCACCTGGGAGCCCTGAACTACCAGCTAAGAAATCCTACCCCCCAGAGGCTGCCATGCCACAAGGAAGGCCAGATCACATGGATAGAGTGCCCAGCCCCAGCCGAGGTCCCAGCCAACAGCCAACATAAACTGTTAGATCAGCAAATAAGGGATCTCCCGCTCATTCTGGCCCCCAGCTCTGGAGTCTTTCCGCTGAGAACCAGACATCCTGGAGCAGGGTATAGCTGCTCCCACGGACCACTGTGCAGTTTCATGGCCCACAGAATCGGTAGGCATCACGGAATGGCTGTTTTCAACTGCTAAGTTTTGGGATTCTGGGCTACACAGCATTTAGTAACCGGAACATACTTTGCATTATAATTGTCTGTGCTCTCTCACGCCCTCCCCCGATACGCTATTAGGCTGAAAGCTTTCTAGGGCACAGAGCTGTGTCTTACTCCTTATAAAGCACCCAACATAGTGCTTGACATGTAGTAGATGCTCAACAAATGTTTGTTAAACGAATAATGAATGAATAAGAATTCATGGAATTGTGAGGCGTCTGGGCGGCGCAGTTAGTTCAGCTCAGGTCATGATCTCACGGTTCGTGAGTTCCAGCCCTGCATTGGGCTCGCTGTTGTCAGTGGTCAGTGCAGAGCCTGCTTCGGATCATCTGTCCCCCTCTCTCTGTCCTTCCCCGGCTTGCACGCTCTCTCTCTCAAAAATAAATAAACATTAAAAAAAAGAAAAAGAATTCATGAAATTGTGGCAGAATAGTTCTCATTGGCTGGAATTCCTGAGATCCACTGGATAGCAGTCCTATAGTAGAGTTACCACCATTTACCAGTCCAGCTCACGTGCCCATCTCCCTGCCCCTCGCAGAGTTGGTGTTCCTTCCTTATCTTCTCATCCCACCCTTCTTTTGACCTTCTAAATTGACCCCGAAAGCATTTAATCAGGACTCCTTCTGCTTCTATGCAAAGACTTGCATACTATTAGCATAAATAAATAGTAATAACGATCATAAACATGGCTGTGGCCTCAAAGTCAAAAGGTACTTCCATTTATTTATTTATTTATTTATTTACTTACTTACTTATTTATTTATTTATGAGAGACAGAGCACGAAAGAGGGAGGGGCACAGAGAGGAGACACAGAATCCCAAGTAGGCTCCAGGCTCAACACGGGGCTGGAACTCACGAGCTGTGAAATCATGACCTGAGCCAAAGTTGGGCACTCAACCGACCGAGCCCCCCAGGTACTTCCATTTAATTTTGATTCTAGGGTAAATGTTTGGAAAACAATTTTAGGATTCTGGAGTTGATTTTACCTTCTCAATTCCAAATATAGGGGCTGGAAGATGTGTTTGAAAAGATTAAATTTATAGGGGCGCCTGGGTAGCTCAGTCAATTCAACATCCGACTCTTGATTTCAGCTCAGGTCATGATCTCACAGTTCGTGAGATGGAGCCCTGCATTGGCTCATAGCAGGCGTTGGGTCTGCTTGAGATTCTCTCTCCCTCTCTCTCTATCCTTCCCCAGTTCAAGCGTGCACACATGTGCTATGTCTCTCTCTCTCTCTCAAAATAAATAAAAACATTTTAAAAATTAAATTTTTTTTTCTCAGTTGCATTCAGAGGAGTTGAATGCATTTAATCCTTACGTTAATGAATGTATAAAAAGGGGATTGTGTGTTTATTAACATTTGTGTGTCTTTCTACATATAGAATATATTAAAATATATATTTCTACATAAGTATAGAATACATTAAAAAGTTTTTTACTGTTTTTATTTATTTTTAAGAGCCAGAGAGAGACAGAGCATGAGTGGGGGAGGGGCAGAGAGAGAGGGAGACACAGAAACCGAAGCAGGCTCCAGGCTCTGAGCTGTCAGCACAGAGCCAGACGTGGGGCTCGAACCCACACGGACTGTGAGAACATGACCTGAGCTGAAGTCAGATGCTTAACTGACTGCGCTACCCAGGTGCCCCTAGAATACATTTTAAACATGTCTGATATTTGAGAAAATGGTGTTTTAGTCAGTCTGGATAGACATTTCAACTCGCTTGAGCCTGTGACTTTATTTATCATTTTATTGGATCTGATAACAATGAATGCCTTCAATTTAATATTCATATACCCAAATTTATAACTGGCACCAGGCTTGAAGGTAAATACCTCAGCTTCTACTTAATCCCCAACCAAAATTTCCTTTTCCTTCTATATTTACCCTGCAAAGACAATTATCTAGAAACAGCTTGGTTCTCATTATCTCATTATGTCATGATTAAGTTTAACTCTCCTAAATTTTACAAATGCTAATTCAATCTAAAAAAGCCAACAAAATGTCAATCAAAACTGATCTACAGTTGTCTGTTGCCAGCAGCTGTTTAAAAAAAAAAAAAAAGAAAAGAAAAAGGTTGTTCCTTCAAATTCAAGGAATTTGTGTGCATCAAGTATAATAGATATGGGTACACTCTGATGTAAAAGAAGCAGGATTTTTGACCCCAGGATTAAACACATACTTGGAGAGAAGTAAAGCTTCGAATGACTTTTCCTCTCTTCCTTCCTCCCCACGATCGTCCTGTGTTGTAACTTCTTCAGAATCCACCGTAGAAATAAGTAAGTTGTGGTTAAAAGAAAATGAAAACCGGATGGCCCCCATCTGTGAAAGATTGCCAAGTTTAACAGTATCCCTGGCGTAAATGCCCATGTGGCATTATTGATGGTGAAATGCTGGAGGGGAACCAAAGATGGCACCAGCCTCAACCCCACCACTGGCGCTAAGCAAGAGGAAATCGACACGGGGGCAGACAAAGGTTGATGGCCTTCCACGGAAGGGTGCATGCAGGGAAGTTTTACCTGCGGACGCCCTGGGCGGTAAGGCAAGCGTGAGGAGCACCGCGTTGCCGACTTGCCCAGGGTCGAACAAGTAATGATTCACTGGCATGACTGCTCCTAAAACGCAGGCCTTCCACCTGCCCCCTCCAGGCTGCCCAACAGATAGTGGGCGTGCATGTCCCACTAACCTCCAGGTCCCGTGCCAAGCAGCTCTCCAGCCTCAGCCAGAGAAACTGAGGCCGTGACACCAAGGGGCCAGAGGCAGTCCAAACAGGAATCAAGGGCAGTCCTGTGCCCCCTGGAACAAGGGCACATCTCCCTCGTGTCTCCTTCCGCCTCTGTTCCCTGATGCTGAGGTCAGAGCATTCTCTTCCTGCATCAGCTTTGGTCAATAACTCAGGCACCAGATGGATACCTGGTTCTGAAGCAAGAAACGATAGCACTTTCAGGTGGTGGGGGTGGGGAAGCGGCAGCACGAATCTTCGTACTGGCAAATCACAAAAAACATCAAAACAGAGTGGAAGTGAAATCAATTTTCAGGACTAGATGAGAGGGGAAAGGAAAAGAAACTTTGTAAGAGTTGAAATTCAACAACAACAAACGTGCCGACCTAAAACTCCCTATTCTTTGTCGGTCCCCTTTTCAAAGTTGGACAAATTCTAAAACAGGACATTACAATAGTCCTTCTAGACTTCTGGTTGTGGGACAAGATGGAATGGACGCGCTCGTTCAGGGTGTTGTGTAGAGAAGGGGCACGTGAAGACCGAAAGGTGGAGGGAAAAAGGCAGGGGCCAGGATCAGAGGAAAAACAAGGTGGTGCATTCCCTGGTGTTCACATAGACTTTATCGTATATCCCAGACTGGGTGCCGTAGGCGTTGGCAACCTGGAAACGCCAATGGGATGCAGATGAAAAAAAACACCCTCCCCTCCCATCCCCCCACTCCTGCCCAAAGCCTCCTCTTTATTTCTTTAAATGTTTTTATTTGTATTAGAGAGAGAGAGAGAGAGAGAGCGCGAGCGCCAGTGGGGGAGGGGCAGAGAGAAAGGGAGATAGAGAATCTGAAGCAGGCTCCAGGCTCCGAGCTGTCAGCACAGAGCCTGATGCGGGGCTTGAAACCATGAACCGTGGGATCATGACCTGAGCTGAAGTTAGACGCCCAACTGACTGAGCCACCCAAGCGCCCCAAAAGCTTCCTCTTTCTAGCTCAAGGATGAGGCAAAAAGTAGTCTGTAAGACAGTCTATAAGACATTAACCGCCCTGCTCCAACCAAACATTATGGAAAAAACTGTAGCCCTACTCTGATTCATTTCAGGAAAGGCCCGGTGGGGGGGGCATGGGGGACCACTTTCAGGCTATAATGAAACATTCCTCTCAACTCCCCCACCTGCTGGGTGGTTCTGGGAAGGCTGATATTGGGGAGCTGGGACTTTCACTATCCTCCGCTGGTCATGAACCTTTGAGCCCCCCAGGTGACAAGGCAGACCTCCCTCTCCCAGCCCGGGTATGGTCAGTGGAGGCCTGGTGGGAAGTCTCAACTCCCACCTTTGCTCAGCACTAGCAAGGAACCCTTCCCTTCGGGGCGTCGGTGGTACAGCGAGCAATCTGCACTTACCCTTGCTGAACAGTAAGTAGGAAGGTGGCAGCTTTTCCCCCACTAACACAATGTCAGAGGAAACCTGTTAAAACAGGTTTAAAGAAGATCCAGGGGCGCCTGGGTGGCGCAGTCGGTTAAGCGTCCGACTTCAGCTCAGGTCACGATCTCGCGGTCTGTGAGTTCGAGCCCCGCGTCAGGCTCTGGGCTGATGGCTCAGAGCCTGGAGCCTGCTTCCGATTCTGTGTCTCCCTCTCTCTCTGCCCCTCCCCCATTCATGCTCTGTCTCTCTCTGTCTCAAAAATAAATGAACGTTAAAAAAAAAATTAAAAAAAAAAAAAAAAAAAAAAAAAAGAAGATCCAGAGTCTCAAAACATGACACCCTAAATGTCCAGGATACAGCTGGAAATTCACCAGATGTACCAAGAACCAAGAAAAAACTCAACTTCTATGAGGAAAGGCAACTGACGCTTATCCACACTGAGATGCTATAGATGTTTGGCTTATCTGGCAAGAGTTTTAAAGTGGCCATGCCAGAAATCCTTCGGCGAGTAACTGTGAGCTAACTGTGAACACGCTGGGAGGAAATGAAAAGTAGAAAGTCTCGACAAATAAACAGAAGATGCAAAGAAGAATCAAGTGGAAATTTTGGAATTCAATAAGCAACAGCAAAATAACAAAGTCGCTGGTCGGGCCTAACAGAACAGAAGCAGAGAAAAGAATCCATGAAGTCAAGGGCAGAACAACAGAAATTCCAATTGGAGCAACAGGGAGAAAACTAAGGCAGAAAAGCAGTCCTTCAAGTTACTCAGTGGAACATTCCAAGGAATGCCTGGGTCCCTAGAAAGTATAAAGCTATGATCCAGGCACCGTTTCCAATGCAGACATGAATTTAAGAGTCTCGTGTTTCCACAAAATCTATGCAGGCTGAGCCCATCTCTCTTCTGCAAAGAGTGAGCAATCCATTAGTGATTCTAGAAATCTGGAGGCACAATTGCTAAAATGTCTTTGGCTGCTTAAAAGTGCCAATGGAATCAGTCACGGAAGAGATAAGAGCCCTCTTGCTCCTGGTGCACTGGATTGTGCTGCTCTGTTCTCCAGTGAGTACCAGGACCCTGCCTCACTCTGGGGTGGATCTGGGTGAAACAAAACAAAACGGAACAGAACAAAACAAAAAGCTCCTGGGTCACATGATTAGCCTCCAGGCTGTTTTGGTACCAACTGTCATTCAGAGCACTGGCCTATGCTATGAAGACGCTGTAAAACTGGGTAAACACATTCAGTAAGAAGATCAAACAAACATAATGCAATGAAGGAATTCTTCCAACAAACATTTACTGGTGCTGCTAGTGGAAAGCACTGCTCTGTAGAGTTGGAATACATACGTGAACTCTAGACAGAAGTCCCTAGAATAAGCTCAAATTCCAGGGACGTGAGGGGTAGGCGGGGTGCAGAGAGATGACCGTTAACAATGAACATCAAAAATAAATAAATGAGTATTTAAGAAAATTATAGTCCTCTGGTTGAAAAAAAAAATAAAAAAGGAAAGAAATGGTGGGCTAGTATCAGGGGCATGCAGGGGGAGTGAGCACTGGATACGGGCGAGGGAGATGTAGAGTCACTGAGAGCCAATATGGCAGCCCATGGGCTGAGGCAAAGAAAGCCCTATGAGAAGCAGCTAATGGCACAGGGGTGAGGCTCGTGTAGGAGCTGCGGACTGAGAGATGTGGATGTAGAATCATCTGAGGGATGCCTTGGGGTATTTAAAAGAAATTTTTTTTAATGTTTACTTATTTTGACACAGAGAGAGAACAAGTGGGGGAGGGGCAGACAAAGGGGGACAGAGAGATTCCCAAGGAGGCTCCATCAGGTGGGGCTCGGACCCATGAACCGTGAGATCTGGACTTGAGCCAAAATCAGGAGTGGGATGCTTCACCGACAGAGCCACCCAGGAGCCCCTGCCCTGAGGTGTTTTACTTTACATATTCTTACCAGAGGTAAAAGAATGAGAACCAAAGGCAGTATCGGCAATCCTTTCGTGGGCTTTTTAATGTCCCCCTTACTCACAAGGTGAGGCTGAGTTCCAATTCTTTTTTTTTTTTTTTAACATTTATTTATTTTTGAGACAGAGAGAGACAGAGCATGAACAGGGGAGGGGCAGAGAGAGAGGGAGACACAGAATCTGAAACAGGCTCCAGGCCCTGAGCTGTCAGCACAGAGCCCGACGCGGGGCTCGAACTCACGGACCGTGAGATCACGACCTGAGCCGAAGTCGGACGCTTAACCGGCGAAGCCACCCAGGTGCCCCGGCTAAGTTCCAATTCTAACAAGGAGGAAACGGTCAGTTTAAAAAGAAACAGGTTTTCTGAAAACCAAGGATATATTTTACGTTCCAGTCTTGCTTTTTTGTACATGAACATTAGCTACCAAGAAAAAGCCCGCCGCCGTACTACAGAGTAAGCTAGTCGGGATTCCGACAAATCTCTCAGGACGTTTCCGACATGGACTTGCCCTCATGGCACGCTCTGGCCTGTTCATCATCTCGGCACCTGTGGCAACGAGGCTTCTCTTTGTTTCAACCTTGGAGTCCTTTGTTCTCAACAGCTCGTGCAACATCTCAACAGATGTGCAACATCGTACACACACTCGTGTCCGCAAAAGTACACAACGCACGCATGCCAGACGGTACTGACATCCACAGATCTGAGTTGCTTTTATTTTTGTTCACAACACTCACAAAATCTAAGACAAAATCCAGTAAGGCACACAACAATTCCTATCTCCACGGGCCACGTTAGAATTCACGCAAGTCAACAATAACGAAAATGCCTGCAAAGAGCAACTTGGTTGAAAAAGTCGCGATCGCTCGTCACTTACATCGTCAAGAGTCACAGCCACGGAAAAAGATGGCAAGACATGGCAAATAATCAGGTGTGCTCAAAAGGAAATGATTTGTGGCTGATTGGTTTGAATAAAGATTTCTTTTCCAAGTATTTACATAAGGTACAAAGTGAATTTGCATTCCATGAATTTATAATTTGTCACACTCAAATAGAAGCCAGGACGAAATGTGTCGCCGCCCAACAGGAAAGGGCGGTTAATAATCAGACAAAACGTGCGATCAGAATCACCCCGGGGACCATAACTGGGGTGGGTGTGCAGCACTGGGAGTGATCCCTGTAAACAGCACCACTGCCCCGTGTGTCAATTACCGGGAGGGCATGAGTTCATCTCACCGGGAAACCTGGCTTCCTCAAGGAGACAGAAATGCAAGCCAAACGGAAAAAAGTTGGGTTGCCCATAAATCAGCTTGAAGCCTGGTGACGAGAGGGCAGAGCCGTGCTTTCCTGAGATGCAGTCCCCAGGGGGGTGGAAATCTGATGTGTGGATGACACTGTCTCCCTCTGGAGAACAGCTCAGCAGAAAGGCACAATCAGAAACCCCGAGCCTCGCCCAGAGGTGATGGCCCAGAGGTCTGTTTGCTCCTCTACTGCGCTTGAGTTCATCCAAGCGCTCACATCACCGTCTCCCACGGCTGGTGATCCAGCACGTGGCACCCGGCTGGATCAATGCGCTTAAACACCGCTCATTTACGAGGGAAACGTTGCCAAGCCCCTAGAAAAAGTTTGCACGAATTTAGCTATAAAATATATTAATGACTTAAAAAAATTTTTTTAAGGTTATTTATTTTTTGAGAGAGAGTGAGAGCGGAGGAGGGGCAGAGAGAGGGGGGAAGACACAGGAGCAGGCTCCAGGTTCTGAGCCTTCAGCGTGGAGCCCAATGCGGGGCTCAAACGCGTGAACGGTGACATCACCACCTGAGCCGGGGTCGGACGCTTACCTGACTGGCCACCCAGGCGCCCCAAATATGTTAATGATTTTAACAAAGGCAGAAAGATGAGGGAATTTTTCTGTTCCTTTATTACCAGCCTTGATAGTCTACACCCAATCTGACACACGCTGAGGAGCTGGGACCAGCGGGACAGGGGGGCATCTGAAGCCACGGGCCAGGAGAAACCTGGAATTTATAGACCTGCAAGTGGGCGGGGTGGGGCTGGAGAGCGGGGTTTGGGGGGCTCACAAGTAGCAGGACCCCGCGTCAGAGGCTAGTCGACTCCTGGAGGGTCAGCAGCCATGCCCACGGGGACGGAAGCCCCAAGCGAGAGGGAAGGTGTCCTCAGTGGTCTGCCCGGCTCCCAGGACGGTGGGCCGCAGAAGCAGGTGCTCAACAAATGTCTGTTAAGTGGATCAAGGAGGCCAGTCAAGGCACAAATACAGGTGAGGAGTTGGAGACCAGACAAGGATGTGCTGAAGAACCCAACTGCCAGGAGGCAGAACAAGGTGAGGGACGTGTCCAAATCCCCAGGTGACAGCTGGGACGGAAAGAAACAGGCAGAAGCCCGGAGCCTAGCTGAGGCCAGATTAGCTGAGGGTCCAGGATAAGTCAACCCTGGGGCCTCGGAGCAGTCTCTCGGAGGCAGAAACCGAACCAGCCTGGCCGGCCTGGGTCCTGGAGCTCATTGGGCATCTGCCTGAGGGGAACCGAATAAGGGAGGGAGTCGCTTCTCTGGTTCGCTCTGTTTCCCTATTTATGCACCGGAAGAAGTCCGTCGGCACCATTTCCGGCTACCCCTGCCTCGGAGGGGCTGCCAAAGACCATTCAACTCTCAGGCCAGCAGGGAGGTGCCTGGTGCCTACACTCAGCCCTCAGAGTCCTCCCCGGGAACGTGCCTGCAAGAGGACCGTATGGGGTTGGGCTGCAAGTTGGTGTCTCTCAAAACTATGCTTTTGGAGGCTCCCAAACCTGTTGGGCCAGCTTCCTTAGACAGGCCTGGGATAAAGGCAACTGGGCCAGCCACCTGCAGCCTCCGCAAGTCGGTTCACATCCAGCTTAACAGTAACAGTCGTTCCCTTAGAGAGGCTACAGCTATGGCCTCTCTAGTATTTTAAATACTGACTTTAAATCCCCCAAAGGGAACATCTACAGACACTTCTCTCTTCCACAGACCTCAATACAAGTTGAATACTAATATTAAAAGAGTCTTCACGATTGGACATGACAGGCTAATCCTATTTAACTCAGGAGGCCACCTCTACCTACGCCTAAGCTTTGCATTTCTCATCGGTTGCTGGCTTTGAACGTGACTTGCCAGACGTGAGTTCCTGTATACGCAGGGGTTGAAATGTCTGCCCGGCCCAGTGGGCAGACTTGTGCCGGATCTCCAGCTCCTGGGCGTTACAGCTCCTCCCTTCTCTGCTACTTTGCACACTCCTGAATCTGCTTGATATAAAGATCCAATGATGGGGCGCCTGGGTGGCTCAGTCGGTTACGGGCTCGACTTCGGCTCAGGTCATGATCTCGCGGTCCGTGAGTTCGAGCCCCGTGTCGGGCTCTCTGCTGACAGCTCAGAGCCTGGAGCCTGTTTCAGATTCTGTGTCTCCCTCTCTCTCTGACCCTCCCCCATTCGTGCTGTGTCTCTCTCTGTCTCAAAAATAAACGTTAAAAAAATTAAAAAAAAAAAAAAAAGACCCAATGACCGTGACTCAGCCCGGGCTGGTTCCCGCGACTCACGCGGAAATATTCCGGTTCCGTTGCATGAGTGCTTCTCCCGGGTATGTCTTTCTGGCACAGAGAGACATAGGCAGAAACTGGATTTTAACCCATAATAAGTTCTTTGTGAACCTTAAACATCCTAGTCTTTGATGTCCTGGAGTCAAGCACACACATGAGATACAGAGATGTTTGCCAGAGAGAAGAGGCCCATCGCTTGAACCACCCAGTAGAGAGCTCTCCCCCATCTCAACAAAAATCCCGAGGTTCCTATTGGTGGCTCAAACTCTAAAAGTCTCAACACCAGTCTACTATAACGTCCCTTTTCTTTAAGTTTATTTATTTTGAGAGAGAGAGAGAGAGAGAGAGAGAGAGAGAGCAAGCGAGGGAGGGACAGAGAGAGAGGGACAGAGAGAAAGAGAATCCCAAGCAGGCTCCGTGCTGTCAGCACAGAGCCTGATGCGGGGCTCGAACTCACGAACCGTGAGATCATGACCTGGGCTGGAACTCGAGAGTCGGACACTTAGCTAACTGAGCCACCCGGGAACCCCTACAACATCCCCTTTGTAGGTGCATGTACCCACTTCCTTACTACTGACACAGCATTACCCTCAATGCACACCAAATTGGACGGAGGAGACAATCGAGCTGATGTCTGTCTGCAGGAAAGACTGGCATGCACCCTTCCACGAAGGGCTGTCAACCTTTCCCTGCCCCCAGAGCTGGGGAGCTGTTGCAGTTCAGACAAGCTTGCCTCTCTCTCTGCTGCTCCAAGTCCTGTTGACAGGGATTACAGAAAACAAACCGAAAATGACATTCAACTAAAGCCAGATGCGCGAGGCCACCGAGAGCTCACGGGCCTCCAGATCTGACAAGGCTGCTTCGCATCTGACGAAGGAGGGACTGTAAGACACCTCCACCCAAAGACTAGATGCCTGGTTCAGAGTCCTGACCCCACGCTGGGGTCATGGGCTGGGCTGAGAAGAAACTAACGGACGAGGGACACAAAACTAGGGCTCTCAGGGCTCCTGGAAGAAAGCTGTGAGGCAGAGAGGCCACCCCGTTGCCAGCCTCTCTGTCCTCAGGGGACCCTGTGAAATTCGCAACCCTCTTGCATCAGGAGGGCAGACGACCTGTACCCCTGCCTTTGTGAACTCTCTCGGGCTCTTCCATCCACACAAAGGGTTTCCACGCACCCCCTCCCTCCCCACGCGTCCCCTCCCTCCCCACGCACCTGCTTTGCGCTACTCATCGAAGCTCCAAAACTGCTTGGGCAGCATCTGGTACCCCAACTCTCTCTTTTAAGGTAATTTCCTGAGTGATTCCACCCCCTGCCTTGACTTCCTCCAGTCCCCGGGCGTGGGCTTCCCTTCTGCATTTGGCCTCATCTCCCACCTGCTGATACTGCCCCCACGATGCACTTGCGCTTTGCTCCCAGGCTTTCCCATCAGGATTTCCTTTTGGGCACAGCATGGCTCTGGGCTGACTCACAACATTTCTGAATGATGAGCAGATCAACAAGGAGGCACGCTGGGGGACAGAGCAGGGCAGGCGCAGGTGTGGAGACGCACAGAGACAGGAGTGCCGAGGGAAGCGCGGTCCTTTTGCTGGGAAGCCGCGGCAGGGGAACGCAGCGGAGGGTGGAGGTGGGGGGCACGAGGCCCCTCAGGTCGGAACCTGGATCCCAGTCATCTGTGGGCGCCCAGCACCTAGAGCACAATGCCTGCGACGTGCTAACAGTAGGCGCTCGATAAATGTTTACTGAAATGAATGGAAGGCATTCCATTGTTTGCGTGTGCTTTTCAAAAATGAATCGGGTGTCAGGTGGAGGATGCGCTGGGGGAGGGCAGGGGCGGGGGCCTCTGTTCAAAGCTCATTGCAACGATGCCCACAACATGGAAACCTTTCCCTGCATCTACCTGGAGGGCCAAGCATGCGTGTGCTGACCCAACGTGAAGGTGCTTGACTGCATCTTACCTTCTCTCTCATGAGCCCCGCCTCTAGTGGGGAGATAGAGGGCTATCATCTGTTCCTTTCTGCTTAGAGATATACATTGTACGTGAGTAATCACCTATTTACGAGCATCCAAACTGTCCTGGTGAAAGCAATGGCCTGGCAGGGACATCTGCTCTACTTGGCACATGGAGATTTCCAGTGAGAAACGACCCACAGCCTTGGAACAGAATGAAAGAGTGCAGCCAACAGCCTCCCTTCCAGCCCAGCCAGGAGGCTCCGTGGCCAGGGGCTATCCCGGGGCACTCAGCACAGCTCTCCGCATGGCTGGCACTGCCTGCTCCCTGCGTGACCCCCACGAGATCGTGGTTGGGCTTCAGGATGGTTTGTCATTTTGGTTCCCCTGCCTGCTCACCTCTTGGTCTAGAGCCTGTGCTACGGTGATACCTACCCAGGCCTCTGAATGTCTACTCGTCCATCACTGGATGCGCTCTGTGCTGGCTGGTGTCTTTGACCAGCTGGATCCTCCTTTCTTCGAGTAATAGAAGCATACCCTTCAGTGGCGGGCACGTGACCTGGACAAGGTCACTTCGGTAATCTTCCCTGTCCAGAGTGACAGTGCAGACAGCAGTGTACTGGGAAATGTTTAACAACTAGCTCTCCAGGGGCGGGGGCGGGGGCGGGGGGGAAAGCCTCGATTTATGGCTTTGCCGACTTCCACGGTGTAAATCTGCCCACTGCGGTTAATGTCAAACTGCCAATTTGTAACCATTGGATGCGGAGTTATATAGCATTTTTACCGTATGTATAGGGCTGATATAAATAACCTCCAGAAGAGACGAGGTAATGGTAAAATGCAACAAATTAACTAGGGAGTGACAAGTTTGGAATATTTATTACCTTTGTTTTATAATGTAATATATTGTGAGTTTGTGATGGCTGTGGTTAATTGACTTGGAAAACTGCTGATTTAGCAGCTCGCTCTGGTGACCCAGTGCTCTGCTGGTTATAGAGACGATGGGCTCGTGACTCAGCTTGGGCCAGGCACTGGAGCTGGGGGGTGGGGGGTCCCGTTTCCTTCTCGGTAGCAGAAGTGATGAGGACGTGGGGGGGGGGCGGGGGACCCCTTTCCTCCTTGGTAGCAGAAGTGAGGAGAATGAGAGTTTGGAACTTCGGGAAGCCATGCTGGGTGACGAAACCCCACGTGCGAAGAAGCAGGGCCACCAGCACAGAGAAGCTAAGTGAGCTAGTCTGCCAGCCTCCTGGCTGCTGTGGCCAGTGGACGCCGATCCGAGCCACCCTCCCTGTAGTTTGCTATTGTGGGCTGGTAAAGTCCCGACGGGGCCTTCAGCCCAGCTGGGCGTCAGCCCCACGCAACTGAGAGTCCTGGTGCACGGGTCCTCTGTCCCTCTCCTCACCCCGGGTTCCCATTCTCCGAGGTCCGGCTGACATCATTCCCTTTCTAGAGCCTTCCCTGACTAGTCCAGACTCTACTAACTAAAATCCTACAAGACTCAGGTCTCTCCCATATTACTTTGGAATGAGTAACATAGTCTTCTGTTCCCTCATGTGTGTAATACTTAGTTGCACGGGGAAACTAGACCAGTACCCAATAATAAACAGCCTTGGGCTCATTCAATAATTATGACTTGAGAACACTGAAATGCAGCCAGTGCCTCCGAGTATTCCAATCACCCACACCTGGGGGCTACATAAAAATGCCTTCAGGGTCAAGCGGGGTGGTCCCTGTGCACAGTGGCTCACTCTAGGACTGGGGTGGGGCGTCCCCTGGCTTATCCACATGACCTTCACAGAAAGCGCTCTTGCTCTGTGACAGGAGGGTGCTGGCTGCCGGCCCCACGGGGAGGATGGACAATCAAGCCTCGCTGCCCCCAGGAAGTTCACATTCCCTACAGCAATGAGGGAGGTCAAGGCAGAGACAAGTGCCCGGGAATCCTAGGAAAGAGAGGGACTCATCTTTTGAGTCATGGTTTGAGGGTAGGAGCCAACATGGGCTTCCCAAATGGCGGGACTGAGTCAGAGTTGCCGAATTAAGACTTCAGGTGCTGAGTCACATACTAACCACTGGTCTTCACTGCACACCAGCCAGGACCTTTGCTGGAAGGCATCACCTTATTCCTTGAATGTGGTAATCCCCTCTTTTAGTCCAAGAAAATAATCGTAAGCACCTCACACATTATTTTGATGCAATGACGTGGAAGGTTTTTTCCACTTGCATATCTCAGCCAGGAACTGTCCGATCTAGTCCAGCCTTGGCCGAAACAGTTATGAGAATAGCATGACAATGACCTCCAAGGCAATGTCAGCCAGGCATAGTCGCCCTCTAAACAAAAACCTCACATTAAAAAAAAAAAATTACTGTTGAATTTACACAGCTCCTTTATAAAGCAATACAAGTGAAGGCCATGTTTACAAAACCCAGATGATTAGCCGTCAGGACGTTCAAAATAAAATGTCACGTTGGAGTGTCTGTCAAAAGATACTCCTTTTGAAATGAAAAGCGGCGAATTCATATGATAAAAGGCAGGTTCAGTAAAAAATTAATGCGTGGGCGTGCACACAACCATAATATTTCTTGTCCTTGGCCCAAGGTCACCCACAAGGAGCAGACAGTGAACATTAGCTTGTTTCCTTAGTTCTGGAGATGGGTTTAGGCCTGGGTGGCTGTGCCTGAACCCAAGTTAAGGAGATGAACTTGTTAGTTTACCTGGGGCTGTTGGGATGGTAAAGTTGGAAATCCCACATCCTGGGGATCCTGCCCCTTGGAGGCAAACCCAGAAGGCTGGTCGCCCTCAAGACCCTCCACTGGAGTGAATGGAACCCATAGGGAAGGAAGAGGCAGGTGGGGGGAGGGCCCTATTGATGTGGGAACTCTCCCCTCCCCCACGCCCATCACCTCGCTCCTGGAGCCATGGTTAGGCGAAGCAGTCACCAAAGGAGGCCTCTCCTTTCTAACCTTCTGGCCGGTTCAAAACGTTATTTTTCTTACCAAAAGTATTTGATTCTATCGTCTTAAACATAATTTGTTAAGTGCCTCCCTCTGCCCATCTAATGGAGGCCATGCCAGCCTCTCCCTCCCTTAGCAGGGAAACATGACTTATACCTCAGTCATCTTTTCATCTGTCCCACGCCTACTTCTTCTGAAGCAAGTCCCCGTATTCTTGTAATCGTTTGTTGAGCTCTGAGGGTTACCTCAGCAGAAAGCCTCCAACACTGTCTCCTCAGCACCCACGATGTGGCAGGCACCCTGCAGCCCTGTTTCCCCATGAACGTTCCTGACTCAGATTCTTAATGTTGGAAGGGATTCGGAAGGTCGTCGAAGGGATTCGGAAGTTTTCCACGCAGACAGGTGGTTTGAAGAAAGCCCTGTAACACATTCCCCGCAAAGGAAGGTCTCCCGGTCTCCTCAGAGTCCAGGGGATGGGCTCCCCATTTCCTAAGCCGCCTTGCTGCCCCCAGTCTCCACCATTACAGATGTGACGGGGATGGCCGTCTCCTTCCTTCCCAGGCTATGGGCTACATCGGTAGTCCCTTCTCCACGTAATGTCCTGCTAGTATTGACACAGCTATGGCGCCTCCCAGGCCGGTCTCCCTTCCCAGGTTCCTCCACCTTCCCAACCACTCCCTCCTCCCCCATCCCAGGTTCCCAGAGCTCCTCGTAGGGCATACTCAACCCCATCTGGCCCACACCTGCTGACTAAGTGCATAGTAACACCAAGAATACCTTCACCTTACATTTTTATAGTGTGTTAAATTTTATTTCCCTCATTTTGCACATGGAAAAACAAGTCCCAGTCACCAAGCTGGTTAGGCCAGTGCACAGGAAACCAGGACGCCGGGCTCCAACTGCAGTCTCCTTCCGGGAACACCAGAGCAGGACGCCCCCCACCCCTGCCCCACAGCCCTAGACACAATACATCCAAATAAATCTACCCCGGAACAGCTGCATGGGGACCGCGAAGGCAGCCCGAGAATGAGAGAGAAGACCCACTCTACTCCATGCTTCCCACGGGATGGACACACTGAGATGGACAGTGGCCAACTATTATGATAAAACAGTGAAAAAATCATTATTTTTCTCCAAAACAAAATGCGGAGGCGAGGGAATACTTTTAATCTGATATCTCCCCTCCTTTCTGAAGACCCAGGAAAGAGCCTGAGAAAGGATGCTTCAAACTGTTTGAAACTGCCTTGTCTCCCATCTGGACCCAAGATAAACTGAAATAGAGGAAAACAGGGAAATACTTTTTGCCATTAGTCTTTCCGTTTCTTTGGAACTCATGTCTATGAAGCCGGTTTCTTCCTTGCCTCAAACTCTGTGTCACTTAAATTCTATCGTCAGTATGCTCGTACCCAAATCCACACGCTAAGGCAGTGGTCTCCAAATGCTTTTGATTGGTTCAGCAAAAGAAATTAAATATGCACTATTAGCACATGCAAATTGTTATGTATAAAACAATTGATGTTTTATATAAAATACTTTAAATGTCTTTTATCTTATCCGTGTGTATATGATCAAAGAAACAAATTAGAAACAGAAATTTCTTTCTATACCCTAATGGCTTCTCTTGTTTACCTCCTGGGGAACACCCACACCCCATCGTCTTCTGAAGTTATGAGACACCCAAGTCCAACTTATAACCTAATTTGAAAGTTGTAACTTAAGTCGCAAGTGAAACTTAATGCTTGCAAAAACAAATGTCAACCTTGGCTGAGAATTAATTTATTTATAAACCACATCAACAGCTAAGACACCTTGCTCCAAGTCAAGCGTCTGCTCATACAATTCAATATCACATAAGTATTCCTAATTTTGCTGTCTTTTTACTACCCCTATTTGAAATTTGGAGCACTCAGGCTCCCTATCTAACATATAATTTCCAGGGGCAGCTGGGTGGCTCGGTTGGTTAAGCACGTCTGACTCTCGGTTTTGGCTCAGGTCATGGTCTAGCGGTTTCATGAATTCGAACCCTGAGTCGGACTCTGTGCTGACAATGCGGAGCCTGCTTGAGTTTCTCTCTCTCTCCCTCTCTCTCTGCCCCTCCCCACTCATGCTGTCTCTCTCTCTCTCTCTCTCTCAAAATAAACTAAAAAAATAAAATATAAAGTAAAAAATAAAATGTAATTTCTTATACAAAGGATTCTATATATTATATGTAATATATATCTCTCTACTGTGTGTGAAACGTATATGCACACACACACATATATTTAAGATACGGAAACGGATGTGACTCAAGTTGAACGTGGCATATGCTCTATAGTTACATTGCTCTTTAAAAACTTTTTTACAAGTCCGGTGCCACTTAACATGCTCCTTTCACTGAACCAGTTACAAAAGATACGACCAGTTGGCTATTTAATGCGCTTGCAATCGCCAGGAACACGAAGCACGGGGCCGAGCTATTTCTTGAGGGGACTGAGCTAGTAACATACTTCAGTCGTTGGATCTCAACCCCAATACCTCTTCGCCCCGAAAAAAAACCCCAAAAAGGTGGCGGTACAAAGAACTAATTTTGTAACAAGCTTTGCATGGTAAAGGCTAGCAAAGTAAAAAGGTCAGTTCTGCGCTAACGGTCTCATCGGGAGGTGCACGGAGTGTAACACTGATCACAAAGAGACGACATCGTATCTGAACGAAGCTGGGCAGACACCGTCCTTGATACTTGAGAATACAAAATCCAGGCACATGGAGGCCAGAACAGACTGCCTCGCTGAGATTGCTTCATCTGCTATGACTTCTTTATGCAAGGCAAGTAGGGGAAGAAAAGATTCGTTACCTCCTTTATGGCAGAGAGGTTATTACTCAGACAGACTCAAGTATTGCATTATATGTAAGCGATTCCCTTTCCTTGACACTTCTGAGACCTTTCTCCAGGGTTGAAGAACCATTTAATTCTATTTTTCCCAGGCAGATTGCTTTTGGTGGTTAGCCAAAGCAGATCTGGACTTGAATAGTGTACTTAAAGTGATAAAAATAAACGCCAGTTGGAAATACAAGAAATAAAGAATGAAAGAAGCATGCAAGCCATCTCTATCCACTGGAAGATCCACATGCCAATCAAGGCTGGACCCGAGCCGGACTGCCTCCTCCGGGCCAGCGCGTCACCGTCCGCGTGCCGTGTCACCAGCCCCACTTCACCGAGATCCCTGACTTTAAGGGAGTCCTTGGCTTGGTCCACAAGCGAGGACAAGGCTAGCTGCGTGACCTGTTTCTTGTGCTTCCAGTAAAACAAGCCAGGGTGGGCGGAAGCCAGGCGAGGGGGAAGAAGGTGAAATAAACGCAGTGTCCACACTTACTGGTGCCCATGGATTGGGCTTTACTTTGTGTTTCACAGCCACAGTGGAAGGAAAAGGACTTAGAAAAGGAAAGTGTGCTGGTTTGCTGGGGGCGCTATAACAAACTATCCCCAACCGAGGCGCTCAAAACCAGAAATACAGTGCCAGTTCTGGAGGCCACAAGCCCCACATCAAGGTGTAGGCAGGCTGGCTGTCACTGAAGCTGCTGGAGAGAATATGCTCCAGGCCTCTTCCGCCTCGGGTCTCCCCACGTGTCTCCCCGTGTTTGCTCAGTGCACATCTGTCACGGTGTCCCAATTGTCCCTTTTTATAAGGACACAGTGCTAGTGGATTAGGGTCCACTCCACTGAATGCTTCCTAATTTGATGATCGACAAAGACCCTATTTCTTAATAAAGCCACATTCACAGTCACGGGTGGTTACGACTTTGCAGGCTCTGGGGAGGCGGATGCAGCTCAACCCATAACCTGAACACGCGGCTCTCGGGTCACATGTCCCTCTCACTTCCTTTCTACTGAATCACTGCAGTATTTGTGATGGGGTTCACTGTGCTGTATGCGATCCCGGGAAGGTAGGGCCCGAAGATCGTCACCCGGGTCTCCCTGACTTTCGCCACACCCAGCCTATACCCAGCCTTACCACACAAAGGACTCACTTAATATTTCCCCCCTCGACTGCCTTCCATCAGCCACTCTCTATTTAGTTCTTCTTAGTGTTTGGGTTTTTATTTTGTTTTGGTTTCTTTTTTATTTTGTGGGTTTTTTTTGGTTTTTTTTTTTATTTTGGTTTTTTATTTTGGTTTTTTTTGGTTTCTTTTTTATTTTGTTTTGGTTTCTTATTTTGCTTTGGTTTCTTTCACTTTAGAAGACATGCTCCACGTATGAGATAGAAGACATTCGGAAAACACAAAGTCAATTAAAAAAATTTCTAATTATAATTCCTAAAAATGGCACTCTGATGAATTTATGTCCAGTCTATATTTATGAGGTTGGTATTATATTGTACAGTTTTGCATCGTGCTATTTTTACTTAATATTATACTTAGGGTATAAGATGGTTCAAAGAAATAAAGACCCAGCTGGGTATCTTTCTATAAAAGATTATGTGTGAACAGATTTTTCAAAAAAAAAAAAGAAGAAGAAGAAGAAACCAAATTAACAGTTTCTCAAGGCACATTTTGAACAATGCTGCTTAGAGCAAAACAGAAATAAATCCTGACGTAAACTGATGTTCATAACGCTTGGAATTCCCGAGGACGAACACTTGGGGTTCATCTAGGAGACCAGGAGCTTCGAGTCCACTCTGCACACGTGTCTTTGCTGTCCTCCTGGCCTGGGGGGCTGCAGCTGGCTCCAGTCTCCTGACACAGGAAGGTTCTTGATGGGATTTGGTAGGACCCCCTCCTTTGGATGGCCGACGGCCTGAAGAAACCCATTTGTCCCTTGGAGACGCTAAAATAAGCCTTTTCCTCAGGCCAGACCATCCTTCCTCTTCTTGCTAACACACTGCAAATCCTCCGCATTCCATAACACCTGGCTAGTGACATGTTTCAGTAGAACACGACTCTACCCTCTCACGGGATGGGCTGTCCTTTCCTCTGTTCCGAGTTCCTCCACCTTAGCTTTTCTGTCATGCTCCACAATGGCTTGTGTCCTCACGCCTTCCTCATGAGACTGGATCTCTCTCAGGGCAACCGACCAGAGCACCTGCTGAGCAGGGACAGGCATCCTGTAGGGTCACCTGGGGCCAAGACTGTGACTTAACATGCCCAGGGTGGATCTTAGCAGATGTTTGTTTGACATTAGCCATGGGTGTTAAAAGAAGAAGTCTTATCACACACTATCTATGTTTGTTTCAAAATATGGTAGGAAAAAAATGCATTTTGGGACCTCAGCTCTCCTACTTACTAACTGACCTTAGACAAGTCACCTGACCTCTCGGAGCCTCAGTTAACTGAGCCACAAAATGGGGGATTGTCTCAAAATCCCTCAAAAGAGGGATTATAGCCTCAAACAAGGTAAAGGATATAAAAGTTTTAGCATGATGCCTGATTGCCGAATACAGAGTCAACACACAGACCGCAGTGACAGCAATGATTAGAAATGAAAATAACTACCCATTATGATTTCCCTTTTCCTTTTTCCACGGCCCTGCAGAAGGTCATGTACTACAATCGCCACTTGGACATTTGGCCTCAGCCCAGAAGCCTGGTCCTCAGCCCCAAGGCCACACTGGTAGCCCGGCAGAGAAGTTCTGTGCTGAGACTTCCTGGATATAATCACGGTTTCTCCGCTTCCTGGGTTACCCTGGGCAAACTGCTTAACCTCTCTGTGCCTAAGTACTCAGAGCAGTGTTAGAACAATAGGTGCTCTTGTCCTATTAGCTGGGCAGAAGTCCGCAGAATAAAGGGGGCGGACCTGAGGTTTGTTCCGCTCACCCTACACGTGCCAGCATGCCCTTACTTTTCTCCTGTGCATCATTCTGGCATCGTTTAAATTCAGACACTCAAGTTCTTTTACTCTGGAAGGAATTTTAAATGAGATCTAACCTCAGTCAATTTCTGGATCGCTTCGGCTATATTCCTGTAGGAATGCTAACTTGCTAACCTGGTATGGTTTTCTGTTTGTGCTATCCAAGAGGCCTTACTAAGTGAGGAGAAAATGGAGGAGGTCTGCTTCGCCCAATCCTGGGACAAACGAGAAGGTTTGGGCCCGGGAACAATGACGGCTGTGGCATGTGGCAGGCAGGACGCATTAAAGATGCCTTTGTAAGATGTTATGATGAGACCTTTAGAAGACCAGACTGGAAGCTCCCTGGGGGCAGAGCTTCCTATCTCACCACTATGTCCCCGGGACCACAGTGCCCAGCACATGATAGGTGCTCAAAACTTGTTGAATAAATCACCAGAAAAAAAAAAAACCAAAACGCTACGGAGCATAGGATCTCTGTTGCTTGATCCTTCTCATGTCATGGATCTTGTCTTTGGATTCTGCTGTCATCGCCTGGGTCGACACAGAGGTATACTCCTTAGAAGGGGGGATTAGGAGGAGGAGGACGCTCTTTGCCGGTTCCTGAAAGCACTCGTTCAACATCACCGTGGACGTTGAGGAATCTCCCAGGTCAAGCCACCAGAGGGTGACTCCAGGTGAAGCCAGCAGCGTTTGCTCGGTAAAGCTGGGGGTGGGGAGACCAATGCACTTCAGGGGACACAAAGGGTGCCAGCGGGTGACAGAGCGCAGAGAGGAAGGGGTCCCCATAGAGAGCTGAAGGTCCCTCAGGGAGCTAGGCTTTGCCTTCCAGAATGGTAATCCATAGGGGCGGCGCTGAGGCACCTATCATGAGTCCTCAGAATCCCTTCATTGACCACTCTTCGAAGCCACCATCCGATCACAGAGCTGTAGCAGAGGAGAGAGCGCCAACCGTAGGCTTTTCTGCTTCTGTCCATCTACAGCCCGGCATCTGTGCCCTCCGGGGAGGTGCTCACTGCCTGGCACCTGCGAAGGATGCAGCCGGAGACCTGTGATGACAACGCCCAGGTTTCGGGTCGTGGCTCCCAGCGGAGGTACTGGCAGGTCCCCCCCAGACCCGCATTTCAGCAGGAGCCGAGACAGCGTGTGCAGGGTCAAGACTGGGAGCTTTGGGATTATCTGACAAAGAGCCTCTCTGACATCCTGGAGGAGAGACCACTGTGGCAAGTGAAGGGGTCAAACCTCTCCAGGACTGAAGAGTGAGAAATCAGTTTGGACTGAAATGAGAAACTCAGCCCCGCCCTCAACCAGGCTGGGGAGAGAGACATGGATCAGCCAGCTGCCAGGTTCACAGGACGTATCGTTTCTCCCAAGGTCATGTCGGAAAAGGTTACGGGGGCGCCTGGGTGGCGCAGTCGGTTAAGTGGCCGACTTCAGCTCAGGTCATGATCTCACAGTCCGTGAGTTCCAGCCCCGCGTCGGGCTCTGTGCTGACCACTCAGAGCCTGGAGCCTCTTTCGGGTTCTGTGTCTCCCTCTCTCTGACCCTCCCCTGTTCATGCTCTGTCTCTCTCTGTCTCAAAAATAAATAAGTGTTAAAAAAAAAAAAAAGAAAAGGTTACAGCGGCCCCTTCTTTGCTGGGTCACTCTCGCACCCATGACTCGTGCTGGCTGGGGGAAGAATCTGGTCTCTGTCTCAGGAGGATGGGGCTACCTCCCTCTCCCCATGGTCTTCGATTCACACGCATCCCCGGAATCGAATGCCTCGGGGACACACCGCTTCGTGGGCGTCTCAGACCTTCCACCCTGCCTGCGTGCGCGTGCCTTTGTTGAGGCTGTTCTGAAAAGTTCCTGAGCCCCGATCCTTCCAGAGAGGATCACAGACTGACTTCTGCCAAGCTCACCAGACTGCCGAGCCCTCTTCTCAGGTCACAACTCCGAAGTGACGTACACACCCCAGAGTCCATTGCCAATGTGTATTATTATTACAGCAGGAAAACTAGCGTCTGTTCCAAGGCAGGACACATGTAGGTGGTGACCGGAAGCTCGCTTCTCTCGTCATGCTCAACCACTGCCTACTACTGATTAGGTGGCCATCAACCAGGTCAGGGGAGCAGCAGGGGTGGCAAAGACAGGAGGGAACCTCTTCCCAAGGGCAAAAACAAAAATCTAAACCCTTACCTAGAAAAATCTTGGAATCTTGGTCAATTCCACCCCATTCCTTTTCTTCAAATGTGAGTTCGTGTTTTGGAGTTACCTATCCAAGGAGTTAAGTGCCACCGTGGGAGAAGTGAAGAGTCAGGCTGTAAGCAGGAAGGTAGGACATTCTCTTGTACATCTTGGCACCGTAGATGCTGGCTGCCCCCTCGCCACCGTACGGCCTTGGCCCTGGAACTATGCGTCAGGCAGGCATCGTGACCGTGGGTACCTCAGTCCGGAGGAACTAAATGGCATTGCAACTGCACAGGGCTAGTGAAGAGCAGCAGGGAATTTGGCAGTGAGGCCCCGGGGCTGGGGGGGTGCGGGGTGGGGGAGAGGGAACAGGGGTGTCTCCATTTTGCTTTGGGCTCACCAAGAGTCCTTCCCTTGCTGAAACATTAAGTCATCCGTAGTCCTCCCCTGCCCCACCCCCTCTTAAAAACTCTGCCATTAACAGGTTCTTTTAATCTTTGGGGTTTTTTGTTGTGTTTTTTTTTAAACCTGCAGTGTCAGAAGGGAAGAAAAACAAGCCAGCCAATCTTGGCTACCTTTCCCTGGATATTAAAAGGCACATCCTGTGCAATGGAAAGGTAATTCAATTCTACTCCTTGCCTCGCATCTTGTCACTTTCTTCCTGCTTCTCTCCTTGCAGAAGCTGACTCCACCCTGTCCGTCCCCACTCAGCTGCCTGCCTGTCTTAGCCTTTCGTGCAGGCAAATCTAGGGGCAAGTGAGATACAACACCCCTCCCAAACCCAGCCATCTAGATTAAACATGCCTTCAAATTGTTATTCATGATGTCAGTCCTGGCCACTAGACTGAAATTCTCTGCACCGTGTGTCTTGCCAGTAACCATGCTGTCTTTGCTGCATTTCGTCTCTACTTGTCATTCACATCCGTGTGGCCTTTGGCACGTGCGTTTCCCCACACCAGGGCTGCGGATTACTTCAGATTTACCTGGCACAACACCAAGCTCTTAACAAACATTTAAAGAAAAAGGGATGATGACACAGCCCTGTTGGTAAAGTGAACAGGGTGAGGGAGGGGGCCTGAGTCTCCAGGAGACAATTTATTCTGCCTTTTTTCTTAAAATATCAGTGGCCAGGGATGGCTGCTGCCGATTTTCTAAGCTTCGGACTGATTCATACGCCAGAAGGCACAATCAAACCCCACAGACAGTTTTCATCTCAACTTGGAGAGAAGAGGAGGAGGGTGAAGCCAACAGAAGGAACCTGACCGTCTCCTACTCCAAGCTGCCGAGGAACCCACGGACCATAACCCGTGACCTTCAACGGCCCACAGTCTGTGTGTTACACGTCCTCTGTTGTGGTTGTGAAGCACTCAGGGAATAAGGACATCTACCAGCTAGAACAAGTGAAAGGAGAAAGAGAAGGAGAGTAGCTTTGCCGTGTAACACATGCCAGGGCAGCAGGGGTGAGGAATCTGCTTTGCATGGGACTCGTTATAATGAGGTGCCCCCAAGCCGGGCCCGGGATGCATTGCCCTTCTCTCCTACGACGTTCTCTTTCCCCAGGAGCCACGGCTGCTCCTTCTCTTCTCTATTCACATAGCTGTACAACGGCCCTGCTTCTATTCAGTCCAGAGCCTGCGGGAGCTTTCCTCTGGGACCATAGGCACAGAACACTGTGGATGGATGTACTCCCAGGCCTTGTAGTGAGACTGTCTGTCCATCACACTCTGTGTGGGGAAAATGCTAGTTGTCTTGGATGGTTAGTTCCTGAGTTCCATTTGGAATTATTCTAAAATCACTCCATCAATTTGTGATGGGTAAAAAATGCACTTGCTTTCTGAATTTGTCCCCCATCTTAATTTCCACCAGAAACAAGTGGGCTAAAGCACTCTCAGAAGAATTGGACCTTATCCTGCCATAGCCTTGGGTGTCTTCCCCACCTACTACAAGCAAAATCGAGTACTCTTGGGAACTCACCTCCCGAATTCTACCTCTTTCTTCTTGACTCCAAATGAGAAACCCAATTCCGAACCACGTGCTTGACACTTGGTTGGGGTTGTGACAGTGCCAACAGGCATGGTTTCAGCTTGCAAACTGACAGATGTTGGTATCTCACAGGTGTGTGCGCGTCACATAAATACAGGTTTCGATGAAGAGCGCAATCAGCGTTGCTTTGTTAAATGTGAGTTTTGTTTAAAGAGATGCCGATTACCGGAGTTAAAATTTTACCTTAAAATCATAAGGTACGTCTCAGACAGTGATCGCCTTCTCTCGACTATGCAAACTCTTCTCTCTTCAAACAGCTACAATTCAGCTCAGACATCTCTTACTACGGCCACTGTGCTCTGAAGAGTCGTTCCCTAAGTACCACAGACCAACGTGAGAGTAAAATGTATGACACGGAGACTTGCATTATGTACTGGGGCATCGGGTACCGCATCCAATATGCCATAGACACATGGCTTCAAGACTCTCTCTTTTCTTTTTTGAAGTTATAGCTTGCCTTTAGGATGTTATGAATATTTTCAAGACATATTTATATAAAACACACTAATAAAAGACTTAGGGGTCTAGCACTGACACCCTATCAGAAATAGTATCAGAGAGATTTGTAAGTTCTGAGTTGGTAAAAGAAATCACGGATAAGGATGTTTCTATCATTTTCTTGTCACAAGTCAGTATGTTGAGGTTTAAATTAATAACTGATTGGATCAGTAGTAATCCATTTGGATAATTGTAAGCAGCCTGTATTGTCTGGATTCAAATTCACATTTAATTGCTTCATTTAAAGGGTTTCAGGAAGATGCCAATAATTTTGGACTCTTGGTGCATCTAATATAGCTGAGATTTTTAAATTGCCTGATGTGAAAGAGCTCATATTTTTAAATATATTCACACCCATATATATAATTGGTAATGATACACTGCCTTCCATACTCTTGAGAATAGGTACAGGTTTAAGGTCAATCAACAACAAAACTCATCTCCAGGCACTCCCAATATTCTGATTTACTTCTTTTCACTTCAGTTTTGAAATTCGGGCCAGTGGAATTAGTCACATTTAAAATAGCTTAGTATTGGGGCGCCTGGGTGGCGCAGTCGGTTAAGCGTCCGACTTCAGCCAGGTCACGATCTCGCGGTCCGTGAGTTCGAGCCCCGCGTCGGGCTCTGGGCTGACGGCTCGGAGCCTGGAGCCTGTTTCCGATTCTGTGTCTCCCTCTCTCTCTGCCCCTCCCCCGTTCATGCTCTGTCTCTCTCTGTCCCAAAAATAAATTAAAAAAACGTTGAAAAAAAAATTAAAAAAAAAATTAAATAAAATAGCTTAGTATAATCAAACACAGACACACAAACACACAAATCAGTGTCCATAAAACTGGAGAAATCTAAATAAGGCTGGTGGATTGTGTCACTGTTGGTTTTCTTGTTGGGATATTATACTGTAGTTATGCAAGAAGTTATTTCTCACTAGGGAAAACTGCCTGGAGGGTATAGGGGAGCTCTCTGTGTCATATCTCACAACCTCAGGTACGTCTACAATTATCTCAAAATAAAAAGTTAAAGATGCAGGGCAAAAGAACAATACGTTACATTGCCATTTCACTGTTAAAACTATTATGTATCCAAACATATCCACGGAGACCCACCTGCATACACACATCAGAGCCATAAATCCGTAAAGATCTCAGTACACAAAATAATGCCATTTCCATAAGGGCAACTAAGAAATCGTTAACACTGGTTGCTGCTGAGGAGGAAAATGAACACACAGACAGAATGTAGATTTACTTTCCACAAGCTACCCTCTGCGCCTGTTGAGCTGAACCGTGGGCTATTGGCATCACTCGGTCAAAAATTAGCTTTTGAAGAGTGAGGACAAAGCAGACATTCCCAACCTAAAACAAAGGAACGGACACAAAAGAACAAAAAGCAGCTTGGGCCGCCGGGCAAGCCCGGGGAGCCGCTCCAAGCCCTGTCTCCGACACCCCGCAGCGGTGAGGATACAAACAGAATAAACGAGACTCTTACGGCTGGAGACGCAGTAGGACAGTCTGCAGTTGATCCTCCTGAAGAGCTGCTTGTTAATTGGCCAGAGAAGGAGGGTGAAGAGCTGAACGGTGTTGATTATTAGCCCCGAGGCGATAAATACGTAACAGAAGACGAGGTGGCACAGGAACTGAGACTTCAGCAACCCGAGGAGGTCCATGGCGCGGGGTTGCGTTGATTCAGACAAATAAATACTCGCAGGAGAATATTTCCAGAAGGAACCAAGGTCCGCCACCCAGGAAAGTGTCTAGAACACAAACCAGTGTTACATGTTACAAAAAAATAAGACGTGCTTTTAGAGTCAGGGGGGGAAAAGAAAACCCTCTTAAAATAGACTCTTACGATGAAACACTTTGTACACGAGTTGGTTTCTTTTTATTCGGCAGTCACGTGGCGCTTACTTATGTCAGGCCGGGTTTCAGCCCTTTAAAAGTTAATAGTTCCTTTCATTGCCCTAACACCCCGTGAGGCTGGGACTGTTAGCACAGAGGAGGGGACCGAGGTCCTGGGAGGGTAAGCAGCCCGGCCGCGGTTCCACGGCTTCTACGGCTGCCAGCTTCACAGGTGGCCGAGCTGGCTCGAGTCCTGTGGCTCGGCCGCTGTGCGAGCTCCTGTCTTTGGTGATCACAGCAGAGGCTGTGTTTCCGGGTGTCCCCTCCTGCTGCCACCTCTGCCTGAACACCCTCCCCCCGCCCACTTCTCTTCCTCCAGATCTTGCCTGCTCCAACGTCCCTTCTGGCAAGCTGGCCCGCGTGACGTTAGGGATACCCCTGGGGTGGCCTCTGCCTGCCGAAGCACCTGTCCCAGTGTGTCCCTGGAGGACACCCTCTGCTCTTCCCCCTTCCCCCACTGTACCGTCACTGCTCCCAAGTACACGGTTCTCCTGAAGATCATCATTTTCTCTCCAGTGACTGGAACAGTCATCGGCAAATAGCTGGAGCTTAATTTTTTTTAAAAAGTTTATTTACTTATATTGAGAGAGAGGGAGTGCACAAGCAGGGGCGGGGCAGACAGAGAGGGAGAGAGAGAGAATCCCAAGCAGGCTCTGCACTGCCAGCACAGAGCCCAACGTGGGGCTTGAACTCATGAACCACAAGATCATGACCTGAGCTGAAGTCGGACACTTAACTGGCTGAGCCACCCAGGCGCCCCTCGGGGAGCTTAATTAAAAAAAAAATGTGGAATGATTTAATGAAGGTAGACAAGGAATGGGCTTTGAGATATCAGTAAACACAAATGACCAAGTATGAAGGCAAGAGAACCACGCCCACCACACCCCACACATACACACACACACACACACACACACACACACACACACACACACACACAGTTCTAAAATCAGAAAGAAACTCAAATAGCAGCCAGGTATTGGCTGCTAACCAGTCTCCGATCCCAAAATGGAATAATGATATGACTTTACAGTGTAATCACGGCCTGGTAATCAGTCTCCGACCCCAAAATGGAATAATGATATGACTTTACAGTGTGGCAAAAAAAGCCTTTGAGGGCAAGCGTGAAGGCAGGAGTTTCAAATACTCTGATGGCAAAAGGAAGAAAGCTGAGGCAGTCACGCACAGCAGCCTGGTTCTCCTGGAAGCAGGATCTCACTGCAAACTTCTCTAGAAGCAGCCCAAACTTAGCATAAACCCTCCAACAGTAATAGTGGAGAGATCAGTCTTTGTTAATAACACCAAAAAATCTACATAATAGTTTCACATCTATTATATCATTCTAAGCTTCCCATGAATCTAATGAGAAGAGTATTATTATTATCCCATTCTTCAGAATAAAAAACTGAGATGACTCACAGGTTGGGTGATTTGCCTAAGGTTGTCACTGCCCATAACTAATCATAGGTCTCTGTCTTATCTCCAAGTTCTTTCTTGTGCACCTGCCTGGGCTGCTTTGTTCCCGGGGTGGGAGCTGGGGAGCTCTCTTGGGCTCTGCGGAGCAGCTCAGAGATGACCCCAAAGGCAAAAACGAGCGCAGCCTTCAGTGGAGTTCAAAGTCACAAGCTATATTCAGAGTGGGGAATGGGACTTGCTTCTGGTCACCCAGACTGGTTTTGAAGATGGCCGTGGGCAGCAGGACAGACATAAGGTGTGTTCCTCTAGAACATTTACACTTGCTTAGATGATCTGGAAGGTACACGGTACTCCCGCATGGTTTCCATATGTTTCTGGTAGGGGGAAGTGGAAAGTAATGTTGGGGCTGATTTCTCTGGAGTCAGCTGAGACACCTGACCCCCCCAGAAGCCCTGCTCTCTGGCACAAAGCCAAGGGTCTGCAGGGACTGATTGATGCATCATGTCTCTGACCTTTCCCAGGTGGCTTTTCCCACAAACATCTCCAGGTTGTCAAACTCCTTAAGACACACTTGGTTCCAACACACGCAGTCTCTCTCTAGTGAGCAGGCATTAAGCTGGCAGCCCCCTTTCAATGCACTTGACTTTTAGGAGCCACATAAAGAGGAGTGATGTACGTTGGTTTACAGTGTGGCAGCAGTTACAGGATGATGTTGAATATTCATGCGCTTTATTCACTGTCCCTAGATGAGCCACTAAAAGCTTCCAGACAATCTGGCCAAAAGAAGTAGGATTCTTCCCTAGGTTTCTACGATCTAGTACGTGTGAAGTATTTTGCAAATCCTTTGCTATGCTGACTTAACACTAAGAAAAGGAAGATAATGGACTTTGGAAACGCAGGGAATTAAATGCTGCCTTCCTCGACTTCCAGTCAATAGTAGGACATTACAAAGAACATGGAAGATTTTTTTTCCTTGTAGAAGACCAGGAACCACCATGCCCTCAAGTAAAACCTTCGCTAGTACCGCACGAAGCAGGAGTCTATGTAATACTGGTGATGTTTAAGGGGGAATCACAGGCAGGCGGGCCTTGGTTGCTTTGGTTTTGCACACACTTCCTCAAATTCTCTTCCTAGACTAGTGTGGTGGCCGAGCGTGGGCTTGGGTCCAATTGTCTGGGTTGGAACTTCTGCTGTACCTCTTACTGGTCATGTGCCTTCAGGTAAAGTAACCCTTCTGAATCTCAGTTTCTCTATCTGTAAAGAGGGATCAAAATTCCAAAGAGACTATTGTTTTTCTTTCTTTTTTTTTTTTTAACCTAAACCGATTCTCAAATTTATAGGCAAGAGCAAAATAAAAGACTAGCCAAGGAACTGCCTGAAGAAGAACAAGGCTGGCAGGTGCCATGAGTTTGTTAAACAATTTGACTGACTTAGTCTCAGAGCTGATTAGTAATAAAGAGACACAAGGCTAAATCATTTAAGGAGGTAATCTGTTGGGTAAATATGTGTTGTGTGTCTTAAGTTTATTCCAGATGGAAGTTTGGGGGGCCACCCTACCCATACTGAATAAGGAACAGCTTTTTTTGAATGTGGTCATCAGCCAATTCGGTGCCCCACTGAGGAGAGATGATAGAAATATCTGACCAGTGGAGAAAGCAGTTAAAAATACTTTGCCTACTTCCCTTTCAGATGCGTGACTACCTAGAACGTTAGGGGAAGAAACTTTCCAGCAAATTCACTTCAGCAGCTTATACGAAGCAAGGAAATGACAAAGAATTTTATTTCACAGACTGTCAGAACAAGTAATTTATGGAGTTTGTAAATCAACAAATAACCATGAAGCTGTTTCTCTGTCATATTGCTGTGAGCAAAGATATTTCTTATCATCAAGGGCAATGATGAAGAACCTATGTGCCTGAAAGCCCAAACGAGATGCTGCCATGGTCTGGTTGGGATTCTTGCACAGGGCAGAGTGTGGACGGCACATCAGGGGCTCCCAAGTGGCCTTTAACCCAGTCCGTGGGCCCCTCCCTGGCACTCGCCCACAGGCCCCGAGAGCTGACTCCAGGCTCGTGAGGTAAAGCCCCTTCCATCATGTTCACGAAGGTAAATCCAGCCCAGGTCATCTTTGAGGAGGGGACAGAGGGGAGAGGTGACATGACTGGGGCTTGGCACACAAGCTGGCTGTGCTGAGAACAGGAGCAGGGGTCTTGCCAGATATTGAAGCCCAGACCAGTCACAACCCAGGGAATGCAGGTGACATGTAGGAGGAATTGCCAGAACAAGAAAACATTTTTTTAAAGTTTTATTTATTTATTTTGAGAGACAGAGACGGTGAGTGCGAGCAGGGGAGGGGCAAAGAGGGAGGGAGAGAGAGAGGGGGAGAGAGAAGGAGAGAGTGGGAGACGGAGAATCCCAAGCAGACTCCACACTCAGCATAGAGCCCAACCTGGGGCTCAATGTCAAGAACTGTGAGATCATGACCTGAGCCGAAATCTAGAGTCGTCCGCTTAACTGCCTGAGCCACCCAGGTGCCCCTGAAACATGAAGACATTTTAAAGAGAAATCGTAGAGAACAGGGAAAAATGCCAGAAAACCCAACCTGTATACATTATTTGGATTTTTCAGAAGGTAGAGTCCGACCATCACCTGAAAATTCCTGAACCAGCATTGTAAACACAGACAGAAAGCTCCTGTCACCAGGAATCAAGGTTCAAGGAGGGTAATAGGTTCAAGGAGGATAGTTTACTCCAAATTACCTTCATTTCCCAGCTACTGATGTTTAGCAGAGTTTGAACTTAACTCATCATTTGAAAAAGTCTCTGGCAGTCCTTGAGGGCACATTGTTGCCCACGAGTCTGTTAAATCGGCTCACAGCTGTTTGAAAAAGCTGCCATTAATGTTGGAGGAGGCCTCTTATTCAATGGAAGGAACCTCCTGAAGTGCCACTGGGAAGTAAAGAAGCTGTTCATCCAAGGAAGGGAGAGACCTGGGGTCATACACATGGGGGACGTTGAGCGACCATGAACCAATTGTATAACAGAGGCATTAAACGAGCTGGTATAGGCCCTTGAAGAATATGAGAAGACACTGAGTGAAAAACGGTAACAAAGAAGCATGATTCCGATTTGTAAAATAATAATGTGTATATTTATATCATTCACATCTCTGTCTATTTCTATATTCATGGCTGTCTATTAATAGTGGCTAATTTTGGGTGGAAGAATTCTGGCGGTTTCTTTTCTCCTGTTTTATTACTCTTTTCTTAGAATGAGATGAGCTCTTCCTCCTCTGGACACAAGAAGGGACCCAATCCCGGCCTGCATTGCGGTTCCTTGTGGTCAGATGACGGAGCCCGTGTGATGCAGAAGGGGAGACAGCCCAGGTCGTCGAGGCAGAACAAGTGTGCTGCCTACAGACCTGATGAGAAGGACACACCCCCTGTCAGGAGGGCGCCAAGGTGAGAATCCAGGCTCTGACCGTGTGGAGGCTGGATGCCACCCTGCATCCCAGCACAGGTGCCTGGGAGGAAGTTGGGAACAGGGAAGGTTAAGGGGCCATTGCGAGTCCGGCAGCTCTGGCTAGAAATCCAGGCTCAGCCCATCGGCAGCTACGGAAGTTCCTTCCGTGTCTGTGAAATCAGAGCAATACCTTCAACACCAGGCGGCCATGGGGCTCAGATAATAACGCATTTGAAACACTTTCCGGAATGCCTGCCACACAGGCGGCGCCCAAATAGTGGGAGATTTTTCTTCTCGTGGCAAGAAAATAAAGAGGCAAAGGGGCGCAGCTAAGAAATGTGATTTTAGCATTTCTGGGAAAGCAGAGAGATAGAAATCGACTTAGTTTCCCTTCTCACTACGTATCTAGAGCCTGACATTTTCCTGAATTTACCTCCAAGCGTGTGAAAACATTTCCTCCCCCGTTTGTTTTCATTGTAACCTCTACTTTTCCGTCGGTGACTCAGAGACGGGAAACGATGTGTTCACGAGAGCTCGCGGCTCTTCACCTTCTTCACTGAGGAATAATCTTCCCAAGTGTGGAGTTGGAGAAGCGGACCCCAGAAGGAAGGCAGTCCGAGCCGGGCCATGCTTTCGGGGACGCTGCGTTTCCCACGCAGCATTCCCAGCAAGGAACTGAGCAGACACCGAGGAGAGGAGCGGCCGTGCGCCCCAGCAGCCAAGCGCACCCTAGAAGCCGCGCGCACCCCAGCAGCCCTGCACAACAACCCCCCCCAGCAGCCCTGTACACCCAGCAGCCACGTGCACCCCAGCAGCCGAGGGCACTCCAGCAGCCCTGTGCACCCCAGCAGCTGCGTGCACCCCAGCAGCCGAGGGCACCCCAGCAGCCCTATGCACCCCAGCAGCCGCATACACCCCAGCAGCCAAGGGCACCCCAGCAGCCCTGCACACCCCAGCAGCCGAGGGCACCCCAGCAGCCCTGCACAACAACCCCCCCCAGCAGCCAGGCGCACCCCAGCAGCCCTGCACACCCAGCAGCCACGTGCACCCCAGCAGCCGAGGGCACCCCAGCAGCCCTGCACAACAACCCTCCCCAGCAGCCAGGCGCACCCCAGCAGCCCTGCACACCCAGCAGCCACGTGCACCCCAGCAGCCGAGGGCACCCCAGCAGCCCTGTGCACCCCAGCAGCTGCGTGCACCCCAGCAGCCCTGCACACCCAGCAGCCCTGTGCACCCCAGCAGCCAAGGCACCCCAGCAGCCAAGGCACCCCAGCAGCCGCGTGCACCCCAGCAGCCCTGCGCACCCCAGCCCAGCACACCCCAGCAGCCGCATGCACCCCAGCAGCCACGCGCACCCCAGCAGCCGTGCACACCCCAGCAGCCGTGCGCACCCCAGCAGCCCTGAGCACCCCAGCCCAGCACACCCCAGCAGCTGCATGCACCCCAGCAGCCATGCGCACCCCAGCAGCCCTGAGCACCCCAGCAGCCGAGCGGGGCCCCGCGGGGCTCCTGAGCCAGTTCAGCTCGGTCAAGCAGATGGCACCACACGTTGCCCAGCCTCCGTCAGTGGAAACATAAGCAAATAAAGAAAGCTCGGAATGTCCCCAGGAGAGAATTCAAACTGCATCCTCCTCTAAGTGCGCACAGAGAGCTTCGACGGAAAGCATTCGAATAAGGCGACAGATAGAAGAGACTTCGTGAAGACTTAGGTCCTCTGCCTTCCTCACTACTCTGAAACCATTAAATAAGCACGACCTTCAGGCTCAGGCAGGAAGAGAGAAGGAGTCTGAAACGGGTTTAAGTCCTTCAGTAGCTTGTTTCTCGGGGTTTGGCTTGTTTGTCACACTTATTACAGCGCCGAGCCAGGGCAGGGTTTTAGAAGAAGCAAAACGTTCCTCCAAAGAAATCAGTCCAAGTGGAATTGCTAAAATAATACCCGTGACCAATGTAGTATCATCACTGAAATCAAAACAACCCCTCATTTTAGGCTCTTTTAACTCCAAGCACCAGAACAGGTCACAAAGCAGAAAGAAGATACGAGAAATGCAAATACTAAACAAACAGAACCTTTTTTTTTTTTTTACATTCCAAACTAAAATAATAATACATTCTGAAAGACTTGAAGGGAAGTGGGACTCTCACCCTCCTTGTGAGAACAACCGCTCAGTCTTTTTAGAAAAGCAACTTGACACGCGTACAAAGCCCTGAAACGTCTTCGTACCGTTCAATCTCGTAACCAACTTCTGGGAAACACTCTTAAGGACAAAATTAACTTTTAGACTATTCTCTCTGCCTGAAGATGTTCAGCAAGCATTATTTATAAGCACCTAAAATTAGAAACTGCTTACATTTCCACATGTGGAAACAATTAAGTGAATTATGGCAAACCCACACAATTTAAGTATCACTGTAATAGGTTTATAGTGAAATGGATACATTTTCAATGTATTAAGAGCTAAAGGACCCCGAATCATATCTATGTATATATACATACACATATATAAATAATAATCACATTAAAATCAAGTATAGAAAACGTACTGGAAGCCAAGAACGCCTTACGAAAACACTAACAGTTATTTGTTATAGACACACACAAACACACACACACATACACACATCCCACACTTAGACACGTCAGCCAACCTGGAGTCTGTTGGGATGGCCTCACTACTGCTTTAGAATTTTCTTCCTTAGGAAGACAGTGAGTAGGCGAGCTCCAAGATCTTTGACAGACAGAACAGTCTCTGATTCTAATACAGGAAATGTATGTCCTCACAAATCAGGTTTTCCGGTCATTTCAGTGGGGTCTCCTCAATAGTGATTAAGGAGATCCTTCTCTCTTCCTCAGCTCCCATGTACAGAGAGGGCTCTCAAAGGGGCATGGTCAACTGGATGGAAAGAAAAAGAAAACTTAAGGGTTGGTGGAGAGTAACACGGACTAACGTGCAGCTAGCTGGTGAATTTTGTCTCTGGACCAGTATTTTTGGTCGGTAGAGCACAGAATGCCCGGGGCCAGTGGTGGTGGCCCTGGAGGAAAGGGACACGGATGTAGTCCCAGGGGGAAACGAGTGAGGTATGTTCTGCTCTTGGAACATTCAGATTCTGCGTGCCCCGTGAGGGTGAATGGATTTAGCAGAAATCTCCAAAAGGGCAGCGACTACCTTGTGGAAGCCTGAGGCTTCCACTTAGGGCTTAGTCCTGACAAACAAGGATAAATTTAGTTTTTGGATTCCTGCGCGTTAGACTGGCCCAAGGCCCAAAACAAAACAGGAGAGAAAGTGTTCTAGACTGAATTTAACTGTCTCTGGGACCATCTGTAACTAAAATACTCCTCAATTAAAAAAATGATCCCCATCGAATGGTTTTGCAGAGAAGCCTATTAAAATTAGCTTATGTTAAAATTTTATGGACCAGTCCTCTGTCCAATATCCCTGTACCGTACATGATGTCCATTAAAACAAACCAAGCTCCGAAGGAGTCATAAATCATACTCAAGGTTTTCATTACGTCCTCTAATAAATAACACCGAACCTTTCTCCAAAGTCTAATTTTAGGATGATAAAAACTTAGGTCTATAGAAAATTGAGGCTTCTGAGTTTATATTTAATAGTTGATTCTGAGTAGCTTATAAGAGCAAAACACATTCTGAAGAGCTTTTCTGTCCAATCCAAGGAAACCAAGACTCTGAGATAAACACTGATGGATACCCTAGGTACCTTTTTATGAGAAAAGAACAAAGATAGAAGGAAATTTAATTAGATATTCTCTAAGGCCTTTTGTAGCAGTAATGACTACAAGATTAAAATGTCCAGAGTTAAACATGAGATTTTCTGAGTAGTAATCAGCACAGTGAGGATCAGCACACTGAATGTTTCACACACATTATCTCAGTCACCGTCACAAAAGCCGACCATGGAAGGTATTATTATCCCCATTTTATAGATGAGGAAACGTGGGATTTAGCTAGCCTAAGCAGTTAGACTATGCAAGGGTCAAAGAGTGAATAAATGTCTAAAATCCAAACTCGTGCCCTGAGCGATATTATGCTGCTTTGACACAGCTGAGGTAGCTGGACTGCACATGAACTTGGGCCTTCATAGCACCATTCCATATTTCAATTCATGGTCCCATTTCTGACACTGGGGAGATCATGGGTTTTGAGCTACTGCCCCGCCAGTCGGTCCTGCCCAGCCCTCAGGAACACCCTCACTTCCAGAACAATGCCTGCCATTTCTACACCCCAATCCAGCTCTCTCACGGTCACAGGGTACGGGGGGCCCTGACTTCACGACGTTTGGGCAGTCCGAGGAGCTAGCTGGTGGGTTGCATTTCCAGCAACCAAGAATGTGTGAACTATTTTACTAGGTACTCTGTGGAAAATGCATTGTGAAATTATGTTCCACCTTTGGAAGTTTCCCCAAGATCCAGTATCATGAAACCAAAAACTGAAATGAAATGGGGGAACACTAATCTTCCCATTCAGGAAACATGGACATTTCTGCTTTAAATAAGAATATTCCAATTAATAATGAAGCCTTTTCAAGTACAGAACGAAAGCAAGATGGATGTTGAATGCAAATTGTTGGTTCTTCATCACCACTCTTGTTGTGGCAGATCGGTGGCCATCGGTCCAGTAATCTACCTGTGACGGTGGAAATAGGAGGGAGCAGTTAGCCCCTCAGGTCTCTCCAAGTGGGGAAATGGCCCGGGACCAGCCCTGGGCCTACTGAAGCAGGCGCAAGTTCGATGCAGCACCAGCTGGCACCAAAAACGAGAAAAGAGCTTTATTCAGCGTATAAACCACCTCCTACTCTAGTCCCACTGTCACCAAGGCAACGTGGTCAGGACTGCGGTCTTCCAATGCCTCCTTCTCCCCTTCCCACATGGGCCGTGACAAAGCCGGGTGGCCAAACCAGAGATGGAGAAGCTCTGCAGAGAGATGCTGGGTTTAACTCCCCACTTCCTAACTGCATGACCTTGGCCTCGTCATCTCAGCCTCAGTATCCGCGTCTGTGTAATGGAGGTAATAATCCCCTCCTTCCAGGAATCGTGGGACGCTGACCTGTGCCAATGTATAGAAAGAAAGCGTCAAGCTCAGGCCTGCATGAAGCAGCTCCTTGGTACCGGCGGCCCGGGCGTGTCTCCTCCTCCCTCAGCTGCTTTACCCACGACCCCAAACCGTCCACCATCTTTTCTTACTAGCCTTTCCACTCTGCAGTTCTCCTAATCCATTTCTCCTGTTTGTTTTAGTAAGATTCCTCGTGTGCACATTTGTTTTTTCTGACCCCCACACACTCCAGGACGAGGTGAGGTGACTTGTAAGACCCCCAAAGTCCACTCGCAAGTTTTAGTTAAATGATTCGGTCCTCATTCCTCTCCTCAAGTAAGATAGTTCAAAACCATTGGTTCTGAAGCTCTCTTCAAAACGATGGACGATACCAGTGAGTTATCTATATAAACTGCATGGAAGGAGTAAGTTGGACGTACGATACGTGACTTGCTTTTACACCGTGGAAGAGAAACAAAAACCAATATTGACAAGATTAAGACCACAGTCATCTTGGTGCCCTTGGAATGTCACAGCATTTCCCTGGAGCCTTGCAATAAGAAGCTAAGGACACACACACACACACACACACACACACACATATATACAAGATATATATATATATATATATATATATATATATATATATACACACATACACAAGATAGATATACATATATATAAGAGGGAGCAGATAATAGATGTGTCTGTATCCACCAGGAAGCAATGTGCAGGGGGCTGACTTCTGAACAGGGTGAGGTTGGGGACAACTTACTGGTGCGGACAGACAGGTGCTTAGGTCATCAGCAAATCATGGCGCCTAAATTTTTTTCATAAAATCTGACCTTTAATGTTTCAAAATAGGTAAAATAATAATAATAATAATAAAAAGCCTTTAAAATTAAGACTTGTGGCGGGGCACCTGGGTGGCTCAGTCAGTTAAGCATTTGACTCTTGATCTCAGCTCAGGTCTTGATCTCAAGGGTTGTGAGTTTGAGCCCTGTGTTGGGCTCTGCACTGGGCATGAAGCCTACTTAAAAAATTAAATTAAATTAAGACTTAGGGCAAAATGTAAAATTTCATCAGAAATTTCCTTAAATTTATTTTATAATTTAATATTTCCACTCTCAGTACCCATTGAGAGAGTGGTACAACTCTAATCTTTTCAGTATTTAGAAGCTCTAACCTTAAAGCAGGCTTCAGTTTGGCCAGACGACACATGGTCTGGGAATGGCCAGGCCAGGAAACTGTGAGGACACTAGTACTGAATCACCAGAGATAGCCAAGCACATTCTCTGGCATTGTTTTTCCAGTAAAGTTGATAAGATCGCACAAATCTCTTCACTTATTCTGGCCTAGCCCACCTAGTCTGTCTGGGTCAACAGCTCATTAGGAGTCATGACTCTTCGCCGTTACGCGCAGGACAAAACATTGTCTGTAGCCAGGTAAACAGGGCCTGTAACCAACAGAGGTCACCAGCCTCAGACAAATGCCCAAACTGCCAGTCCTGGGGGAGTTCTGAGCATTAGATATGAAGTGAGAAAACCAAGAAGATGTGAAGTGATAGGGAACCAAAGCTTGAGGGCTATGTAACAAAACCACATGGACATGGGATGCTCCTGTACACAATAGCTAACTTGATGCAAATACAGGGGGTGCCGGGGGTGATACACTGGGAACTTACCTTGCCCTGGCATGTATCAACCAGACTAGAATTCTCTTTGGGAAGGTAGAAATCATGACTCTACCAGTGGTCCACAACATAAGTACAGAAAGGGAAGCACCAGTATTGACTCGGGTCTGGATTTGACTCTTGGCCGTCTGTGTGTCTGCATCAACCTGGCCATTGGCCTCCAGGAATTTCAGCTTGGTCATCTGTCAATTGAATATGACAGATTCACTGGCCACGTAGAAGGGTGGTGGGAGAGTTCAGTGAGGTAAGGGATGAGCAAAGGCTCTGTCAAACCCAATTGTGTGGCTCAGAAAATGGGAAATGGGGACACTAGTCTACATGCTGTCAACCACAGTGCTTCTGATTCATAGGAACTGCCATAGCATTAATGCCCTGGGGTCCCTACCAGGGAGTTGAGCTTGGAAGAAGCCCTCCACTCGTTCTGTCAGGATCAATGGGGCTTATTTCAAGGTGGGTAGGTTCTGTGAGGGTCTGCTCAGAGGCGGTAACTCCGGGCAAAATAAGCAAGTGGCCTTTTTCTTCTGTGTCTCAGACACCAGTAAATGGGCTCTTTTCTCTGGCGGGTTCCTCACTGTTGGTTAAGCACCCTTGACCTTTGAGTTCTTGGAGGCCCTGTTGTGGCCAACTCTTCTTTTCTGGTAAGAAGTGTGTGGAAGGTGGGAGATCAATAAGGCTGGATTTTAAATCTTTCATTTCTTTGATTTTCATAAAGTGATGTCAATGAACCCAGGCAATTTCCCCGACTGGATTCATGCATAATGGACCCGAAGAGGGACTTATTAGAAAACAAAAGCACTTAAATGCTTTCCTGACATGAATCATTTATTGAAGACAAAAATGCTGGCTGTGAGGGCCCAAAATAAGTTGACTTACAGTATCCTTGTTTCTAGATAGGTCTGAAATATGACCACAGAATATTGAAGTACTCAGACAGGAACAATGCTTTTGAGGTCATTACAGACTGGCTATTCCTCGAAAAGTTTCATTAATAACAGCAGTGATAAAACATGAAGTGGGCCTCCTCTCTCTCCCTTTCTTTTTCTCCTTTTGTCACAAAGCTCCGGAACAGAGGATGCTTCGTGAAAGCAGGTATGTTCTTTTCAACTTCTGTTCAGTAGAATCCAGGACAGATATTCTTGGACCCGTGCAAACATTCATCAGTCCATTGATAACTCCATTCATGCATTAGGTTGTCCACAAAGCTACTCATTCATCCATTCAGTTAGAAATTCATTGATTCGTATTTATTGTTATAACTTTATACCACTGCATTAGACTTCTGAAGGTAAGCACAGGGGATTGTTACAGAACCCCTCTCTGTGTCTTATGTGGGTCAGCACTGTGCACAATAAACTAAAGCTTTTTACAATAAAACTAAACACAAAAAAACTAAACACAATAAAACTAAACTTTAAAATAAAACTAAAGAGTAATATTTCCAGGCTCAGGAGGAACCTCCACCCCTTCCCTTTTTTTTTTTTTTTTTTTTTAATTTTTTTTAATTTTTTTTTTTTTAACATTTATTTATTTTTGAGACAGAGACAGAGCATGAACGGGGGAGGGTCAGAGAGAGGGAGACACAGAATCTGAAACAGGCTCTAGGCTCTGAGCTGTCAGCACAGAGCCCGACGCAGGGCTCAAACTCACAGACCACGAGATCATGACCTGAGCCGAAGTCGGCCGCTTAACCAACTGAGCCACCCAGGCGCCCCCACCCCTTCCACTTCTTACAGAATAAGTAGATACACCATAAATGGTGACTCAATCGGAATTTCTAGACGATCTAATATAATTTAATCTTTATACCAATAACTCCGGATCGTCAGAAGCAAAGTGCAAAAGCGAAAGCATGAACTGATAAAGTCCTAGGTTTCTTTCCCATTAAATTAAGCACAGGTCAGATGACCCAACAATTTATTCTCCTTGCAAAAGCCATGCAGATAACCCCCCATGATTGCTCCCTAACCCATCAAATCGTGTGTAACAAGCATAGAATTCTCTTTTACAAATGCTAAAATTGCATGAGGCAATATATCAAACTGACATGAAAATAACTCAAAATGAAAGCAAATTACCTACTTGAACTCCAGTAGGGGAGCTCAGATGTTGGTTGGGGACCAGAGCGGACTGGTTTTGTTTTGTTTTTTTTAAACAAAAACTCTTCTATTAAAATACAAATCTGATAAAAGTAAAGGAAACTATATGCTCTATGCAAGTCACTAAGCCATAGTCATGGATATTTTTAAAGATTATTCTCCTCCATTATAACAGTAATTCACATTCATTATATAAAAATTTGTCAAGTTCTAAAATGTAGAAATTTTAGCACCTAAAACTGTCACTGACATTTTGGTTTATTTTCTTTCAGTCTTTGGTGAATGCATAGGCTTTTTTCCTTTTTTCTTTTTCTCTTTGTTAGGTAGAACTTACCATAAAAAGGCAGACGCCTTTTTTGTTTTTAAATATGTTGAACTCTTAGGTCGAATCAGTTTTATATGCCCTTTTGTTAAGCTTTAGTGAGATCATTTTCAATGTGTCCAAATATCACAGTATAACTCGTCTAGTACTTATACTGGGCACATCATGATTATTACCTTACTGCCTCATCGTTGTATATTTAGACTTCTTTTTGCCTTTTTAATACTAAAGCCATGATTAATAATTTCAGGCATAACTTTTCTTCTGAACCTTGAGTTAGGTCTTTAGAACATATAGGATATCTGGGTTCAAGGAATAAAAGTTTAAGGTATCTGGCAAATATTGCCAAATCATTTTCCAAAAGTTTTGTGGTTACTTATGTTCTTAGCAGCAAAATACAAAAATACCCATTTTATCACATTTATGTCAACAATAAAAATTCTCATCTAAAAACAACAAAAACCAGACTTGCTCTTCATACATTAAAAGTGTGTCACATTGTTTTAATTTTTGGAGTGACAAGTAAAGCTGGATATTCTTTAACATTTATTAAACTATGGCTTTTTCTTCATGACTTGCCTTTTAATTTTTTGCCCATTTATCTCTTGCATATTGATTTTTAAGAGCTTTTCATCTATTAAGGAGAATAACATCTTCCTATTCCATTTAGAATGACCATTTTTCTAGTTGGCTTCTATTTTTAGCTCATTGGGGCTTTAAATTATTGTGAAGAACAGTGATTTCTTTCATAAAGTTTACACTTAGAAAGTTTGTCCTTCTACCCTCACTTTTCAAACGGCACAAAACACATGTCACTGTTTTTCCAGGATTAATTTATTTTATTTTTTATTTTTTAATGCTTATTAGAATTTTTATTTAAATATTATGGTCCAGAATTAATTTTATTTTTAACTGGTTAATCTATAGCTGACATTTATTTTGGGCTATGATAGTCCATGAAGATCTAAGTGGGTCTCTTTCCAAATATTTCACCAGTTGTATCCAAGGCACTTATTGAAAGACCCTTCCTATTCCATTAATTCATACTATAATTTCATCTATTAAATACCAATAAAAAGAGACTGCAGGGGTCAATACTCCGACTACTCATTTTCTAGATGAAACATTGGCCATCGAGACAGTCAGGTGACTGGCCCCATCACGTCACTGGGGGGTAGGGACAAAGCCCTGAGTGCTCTTTCTTCCTGGCCCTGCCACCAGATGCTATTTTCCTCTCTCAGAGGCAGCAACTGTTACTGAGTCACAGACCAGCCTTTTTTCAATCACTAGTTAAAAATCCATAGGAAATCATGAAGCTGTACCTTGGAACTACACTCATGCCGACATAACCTCAGCTGGGAGTGAGGGGAACCAAGGTGAATGCAGAAGCCACTGCCTGGGCCTTCCTTTGCCCATCCAAAGACCCAAGAAGTACTCTCACTACCTGTAAGGGCACTGCCAGTTCTGATATACTTAGCTACCTATACGATAGATTCTGTGGAAGGAAGAAAAAACAAAAGCAGAGAGGCAAATTGTTTAGATTTGTAAAGAGACACACTACCATTAGAGATTAGGGAATGGAAACCCTAGCACAGCAGGGAGTTTAGGTCGTGGTCTTAACTGGTGCATCTCCAGAACCCACATCAGGAATGCATCCAGGAATAGAGGGGACAGTAAAGCCTCACAAGGCCTCTGGGCCACTTCCTGCTGAAGGACTGACAGCCTAGGACACAGTACAAAAGGGAGACCAGAGACACAAGTAAACCGCAAAGCATCCTGGGGCACAGGGAACCCACAGAACATCCTGGGACACAGGCAAACCACAGGGCATCTGGGAAACAGGAAAAACTGAAGGGAGTCATGGGCAACAGCCAGTGACAGAGTTTGGGTCGCCCGAGGATGGGCGAATCCTCTTTCCAAGCCAGGCACTTGTTTGATTAATTGTTATTTTTGGTCATAGTAAACTAAAGTTCCATACTGACTTCCCAAATTTGAGGAATTCCTTAGGAAACTCCATGGGTTCTTTGTGCCCTAATTAAAACAGACTTTAATTTCACCTCTGCTTTTTAGGTTATGAGCTCCTTCAGTGTCAGAAACCAAATATATCTTAGGCGGATTAGAAATAATTTCGAATTACAAATAAATAAGTAGAAAATAATTGAAAAATATTAACAGGAAGCACCAGCAATTTTGTTTGTTCTAAACATTCTTCTCTGAGTAAATAATTAAATTGTAACAGTAAGACTTATGAGGCACAGGGAAAAAAAAACAATGAGAATGTATATTTAGTGACAAAAGACGTTTACAATATGCAAAGTCAACAAAAACATGCCCAGCACAGGAGCTAACTTTTGTGAGACAAGAAAAGTGTTATCTCTATGCTTAGGAAATAGTCTGGATGATAAGCCATCAAACGTTTTTTAATTTCTGAAAAAAAAAATTTTTTTTTGAGAGAGAGAAGAGAGAGTTCAAGCAGGGGAGAGAAGGGTAGAGGGAGGGAGAGAGAGAGAGAGACAGAGAGAGAGGGAGGGAGAGAAAGAGAGAATCCCAAGCAGGCTCTGCACTCAGCCCAGAGCTGGACTCGACCCCACCACCCTGGGATCATGACCTGAGCTGAAATCAAGAGTAGGTCACTCCATCGACTGAGTGATCCGGGCACACCAATTTCTGAAATATTTTAAATATACAAAACGTCCGAAATGTTTTACCTCATTGATATTTAGTCACATTTGATTTTTTTTTTTTTTAAGGAAATAACATAGTGTAGATACTGAAACCACTTCCCCAATCTGAGATTGAAATTCGTGTTTTCTTCCATGTGTCTATTCTTCTACTGGATATATCTGTATTCACAAACAATCCATAATTTTTGAGTTGTAAAGAGGTGTGAAAATAATATTTGAATCCTTCTGTGATTTCCTTTCTACACTCACACTATTTTTTTTGAAATTTTATGCATGTAGTTTCGTCGTTTTAAGTGCAGAAAAGTATTCTTTTCTGTGACTACACCAAATATTAATGTATTATCACACTGATGAACACTTAGGGTATTTCCAGTTTTTTTTCTCTATTCTAGACGACGTGTTAATGACCACTGGAGTTGGAATTGCTGCATTATTCGGACAGTGCCCTTCCAGCTTTCCGAGATATCAACAAATGGCTTTTTTTTTTTTTTAACGTTTTTATTTATTTTTGAGACAGAGAGAGACAGAGCATGAAGGGGGGAGGGGCAGAGAGAGAAGGAGACACAGAATTGGAAGCAGGCTCCAGGCTCTGAGTCATCAGCCCAGAGCCCGACGCGGGGCTCAAACTCACGGACCGCGAGATGGTGACCTGAGCTGAAGTCAGACGCTTAACCGACTGCGCCACCCAGGCGCCCCAACAAATGGCTTTTTAAAATGGTTGGACAATTAACACTCCAGAAGGATGTTCTGAGTTAGAGATAATGGAAAATAGTAATTTTCTTCTTGATGCTGGTAAATACCCCTGGTAGAAGGGTATTGGGGTAATGCACTACCCCACTTGGGTAATGTATTTTATTTTATTTTAGGCAATGTATTTTAGTTTAAAAAAAAAGAGCTCAAACTTTTGCACCGCATTTTTCAGATTACTTAAGTATGTTGTATATCACTTGGGATTGATAATGTTCTGTGATTTATCCATGTACCCATATAGATAAGGTAATGGAGGCTCAGGGAAGTTCTACAACTTGTTTAGTTTGCTCCCTCAGTTTCCTTTTCGGTCATTCCCATCAACCTACCTCACAAAACTACTGGGGATGAAAAATAAGACAATTTGTTTAAAACGCTACAAAATATTAAAGTGATTTTTATATATGTACAATTCATTGGCTGCCTTTTTTCATAGTTATGCTCTTTATATCTCCATCACTCTTCTTACAGAGTAATAACTAAATATCAAGAAATATGGGGGAAATACATTCTTACAAAACCTCAAGTTACCATTTCAACTGGTCCTCCCCATGGGCAGAAGTATAGTTTAGCAAATGGTTTACTGCTGGGAGACTTACTCTTTTAATCCTTGATCTAAGCTTTAGTCTAACAGTAATTTAATTCTTAAAGATCAGTAAATACTGGCTCAAATGGGAGAACAAAAAATGGATTCAATACTGAAAGCAAGTGCTTCTGGGTTTCAGATAACGCTCTTCACAGAACTTCCTAGTTTCTAAGAAAGCAAATCCTGGCAGAGTGGAGAGCTCTGGAAATACAATGCCTGGATGCAAAAAAAAAAAAAAAAAAAAAGCTAGTGTCTTAAAACTGTTAGAAAAAGGCACCCACTGGGGCACCTGGCTGGCTTAGTCGGTAGAGCACGCTAGTCTTGATTTCAGGGTCGTCTGTTCAAGTCCCACATTGGACGTGGAGTCCACTTAAAATAAAAGTAAAAATAAAACAAAAATAAGGAGAGAAGGAAAGAAAGAAAGAAAGAAAGAAAGAAAGAAAGAAAGAAAGAAAGAAAGAAAGAAAGAAAGAAAGAAAGAAAAAGGGACACGGTGCTAAACACACCCAAGAAACCATTTTTACTGTTTTGAGGGCAGTACAGAGATACATCAGGTCAGACAGGACACAGCCCTGGTTCCCTGTCATAAAACCCCATGTAATTACCACTACGTGAGTTGAACCAAGAGCCCTTCTGATAGTTCCTTCTTCGTTTCTTTCCTGTGGCATCTCATGCATAAAATTCTCCTGCATCAGTTCAATAATATCATTTTCAGATAGGCCTGACTAGCAAAGGGGCTTGATTTGAAAGTCTGAGACATCTCTGCAAAGCCTCAGTTTCCTTGGCCTCAGAGAAGATTTTAGGCAGTGAATGAAAACACCGAGCTCAAGTTCCCCAGATGTTTTTGTTTCAAATATTTTTTAAAAAGTTTATTTATTTATTTTGAGAGAGGGGAGCAGAGAGAGGGAGAGAGCGATCCCAAGCAGTCCCCACACCGACAGCACATAGCCCGATGGGGGGCCCTATCTCACAAACCTCTGAGATCACGACCTGTGCCGAGATCAAGAGTCAGACACTCAACTGACGGAACCACCCAGGTGCCTCTAGTTTCCCAGATGTTAAATAGTTACCATATGACCCAAGAATTCCAGTCCTAGATATGCGCTCCAACCAAAATCGGACACCCCAAATCTGTATGTGAATGCTCATAGCAACATTGTTCGTGAAAGCTAAAAGATGGAAACAGCCCTAATGTCCATCAGCTGACGCACAGATAAACAACAGGCTGTGTATCCACACAATAGAATATTATTCAGTCACAAAAAAGAACGAATTACTGATACATGCTACAACATGGGGGAACCTCAAAAACATTAGACCAAGTGAAAGAAACCGGTCACAGAAGACCACATATCATCTGGATCCGTTTATAGGAGATATCCAGAAGAGGCAAATCTGTAGAGACAGAAAGTAGACTAGTAGTTGTCCAGGGCTGGAGAGGAGAAGTGACAGCCTATGGGTATGGGTTTTGGGTTTTTTTTTTTTCTTTTTTTTCAGTGATGAAATCCTCTAAGGGTAGATAGTGGTGATGATTGCACAACTCTGAATATACTACAAAGAGTGACGGGAAATCAGCCCTAGGCATGCAAGACCACAGAAGCCATTGCCACCACGTAGGATAATTAGGCTTTGGGCTTAAGATCCAGAGAAAATCTTCTGCGGGTCAGAAGTTTTGAACACCTGACATTGAATCCTGTCATCGCTTTCAATGCTACCCACCCAAAGACGTGATAGGCTGTATTTGCTACAGCAGACTCATGGTGATTAAATCTGATGAAATTTCAGGGCTCAAATATGCGAAAGAAATTTTACTAGTGTTACCAGGTCAGTTACCCTTTGATGCCCAAACAGAGCAGAAGCTGACAAAGCTTCTCTGGAGCACAACCCTGGGAGGCAGGACTGACGTCTGGGGGCTCACCCCATCCCCCCAGGAGCCAGGGCAGAACGGACGCTTACAGAAAGAATTCGTAAATGGAATTCGGTGAACTGTCGAAAGCTTCACTTAAGCGATGAAATCCATGGGGCGGTAAATAATTGAGTGGGGAAAAGTGGGTTCATCAGTCTGGCAACATGGACATTTTTACATTTTTGGGGGTGGGAGACAAATGAGCCACGACAGGAGTCAGGAATTTATATTCCCTGTTGTCCAGTTTTAGATCTGAGAGACCTGCTCTTTCCCCCAGATCAGAGCTGTTAGCTTGATCAACCTACAGCGTCCAAGTCGAAGCACCTGCTGCATAGTCTGAGAGAAAGACACTGTGGCCGGGGACGGTGGGGGCAGCTCTCCTCACTCTTCCTCCAAGCCCTTCTGTGAATGTTCGTGTCCCTCAAATGGGATTCTGGGGATAGGGATGAAGCAGTAAAGAAAATGGGACTTATTTCCAACCTGTACTTTGAATCAGGAATAAAAGCAGTAAACTTACTGGGGCACCTGGGTGGCTCAGTCAATTACGAGTCTGACTCTTGGTTTCAGCTCAGGTCATGATCTCATGGTTCATGAGTTCGAGCTCCACATGGGGCTCTGTGCTGACAGGGTGGAGCCTGCTTGGGATTCTCTCTCTCTCTCTCTCTCTCTCTCTCTCTCTCCCCCTCCCTCTCTCTCTGCCCTTCCCCTGTTCACATGCTCACTCTCTCTGCCTCTCAAAATAAATAAATAAATATTAATTTTTTTTTAAAAAAAAGCAGTAAACTTAAACCTGGATGGATGTTGAAAACCATACATCCATCACCAGGTGAATGAATAAACAAGATGTGGTTAGTCCATCCAATGGACTACTGCTTAGCAAAACAGAGGAACAAACGATTGACCCATGCAACACATGGACAGGTCTCAGAAAAACTATGCTAAATGAAAGAAACCAGACACAAAACACTACATGTTGAGTTATTCCATTGATAGGCAGCTCCCATAAAAGGCAAAACTGTAGAGACAGAAAATGGACTGCTGATCACCCGGGGCTATAGGTGCAAGTGAGGATCCCATCGGAACAAGGCACTTGCTGAGGGTGACAAAAAAAGGCTCTGTGATGAATGACCATTACACAATGGTGACCATTGCAAAACAGGATACATTTACCATCTCATTGAACTACACACTTAAAATGGATGAATTTTATGATATGTAAAGTATGTCTCAAAAAAGCCATCCAACAATTACATGAATGAATGGAAGAATTGTAAAAAGTGGTCAAATTCCTAACAATAGAAAAGAACGATAGGCTGATCCTTTGAATAGGAGGAGTCAGTTTCAATGAACTGTCTTCGTGAAAGTTAAAAAGGAATGTAGGCAGGAATGAATGAGAAAGAGATGTAAAATAGAAAAGAGGAAAGACAGCATGAGTTCCATCTTCTGTTTCATAGTGGAAATAAAAACATGCCTGTTTCATTGTTTCATTAGCTATGAGTCCAGCTGGTCTTCCTTCCCCCAGCTGCCCTGTCATATACATAAAAGCATATGGGTACATTCTGTTACAGTTTTACTTAAATAAAGATAACACCTTTGCTCTGGCATTTTCCCCATTGACCCACCCAATAATGGTACCAATGAAAACATTAGGTTAAGTCAACTCAACAGAATTTAGCTACAGTGGATGCTGGCTCCATGTGATTATTTATTAGTTAATGAACTGAAATATTTGGGGCCAAGTCCTGCATACCAGAATAAAGGCCCCAGTATTTATGTTTCCCAGCTTTTGCAAACAGGGAATTTCACTTGTCTCCAGTCGTATGATACTTTTCCAATTTCCCCACGAGATCGCCAAGAGTGAGAATGGCAATTCAGAGATGAAAACTGTAAATTCTCTCCATTCCTTAAAAAGTGATTTGTCTTGGCTGGAATAACTGAAAGAATTCAAAATGGCAGCAATCCCACCTTTCCGTTCTTCTATCCTTCCCCATTTGAAAACAGATTTCCCATAAACAGGGTGAGCAGAATCTCCAAACACCTGAAAGTATCTACATATTAATTTTTAGAATTTTGTTTTTTAAAAAGTTATTTTCTACCGAATATAAAGTTGATGTTTTTCACAGAAAACTTGAAACATATATTTTTTATTCAGGTCTCGAGTCAGAAAGGCAACCAAAATACAGAAAACACACACACACACACACTTAAACGGGCACAGGAGAGCAATAATCTCTCACGATCACCAGAAATGATTTCTCTTAGTTGAGGCAACTCTGGCCTTGGATTTTGGCATCTTCGTATGTTGGAAGATGGTTCTATTTCCCCCCCCAAAAAAACCATGGAAACACCATCAACAGAGAGCCATTCTTCAGACTGAGTTTCAGGAAGATTCGGTTGAAAATTTAATCACATGGCCAGAGGTAAACAATGTGTGGGAACAATTT